>NW_020825327.1:677563-1355126 GCF_003286085.1 Drosophila persimilis
TGTCACCTTCTCTGTACTGCACATCCTTAAACTCATATAAGACCTTCTTTAACTCTTCCCTCTCTTCGTCGTTTAAGTGTTCCAATCTTAATTGATTACATTCCCTAAATTCACTGTCTAGAGCGGAAGCGAAGTATTGATCTCCCTCTGGAGATGGGTCAAGGCACTTAGGTGCGATCTTCTCTTCTTTTGTAGAGGGATCAGTGCACTTCTGTGCGGTCTTGCCGGCTTCAATAGCTTCTCCACTCTGAATGATTGGGTACGACCTAGCTCCTAGTGTTACAGTGTCATTTCTGTAATCGATGACGGCTTTACTTGCCATCAAGTATTCTCTTCCTAATAAAATATCATAATTTTCGGAAAAGTTATGTATGTAGAACTTTTGTTCGGACGGACATGTTTTGTTCGCATTCCTCATTATACTCTTAGTTAAACGGACAGGTCCATTGATGGTATGGACCGTAAGGTTATCGTCTTTTATCTCGGAATCTGTATAAGTTTCTTTCATGATGTTGATCGATGATCCCGAGTCAGCGATACACCTTAATATTCTTTTATTAATGGTAATGTTTATATAGGGTCCTCCTCGGTCCTCCGAGGCGGCTTGATGAAAATTTACGTCCATCTTCGTTTGGCCACTCTGGCTCTCCCTCCCTCTTTTAGTAGGTTGGTTGGGTCCACTCCCACTAGCTTGGTTTTGAGATATTTGCTGATTGAATGGATTCTGAGCCCTATCTTGATTCAAGGAATTTTTGAACTCATTGTATAATCCAGGATTTTGGGAATTTTGATTTTGATTTGTTCGATTAGTCTGACCTGTTCCAGATGAACTCTGAGTTTGATTGTGATAGTTAGTAGTATTATAATTTGGATAATAGTTTCCAACATTCTTTCGATTTGATTGAGACGATTTCGATTGATCTTTATTTGTACCTGAATCTGTTGTACTAGCTTCGTACAATCCTTCTTCTTGTGCTGCCTTCTTAAGATTAGACTATTAGATTAGGTAATATCTTTTCTTGCTAAGGTCATGAACATTCTGTCAGGAAGTTTTCGAGTAATGACATCTTTAATTGTGTTGTTCAAAGCGTTTTTATAAATGACATTATTTTCTGGTATGTTTTCTAAGTTTAGCTTATTGTTTATTAATGTTTATGTTTGTTTATAGTTGTCGTAAGAGTTCTTCATATGGTGTGTGATTTTTGAACTCGTTGATCAGCGCCGTCTTCAGTTCGAGCCACGTGTTGGGTTGTTTCATTTGCGATATGCGTTGTGCCTCTCCTGACAGTTGGATCTCGGTCGCTCCAAATAGGAACCTTTGTTGGCGAAGATCTTCAATTGGATATAATCCGCATACATATTCGATTCGTTTGATAAATGAGCTTAGCTGTCCAGATGAACCGTCATAGGCAGGTATTTGTCGGATCGACAGCAGTGCCTGGTTCAAGTGGATTTCGCTCAATGATAGTGGTGGTAACGCCATGTTGTTGGTGTTGATTGGGTTTTGTTTTGTTTTCAGTAGTTTTGAACTTTATTTTGGTTCACTTGTAAGTTTTTTGATTTTGTATTTAGTGTTTCACTGTTCTTGGTGGATCACTATCTCCGCTTACTTCAGTTCACTTAATTTTAGTTTTTCAAATCGTATGTGCTCGTAACACATAGGTTCTTTGGCGGATTTCACAATTTTATTAACGATTCCGGGATTACGTGATCACAGTAATTAGAAATTACACAAGCTGACCATTACCGAAATATAGGAGTTAATTTTAAACGAAATCCTACCGACTGCGCCAGTTAAATTTCCGCAACTCGATTTTAAGCTTTTAAAAAAGACTTTTATTTTACAACTTAAATATCTTTATGTCACAAGATTTAAATGAATTCCCCGACTTGACTTTGGGTCTGCTTATCTCAAACGGAACTGATCTCTCTGCTGCTGGCTAGTTTCCATGAGCCCTTCTCTTGGAACTCCCGACTCTGGCTTCGGGCGTTGCTTTCCTCGGCTGCATCTTCGTGTCGGTGGCGTACGTGCCTGGATCGATATTTGGGGATGCGTCGGCTTTGATGAAAGGCATCCACTGCTGGCGATCGGTGTTGCATTACATGACGGAGCTAGGAATGTGATACTCCTTGGTTTTATGTCTAGCTTTGATTGGTCCTCATGAGTGGCGTGATTCTAAAGAATCGATTTCTCGAGAGTGGCGTGATTCTAATGTTGATGAAACAATGGGGTCCATTGTTTATATTATGGGGGGCCCTAGCATGGAGTATGGGAAGAAACAGTTATTGATTCTTGAGTGGGGTCCTGTTACTTGTGTGGATGGGGTGGATGAATTGTACATAAACATAATGTGTATGGGATGTGGGGAATTATGGATATGTCACTATATGTATATATGTCTAGCCGAATGGGACCAGGAGGTGAGGATCCACTGGAGATGGGCTGATGGGGAATCCGTACTTATCTTGGAGGTGGGGAATTATCCGCCGGTGCTTGCTGGGGTGGACTTCTCCTTATGTTTAGGCGAAGATCCGGCTTGAAGGACCAATATTTGTAGTGGGGCGGACGAAGCTCAAGTCTCCAACGACGATATGGATGATCCAGTGCTACCTCCTAGTAGCCGTCGCAAGAAATGAAATGCCGTGGTGCTTCGGGGCATATATGTATGTAGTATTTATTTCGGGGGTCGCGCGGTAGATCGGGCGTTTGAAACGGGGGTTGAAACGTAACTAAGCTAGGCCTTATGATCTATGCTCTATGATGGCTTGAGCGCCGGGTGGATCGTGGATCGTAAAATCTCCCGAGCGCCCCTCCGAGCGCGCGAGAGCGAGTTGGGACCGGAGCGCACGAAGTTGGCACAGTGCGCGGCACTCATCTGCTGCTGTCCTGAACAATCTTAATCATGTTGTAGCTCCAGATTCCCAGTACTCTCTTCGGGTACTCTGCAATTATCGTATTTACTTTTATTCGATTTTTTCTTGCTTTTGAATTTCATTTTATAGTGGGTGATTTTCCTCTTCAAAGTGCTTTTCGTCTACTTGCCTAATTTCCCCTGTTCTTTTGAACGAATTGGTTGTTTTTGTTTTAACTAGGGGTGCACTCTTGTAGCGTGTGTCTACTTCAAAGTCGATTCTATCGTTATTCAAATGATTGATCTTCCTAACTTTATTCAGTTGGGTGTTATAATCTGGTAGTCCGGCGTACAGGAAGATATTATGAACCGTTTTATGGTTATAAATGTATAGAATTAACTCGAATTTTGTGAGCTTGTTCTCTATGTTATCCTCGCTTGAAATAATTCTTAATTTTTCATTGATCGTTTTATGTAGCCGTTCTACATCAGAAACTCCGTTTTTACTGGTAGTGATTTCGATTTTCACATTTTCCGCATTCAACCATTCTTGCAATGCTGCGCACATAAAGGCTGAATCTTTGTCGGCTTTAATTCCCTGTGGCTTGCCGATTTCGTTAAAGACTTTTATGATGGCTCTCTTAGTTTCTAACCAGTCACGACTCTTAACTTCTACAAGGGTAGCGAATTTAAAATATACATCGATGGATGATAGGAATTGTTGATTGCCTACCAAATAGAAATCCATGACATACTTTTCTCTGATATTTTGTATTTCAGGGGTGATTTCGAAGGTTAGATTGGTGTTACGATGCTCTGTTTTAGCAACGTTGCACGTAGGACATTCATTGATGATATTTTGGATTAACTTTTGATAATCGGGGTAGTAGAATTTTCCTTTAAACCAATTAGTGGTCTTTTCGATACCTGGATGAAGTAGCTCTTTATGATTCTTCAATATTTGTTCCTTGAATTCGGAGTAGTTCGGAATATCTATGAGTTTGGTACTGGATTTAATCAGTTTAGTCAAGTGATTGGGACTGATTATCTCCAGGAATGCCCTTTGGAACAGTGGGAAGTCTACTTCATTACGGAAATATAGTGCACTCTTTTTGGTACACAAATATTCCTTTATTATATTTTTGGCTAATGACTCTGTAATTTCAGTATATGTGATTTTTATCAGTATCTTGTGGAAATAGTGGGATGTTTCTACCTTATTCTCATTACCTTTAATCAGTTCTATTTGCCTATTATAGTAACTGATTGGTCGCTCTGTAAGTGGAATATAATTTGTATTATCTTCTTGCGTGCTATGGACCGTTGCACAATCACTATTAATGGTTTCCCCGAGTAGGTTTTCGTTAATCTTTACTCTTGATAGCGCATCGGCTACATGGTTCTCCTTTCCTGGTAAATATTTTATTTTGAAGTCAAATTCATTTAATTTGATCTTCATATGTAGCTTCATATTTGGTTCCTTGAGGTTATTCAAACAAATCAAGGGTTTATGATCACTTAATACCTCAAACGTTTTACCAAACAGGTATGGTCTGAAATACTAAGTTGCTCAAACTATAGCTAGTAATTCCTTTTCTATTGCTGATATATATTGCTGGATACGCGGCATCTATTGTTTTATGTTCAACTTCTAGCTTAGGGTGTTTGTTTACATTGCCGGCTATCGGCTACACGTGGTCCACTTCGAGCGTGAGATTGTTTATGGGGGTTCGAGGCTGAGGGTGTCGGATTGTTTATAGTATGTGGGTTCAGGGCAATAGACATAGATAAGGGTATGCGGAGCATGGACTATAGATATGTCACTCCCCCATCGTTAGATTTAAGTCTGTCCTCAGGCGATTATCCTTGGATATAGCTCAGGTGCATCTAAAACTGTGCATGCTGGGGATTCCTCGTCTTCGTCTAAGGATATTTCTATGTGCGAGTCGGGTTTAGGCTTATTGCTTTTACTTAGATTAAACAATTTGTAGCTTAATCCTATTATGATTATGACAAATAGTGGTATTAAGCTTACATGTAATACATTATTTAATCGCGTATTTTCTATTAAGATTTCTTTGGTTTGCAAATAAGACAGTGGTTTAATTTTTGTTACGTAAGTTTTGAGTTGGATATTAAGAATTCATTTAATTGTACACTGCAATTATGTATTTTTATTAATGCGTTACATTCTACTTTTATTTCTTGGTTTAGGAAATCTTGGTTTAATATGGTTTTTGGTAATTTCCAAGTTAACAATATATTGGGTTCTATGAAACTTATTTGAAAGTTTTGGTGTGCTTTCGTGTGTGGACATTTTGTTGCTAGTTGTTTGACTATTCCTGATATACATTCGTCATTTTTATACCCGATACTCAAAATGAGTATTCGGGTATATTAGATTTGTGGTAAAAGTGGATGTGTGTAACGTCCAGAAGGA
The DNA here is from genome assembly GCF_003286085.1 of Drosophila persimilis. Lineage (NCBI taxonomy): Eukaryota > Metazoa > Arthropoda > Insecta > Diptera > Drosophilidae > Drosophila > Drosophila persimilis. The sequence goes on from NW_020825327.1 coordinate 682,856, forward strand.
ATCCTTTCCGACCCCATAAAGTATATATATTCTTGATCAGCATCAATAGCCGAGTCGATTGAGCCTTGTCTGTCTGTCCGTCCGTCCGTCTGTCCGTCCCCTTCAGCGCCTCGTGCTCAAAGACTATAAGAGCTAGAGCAACGATGTTTTGGATCCAGACTTCTGTGATATGGCACTGCAACAAAAATATTTCAAAACTTCGCCCCGCCCACTACCGCCCCCACAAATGACGAAAATCTGTGGCATCCATAAATTCAAAGATACGAAAAAACAGAAAACGCTGAATCGTAGAGGATAACTATATCTTCTAGAGTGCAAAATCTGAACCAGATCGTATAATTATTATAGCCAGCATCAAGAAAACAATTTCATTCTTTCTCGCTCTGTCTCTCTCTAACACACAGGTTTCATGGTCGGTTTTGCCAATTGCAAAATATGAGTTCAAGGATCTCAGAACCTATAAGAGCCAGAGCAACCAAATTTGGTATCCACACTCCTGTGATATCGGACCTTGACCGCACCTTTCGCCGCACCCCCTTCCGCCCCCGCAAAGGACGAAAATCTGGGGCAACCACAAATCTCAGAGACTATTAAGGCTAGAGTAACCAAATTTGGTACACACACTCCTTTTAGATCTCACTATAAAATGTACATCTCGAAATTTCGCCCCACCCCCTTCCGCCCCCACAAAAAACGAAAATCTGTTGCATCCACAATATGGCAGATTCGAGAAAACTAAAAACGCACAATCATAGAGAATGACCATATATATCCGGTTGCGGAATCTGGATCAGATCGGATAATTTTTATAGCCAAAAGCAACAAATCAATTTGCACTGGCTACGCAGCGCCCGACTTCACGCTCAGACTGATTTTCTGTCTCTCTCGCACGCACTCTTTGTCGTGTCGTTCAATATGAGCGGCGTCTGCCGGAGGAGAGCCATACTGACTAAGTATCGGGTATAAATGTAGAGTTGCGGTGTACGCAGCAACTTACAACGTTTCCCCTCGTTTATCTTTCGTTTTGATTATTTCTCATATACCTCGTTTTCTAGAACGTAATAATTGTTTTGCGTTAGGTCAGTGAGAACGTTATTGTCTTCATCTGGATATGGGACAATTTTAAGTATAGTATAGGAATCTTTCTGATCTCTCGTGGGATGTTGGAAATTATTAGTATTTCGTTAGTGTCTGTAGATTGTGTATTTCAACCAGGTAGATGTTTTGATATTTAATAATTTCTCTGAATCGATGTGTTTCAGGTAATCCTGCCTTAATAATTTTGGATTAAAAATCCCTAATCTGGTTAGCTGCATGCCTAATTCAATATCCTCTATGTATTCCGTAATGTGTTGAAGGTTAAATATTAATATTTCTAGTTGCTTATTTCTATCATTATCCTTGTTTAAATTATTGACAACTTCTATGCCAGAATTTACTGCTTGAATTACTAAGTTTAATTCGTTAGCTTGAAGACTGTGGCTAGCCAGATTGTCTATTTTCCCGTCTAATTCGACTTTATCATCTTCATCTAACGTTCCAAATAGATATTTATATATTGTGCCTACTGCATTTATAAGGAATCTTTTGTTTCTTTTGGCTATTTTTATGCCGTTGAATTCACGTTGCAATTTCTCGACTAAATATTGAACTTGGATTTCGTTATTAAATTGGGTTGCCTGTTCTAGTAAACTCTGATATGTTTCATCTGTTCTTGTTATATTAATTGTTAAATAATGATATTCATAATTAATGGGTATGTTAATGGTATTTTTTTAGAATATGAGATATGCATTCCTTGAGTTGATGGGATCTATCTCTATATTCTGTCCGGTAGACTGTAGGACGGTGAACATTAGGAAGATTATAATCTTAATCATGTTTGTTTGAGATGCCAAGCTTTTTTGGCACCTATGTATTTCAAAATAAAAAGAGATTTTGGGTTAAACTTTATAATTCGTATTTAATCTTGGTGGCTTAGCGGAAGCCGATTGCTTGCTATTGCCAGATGAACTTTATGCGAGATCGATATGCAACCAATGCGCAGAGGGGTTAGCATAGAACTAAACTATAGACGACGGCGTTAGATCAAAGTGACTGCCGAAGTGGCGGCAGCAGATCAAAGTAATTGCCGAAGTGGCGGCGGCAGAGAGCCCCTTTAGCGGGAGAGCGCAGCAGCTCTGCAGAACGTCAACGTCTTACAACATAGGCGGCTCTCTCTGCTCATACAATAATAATGTTAAAGTTACGGTTATTCCTCAGCGGCTGGCCCGAACATACTCCCTCCGTTGGGAGCTAGTCTCTCAACAGATTCCATAAGGGGCAGCAAACATAGCCGAGTGACGGCCCTCCTGATGTTTCCTGAGGATGTCTTCAGGTCAGCGATGCGACACACTCCGTCCTTGCCCAAAACGACATCGACCACTCTAGCCAGTGGCCAACGCATTGGAGGAAGATTTTCGTCCTTCACCAGAACGAGGTCGTTCTTGCAGATGTCTTGCGCGGGGGTACGCCACTTCGCGCGCTCTTGCAAAAGAGTGAGATACTCTTCGCGCCAACGGCTCCAAAATATTTGTTGTAGTTGGGTGACCCGCTGCCAGCCATCCAGACGATTGTAGTTCAGCTTCGTTAGGTCAGGCTCGAGGATTTGCTCATGGGGGCCGCCTAAAAGCAGATGAGCAGGAGTCAAAACGTCTAAATCATCAGGATTTTCTGAAAGCGAGAGCAAAGGGCGAGAGTTAACAATTGCAGTGATCTGACAGATCAGAGTGCGCAGCTCGTCGAAGCTAAGCACAGATGGTCCAACTGAGCGGTACAGGTGATATTTTGCGGTCTTCACGGCCGCTTCCCACAACCCGCCAAAATGCGGAGAGCGAGGTGGGATGAAACGCCAGTCGATCGAGTCAGCCAAGCAGGATTCGTGGACCTCCTTCATATGCGGTTCGCTAAGACAAAGCTTCTTTAGCTCCAGAAGCTCGTTCTTGGCCCCAACGAAGTTTGTCGCTTTGTCCGACCAAATTTGACTTGGCCTTCCTCGAGTGGAAGTAAAACGCTTTAGTGCGCCTAGAAACGATGCAGTGGTCAAATCCTTTACGAGCTCCATGTGTATAGCCTTAGAAGTGAAGCAGATGAATACGCTAATGTAGCACTTGATCGGAGGCCTTGTGCGGATTTCTGATCGGTAGAAAAAAGGTCCACAGTAATCTACTCCAGTGACTTCAAAAGCTCGAGATCCTTCCAAACGTTCCTTAGGTAGGTCTCCCATGATGTGTTCGACCATGCGCGGCCTAGTCCTGAAGCATCTCACACATCTGCTGACGACCCTTGACACTGCCTTAACACCTCCAATGGGCCAATATTCCAGCCGAATTTTGGATAGCAAGGCGCGAGGTCCGGCATGGAGGTTTCTTTCATGATAATATCTTATCAGCGCAAAGGTAATGGAATGTCCCTTTGGCAGAATGAGCGGGTGCTGAGCGTCAAATCCTAGCGATGAGTTGCCAAGACGACCTCCAACTCTAAGTAGTCCAGAATGATCGATGAACGGGTTGAGCGAACTAATAGAACTGGATTTAATGACTTGACCATTGCGCCGAATCTCCTTTATGTCCATCCACAAATTTGCCAGCTGAATGTGTCGAATTAGAAGATGCGTTCCTTGCCGAATATCAGAAACGGTGAGTCCTGGATGCCTAAGACGATGTATAAATTTATGCATGTAGGCGAATGTGCGCTGCATGCGAAAGAATGAATTCGCAAATTTGCATCCGGACGTGAGATCGGCATGTGGAGACGTGATTAGCAATCCTCTCTTGCGAAGCTCCAAAGTTGCTATGTTGTTAGTAGGAGATACAGGCCACTTATCCTTGGAGCATAGCAAAAAGGATGGGCCGTGAAACCATAGCTCTGACTGGATAAGATGGTTGGGAAGCGAGCCTCTCGAGAGAATATCAGCAGGTTTTAAAGATGTGGGAACATAGCGCCATTCCATGTCTGCCGTCAACTCCTGAATTGATGCCACTCGATTTGCCACGAAAACTTGAAATTTAGCTGGCTCGTCCCTAATCCAAGATAATGCTGTTGACGAATCCGACCAGCAATAGAACCGACCTGTAAAGATTCCCATGTCCTTTACATTCTGCATGATTTTTGCAAGCAAATGGGCTCCACTTAATTCCAGCTTTGGAATCGATATAGTCTTTAGCGGCGCCACTCGCGACTTTGAGCACAAAACGTGGCTCGAAGACTGGGCTTCCCTGGACACGACATACACGCAAGCGCCATATGCTCTAAGCTGGCATCACAGAATCCGTGAACTTCTGTAGCCACACTAGAACGAAGAACCAAGCGAGGAAATGAGATCCGAGAAATGCTTGCCAAACTATTTCTCAAGTCCATCCAATTTGAATGCAACGCTGAGGGTAGGCTTTCATCCCAATCCAAGTTTTCTCTCCAAAGCTGCTGAAGGAAGATTTTGCACCTGACAATGACTGGATTTATCAATCCAAGAGGGTCGTAGAACCGCGCAATCGTAGATAAAACCGACCGCTTTGATGGCTTTGAGGTTGTGTCCAGTGCGGACAAGGCAAAAAGCAGCTGATCCGAAGCAGGGTCCCACGCTAAGCCGAGAGTTTTGGCTATGTCGCTTCCATCATTAAACTTTAGGAACTTCTCTATGTCATCTTCAGGGGTTCCCTCAAGTACTTCCTGGTGACTGGAGCACCATTTCCTAAGTCTAAAGTTACCACGGGACAGTAAAGCTGATGTTTGGTGAATCTTTTCCATGACCTGTGCGACCGAATTACCGCCCGAAATAAGGTCATCCACGTAAAACTACTGCCGCAGAGCAGCTGAGCCAAGAGGGTAGGATTCACCCTCGTCGATGGCCAGCTGGTGCATTGCGCGGACCGCTAGAAATGATGCAGCCCTCGTCCCGTATGTGACGGTGTCTAATGTGTAGACTTGAACCTCGGACTCGATGGAATCTCGCCATAGGATGCATTGATACAAATTGTCGGGTGGAGACACTCGTACGCAGCGGTACATTTTACAAATGTCCCCAGTGAGAGCGACTGGATATGTTCGAAAGCGAATCAATATGTTGAACAATGCAGGCTGAATAACAGGGCCTGTCATCATCACATCATTTAGAGAATATCCAGTTGATGTAGCTGCGGATCCATCGAAAACGACACGGAGTTTTGTCGTCGTACTGTCCTCCTTTAGGACACAGTGATGAGGCAAGAAATATTTGCAGAGGCTACGGGAATCAGGGTTGACTTGGTGCATATGATGCAAATCAATGTACTCCCTCATAAGGGCGGAATACCGCTCCTTGAGTGTAGGATTACGCTCCAGTTTTCGCTCCAGACTGATGAACCGTCGATAAGCCTGAGCATAAGATTCTCCTAAACGATCAGTATTGTTATTTAGCGGCAGACGAACTGCATACTCCCCGGATGGCAACCGTGAGAGGTGGCTTACGAAATGTGCTTCACAATCGTCTTCTTCTTTGGTATTCAACCCAACCTCCACACAATTCTCGACTTCCCAAAACATACGAAGAGTTTTATCCAACCTTGCTTCCATCTCAGCTATCGAATCTGGACAATTGTGCGTGGCCAAAAGCGCCGAGCTTGATACCTTCTGCCCACCACCAGATACGATCCACCCAAGCCGGGTCTTCTGCAGAAGAGGCAGTCCATCGGTGAGTTTGATTTGCCCTACGCAGAGGAGATCATAAAAAACGCTCGCACCAATGAGAAGATCAACCCGTTGAGGATTGAAAAATGCAGGATCAGCGAGCTGAATGTTAGATGGAATACGCCAATCGGATACATTTACTGCCATACTTGGTTGAGAATCGGTAATCGTGGGGGCGATGAGAGCAGTAAGCGTAGTTGTGTAAGCAGAGGTGCGAGAATGCATACAAATGCTTATGGTGGATCCCTCAGTAGAAACGCTGGTATCGCCCAGCCCAGACACAAGTGCAGACGATTGAGTTCTCCTAAGCTGAAGCTGCTGGGCGAACCTGGATGTGACGAGATGCAGCTGCGATCCTGAATCTAAGATGGCACGACAAGGAACTAAAACGCCAGACCGATTCTTCACGAGAACCACGGCTGTAGCCAGAAGCACGACATCAGAGTGAAGACCTTGGGCAGCAAGAGAGGTAGACGAAGGTAGAGACGAGCAGAATTTTGAGCAACGGAAAGAGTGTCCGGTTGAACGGCCAGATCGGGAGGAGTAATACCTGGGCAGCCTTGTGTTGTGGGCTGCATACTAACGAAGTGCAACAAACTATGATGCCTACCGCCGCATACTCGACATTTTCCACTATTGCATGCGCGGGTCCGGTGCCCCGGTTTTAGGCAATTGAAGCATAGGGAAAGCTTCTTCACTTCTTTGTGGCGCAGCAACGGTGAGAGATTTTCGAATATCTTGCACGAGTATATTCCATGGCCCGCTGAGTGGCAAAAGACGCATACAGACGGGTCGGCGGAAGAGTTGGAAGCTACAAACGTTTTCTTAACATGCGTATAGGAATGGTTTTTTCCCACCTGATCGCTACTAGCGTGTGTCGCTGTAGCATATTCCAATCGCTCCATTTTCTGGCAGCGTTGCTGCAATAATTCGAAGAAATCCTCTGCGGTAGGTATAGCATCCGACGATGTGTGCTCCTCCCATTTGGTTTGCGTCTTCGAATCCAACTTCTGCAGCAGCATGTTGATAACCATGAATCCCGAAATCTCCTCAGCAGTTCCCAATGTCTGCAACGCTCGCATGTGTAAATTGACTGCATCCGAAAACTCCCGAAGCCTTTTAGCAGAAGGCGAGTCTACCCTCTTTAGCCCAAGAATCTTCTTGATGTGTGCCTGGAAAACAAGTCTTTTGTTATTAAAGCGTTTATTAAGTATATCCAGAGCCGCACGATAATTGGCACTGGAGAGCTCCAACGATCGAGCCGAATCCAAAGCCGCATCAGCGAGGCAAGAGCGAAGGTGCTGGAATTTCTCGATGTCACTGAGATCCGCATCCGCTTCAATCACCGATTTGAACATTGCCATAAAATCCGAGAACTCGACGTATCCACCAGAAAACTTCGGCACCTTCAGCTCAGGAAGTCGCTGCTTGTGAGCCATGATGATGGTACTATGTCCGGAATGGCTTGGCAGAGTCGTAGAATTGGCAGCGGCGTGTGACTGGCTTACTTCAACAGCAGCCAGCAACTCAGCTTTCAACGATATGAAAAGAGTATCGAAGATTTCGCGCAGCTCACTCCCAATCTCGTTTTGATCGAGAGCCTCCAACTCATTATGGGCTTTATTAAATTCCGCTCGAATTTCTGCCAACATATCAAGGCGCACCTCGACTTCCGCGGCGGTCAGCTTGTCGATTTTATTCCCCGCGAAGGATTCGCCAAGCCTGTGCAATCGATCATATAATGACTGACTTTTACGTTTATACAGACTCAGTCTGGAATCAGCCACCACAATATTTCCGCCCGCGCCTGTATTTGGATCGTTGTTCATGTTAACCGTTGTGCAATCGACACAACAACGGAAAATGAAATACCGCTTAAGCGACGATGTATAGACGCGAGAGCGAGAATGCAAGACACGAAAAGTCAAGAACCGCGGCTGCAGCTGCGCAGAGAATGAGAGATTCGACGCTTAAAGTACCGGAATTTGTCTATAAATATTCCAGCCGCACTCTCACTGAATTTGCACTTTAAACTGTTTTTCAACGTGCACCCAAATGTATTTGTTGGTAGTTAAACCACCCAACAACAAAATATTCTATAATTAATAAGTGTTTTAACGGAACGCGATTAAGCAATGGTTTTATATCACGTCGGGGGGTCACCAATGTTTGAGATGCCAAGCTTTTTTGGCACCTATGTATTTCAAAATAAAAAGAGATTTTGGGTTAAACTTTATAATTCGTATTTAATCTTGGTGGCTTAGCGGAAGCCGATTGCTTGCTATTGCCAGATGAACTTTATGCGAGATCGATATGCAACCAATGCGCAGAGGGGTTAGCATAGAACTAAACTATAGACGACGGCGTTAGATCAAAGTGACTGCCGAAGTGGCGGCAGCAGATCAAAGTAATTGCCGAAGTGGCGGCGGCAGAGAGCCCCTTTAGCGGGAGAGCGCAGCAGCTCTGCAGAACGTCAACGTCTTACAACATAGGCGGCTCTCTCTGCTCATACAATAATAATGTTAAAGTTACGGTGTTTCCTCAGCGGCTGGCCCGAACAATGTTGTAGCTCCAGATTCCCAGTGATCTCTTCGGGTACTTTGCAATTATCATATTTACTTTTATTAGATTTTTTCTTTTGAGTTTAATTTTATACTGGGTGATTTTCCTCCCTCTATTTTTCTCTTCAAAGTGCTTTTCGTCTACCTGCCTAATTTCCCCTGTTCTTTTGAACGAATTGGCTATTTTTGTTTTAACTAGGGGTGCACTCTTGTAGCGTGTGTCTACTTCAAAGTCGATTCTATCGTTATTCAAATGATTGATCTTCCTAACTTTATTCAGTTGGGTGTTATAATCTGGTAGTCCGGCGTACAGGAAGATATTATGAACCGTTTTATGGTTATAAATGTATAGAATTAACTCAAATTTTGTGAGCTTGTTCTCTATGTTATCCTCGCTTGAAATAATTCTTAATTTTTCATTGATCGTTTTATGTAGCCGTTCTACATCAGAAACTCCGTTTTTACTGGTAGTGATTTCGATTTTCACATTTTCCGCATTCAACCATTCTTGCAATGCTGCGCACATAAAGGCTGAATCTTTTTCGGCTTTAATTCCCTGTGGCTTGCCGATTTCGTTAAAGACTTTTATGATGGCTCTCTTAGTTTCTAACCAGTCACGACTCTTAACTTCTACAAGGGTAGCGAATTTAAAATATACATCGATGGATGATAGGAATTGTTGATTGTATATTTTGTATTTCAGGGGTGATTTCGAAGGTTAGATTGGTGTTACGATGCTCTGTTTCAGCAACGTTGCACGTAGGACATTTATTGATGATATTTTGGATTAACTTTTGATAATCGGGGTAGTAGAATTTTCCTTTAAACCAATTAGTGGTCTTTTTGATACCTGGGTGAAGTAGCTCTTTATGATTCTTCAATATTTGTTCCTTGAATTCGGAGTAGTTCGAAATATCTATGAGTTTGGTACTGGATTTAATCAGTTTAGTCAAGTGATTTTGACTGATTATCTCCAGGAATGCCCTTTGGAACAGTGGGAAGTCTACTTCATTACGGAAATATAGTGCACCCTTTTTGGTACACAAATATTCCTTTATTATATTTTTGGCTAATGACTCTGTAATTTCAGTATATGTGATTTTTATCAGTATCTTGTGGAAATAGTGGGATGTTTCTACCTTATTCTCATTACCTTTAATCAGTTCTATTTGCCTATTATAGTAACTGATTGGTCGCTCTGTAAGTGGAATATAATTTGTATTATCTTCTTGCGTGCTATGGACCGTTGAACAATCACTATTAATGGTTTCCCCGAGTAGGTTTTCGTTAATCTTTACTCTTGATAGCGCATCGGCTACATGGTTCTCCTTTCCTGGTAAATATTTTATTTTGAAGTCAAATTCATTTAATTTGATCTTCATATGTAGCTTCATATTTGGTTCCTTGAGGTTATTCAAACAAATCAAGGGTTTATGATCACTTAATACCTCAAACGTTTTACCAAACAGGTATGGTCTGAAATACTAAGTTGCTCAAACTATAGCTAGTAATTCCTTTTCTATTGCTGATATATATTGCTGGATACGCGGCATCTATTGTTTTATGTTCAACTTCTAGCTTAGGGTGTTTGTTTACATTGCCTGCAATCGGCTACGCGTGGTCCATTTCGAGCGTGAGATTGTTTATGGGATTCCGAAGCTGAGAGTGTCGGATTGTTTATAGTAGTGTCGGATTGTTTATAGTATTGTGGGTGCAGGGTAATAGACATAGACAAGGGTATGCGGAGCATGGACTATAGATATGTCACTCCCCCATCGTTAGATTTAAGTCTGTCCTCATGCGACTATCCTTGGATATAGTTCAGGTGCATCTAAAACTGTGCATGCTGGGGATTCCTCGTCTTCGTCTGAGGATATTTCTATGTGCGAGTCGGGTTTAGGCTTATTTCTTTTACTTAGATTAAACAATTTGTAGTTTAATCCTATTATGATTATGACAAATAGTGGTATTAAGCTTACATGTAATACATTATTTAATCGCGTATTTTCTATTACGATTTCTTTGGTTTGCAAATAAGACAGTGGTTTAATTTTTGTTACGTTATTTTTGATGTATATGCTTTGTGCAAATTCTGGTATTGAGTTGGATATTAAGAATTCATTTAATTGTACACTGCAATTATGTATTTTTATTAATGCGTTACCTTCTACTTTTATTTCTTGGCTTAGGAAATCTTGGTTTAATATGGTTTTTGGTAATTTCCAAGTTAACAATATATTGGGTTCTATGAAGGTTAGGTTAGGTTCAGGCGGTAGCCTGGGGGAGTGATGAAACCCTCCCAAGCTCACTTGGACCTGTAGAAGGTCCGTTGTGGTGCCGCATGGGCGTGTGCCCCTTCCCAGTGCCTAAAAACCGTGGAGAAACAGGCTGTTGCAAATTAAGGGCAGTCCCATCCGGAGGCTTGGATGAATCTGGACAAGGTCCCCGGTTTGATTTCGGCCATGTCCGAAATGTCTGTGAGGAAAGCAGCCCCGAGAAAACGAAGGCGACGATTTCCAAGGGCCGGGCAGTGGCAGAATAAGTGTGGGACCGATTCCCCTCTTCCTCGTCGCGACAACTCCTGCAGAAGTCGTTATGAGGGATTGACGGTCTAGAGGCGTGAGTGCTAATCTGCCAGTGTGCCGTAATGGCTCGAGTAACTGCAGAGCACTGTGCTCTGCTGAGCCTATACAGCTCGGCTGAGCGCTTCTTCGATCGATATGGCCATATCAATCTTGAGATTTTACAGGAAACTGTTTGCTGCCATCTCCTATTGGCATTTTGCTCGAACAATTCGTGCGTGAGGAGCCTGCACGTAGCTAGAGGCATCGCTACCTGCTCCCTCTCCATAAGGAGAGGAATTGTAGTACCCTGCCTTGCTAGCTCGTCGGCGGCGTCGTTCCCCTCGATGTCCCTGTGGCCTGGGACCCATATAAGGAAGAGGTCTAACTGATCTGCGATCTCGTGCAGAGACCTGCGGCAGTCATTTACAGTCGCTGAGTTCGACGATATTGAGCCTAGAGCTTTAATAGCTGCTTGGCTGTCCGAGAAAACGCACACTAAGTGCGTGTCTAGAAGTAGTTTGGAGACGATGGAAATGGCCTCCTTGATGGCTACAACCTCCGCTTGGAACACACTACAGTGGTCCGGGAGCCTGAAGCAATGACTGATCTTCAGCTCGCTGCAGTAGACTCCGCCCCCCACGCGGCCGTCTAACTTTGAGCCATCAGTGTAGAAGTGAACCGCATTTGCGGGTCCTGGTTCGCCCATCTCCCAATCCACCCTAAGTGGGATTGATACTAGGTGATCACTAGGGACACAATAATCTGTCCTCTCTGGTAATTGCGGGTGTCTCGTCAGGATTCTCGAGTGCCCAACCGCGGACGCTTTCCACAGTCTGGCTTCTCTCATTCTGAATGCGGAAAGTGTTGCCACTTTCTTTCCCATGAGATCTATGGGGAGGAGGTCCAGCACAGTATCCAGGGCTTCCCCTGGAGTAGTGCGTAGCCCGCCAGTTATGCATAGCTCTGCCATGCGTTGAACTCTACTGAGCTTATTGAGGCATGTCCTTTTGTCTAAGGCTGGCCACCATACTACCGCTCCATAGAGCATGATCGGTCGTACTATTTAGGGGGTCATTCCCCATCTTTGTCCGATGGCTTTCCTGCAAGTGTAGAGGGCTACTGTGGCCTTCTTTACTCTATCCTCTATGCTCAATTTCCAATCGAGCTTTCTATCGAGGATTAGACCAAGATACTTGGCGTTGTTGCTGAAGATTAGCGCTTCCCCACATAGTCTTGGGGGAATCAGTGCCGGAACTTTGTACTTCCTAGTGAAGAGCACCAGTTCCGTTTTAGACGGGTTGACGCCTAGACCGCATTTGTCTGCCCATTTTGACATCTTCATGAGAGTGCTTGTGAGGCACTCACACAGCGTCTGCGGGAATTTACCCGAGAATGCTATAGCAACTTCGTCCGCATACGCCACCACGCGGCAGCCACCCCCCTCTATCTCCCGCAGCAGTTCGTTCACTGCCACGTTCCATAGGAGGGGCGAGAGGACTCCGCCCTGCGGGGTGCCTCTACTGACAAATCTGGTGGACGTTGACGTCCCCAGTGATGCCTCAACCGTCCTGCATTGTAGCATCTGATCGATCAGGCTCACCGTCCGGGAGTCAACCCCCAGGTCCGTCAGTGCACCCGTGATGGCGGTCGGGAGGATGTTATTAAAGGCGCCTTCTATGTCGAGGAAGGCTACCAGGGTGTACTCCTTACAGTTGAGGGACGCTTCTATGATCGATGTGATCGTGTGTAGGGCCGTTTCGGTGGATCTTCCTTTCCGATAGGCATGCTGGGAGTCTGAGAATAGACTAGGCGGAATAGTTACCGTGAGATGCATCCCCAAAAGCCGTTCTATCGTCTTCAGAAGGAAGGACGATAGACTTATGGGTCTGAAATCTTTGGGGGCAGTGTGCAAAGGCTTGCCTGCCTTGGGGATGAAGACGACTTTGGTATGAAGCCAGGTTTCCGGGATATATCCATGGGAGAAGATTCCCTCGTATATCCTTTTGAGCCAATTAGTGGCTTTTTGTCCAGCGTGAATCAGTTGGGCAGGGATGATGCCATCTGGTCCCGCGGATTTGTATGGTTTGAAGCTTTTTATTGCCCAGGAAATGTTCTCCTGGCTTAGCAGGTTCACGATAACACTTGAGGCAACGGAGGGAGCCGCGATGTAGTGTGGTCTGTTTTCAACGCAGCCGGGAAAGTGGGTGTTAAGGAGAAGATTTAGCGACTCATTGCTGGACGTTGTCCATGATTGGTCGGCGTTCTTCAGGTAGCCCAGAGTGGGTGTAGTCTTCGAGAGAACTTTGCGCAAGCGCGAGGCTTCCGAGTTATTCTCAATGTCGCTACAGAACTTACGCCATGAGGCGCGTTTGGCTTTCCTCAGTTCTTTATTGTAAACTGACAGACTGGTCTTGTAGTCGGCCCAGTTCTGCTCAGCGTTTTCAGCCTTAGCTTTATTGAAGAGTCTCCGGGAGGCTTTCCGGAGTTCCCTCAGTTTCGGATTCCACCATTCAGGTTTCTTCCGGCCTCTGCTCTTCCTAGAGGGGCAGGATTTATCGAGCATACATTGCAGGCGTCGGTAAATAGTTTAACAAGATGAGTCGTGGCTTCCCTGGAGATCTCCTCCTCAGGTGGAGTCTCAGGGAGAACACGACAGAGGTGGTCTGAGTACCGAGCCCAGTTTGTCCGCCTAAGGTTCCGAAATTGAGCTGGTCTTGGTAGTGAAAAAGAGAATACGGTTTCCACGTACCTGTGGTCCGAGAAGGAGTGCTCTTCCAGGACCCTCCAGGATACGATGTTCCCGTGTAACTCATGAGAGGCAAGTGTGAGGTTCAGGACCTCCTTGCGGTTTTTAATAATGAAGGTGGGATCACTCCCCCTATTTAAAAGGACCATCTGAGTGGTCAGTAAATAGTTGAAAAGGTACTCACCCCTTTCGTTGGTGTCAGTGCTTCCCCACTGGCAGTGGTGTGCATTGGCGTCGCACCCTACGATTAGGCCGGTGTCCTTGGCCTCGCAGTCGATGATTAGCGCCTGAGCCCTGAGCGCCTGTGGAGGGGGGTCTGGTTGGTCGTGACCCATGTACGTGGAGCAGATTCTCAGTGAGGACCCCTGGCCTTCGAGGCTCACTGCTGTTTGGTCTTCATTGCTGAAATTTGGGAGCAAAAATAAGTGCAAATCTCTTTTTGCAAGGATGCAGGTGCGAGTTTTACCTGCGGAGTCAGCTACGTATAGCTTATAGTCAGGAGTCCTCAGACCAGAGACCCTGTTTCCGAGGATCCAGGGCTCCTGAATGAGGACTATGTCGGCTCCAGCCTTGGCTAGGTGGAGCAGGAGAGCAGCGCATGCTGCCTTACAATGGTGGAGGTTTATCTGCAGGAGTATCAGTGACATTCCTGAGGTTCGCCTCCACCATTGTCCTGTCGTGGTCGCTCTCCGAGGAGTCCAACTCCTCCGCGACCCCGATGTGCTTGAGATCCCTAGTGAGATCGCTCACGTCTGACACGTAACCATCTAGGATGTCATCCGACACCACTGATGCCACGTCTGACATCGCAGGCTTGATCTTCATACTAGGGATCTTTTGGCGCTCCAGGTCTGGCTCGACCGTCTGTTGCATGCCTTTGGAGTCGGACTTGTACGGTACTACGACTACCTTCTTGTAGCCGTAGTCCACAGCGCCCTCCGTGTCGTGGAGAAGTCTGACCGACTCCTCGTTCAGGACGAGGATGACTTGGCGCCTCTGGCCGTTGCTCTCCTCTACCTTGGCCACCTTCCAATCGGCTGTGGGAAGGTGGGGATTGCAGACCTGCAGAATCCGGAGAATCTTATCCGGCTCTGCAGGCTTCGCCGAGACCCACGCTCTGGCCCTCGGCTTGCTGGGGATGTCCTCCCACTTCACGACCTCCAGCTGGGCTCCTGGGTAAACCTCCTTGAGCGACGCTACCGCCTTCGCGTAGAGGGCCGCCGAGCGAGCATCTTGGCAGGCGATAGCTTTCACCCTGCCTTGGTGCCACCCGGCGTCCTCACACTTGGGCGGTGGTCCTCCATTCTCCTCCAACTCCTGGAGGAAACGGTCTTGGAGCTCGTTTTCCACGAGGTGCCACTTGTCCCTAGGGATCTGCCCGTCTTTAGAGCCCCTGTCTAGGACTCCAATCAGGGTTTTTCCCCTCGCCACCTCGGCAAACGAGCGGTTGCTCAGTGTCTTCGTCCTCTTGGCCTGTTGGACTTGTGTGGCGGTGTCCTCCGCCGAGCGTTGCCGCTTGCTTGGGGCCTTGGCTGTGGCCTTGCCAGCTTTGGCTGGCTGGTAGTCGGGCAGGACTGTCTTGGCCCATCGCCGCGATTCGATTCCCTGGGCAGACGCCAGGAACACCGAGTCGTCGTTGCCCAGGATGAAGGCCGCACGTCTTTTGTCCTGGAACTTGGGCCTATCTTTCGAGGCAGAGGCGCCGCCTGCCGGGGTTGTCAAGGGGTTCCCGGTCCCAAGGGGTCCGCCAGCCGCGATATCGCTCTGCATGGTCGTCCCCCCGGTAACCGGGTCGCCCTTGGGGCCCCCCGACGTGGATTGGCCCGATTGGCTTTTCGGTCCTCTCCTCACAGCGCCTGCTGCCTCGAGACGGTGGACCGACTTAGTCTCCTTCCCCGTCTTTTTGGGCACTGGTTTCCCAGATGCGTTTGTAGAGGCATGGTCTTTTCCCTCCGGCACTTTAGGAGGAGTGCCGTGCTCCTTTGCGGTGTTTTTTTTTGTTGTAATATTTAAATTTGGCATATTTGATCCCACGAGTAGGCGGGAAGGGGTTAGTCGCCCGGGGCATAGCCCGCGTGCCCCTGGAAGCCTTATTAAAACTGGAGGTCGGCAGGTATCCAGAGTCCGCATATAAGCGACCGAGCACCCCCTCGGCCATGCATCCCTCGGCATATGACAGTGTCACCTTGGATTGGGGTTATTTCACTGAGAGTTTTCTTCTCTCCGCCCGACTACAATTAGCCAACATTCTGGCAGAGACATGACCGTACCAGGACCTGTTTCCAGCCGCCCTCACGGGGAGAGTATAGTCGCACTTCCGCCGGTGTGTACAGTTACGGCGGGTGCCGGTTCGCTCGTGCCCACCTGTATCCTATGACGCGGAGCACAGTCACCTTGGATCCAGGGCAAGCCATGAACCCGAGGCGCCTGTGCCCCGTTCCGAATCTACAGTTGTGACGAGCCGACCCGAAATCCGTTTATCCCCCTGTAGCACCCGACGGCTGACGGCCCTGGGTTCTATGAAACTTATTTGAAAGTTTTTGTGTTCTTTGGTGTATGGACATTTTGTTGCTAGTTGTTTGACTATTCCTGATATACATTCGTCATTTTTATACCCGATACTCAAAATGAGTATTCGGGTATATTAGATTTGTGGTAAAAGTGGATGTGTGTAACGTCCAGAAGGAATCCTTCCGACCCCATAAAGTATATATATTCTTGATCAGCATCAATAGCCGAGTCGATTGAGCCCTGTCTGTCTGTCCGTCCGTCCGTCTGTCCATCCCCTTCAGCGCCTAGTGCTCAAAGACTATAAGAGCTAGAGCAACGATGTTTGTGACCTTCCATCCATGGCCACAATTATTAGTTATTGATCTGAATTATGAAGTCTAGTGTAAGTTAGGCTAGGGCAAAGCGGGAGCGCAATAAAAGCTCGCTCTTGGCGAATTCGCCCCGCTTTGCCACCGTAGGATAGCTAGAGTAAAAGATTTGAATTGTGAAGAAAATAGAGTTGTTCGCCAACCTTGAATTAGATCGAGTGTATCATATTTTTCGCCCCGCCAAATAAATAATTTAAATTACAGCCACCCAAAGTTTTCGGTAATTGATTAGAAAAACTCTTCTAATTTTTCATGGCGCCCCCGGGTGGACTGTAAAGTGAATTATAGGCAACAAAAATAAGTGACAGTGACACAAGAAATTGCAGTATACATATGCAAACATATTCGTTGCCCGCGTCGTGTGTGTGTGCAATCGGCAATCAATTTTTTTGTAAAATATCATCGCGTCGGTCGCGCCAACAATAATTTTTGTGCAAATTCTGCTACCGCCGAGGGATGCCCTGCGATAAAGACAGGAAAGTAGCAGTTGGATTCAAAGATCCAAAAGAGGAATCAGAGGTATTTGTGCAGAAAATTGAAGGCTGAGCAAAAGACATTCAGATCTCTCTTTGAGGTGTCTTGTGCTGAAAACATTGCACATCGTCTTCAATTCTAGGCACAGACGTATGATATACATATAGTAGAGCTTGATTTCATGCATTTTATTAGTAATTGCATAAATATAACTAAAAACACATAAATACATACATATCGACACATACAGACATATGTGAACCGCTATTTGGACGCAACAGTTATATGTACATACATACATCTTTCGTTTACTGCAATCACTGTCGAAAAACAACCATTATGGCAGAAAAAAGTAAACCCACTCTTGAAGACTTAAAGATTAAGCTCAAAAGTAGAGTAAAAAGCATTCGCTGCTTAGAGGATCGATTAGATCAAGGGTCGATTCCTTTGCAATTACCGGAATTACAATGTAGATTAGATTGTTTGAATGCTTCAATTGAAAAGGCTAACCATTTGCAGGAGCCAATCGAGGACATAACAGGTGATGATGCATATGCAGCCGAGTTGGAAGAGCTGATAATTGTCATCAAAGGAAAGATAATGTCGCTTATCGCCGCCTTTGATGCAGCAAGCGAGACGAAGCCAGTGTTTTCTTCAGCCCCAACTCATGCTAGACTTCCGAAATTGGCATTACCCAAATTTAGTGGTAAACACACGGAATTCAAAAATTTTATTAGCCTTTTTGAAAGACTAGTCCATAGCGACAACAGCATACCGGTGATCGAAAAATTTAATCATTTGATTTCGTGCCTCTCTGATGAAGCATTAGGAACAATAAAGGCGTCCCAAGTCACCGAGGCAAATTATGAAAAGGCCATGGCTGGCCTAAAACGAGTATATGACAACGATTATTTGATTTTCACGAATAATATTTCCACATTGTTCAATCTGCCGAGAATGTCGCATCAATCTGCATCATCTCTAAGAACTCTAATCGATACTGTTTCGTCGATTTACGGATCGTTACTGTCGATCGGAGATGATACAAAAATTTCGAATGCAATGCTCATTCATCTCGTTTTAAACAGAGTCGACCCAGTGACGAAACAAAAGTGGGATGAACAGCTTACTTATGAGAAGTTGCCGCTTTGGTCCGACTTTGAGAAAGTCTTGAATCGTCGATACCAGCATCTGTCTGCTGAAGAATCGACCAAGCCAAGGCAAGACAAAGTCATGCCAAGCAAGCAACATAATCGCAGTTCATTTGCTTGTTCTTCCACTTCCACCAACAGTAGAACTCAGCAAACTTGTAGCTACTGCAATTCAGGAGACCCTTCATTTTCGCGTCTCTCGGTGATGCAAAGGTTTGAGTTTGCTAAGTCGGCATCCCTATGCATTAATTGTCTGCGAAAAGGCCACGCTGTTGTAAAATGCAAAGCCAATAAATGTCGAGTGTGCAGCCGCTCACATCATACATTATTGCATCGATACACAGTGTCGGCTTATAGTCTCGCGTTGCCACCACCCCAAGAGAGTCCTTCTCCTCCATCAAATCAGAATCAACCTTCCACGTTACATGTTTTGCATGCAACAGCGTTGGACAGGGTAATTCTGGCTACGTCGATCGTAAGCGTCCGAACTAAGAGCGGTGAACACATTCTGGCCAGAGCTCTGCTCGACTCTGGATCACAAACAAATTTCATTACCGAGGACCTCGCTAATCGCTTACAGATCCGTAGAGAGGAGTCCTGTATTAACTTGCTTGGAATTGGTGAATCTAATTCTCAAGTAAAGGATAAAATACACACAGTGGTGAAGTCGCGAATAAATGGTAGTGAGTTCTCCTTTGATTTTTGGATCCTGAAATCAATTTCAGGTTATCACCCTGACCAGTCAGTGAATGTGACTGACTGGCGAATCCCAGAGAACCTACCATTGGCAGACCCTTATTTCTACAAGCCACAAGCCACAAAGAATAGATATGTTAATTGGAGCAGAATCGTTCTTTGAATTATTAGCTGTTGGTCAAATTAAACAAGGTCCTGACTTTCCAACTCTTCAGAAAACCCTTCTTGGTTGGGTTGTGTCGGGAAAATATGTTTCCAGGAGTTCTGCTCCTCAAATTACAAACAGTTTGAGTTGCAGTGAAGAGTTGCTAGTATCCATCGATAGGACCTTGAAAAAGTTTTGGTCACTGGAAGAAATGCCATCTACCAAGAAAATTGCCACACCTGAGCACAAGCTATGTGAAGAACACTATCGTAAGACGACTCAGGTACTATCATCAGGTCGGTTCGAAGTAAGGCTCCCGTTTAAATCAGATCCAAATTGTTTTGGCAACTCCTTTGAGGTTGCGAAACGGCGGTTTTTGTCGCTTGAAAGACGATTGCATCGTGACCCTGAGTTGAAGAAAATGTACTTGGAATTCATGGAAGAGTACCTCTCCTTAGGTCATATGTCTCCTACTGACAATACGATTCCTTCTACTCCACACTACGTAATCCCTCATCAGTGTGTTCTGAGGCCCCAAAGTACGTCTACCAAGCTCCGAGTCGTGTTCGATGCTTCGTCCAAGACGTCCTCACAGGTGGCCTTAAATGACATTCTGATGGTGGGACCTACCATTCAAGAGGAATTATACTCGACACTGCTCCGTTTCCGTCTGCACAGGTTTGCCCTGACTGCTGATGAGAAGAGACCCTTCTGAATCCTTGAGATTATACAAGCTCAACACTGTTACCTATGGGACTGGACCAGCCCCATTCTTAGCTATCCGGTGTTTGAAAAGGTTGAGTGAGTCTGCGAAGCTCTCATTCCCTAGAGCTGCTAACGTTATTGGGTCCGACTTTTACGTCGATGACTTGTTGACTGGTGCTGCATGCGTAGAGGAGCTAAGGGCAATTAAGTCCGAAGTGTCTCAGGTTCTTCAGACCGCAGGGTTTGAGTTGACTAAGTGGTTTTCAAACTCACCCGAGATCACCGCATCTGAGAGCACAGCCAAACCCATAACAATCTCGGATTCAGAGTCGACAAAGGCGTTAGGAATCTCATGGTTACCTACTGACGATGCCTTTAAGTTCAAAATTGACAATTCAGTTATGGGTCTCCGAGCGACAAAACGGAACATACTATCGGTGACATCAAAGTTGTTTGAACCCCTTGGTTTATTAAGTCCTATCGTTATAAAAGGCAAGATCCTATTGCAGGAGCTTTGGCTTAACAAACTAGATTGGGATGAGTCGATCCCGCTGCATTTGGAAACAGCGTGGAATTGGAATATCCATATCTCGGTTTGTGTATTCCGATCCGACGTCACCGGTTCAAATACATGCCTTTGCTGACGCCTCCATGAGAGCGTATGGAGCGTGCGTCTATATACGTGGCAGAACTGCAGAAGGTTTAAAAGTATCATTGTTGACTTCGAAATCCAAAGTAGCGCCGCTCAAGACCAAAACACTCCCAAGGCTTGAGTTATGTGCCGCTCACCTTCTCGCAGATCTCTGTCACAGAATCAAGCCCCTATTAAACGTGCCCATTGAACGAGTAGTTTATTGGTCGGATTCAGAGGTGTAACTCTTCATTGGATCCGGTCTCATCCATCGTCGTTGTCGACTTTCGTTTCAAATAGAGTGGCTGAGATTCAAGATTGGTCAGATGATGCTACGTGTCGGTATGTGCCCACGAAACAGAACCCAGCAGATATTGTCTCAAGAGGTTGTGACGTCGACGAAATCGTTCAGTCAATTTGGTTCGAAGGACCATCATTTCTGAAAGAGGAAGAAGAAAACTGGCCCAAGAACGCTCATTTCGAACACTCCGATGATCTTCAGCTGGAAAAGAGGAAGACTGCGGTCGGGCTGACCGCGGCTGTGCGAAGTTCGGAGCTGTTAGATGTCATCGAGGGATTCTCGTCACACCTCAAACTGCTTAGAGTGTTCGTGTATGTGTTCCGCTTTATAAGAAAATGTAAAGACCCACGCCTAAAATTCGAAAAAACTATCTCACCGACCGAATACAATGAAGCCTTTTATAAAATTGTCGAAATCGTCCAGCATCACGAGTATCAAGGAGAAATCGAAAAGGTTAGGAAAGGATCTACAATTGGTCCTAGTCTTCAGCGGTTGAACCCATTCATCCATGAAGACACAGGAACTTGGTGTAACTTTTCGTTGTTGCGAGTGGGGGGGCCACTAGCCAAAGCTCCTATATCATACGATGCCAAGTTTCCTCTGCTTTTGACTAAGCGCTCGCAATTCGTGCGAAGCTATATTCGTCATCTGCACCATTCGAATTTTCATGTCGGCCCACGAGCACTTGTGAGCATCCTTCGACAGAGCGTGTGGATAGTGAACGCTCAGGAGGTCTGCCGTTAGACAGTTCGATCATGTATGCGCTCTTTTTAAATGCAAGCCTGGATTGCTGACGCAACTCATGGGGAATTTACCCGCAGATCGACTCCGTGCTCTCCGCCCATTTTCAATTTTCGGCGTTGATTTTTGTGGACCAGTGCACACAACATTGAAAATTCGCGGAAGGCCCCCATACAAGTCATACATTGCGATTTTTGTTTGTTTTGCGTCCAAGGCGGTTCACCTAGAAATAGTTTCCGATCTAACTACTGATTGTTTTTTGTTGGCTTTTCAAAGGTTCGTCTGGCGCCGAGGATATCCCCAAGTCGTTCATTGCGACAACGGGACGAACTTCGTCGGAGCGAGCCGCCATCTCAGCGCTCTGCGGATCAGGCTCAAGGAGCAAGGAGACGCAATTCGCGACTTCGCGTCAAAGAACGGATGCGAATTTGCGTTCATACCGCCGCAAGCTCCTCACATGGGAGGGCTATGGGAGGCAGGTGTAAAAACGGTTTTTCGGCGGCCCATACACAAATTAGAAGAGTTTTTCTAATCAATTACCGAAAACTTTGGCTGTAATTTAAATTATTTATTTTGCGGGGCGAAAAACTTGATACGCTCGATCTAATTCAAGGTTGGCGAACAACTCTATTTTCTTCACAATTCAAATCTCTTACTCTAGCTATCCTACGGTGGCAAAGCGGGGCGAATTCGCCAAGAGCGAGAGAGCGAGCTTTTATTGCGCTCCCGCTTTGCCCTAGCCTAACTTACACTAGACTTCATAATTCAGATCAATAACTAATAATTGTGGCCATGGATGGAAGGTCACGAAACACCGACCCGGTTGAACGCCTGCATCGGCTTCAACACATTGGTAGCGGCGCCAATTTGTGTATGGCCCGCCGAAAAACCGCTCCAGTGCTAGTCCTTATTTCGACGACCCTGACCATGCCGTCCTCTCCTTCGTGCGTGGCGATGACCTCCCCACGAGCCACTTCTGAGGCGGCAGATTGTCCTCGGCCACGATGACGTGGTCTCCTTCCTCGAGGTTCGGTTGCCGCTGGTGCCATTTGCCCCGAATTTGCAGCCCCAGGACATATTCGCGGGACCATCGCTGCCAAAACGCTTGCCTGACTGACGAGACAAGTCGCCATCGCCGCAAGCAACCGAGACTCTCCTGGTCCGGAGGCCGCAGTGCTGGGGGGGCGATGAGCGACCCGCCTGTCAGCAGGTGCCCGGGTGTTAGGGCCTCGCCGTCGCTTGGATCTTGACTGATGGCTCCCAGCGGCCTCGAGTTCATTATGGCCTCGATGCCGACGAGGACTGTGGCGAGTCGCACGGAGTCGATCTGCGGGTAAATTCCCCATGAGTTGCGTCAGCAATCGAGGCTTGCATTTAAAACAGCGCATACACGATCGAATTGTCTGACGGCAGACCTCCTGAGCGTTCACTATCCAAACGCTCTGTCGAAGGATGCTCACAAGTGCTCGTGGGCCGATATGAAAATTCAAATGGTGCAGATGACGAATATAGCTTCGCACGAATTGCGAGCGCTTAGTCAAAAGCAGAGAAAACTTGGCACCGTATGATATAGGAGCTTTGGCTAGTCGCCCCCCCACTCGCAACAACGAAAAATTGCACCAAGTCCCTGTGTCTTCATGGATGAATGGGTTCAACCGCTGAAGACTAGGACCAATTGTAGATCCTTTCCTAACCTTTTCGATTTCTCCTTGATACTCGTGATGCTGGACGATTTCGACAATTTTATAAAAGGCTTCATTATATTCGGTCGGTGAGATAGTTTTTTCGAAATTTAGGCTTGGGTATTTACATTTTCTTATAAAGCGGAACACATACACGAACACTCTAAGCAGTTTGAGGTATGACGAGAATCCATCGATGACATCTAACAGCTCCGAACTTCGCACAGCCGCGGTCAGCCCGACCGCAGTCTTCCTCTTTTCCAGCTGAAGATCATCGGACTGCTCGAAATGAGCGTTCTTGGGCCAGTTTTCTTCTTCCTCTTTCAGAAATGATGGTCCTTCGAACCAAATTGACTGAACGATTTCGTCGACGTCACAACCTCTTGAGACAATATCTGCTGGGTTCTGTTTCGTGGGCACATACCGACACGTAGCATCATCTGACCAATCTTGAATCTCAGCCACTCTATTTGAAACGAAAGTCGACAACGACGATGGATGAGACCGGATCCAATGAAGAGTTACACCTCTGAATCCGACCAATAAACTACTCGTTCAATGGGCACGTTTAATAGGGGCTTGATTCTGTGACAGAGATCTGCGAGAAGGTGAGCGGCACATAACTCAAGCCTTGGGAGTGTTTTGGTCTTGAGCGGCGCTACTTTGGATTTCGAAGTCAACAATGATACTTTTAAACCTTCTGCAGTTCTGCCACGTATATAGACGCACGCTCCATACGCTCTCATGGAGGCGTCAGCAAAGGCATGTATTTGAACCGGTGACATCGGATCGGAATACACAAACCGAGATATGGATATGTCTTCCAATTGAGATAGTGTATTTTTCAACTTATTCCACGCTGTTTCCAAATGCAGCGGGATCGACTCATCCCAATCTAGTTTGTTAGGCCAAAGCTCCTGCAATAGGATCTTGCCTTTTATAACGATAGGACTTAATAAACCAAGGGGTTCAAACAACTTTGATGTCACCGATAGTATGTTCCGTTTTGTCGCTCGGAGACCCATAACTGAATTGTCAATTTTGAACTTAAAGGCATCGTCAGTAGGTAACCATGAGATTCCTAACGCCTTTGTCGACTCTGAATCCGAGATTGTTATGGGTTTGGCTGTGCTCTCAGATGCGGTGATCTCGGGTGAGTTTGAAAACCACTTAGTCAACTCAAACCCTGCGGTCTGAAGAACCTGAACCTAACCTAAGAATCGTATTGTCAGTAGGAGACATATGACCTAAGGAGAGGTACTCTTCCATGAATTCCAAGTACATTTTCTTCAACTCAGGGTCACGATGCAATCGTCTTTCAAGCGACAAAAACCGCCGTTTCGCAACCTCAAAGGAGTTGCCAAAACAATTTGGATCTGATTTAAACGGGAGCCTTACTTCGAACCGACCTGATGATAGTACCTGAGTCGTCTTACGATAGTGTTCTTCACATAGCTTGTGCTCAGGTGTGGCAATTTTCTTGGTAGATGGCATTTCTTCCAGTGACCAAAACTTTTTCAAGGTCCTATCGATGGATACTAGCAACTCTTCACTGCAACTCAAACTGTTTGTAATTTGAGGAGCAGAACTCCTGGAAACATATTTTCCCGACACAACCCAACTAAGAAGGGTTTTCTGAAGAGTTGGAAAGTCAGGACCTTGTTTAATTTGACCAACAGCTAATAATTCAAAGAACGATTCTGCTCCAATTAACATATCTATTCTTTGTGGCTTGTAGAAATAAGGGTCTGCCAGTGGTAGGTTCTCTGGGATTCGCCAGTCAGTCACATTCATTGACTGGTCAGGGTGATAATAAAATTTGTTTGTAATCCAGAGTCGAGCAGAGCTCTGGCCAGAATGTGTTCACCGCTCTTAGTTCGGACGCTTACGATCGACGTAGCCAGAATTACCCTGTCCAACGCTGTCGCATGCAAAACATGTGACGTGGAAGGTTGATTCTGATTTGATGGAGGAGAAGGACTCTCTTGGGGTGGTGGCAACGCGAGACTATTAGCCGACACTGTGTATCGATGCAATAATGTATGATGTGAGCGGCTGCACACTCGACATTTATTGGCTTTGTATTTTACAACAGCGTGGCCTTTTCGCAGACAATTAATGCATAGGGATGCCGACTTAGCAAACTCAAACCTTTGCATCACCGAGAGACGCGAAAATGAAGGGTCTCCTGAATTGCAGTAGCTACAAGTTTGCTGAGTTCTACTGTTGGTGGAAGTGGAAGAACAAGCAAATGAACTGCGATTATGTTGCTTGCTTGGCATGACTTTGTCTTGCCTTGGCTTGGTCGATTCTTCAGCAGACAGATGCTGGTATCGACGATTCAAGACTTTCTCAAAGTCGGACCAAAGCGGCAACTTCTCATAAGTAAGCTGTTCATCCCACTTTTGTTTCGGCACTGGGTCGACTCTGTTTAAAACTAGATGAATGAGCATTGCATTCGAAATTTTTGTATCATCTCCGATCGACAGTAACGATCCGTAAATCGATGAAACAGTATCGATTAGAGTTCTTAGAGATGATGCAGATTGATGCGACATTCTCGGCAGATTGAACAATGTGGAAATATTATTCGTGAAAATCAAATAATCGTTGTCATATACTCGTTTTAGGCCAGCCATGGCCTTTTCATAATTTGCCTCGGTGACTTGGAACGCCTTTATTGTTCCTAATGCTTCATCAGAGAGGCACGAAATCAAATGATTAAATTTTTCGATCACCGGTATGCTGTTGTCGCTATGGACTAGACTTTCAAAAAGGCTAATAAAATTTTTGAATTCCGAGTGTTTACCACTAAATTTGGGTAATGCCAATTTCGGAAGTCTAGCATGAGTTGGGGCTGAAGAAGACACTGGCTTCGTCTCGCTTGCTGCATCAAAGGCGGCGATAAGCGACATTATCTTTCCTTTGGTGACAATTATCAGCTCTTCCAACTCGGCTGCATATTCATCATCACCTGTTATGTCCTCGAGTGGCTCCTGCAAATGGTTAGCCTTTTCAATTGAAGCATTCAAACAATCTAATCTACATTGTAATTCCGGTAATTGTAAAGGAATCGACCCTTGATCTAATCGATCCTCTAAGCGGCGAATGCTTTTTACTCTACTTTTGAGCTTAATCTTTAAGTCTTCAAGAGTGGGTTTACTTTTTTCTGCCATAATGGTTGTTTTTCGACAGTGATTGCAGTAAACGAAAGATGTATGTATGAACATATAACTGTTGCGTCCAAATAGCGGTTCACATATGTCTGTATGTGTCGATATGTATGTATTTATGTGTTTTTAGTTATATTTATGCAATTACTAATAAAATGCATGCAATCAAGGTCTACTATATGTATATCAAACGTCTGTGCCTAGAATTGAAGGCGATGTGCAATGTTTTCAGCACAAGACACCTCAAAGAGAGATCTGAATGTCTTTTGCTCAGCCTTCAATTTTCTGCACAAATACCTCTGATTCCTCTTTTGGATCTTTGAATCCAACTGCTACTTTCCTGTCTTTATCGCAGGGCATCTCTCGGCGGTAGCAGAATTTGCACAAAAATTATTGTTGGCGCGACCGACGCGATGATATTTTACAAAAAAATTGATTGCCGATTGCACACACACACGACGCGGGCAACGAATATGTTTGCATATGTATACTGCAATTTCTTGTGTCACTGTCACTTATTTTTGTTGCCTATAATTCACTTTACAGTCCACCCGGGGGCGCCATGAAAAATTAGAAGAGTTTTTCTAATCAATTACCGAAAACTTTGGGTGGCTGTAATTTAAATTATTTATTGGGCGGGGCGAAAAACTTGATACACTCGATCTAATTCAAGGTTGGCGAACAACTCTATTTGCTTCACATTCAAATCTTTTACTCTAGCTATCCTACGGTGGCAAAGCGGGGCGAATTCGCCAAGAGCGAGAGAGCGAGCTTTTATTGCGCTCCCGCTTTGCCCTAGCCTAACTTACACTAGACTTCATAATTCAGATCAATAACTAATAATAGTGGCCATGGATGGAAGGTCACGCAACAAGTCAAATTCATTTAATTTGATCTTCATATGTAGCTTCATATTTGGTTCCTTGAGGTTATTCAAACAAATCAAGGGTTTATGATCACTTAAAACCTCAAACGATCTACCAAACAGGTATGGTCTGAAATACTAAGTTGCTCAAACTATAGCTAGTAATTCCTTTTCTATTGCTGATATATATTGCTGGATACGCGGCATCTATTGTTTTATGTTCAACTTCTAGCTTAGGGTGTTTGTTTACATTGCCGGCTATCGGCTACACGTGGTCTACTTCGAGCGTGAGATTGTTTATGGGGGTTCGAGGCTGAGGGTGTCGGATTGTTTATAGTATGTGGGTTCAGGGTAATAGACATAGATAAGGGTATGCGGAGCATGGACTATAGATATGTCACACCCCCATCGTTAGATTTAAGTCTGTCCTCAGGCGATTATCCTTGGATATAGCTCAGGTGCATCTAAAACTGTGCATGCTGGGGATTCCTCGTCTTCGTCTAAGGATATTTCTATGTGCGAGTCGGGTTTAGGCTTATTGCTTTTACTTAGATTAAACAATTTGTAGCTTAATCCTATTATGATTATGACAAATAGTGGTATTAAGCTTACATGTAATACATTATTTAATCGCGTATTTTCTATTACGATTTCTTTGGTTTGCAAATAAGCAAATAAGACAGTGGTTTAATTTTTGTTACGTTATATTTGATGTATATGCTTTGTGCAAATTCTGGTATTGAGTTGGATATTAAGAATTCATTTAATTGTACACTGCAATTATGTATTTTTATTAATGCGTTACCTTCTACTTTTATTTCTTGGTTTAGGAAATCTTGGTTTAATATGGTTTTTGGTAATTTCCAAGTTAACAATATATTGGGTTCTATGAAACTTATTTGAAAGTTTTTGTGTGCTTTGGTGTATGGACATTTTGTTGCTAGTTGTTTGACTATTCCTGATATACATTCGTCATTTTTATACCCGATACTCAAAATGAGTATTCGGGTATATTAGATTTGTGGTAAAAGTGGAAGGAATCCTTTCCGACCCCATAAAGTATATATATTCTTGATCAGCATCAATAGCCGAGTCGATTGAGCCATGTCTGTCTGTCCGGCCGTCCGTCTGTCCGTCCCCTTCAGCGCCTAGTGCTCAAAGACTATAAGAGCTAGAGCAACGATGTTTGTGACCTTCCATCCATAGCCACAATTATTAGTTATTGATCTGAATTATGAAGTCTAGTGTAAGTTAGGCTAGGGCAAAGCGGGAGCGCAATAAAAGCTCGCTCTCTCGCTCTTGGCGAATTCGCCCCGCTTTGCCACCGTAGGATAGCTAGAGTAAGAGATTTGAATTGTGAAGGAAATAGAGTTGTTCGCCAACCTTGAATTAGATCGAGCATATCAAGTTTTTCGCCCCGCCAAATAAATAATTTAAATTACAGCCAAAGTTTTCGGTAATTGATTAGAAAAACTCTTCTAATTTGTGTATGGGCCGCCGAAAAACCGCTCCAGTGCTAGTCCTTATTTCGACGACCCTGACCATGCCGTCCTCTCCTGCGTGCGTGGCGATGACCCTCCCCACGAGCCACTCCTGAGGCGGCAGATTGTTCTCGGCCACGATGACGAGGTCTCCTTCCTCGAATTTGCAGCCCCAGGACATATTCGCGGGACCATCGCTGCCAAAACGCTTGCCTGACTGACGAGACAAGTCGCCATCGCCGCAAGCAACTGAGACTCTCCTGGTCCGGAGTCCGCAGTGCTGGGGGGGCGATGAGCGACCCGCCTGTCAGCAGGTGCCCGGGTGTTAGGGCCTCGCCGTCGCTTGGATCTTGGCTGATGACTCCCAGCGGCCTCGAGTTCATTATGGCCTCGATGCCGACGAGGACTGTGGCGAGCTCTTCGGCGGTTAGGAGCGCGCTGCCTACCGCCCGTAGGAGTAGGCTCTTGGCAGTTTTTACACCTGCCTCCCATAGCCCTCCCATGTGAGGAGCTTGCGGCGGTATGAACGCAAATTCGCATCCGTTCTTTGACGCGAAGTCGCGAATTGCGTCTCCTTGCTCCTTGAGCCTGATCCGCAGAGCGCTGAGATGGCGGCTCGCTCCGACGAAGTTCGTCCCGTTGTCGCAATGAACGACTTGGGGATATCCTCGGCGCCAGACGAACCTTTGAAAAGCCAACAAAAAACAATCAGTAGTTAGATCGGAAACTATTTCTAGGTGAACCGCCTTGGACGCAAAACAAACAAAAAGCGCAATGTATGACTTGTATGGGGGCCTTCCGCGAATTTTCAATGTTGTGTGCACTGGTCCACAAAAATCAACGCCGAAAATTGAAAATGGGCGGAGAGCACGGAGTCGATCTGCGGGTAAATTCCCCATGAGTTGCGTCAGCAATCCAGGCTTGCATTTAAAACAGCGCATACATGATCGAACTGTCTAACGGCAGACCTCCTGAGCGTTCACTATCCACACGCTCTGTCGAAGGATGCTCACAAGTGCTCGTGGGCCGACATGAAAATTCGAATGGTGCAGATGACGAATATAGCTTCGCACGAATTGCGAGCGCTTAGTCAAAAGCAGAGGAAACTTGGCATCGTATGATATAGGAGCTTTGGCTAGTCGCCCCCCCACTCGCAACAACGAAAAGTTACACCAAGTCCCTGTGTCTTCATGGATGAATGGGTTCAACCGCTGAAGACTAGGACCAATTGTAGATCCTTTCCTAACCTTTTCGATTTCTCCTTGATACTCGTGATGCTGGACGATTTCGACAATTTTATAAAAGGCTTCATTGTATTCGGTCGGTGAGATAGTTTTTTCGAATTTTAGGCGTGGGTCTTTACATTTTCTTATAAAGCGGAACACATACACGAACACTCTAAGCAGTTTGAGGTGTGACGAGAATCCCTCGATGACATCTAACAGCTCCGAACTTCGCACAGCCGCGGTCAGCCCGACCGCAGTCTTCCTCTTTTCCAGCTGAAGATCATCGGAGTGTTCGAAATGAGCGTTCTTGGGCCAGTTTTCTTCTTCCTCTTTCAGAAATGATGGTCCTTCGAACCAAATTGACTGAACGATTTCGTCGACGTCACAACCTCTTGAGACAATATCTGCTGGGTTCTGTTTCGTGGGTACATGCCGCCACGTAGCATCATCTGACCACTCTTGAATCTCAGCCACTCTATTTGAAACGAAAGTCGACAACGACGATGGATGAGACCGGATCCAATGGAGAGTTACCTCTGAATCCGACCAATAAACGACTCGTTCAATGGGCACGTTTAATAGGGGCTTGATTCTGTGACAGAGATCTGCGAGAAGGTGAGCGGCACATAACTCAAGCCTTGGGAGCGTTTTGGTCTTGAGCGGCGCTACTTTGGATTTCGAAGTCAACAATGATACTTTTAAACCTTCTGCAGTTCTGCTACGTATATAGACGCACGCTCCATACGCTCTCATGGAGGCGTCAGCAAAGGCATGTATTTGAACCGGTGACATCGGATCGGAATACACAAACCGAGATATGGATATGTCTTCCAATTGAGATAGTGTATTTTTCAACTTATTCCACGCTGTTTCCAAATGCAGCGGGATCGACTCATCCCAATCTAGTTTGTTAAGCCAAAGCTCCTGCAATAGGATCTTGCTTTTTATAACGATAGGACTTAATAAACCAAGGGGTTCAAACAACTTTGATGTCACCGATAGTATGTTCCGTTTTGTCGCTCGGAGACCCATAACTGAATTGTCAATTTTGAACTTAAAGGCATCGTCAGTAGGTAACCATGAGATTCCTAACGCCTTTGTCGACTCTGAATCCGAGATTGTTATGGGTTTGGCTGTGCTCTCAGATGCGGTGATCTCGGGTGAGTTTGAAAACCACTTAGTCAACTCAAACCCTGCGGTCTGAAGAACCTGAGACACTTCGGACTTAATTGCCCTTAGCTCCTCTACGCATGCAGCACCAGTCAACAAGTCATCGACGTAAAAGTCGGACCCAATAACGTTAGCAGCTCTAGGGAATGAGAGCTTCGCAGACTCACTCAACCTTTTCAAACACCGGATAGCTAAGAATGGGGCTGGTCCAGTCCCATAGGTTACAGTGTTGAGCTTGTATAATCTTAGGATTCAGAAGGGTCTCTTCTCCACACTATGAGCTGAAACTGCCGATCCGCTTCGTTCACCATCACTTGGCGATACATCTTTTTAACATCAGCAGTCAGGGCAAACCTGTGCAGACGGAAACGGAGCAGTGTCGAGTATAATTCCTCTTGAATGGTAGGTCCCACCATCAGAATGTCATTTAAGGCCACCTGTGAGGACGTCTTGGACGAAGCATCGAACACGACTCGGAGCTTGGTAGACGTACTTTGGGGCCTCAGAACACACTGATGAGGGATTACGTAGTGTAGAGTAGAAGGAATCGTATTGTCAGTAGGAGACATATGACCTAAGGAGAGGTACTCTTCCATGAATTCCAAGTACATTTTCTTCAACTCAGGGTCACGATGCAATCGTCTTTCAAGCGACAAAAACCGCCGTTTCGCAACCTCAAAGGAGTTGCCAAAACAATTTGGATCTGATTTAAACGGGAGCCTTACTTCGAACCGACCTGATGATAGTACCTGAGTCGTCTTACGATAGTGTTCTTCACATAGCTTGTGCTCAGGTGTGGCAATTTTCTTGGTAGATGGCATTTCTTCCAGTGACCAAAACTTTTTCAAGGTCCTATCGATGGATACTAGCAACTCTTCACTGCAACTCAAACTGTTTGTAATTTGAGGAGCAGAACTCCTGGAAACATATTTTCCCGACACAACCCAACTAAGAAGGGTTTTCTGAAGAGTTGGAAAGTCAGGACCTTGTTTAATTTGACCAACAGCTAATAATTCAAAGAACGATTCTGCTCCAATTAACATATCTATTCTTTGTGGCTTGTAGAAATAAGGGTCTGCCAGTGGTAGGTTCTCTGGGATTCGCCAGTCAGTCACATTCATTGACTGGTCAGGGTGATAATAAAATTTGTTTGTGATCCAGAGTCGAGCCGAGCTCTGGCCAGAATGTGTTCACCGCTCTTAGTTCGGACGCTTACGATCGACGTAGCCAGAATTACCCTGTCCAACGCTGTCGCATGCAAAACATGTGACGTGGAAGGTTGATTCTGATTTGATGGAGGAGAAGGACTCTCTTGGGGTGGTGGCAACGCGAGACTATTAGCCGACACTGTGTATCGATGCAATAATGTATGATGTGAGCGGCTGCACACTCGACATTTATTGGCTTTGCATTTTACAACAGCGTGGCCTTTTCGCAGACAATTAATGCATAGGGATGCCGACTTAGCAAACTCAAACCTTTGCATCACCGAGAGACGTGAAAATGAAGGGTCTCCTGAATTGCAGTAGCTACAAGTTTGCTGAGTTCTACTGTTGGTGGAAGTGGAAGAACAAGCAAATGAACTGCGATTATGTTGCTTGCTTGGCATGACTTTGTCTTGCCTTGGCTTGGTCGATTCTTCAGCAGACAGATGCTGGTATCGACGATTCAAGACTTTCTCAAAGTCGGACCAAAGCGGCAACTTCTCATAAGTAAGCTGTTCATCCCACTTTTGTTTCGGCACTGGGTCGACTCTGTTTAAAACGAGATGAATGAGCATTGCATTCGAAATTTTTGTATCATCTCCGATCGACAGTAACGATCCGTAAATCGATGAAACAGTATCGATTAGAGTTCTTAGAGATGATGCAGATTGATGCGACATTCTCGGCAGATTGAACAATGTGGAAATATTATTCGTGAAAATCAAATAATCGTTGTCATATACTCGTTTTAGGCCAGCCATGGCCTTTTCATAATTTGCCTCGGTGACTTGGAACGCCTTTATTGTTCCTAATGCTTCATCAGAGAGGCACGAAATCAAATGATTAAATTTTTCGATCACTGGTATGCTGTTGTCGCTATGGACTAGTCTTTCAAAAAGGCTAATAAAATTTTTGAATTCCGAGTGTTTACCACTTAATTTGGGTAATGCCAATTTCGGAAGTCTAGCATGAGTTGGGGCTGAAGAAGACACTGGCTTCGTCTCGCTTGCTGCATCAAAGGCGGCGATAAGCGACATTATCTTTCCTTTGGTGACAATTATCAGCTCTTCCAACTCGGCTGCATATTCATCATCACCTGTTATGTCCTCGAGTGGCTCCTGCAAATGGTTAGCCTTTTCAATTGAAGCATTCAAACAATCTAATCTACATTGTAATTCCGGTAATTGCAAAGGAATCGACCCTTGATCTAATCGATCCTCTAAGCGGCGAATGCTTTTTACTCTACTTTTGAGCTTAATATTTAAGTCTTCAAGAGTGGGTTTACTTTTTTCTGCCATAATGGTTGTTTTTCGACAGTGATTGCAGTAAACGAAAGATGTATGTATGAACATATAACTGTTGCGTCCAAATAGCGGTTCACATATGTCTGTATGTGTCGATATGTATGTATTTATGTGTTTTTAGTTATATTTATGCAATTACTAATAAAATGCATGCAATCAAGCTCTACTATATGTATATCATACGTCTGTGCCTAGAATTGAAGGCGATGTGCAATGTTTTCAGCACAAGACACCTCAAAGAGAGATCTGAATGTCTTTTGCTCAGCGTTCAATTTTCTGCACAAATACCTCTGATTCCTCTTTTGGATCTTTGAATCCAACTGCTACTTTCCTGTCTTTATCGCAGGGCATCTCTCGGCGGTAGCAGAATTTGCACAAAAATTATTGTTGGCGCGACCGACGCGATGATATTTTACAAAAAAATTGATTGCCGATTGCACACACACACGACGCGGGCAACGAATATGTTTGCATATGTATACTGCAATTTCTTGTGTCACTGTCACTTATTTTTGTTGCCTATAGTTCACTTTACAGTCCACCCGGGGGCGCCATGAAAAATTAGAAGAGTTTTTCTAATCAATTACCGAAAACTTTGGGTGGCTGTAATTTAAATTATTTATTTGGCGGGGCGAAAAACTTGATACGCTCGATCTAATTCAAGGTTGGCAAACAACTCTATTTTCTTCACAATTCAAATCTCTTACTCTAGCTATCCTACGGTGGCAAAGCGGGGCGAATTCGCCAAGAGCGAGAGAGCGAGCTTTTATTGCGCTCCCGCTTTGCCCTAGCCTAACTTACACTAGACTTCATAATTCAGATCAATAACTAATAATAGTGGCCATGGATGGAAGGTCACGCAACAAGTCAAATTCATTTAATTTGATCTTCATATGTAGCTTCATATTTGGTTCCTTGAGGTTATTCAAACAAATCAAGGGTTTATGATCACTTAAAACCTCAAACGTTCTACCAAACAGGTATGGTCTGAAATACTAAGTTGCTCAAACTATAGCTAGTAATTCCTTTTCTATTGCTGATATATATTGCTGGATACGCGGCATCTATTGTTTTATGTTCAACTTCTAGCTTAGGGTGTTTGTTTACATTGCCGGCTATCGGCTACACGTGGTCTACTTCGAGCGTGAGATTGTTTATGGGGGTTCGAGGCTGAGGGTGTCGGATTGTTTATAGTATGTGGGTTCAGGGTAATAGACATAGATAAGGGTATGCGGAGCATGGACTATAGATATGTCACACCCCCATCGTTAGATTTAAGTCTGTCCTCAGGCGATTATCCTTGGATATAGCTCAGGTGCATCTAAAACTGTGCATGCTGGGGATTCCTCGTCTTCGTCTAAGGATATTTCTATGTGCGAGTCGGGTTTAGGCTTATTGCTTTTACTTAGATTAAACAATTTGTAGCTTAATCCTATTATGATTATGACAAATAGTGGTATTAAGCTTACATGTAATACATTATTTAATCGCGTATTTTCTATTACGATTTCTTTGGTTTGCAAATAAGCAAATAAGACAGTGGTTTAATTTTTGTTACGTTATATTTGATGTATATGCTTTGTGCAAATTCTGGTATTGAGTTGGATATTAAGAATTCATTTAATTGTACACTGCAATTATGTATTTTTATTAATGCGTTACCTTCTACTTTTATTTCTTGGTTTAGGAAATCTTGGTTTAATATGGTTTTTGGTAATTTCCCAGTTAACAATATATTGGGTTCTATGAAACTTATTTAAAAGTTTTTGTGTGCTTTGGTGTATGGACATTTTGTTGCTAGTTGTTTGACTATTCCTGATATACATTCGTCATTTTTATACTCGATACTCAAAATGAGTATTCGGGTATATTAGATTTGTGGTAAAAGTGGATGTGTGTAACGTCCAGAAGGAATCCTTTCCGACCCCATAAAGTATATATATTCTTGATCAGCATCAATAGCCGAGTCGATTGAGCCCTGTCTGTCCGTCCCCTTCAGCGCCTAGTGCTCAAAGACTATAAGAGCTAGAGCAACGATGTCTTGGATCCAGACTTCTGTGATATGGCACTGCAACAAAAATATTTCAAAACTTCGCCCCGCCCACTACCGCCCCCACAAATGACGAAAATCTGTGGCATCCATAAATTCAAAGATACGAAAAAACAGAAAACGCTGAATCGTAGAGGATAACTATATCTTCTAGAGTGCAAAATCTGAACCAGATCGTATAATTATTATAGCCAGAATCAAGAAAAAAATTTCATTCTTTCTCGCTCTGTCTCTCTCTAACACACAGGTTTCATGGTCGGTTTTGCCAATTGCAAAATATGAGTTCAAGGATCTCAGAACTTATAAGAGCCAGAGCAACCAAATTTGGTATCCACACTCCTGTGATATCGGACCTTCACCGTTTTGTGTCAAAATTTCGCCACACCCCCTTCCGCCCCCGCAATGGACGAAAATCTGAGGCATCCACAAATCTCAGAGACTTTTAAGGCTAGAGTAACCAAATTTGGTACACACACACCTTTTAGATCTCACTATAAAACGTACATCTCCAAATTTCGCCCCACCCCTTTCCGCCCCCACAAAAAACGAAAATCTGTTGCATCCACAATATGGCAGATTCGAGAAAACTAAAAACGCACAATCATAGAGAATGACCATATATATCCGGTTGCGGAATCTGGATCAGATCGGATAATTTTTATAGCCAAAAGCAACAAATCAATTTGCACTGGCTACGCAGCGCCCGACTTCACGCTCAGACTGATTTTCTGTCTCTCTCGCACGCACTCTTTGTCGTGTCGTTCAATATGAGCGGCGTCTGCCGGAGGAGAGCCATACTGACTAAGTATCGGGTATAAATGTAGAGTTGCGGTGTACGCAGCAACTTACAACGTTCCCCCTCGTTTATCTTTCGTTTTGATTATTTCTCATATACCTCGTTTTCTAGAACGTAATAATTGTTTTGCGTTAGGTCAGTGAGAACGTTATTGTCTTCATCTGGATATGGGACAATTTTAAGTATAGTATAGGAATCTTTCTGATCTCTCGTGGGATGTTGGAAATTATTAGTATTTCGTTAGTGTCTGTAGATTGTGTATTTCAACCAGGTAGATGTTTTGATATTTAATAATTTCTCTGAATCGATGTGTTTCAGGTAATCCTGCCTTAATAATTTTGGATTAAAAATCCCTAATCTTGTTAGCTGCATGCCTAATTCAATATCCTCTATGTATTCCGTAAAATGTTGAAGGTTAAATATTAATATTTCTAGTTGCTTATTTCTATCATTATCCTTGTTTAATTTATTGACAACTTCTATGCCAGAATTTACTGCTTGAATTACTAAGCTTAATTCGTTAGCTTGAAGACTGTGGCTAGCCAGATTGTCTTTTTTCCCTTCTAATTCGACTTTATCATCTTCATCTAACCTTCTAAATAGATATTTATATATTGTGCCTACTACATTTATAAGGCCTCTTTTTGTTTCTTTTGGCTATTTTTATGCCGTTGAATTCACGTTGCAATTTCTCGACTAAATATTGAACTTGGATTTCGTTATTAAATTGGGTTGCCTGTTCTAGTAAACTCTGATATGTTTCATCTGTTCTTGTTATATTAATTGTTAAATAATGATATTCATAATTAATGGGTATGTTAATGGTATTTTTTTAGAATATGAGATATGCATTCCTTGAGTTGATGGGATCTATCTCTATATTCTGTCCGGTAGACTGTAGGACGGTGAACATTAGGAAGATTATAATCTTAATCATGTTGTAGCTCCAGATTCCCAGTGATCTCTTCGGGTACTTTGCAATTATCATATTTACTTTTATTAGATTTTTTCTTTTGAGTTTAATTTTATACTGGGTGATTTTCCTCCCTCTATTTTTCTCTTCAAAGTGCTTTTCGTCTACCTGCCTAATTTCCCCTGTTCTTTTAAACGAATTGGCTATTTTTGTTTTAACTAGGGGTGCACTCATGTAGCGCGTGTCTACTTCAAAGTCGATTCTATCGTTATTCAAATGATTGATCTTCCTAACTTTATTCAGTTGGGTGTTATAATCTGGTAGTCCGGCGTACAGGAAGATATTATGAACCGTTTTATGGTTATAAATGTATAGAATTAACTCGAATTTTGTGAGCTTGTTCTCTATGTTATCCTCGCTTGAAATAATTCTTAATTTTTCATTGATCGTTTTATGTAGCCGTTCTACATCAGAAACTCCGTTTTTACTGGTAGTGATTTCGATTTTCACATTTTCCGCATTCAACCATTCTTGCAATGCTGCGCACATAAAGGCTGAATCTTTGTCGGCTTTAATTCCCTGTGGCTTGCCCATTTCGTTAAAGACTTTTATGATGGCTCTCTTTTTTTCTAACCAGTCACGACTCTTAACTTCTACAAGGGTAGCGAATTTAAAATATACATCGATGGATGATAGGATTTGTTGATTGCCTACCAAATAGAAATCCATGACATACTTTTCTCTGATATTTTGTATTTCAGGGGTGATTTCGAAGGTTAGATTGGTGTTACGATGCTCTGTTTTAGCAACGTTGCACGTAGGACATTTATTGATGATATTTTGGATTAACTTTTGATAATCGGGGTAGTAGAATTTTCCTTTAAACCAATTAGTGGTCTTTTCGATACCTGGGTGAAGTAGCTCTTTATGATTCTTCAATATTTGTTCCTTGAATTCGGAGTAGTTCGGAATATCTATGAGTTTGGTACTGGATTTAATCAGTTTAGTCAAGTGATTTGGACTGATTATCTCCAGGAATGCCCTTTGGAACAGTGGGAAGTCTACTTCATTACGGAAATATAGTGCACTCTTTTTGGTACACAAATATTCCTTTATTATATTTTTCGCTAATGACTCTGTCATTTCAGTATATGTGATTTTTATCAGTATCTTGTGGAAATAGTGGGATGTTTCTACCTTATCCTCATTACCTTTAATCAGTTCTATTTGCCTATTATAGTAACTGATTGGTCGCTCTGTAAGTGGAATATAATTTGTATTATCTTCTTGCGCGCTATGGACCGTTGCACAATCACTATTAATGGTTTCCCCGAGTAGGTTTTCGTTAATCTTTACTCTTGATAGCGCATCGGCTACATAGTTCTCCTTTTCTGGTAAATATTTTATTTTGAAGTCAAATTCATTTAATTTGATCTTCATATGTAGCTTCATATTTAGTTCCTTGAGGTTATTCAAACAAATCAAGGGTTTATGATCACTTAATACCTCAATAATAGACAATAGATAAGAGTATGCGGAGCATGGACTATAGATATGTCACTCCCCCATCGTTAGATTTAAGTCTGTCCTCATGCGATTATCCTTGGATATAGTTCAGGTGCATCTAAAACTGTGCATGCTGGGGATTCCTCGTCTTCGTCTAAGAATATTTCTATGTGCGAGTCGGGCTTAGACTTATTGCTTTTACTTAGATTAAACAATTTGTAGCTTAATCCTATTATGATTATGACAAATAGTGGTATTAAGCTTACATGTAATACATTATTTAATCGCGTATTTTCTATTACGATTTCTTTGGTTTGCAAATAAGACAGTGGCTTAAATTTTGTTACGTTATTTTTGATGTATATGCTTAGTGCAAATTCTGGTATTGAGTTGGATATTAAGAATTCATTTAATTGTACACTGCAATTATGTATTTTTATACCCGATACTCAAAATGAGTATTGGGGTATATTAGATTTGTGGTAAAAGTGTATGTGTGTAACGTCCAGAAGGAATCGTTTCCGACCCCATAAAGTATATATATTCTTGATCAGCATCAATAGCCGAGTCGATTGAGCCATGTCTGTCTGTCCGTCCGTCCGTCTGTCCGTCTGTCCGTCCGTCCGTCCCCTTCAGCGCCTAGTGCTTAAAGACTATAAGAGCTAGAGCAACGATGTTTTGGATCCAGACTTCTGTGATATGTCACTGCTCCAAAAATATTTCAAAACTTTGCCCCGCCCACTTCCGCCCCCACAAAGGGCGAAAATCTGTGGCATCCACAATTTCGACGATACGAGAAAACTAAAAACGCAGAATAGAAGATGACTAAATCTTCTAGAGTGCAAAATCTGAACCAGATCGTATAATTATTACAGCCAGAATCACGAAAACAATTTCACTCTTTCTCGCTCTGTCTCACTCTAACACACAGGTTTCATGGTCGGTTTTGCCAATTGCAAAATATGAGTTCAAGGATCTCAGATCCCATAAGAGCTTGAGCAACCAAATTTGGTATTCACACTCCTGTGATATCGGACCTTGACCGTTTTGTGTCAAAATTTCGCCACACCCCCTTCCGCCCCCGCAAAGGACGAAAATCTGAGGCAACCACAAATCTCAGAGACTATTAAGGCTAGAGTAACCAAATTTGGTACACACACTCCTTTTAGATCTCACTATAAAATGTACATCTCAAAATTTCGCCCCACCCCCTTCCGCCCCCACAAAAAACGAAAATCTGTTGCATCCACAATATGGCAGATTCGAGAAAACTAAAAACACAGAATCATAGAGAATGACCATATCTATCAGATTGCTGAGTCTGGATCAGATCAGATAATTTTTATAGCCAACAGGAACAAATCAATTTGCATTGGCTACGCAGCGCCCGACTTCACGCTCAGCCTTATTTTCTGTCTCTCTCGCACGCACTCTTTGTCGTGTCGTTTAATATTAGCGGCGTCTGCCGGAGGAAAGCCATACTGACTAAGTATCGGGTATAACTGTAGAGTTGCGGTGTCCGCAGCAACTCACAACGTTCCCCCTCGTTGTTTACTATTCCTGATATACATTCGTCATTTTTATACCCGATACTCAAAATGAGTATTCGGGTATATTAGATTTGTGGTAAAAGTGGATATGTGTAACGTCCAGAAGGAATCCTTTCCGACCCCATAAAGTATATATATTCTTGATATGAGTTCAAGGATCTCAGAACCTATAAGAGCCAGAGCAACCAAATTTGGTATCCACACTCCTGTGATATCGGACCTTGACCGCACCTTTCGCCGCACCCCCTTCCGCCCCCGCAAAGGACGAAAATCTGGGGCAACCACAAATCTCAGAGACTATTAAGGCTAGAGTAACCAAATTTCGTACACACACTCCTTTTAGATCTCACTATAAAATGTACATCTCAAAATTTCGCCCCACCCCCTTCCGCCCCCACAAAAAACGAAAATCTGTTGCATCCACAATATGGCAGATTCGAGAAAACTAAAAACGCACAATCATAGAGAATGACCATATATATCCGGTTGCGGAATCTGGATCAGATCGGATAATTTTTATAGCCAAAAGCAACAAATCAATTTGCACTGGCTACGCAGCGCCCGACTTCACGCTCAGACTGATTTTCTGTCTCTCTCGCACGCACTCTTTGTCGTGTCGTTCAATATGAGCGGCGTCTGCCGGAGGAGAGCCATACTGACTAAGTATCGGGTATAAATGTAGAGTTGCGGTGTACGCAACAACTCACAACGTTTCCCCTCGTTTATCTTTCGTTTTGATTATTTCTCATATACCTCGTTTTCTAGAACGTAATAATTGTTTTGCGTTAGGTCAGTGAGAACGTTATTGTCTTCATCTGGATATGGGACAATTTTAAGTATAGTATAGGAATCTTTCTGATCTCTCGTGGGATGTTGGAAATTATTAGTATTTCGTTAGTGTCTGTAGATTGTGTATTTCAACCAGGTAGATGTTTTGATATTTAATAATTTCTCTGAATCTATGTGTTTCAGGTAATCCTGCCTTAATAATTTTGGATTAAAAATCCCTAATCTTGTTACCTGCATGCCTAATTCAATATCCTCTATGTATTCCGTAAAATGTTGAAGGTTAAATATTAATATTTCTAGTTGCTTATTTCTATCATTATCCTTGTTTAATTTATTGACAACTTCTATGCCAGAATTTACTGCTTGAATTACTAAGTTTAATTCGTTAGCTTGAAGACTGTGGCTAGCCAGATTGTCTATTTTCCCTTCTAATTCGACTTTATCATCTTCATCTAACGTTCCAAATAGATATTTATATATTGTGCCTACTGCATTTATAAGGAATCTTTTGTTTCTTTTGGCTATTTTTATGCCGTTGAATTCACGTTGCAATTTCTCGACTAAATATTGAACTTGGATTTCGTTATTAAATTGGGTTGCCTGTTCTAGTAAACTCTGATATGTTTCATCTGTTCTTGTTATATTAATTGTTAAATAATGATATTCAAATGGGTATGTTAATGGTATTTTTTTAGAATATGAGATATGCATTCCTTGAGTTGATGGGATCTATCTCTATATTCTGTCCGGTAGACTGTAGGACGGTGAACATTAGGAAGATTATAATCTTAATCATGTTGTAGCTCCAGATTCCCAGTGATCTATTCGGGTACTTTGCAATTATCATATTTACTTTTATTAGATTTTTTCTTTTGAGTTTAATTTTATACTGGGTGATTTTCCTCCCTCTATTTTTCTCTTCAAAGTGCTTTTCGTCTACCTGCCTAATTTCCCCTGTTCTTTTGAACGAATTGGCTATTTTTGTTTTAACTAGGGGTGCACTCTTGTAGCGTGTGTCTACTTCAAAGTCGATTCTATCGTTATTCAAATGATTGATCTTCCTAACTTTATTCAGTTGGGTGTTATAATCTGGTAGTCCGGCGTACAGGAAGATATTATGAACCGTTTTATGGTTATAAATGTATAGAATTAACTCGAATTTTGTGAGCTTGTTCTCTATGTTATCCTCGCTTGAAATAATTCTTAATTTTTCATTGATCGTTTTATGTAGCCGTTCTACATCAGAAACTCCGTTTTTACTGGTAGTGATTTCGATTTTCACATTTTCCGCATTCAACCATTCTTGCAATGCTGCGCACATAAAAGCTGAATCTTTGTCGGCTTTAATTCCCTGTGGCTTGCCCATTTCGTTAAAGACTTTTATGATGGCTCTCTTTTTTTCTAACCAGTCACGACTCTTAACTTCTACAAGGGTAGCGAATTTAAAATATACATCGATGGATGATAGGATTTGTTGATTGCCTACCAAATAGAAATCCATGACATACTTTTCTCTGATATTTTGTATTTCAGGGGTGATTTCGAAGGTTAGATTGGTGTTACGATGCTCTGTTTTAGCAACGTTGCACGTAGGACATTTATTGATGATATTTTGGATTAACTTTTGATTATCGGGGTAGTAGAATTTTCCTTTAAACCAATTAGTGGTCTTTTCGATACCTGGGTGAAGTAGCTCTTTATGATTCTTCAATATTTGTTCCTTGAATTCGGAGTAGTTCGGAATATCTATGAGTTTGGTACTGGATTTAATCAGTTTAGTCAAGTGATTTGGACTGATTATCTCCAGGAATGCCCTTTGGAACAGTGGGAAGTCTACTTCATTACGGAAATATAGTGCACTCTTTTTGGTACACAAATATTCCTTTATTATATTTTTCGCTAATGACTCTGTCATTTCAGTATATGTGATTTTTATCAGTATCTTGTGGAAATAGTGGGATGTTTCTACCTTATCCTCATTACCTTTAATCAGTTCTATTTGCCTATTATAGTAACTGATTGGTCGCTCTGTAAGTGGAATATAATTTGTATTATCTTCTTGCGCGCTATGGACCGTTGCACAATCACTATTAATGGTTTCCCCGAGTAGGTTTTCGTTAATCTTTACTCTTGATAGCGCATCGGCTACATAGTTCTCCTTTTCTGGTAAATATTTTATTTTGAAGTCAAATTCATTTAATTTGATCTTCATATGTAGCTTCATATTTGGTTCCTTGAGGTTATTCAAACAAATCAAGGGTTTATGATCACTTAATACCTCAATAATAGACAATAGATAAGAGTATGCGGAGCATGGACTATAGATATGTCACTCCCCCATCGTTAGATTTAAGTCTGTCCTCATGCGATTATCCTTGGATATAGTTCAGGTGCATCTAAAACTGTGCATGCTGGGGATTCCTCGTCTTCGTCTAAGAATATTTCTATGTGCGAGTCGGGCTTAGACTTATTGCTTTTACTTAGATTAAACAATTTGTAGCTTAATCCTATTATGATTATGACAAATAGTGGTATTAAGCTTACATGTAATACATTATTTAATCGCGTATTTTCTATTACGATTTCTTTGGTTTGCAAATAAGACAGTGGTTTAAATTTTGTTACGTTATTTTTGATGTATATGCTTTGTGCAAATTCTGGTATTGAGTTGGATATTAAGAATTCATTTAATTGTACACTGCAATTATGTATTTTTATACCCGATACTCAAAATGAGTATTGGGGTATATTAGATTTGTGGTAAAAGTGTATGTGTGCGCCTAATGCTCAAAGACTATAAGAGCAACGATGTTTTGGATCCAGACTTCTGTGATATGTCACTGCTACAAAAATATTTCAAAACTTTGCCCCGACCACTTCCGCCCCCACAAAAGGCGAAAATCTGTGGCATCCACAATTTTAAAGATATGAGAAAACCAAAAACGCAGAATCGTAGAGAATGACCATATCTTTTAGACTGCAGAATCTGAACTGGATCGTATAATTATTATAGCCAGCATCAAGAAAACAATTTCATTTTTTCTCGCCTTGTCTCTCTCTAACACACAGGTAGCATAGGCGGCTTGGCTTAGAGTAAAACATTAGCGCCTAGATCTCAGAGACTATAAAAGCTAGAGCAACCAAATTTGGTAACCACACTCCTAATATATCGGACCGAGACGAGTTTGTTTCAAAATTTCGCCACACCCCCTTCCGCCCCCGCAAATTATGCAAATCTGGGGATATTCACAAATCTCAGAGACTATTAAAGCAAGAGTAACCAAATTTGGTATCCGCACTTCTGTTAGATCTCACTATAAAACCCTTATCTCAGAATTTCGCACCACCCCCTTCCGCCCCCACAAAGGACGAAAATCTGTTGCATCCACAATATTGCAGATTCGAGAAAACTAAAAACGCACTATCATAGAGAATGACCATATATATCCGGTTGCGGAATCTGGATCAGATCGGATAATTTTTATAGCCAAAAGCAACAAATCAATTTGCATTGGCTACGCAGCGCCCGAC
Source organism: Drosophila persimilis (assembly GCF_003286085.1). Classification (NCBI taxonomy): domain Eukaryota; kingdom Metazoa; phylum Arthropoda; class Insecta; order Diptera; family Drosophilidae; genus Drosophila; species Drosophila persimilis. The sequence goes on from NW_020825327.1 coordinate 727,394, forward strand.
GTCACGCTCAGCCTTATTTTCTGTCTCTCTCGCACGCACTCTTTGTCGTGTCGTTTAATATTAGCGGCGTCTGCCGGAGGAAAGCCATACTGACTAAGTATCGGGTATAACTGTAGAGTTGCGGTGTCCGCAGCAACTCACAACGTTCCCCCTCGTTGTTTACTATTCCTGATATACATTCGTCATTTTTATACCCGATACTCAAAATGAGTATTCGGGTATATTAGATTTGTGGTAAAAGTGGATATGTGTAACGTCCAGAAGGAATCCTTTCCGACCCCATAAAGTATATATATTCTTGATATGAGTTCAAGGATCTCAGAACCTATAAGAGCCAGAGCAACCAAATTTGGTATCCACACTCCTGTGATATCGGACCTTGACCGCACCTTTCGCCGCACCCCCTTCCGCCCCCGCAAAGGACGAAAATCTGGGGCAACCACAAATCTCAGAGACTATTAAGGCTAGAGTAACCAAATTTGGTACACACACTCCTTTTAGATCTCACTATAAAATGTACATCTCAAAATTTCGCCCCACCCCCTTCCGCCCCCACAAAAAACGAAAATCTGTTGCATCCACAATATGGCAGATTCGAGAAAACTAAAAACGCACAATCATAGAGAATGACCATATATATCCGGTTGCGGAATCTGGATCAGATCGGATAATTTTTATAGCCAAAAGCAACAAATCAATTTGCACTGGCTACGCAGCGCCCGACTTCACGCTCAGACTGATTTTCTGTCTCTCTCGCACGCACTCTTTGTCGTGTCGTTCAATATGAGCGGCGTCTGCCGGAGGAGAGCCATACTGACTAAGTATCGGGTATAAATGTAGAGTTGCGGTGTACGCAACAACTCACAACGTTTCCCCTCGTTTATCTTTCGTTTTGATTATTTCTCATATACCTCGTTTTCTAGAACGTAATAATTGTTTTGCGTTAGGTCAGTGAGAACGTTATTGTCTTCATCTGGATATGGGACAATTTTAAGTATAGTATAGGAATCTTTCTGATCTCTCGTGGGATGTTGGAAATTATTAGTATTTCGTTAGTGTCTGTAGATTGTGTATTTCAACCAGGTAGATGTTTTGATATTTAATAATTTCTCTGAATCTATGTGTTTCAGGTAATCCTGCCTTAATAATTTTGGATTAAAAATCCCTAATCTTGTTACCTGCATGCCTAATTCAATATCCTCTATGTATTCCGTAAAATGTTGAAGGTTAAATATTAATATTTCTATTTGCTTATTTCTATCATTATCCTTGTTTAATTTATTGACAACTTCTATGCCAGAATTTACTGCTTGAATTACTAAGTTTAATTCGTTAGCTTGAAGACTGTGGCTAGCCAGATTGTCTATTTTCCCTTCTAATTCGACTTTATCATCTTCATCTAACGTTCCAAATAGATATTTATATATTGTGCCTACTGCATTTATAAGGAATCTTTTGTTTCTTTTGGCTATTTTTATGCCGTTGAATTCACGTTGCAATTTCTCGACTAAATATTGAACTTGGATTTCGTTATTAAATTGGGTTGCCTGTTCTAGTAAACTCTGATATGTTTCATCTGTTCTTGTTATATTAATTGTTAAATAATGATATTCATAATTAATGGGTATGTTAATGGTATTTTTTTAGAATATGAGATATGCATTCCTTGAGTTGATGGGATCTATCTCTATATTCTGTCCGGTAGACTGTAGGACGGTGAACATTAGGAAGATTATAATCTTAATCATGTTGTAGCTCCAGATTCCCAGTGATCTCTTCGGGTACTTTGCAATTATCATATTTACTTTTATTAGATTTTTTCTTTTGAGTTTAATTTTATACTGGGTGATTTTCCTCCCTCTATTTTTCTCTTCAAAGTGCTTTTCGTCTACCTGCCTAATTTCCCCTGTTCTTTTGAACGAATTGGCTATTTTTGTTTTAACTAGGGGTGCACTCTTGTAGCGTGTGTCTACTTCAAAGTCGATTCTATCGTTATTCAAATGATTGATCTTCCTAACTTTATTCAGTTGGGTGTTATAATCTGGTAGTCCGGCGTACAGGAAGATATTATGAACCGTTTTATGGTTATAAATGTATAGAATTAACTCGAATTTTGTGAGCTTGTTCTCTATGTTATCCTCGCTTGAAATAATTCTTAATTTTTCATTGATCGTTTTATGTAGCCGTTCTACATCAGAAACTCCGTTTTTACCGGTAGTGATTTCGATTTTCACATTTTCCGCATTCAACCATTCTTGCAATGCTGCGCACATAAAGGCTGAATCTTTGTCGGCTTTAATTCCCTGTGGCTTGCCCATTTCGTTAAAGACTTTTATGATGGCTCTCTTTTTTTCTAACCAGTCACGACTCTTAACTTCTACAAGGGTAGCGAATTTAAAATATACATCGATGGATGATAGGATTTGTTGATTGCCTACCAAATAGAAATCCATGACATACTTTTCTCTGATATTTTGTATTTCAGGGGTGATTTCGAAGGTTAGATTGGTGTTACGATGCTCTGTTTTAGCAACGTTGCACGTAGGACATTTATTGATGATATTTTGGATTAACTTTTGATAATCGGGGTAGTAGAATTTTCCTTTAAACCAATTAGTGGTCTTTTCGATACCTGGGTGAAGTAGCTCTTTATGATTCTTCAATATTTGTTCCTTGAATTCGGAGTAGTAGTTCGGAATATCTATGAGTTTGGTACTGGATTTAATCAGTTTAGTCAAGTGATTTGGACTGATTATCTCCAGGAATGCCCTTTGGAACAGTGGGAAGTCTACTTCATTACGGAAATATAGTGCACTCTTTTTGGTACACAAATATTCCTTTATTATATTTTTCGCTAATGACTCTGTCATTTCAGTATATGTGATTTTTATCAGTATCTTGTGGAAATAGTGGGATGTTTCTACCTTATCCTCATTACCTTTAATCAGTTCTATTTGCCTATTATAGTAACTGATTGGTCGCTCTGTAAGTGGAATATAATTTGTATTATCTTCTTGCGCGCTATGGACCGTTGCACAATCACTATTAATGGTTTCCCCGAGTAGGTTTTCGTTAATCTTTACTCTTGATAGCGCATCGGCTACATAGTTCTCCTTTTCTGGTAAATATTTTATTTTGAAGTCAAATTCATTTAATTTGATCTTCATATGTAGCTTCATATTTAGTTCCTTGAGGTTATTCAAACAAATCAAGGGTTTATGATCACTTAATACCTCAATAATAGACAATAGATAAGAGTATGCGGAGCATGGACTATAGATATGTCACTCCCCCATCGTTAGATTTAAGTCTGTCCTCATGCGATTATCCTTGGATATAGTTCAGGTGCATCTAAAACTGTGCATGCTGGGGATTCCTCGTCTTCGTCTAAGAATATTTCTATGTGCGAGTCGGGCTTAGACTTATTGCTTTTACTTAGATTAAACAATTTGTAGCTTAATCCTATTATGATTATGACAAATAGTGGTATTAAGCTTACATGTAATACATTATTTAATCGCGTATTTTCTATTACGATTTCTTTGGTTTGCAAATAAGACAGTGGCTTAAATTTTGTTACGTTATTTTTGATGTATATGCTTAGTGCAAATTCTGGTATTGAGTTGGATATTAAGAATTCATTTAATTGTACACTGCAATTATGTATTTTTATACCCGATACTCAAAATGAGTATTGGGGTATATTAGATTTGTGGTAAAAGTGTATGTGTGTAACGTCCAGAAGGAATCGTTTCCGACCCCATAAAGTATATATATTCTTGATCAGCATCAATAGCCGAGTCGATTGAGCCATGTCTGTCTGTCCGTCCGTCCGTCTGTCCGTCTGTCCGTCCGTCCGTCCCCTTCAGCGCCTAGTGCTTAAAGACTATAAGAGCTAGAGCAACGATGTTTTGGATCCAGACTTCTGTGATATGTCACTGCTCCAAAAATATTTCAAAACTTTGCCCCGCCCACTTCCGCCCCCACAAAGGGCGAAAATCTGTGGCATCCACAATTTCGACGATACGAGAAAACTAAAAACGCAGAATAGAAGATGACTAAATCTTCTAGAGTGCAAAATCTGAACCAGATCGTATAATTATTACAGCCAGAATCACGAAAACAATTTCACTCTTTCTCGCTCTGTCTCACTCTAACACACAGGTTTCATGGTCGGTTTTGCCAATTGCAAAATATGAGTTCAAGGATCTCAGATCCCATAAGAGCTTGAGCAACCAAATTTGGTATTCACACTCCTGTGATATCGGACCTTGACCGTTTTGTGTCAAAATTTCGCCACACCCCCTTCCGCCCCCGCAAAGGACGAAAATCTGAGGCAACCACAAATCTCAGAGACTATTAAGGCTAGAGTAACCAAATTTGGTACACACACTCCTTTAAGATGTCACTATAAAACGTATATCTCAGATATTCGCCCCACCCCCATCCGCCCCCACAAAGGACGAAAATCTGTTGCATCCACAATATTGCACATTCGAGAAAACTAAAAACGCAGAATCATAAATAATGACCATATCTATCAGGTTGCTGAATCTGGATCAGATCATATCATTTGTATAGCCAAAAGGAACAAATCAATTTGCAGTGGCTACGCAGCGCCCGACGTCACGCTCAGACTGATTTTCTGTCTCTCTCGCACGCACTCTTTGTCGTGTCGTTTAATATTAGCGGCGTCTGCCGGAGGAGAGCCATACTGACTTAGTATCGGGTATAACCGTAGAGTTGCGGTGTCCGCAGCAACTCACAACGTTCCCCCTCGTTATTAATGCGTTACATTCTACTTTTATTTCTTGGTTTAGGAAATCTTGGTTTTATATAGTTTTTGGTAATTTCCAAGTTAACAATATATTGGGTTCTATGAAACTTATTTGAAAGTTTTGGTGTGCTTTCGTGTGTGGACATTTTGTTGCTAGTTATACCCGATACTCAAAATGAGTATTGGGGTATATTAGATTTGTGGTAAAAGTGGATGTGTGTAACGTCCAGAAGGAATCGTTTCCGACCCCATAAAGTATATATATTCTTGATCAGCATCAATAGCCGAGTCGATTGAGCCATGTCTGTCTGTCCGTCCGTCCGTCTGTCCGTCTGTCCGTCCCCTTCAGCGCCTAATGCTCAAAGACTATAAGAGCCAGAGCAACGATGTTTTGGATCCAGACTTCTGTGATATGTCACTGCTACAAAAATATTTCAAAACTTTGCCCCGACCACTTCCGCCCCCACAAAAGGCGAAAATCTGTGGCATCCACAATTTTAAAGATATGAGAAAACCAAAAACGCAGAATCGTAGAGAATGACCATATCTTTTAGACTGCAGAATCTGAACTGGATCGTATAATTATTATAGCCAGCATCAAGAAAACAATTTCATTTTTTCTCGCCCTGTCTCTCTCTAACACACAGGTAGCATAGGCGGCTTTGCTCAGAGTAAAACATTAGCGCCTAGATCTCAGAGACTATAAAAGCTAGGGCAACCAAATTTGGTAACCACACTCCTAATATATCGGACCGAGACGAGTTTGTTTTAAAATTTCGCCACACCCCCTTCCGCCCCCGCAAATTATGCAAATCTGGGGATATTCACAAATCTCAGAGACTATTAAAGCAAGAGTAACCAAATTTGGTATCCGCACTTCTGTTAGATCTCACTATAAAACCTTTATCTCAAAATTTCGCCCCACCCCCTTCCGCCCCCACAAAAAACGAAAATCTGTTGCATCCACAATATGGCAGATTCGAGAAAACTAAAAACGCACAATCATAGAGAATGACCATATATATCCGGTTGCGGAATCTGGATCAGATCGGATAATTTTTATAGCCAAAATCAACAAATCAATTTGCACTGGCTACGCAGCGCCCGACTTCACGCTCTGACTGATTTTCTGTCTCTCTCGCACGCACTCTTTGTCGTGTCGTTCAATATGAGCGGCGTCTGCCGGAGGAGCCATACTGACTAAGTATCGGGTATAAATGTAGAGTTGCGGTGTACGCAGCAACTCACAACGTTCCCCCTCGTTTATCTTTCGTTTTGATTATTTCTCATATACCTCGTTTTCTAGAACGTAATAATTGTTTTGCGTTAGGTCAGTGAGAACGTTATTGTCTTCATCTGGATATGGGACAATTTTAAGTATAGTATAGGAATCTTTCTGATCTCTCGTGGGATGTTGGAAATTATTAGTATTTCGTTAGTGTCTGTAGATTGTGTATTTCAACCAGGTAGATGTTTTGATATTTAATAATTTCTCTGAATCTATGTGTTTCAGGTAATCCTGCCTTAATAATTTTGGATTAAAAATCCCTAATCTTGTTACCTGCATGCCTAATTCAATATCCTCTATGTATTCCGTAAAATGTTGAAGGTTAAATATTAATATTTCTAGTTGCTTATTTCTATCATTATCCTTGTTTAATTTATTGACAACTTCTATGCCAGAATTTACTGCTTGAATTACTAAGTTGTAACATTTCCACGATATATTTCTATACGTGAGTGGGGGATGGATTGGATTGTCGAGGTCAGGGCCGGTGGGGATTCTTTGGTTCCGTGCTCATTCGGTAACTTGGGGGGGTTCGTTTGACCGCGTCTCGACTCCTACTACATAAACTTTAAAATTTTAGAATCCCGTGACTCTACAGGGAGCGAACTCCGAAAACAACACTATGCCTATTCCGAGCCTAACGGACATTAAATGGCACAATCATAGGGCGTACCCGAAAGTACTAGGGGCTTTCGTCGGCGTGTTCCAAATTCTCGCGGGCGTGAGGTCTTGCGATGGAAGTCGACCCACACGATTCTATACCCACCCTTCCATGATTTCCAGTGGTGCGAAGGTTCTGGAAATCCCTAGAATTCTTACCCTACCCCATTACGTCACCCTGTCCCTAGGAAATTATAAGTCTACTCCATGTTCATTGCTAATAAAATTCAATATATTTCGTTGTACTTCATCATAGACATGTTGCTTTAATCAAAAACTAGCAAACCAAGTGTCACTTCCAAAAATAACACAAGTATTGAACTACAATCAGCAGGCAACTCAAGAAAAAAATTAATGAAATGAAGAAAAAAATAGGAGGCTTAATCCCTAAGAAGGAAAAAAAAATTTATAGATATAGGTATATATAAACGGTGGAGTATAAATAGAAAAGATAGGAATATAATATAGGATATTAGAAATAAGTAAATTAGGTATGTATAAAGGAAAAAAAATAAAAATCAAAAAAATTTTCAAAAGCAGCGGGGGTCATACCAGCGATCAGCAATGGTGAGCCAAAACGAAATTTAATTAAACATTATAAATTTATTTATTTTTTTTTCTGGGTTGAGGAGATTATTTTTCCATGTTGGTTAGTGTATTGCTTGGCTACGTTTTCATGCATTAATGCATTTCATGCAAGCTTAGCAGAATTGGCACCGAAGAGACCGAAAAGCTTCGAGCGTGTGGAACGCAAGCGTTGCGCTCTCTGATCAGCACCGGCTGGCCGCTGCGCATGCGTTTTAGATTTTGACGAAGACAGGCGCAAAGGAGAAAATTGAAATTGGGTCACTTACGGCTTCCATACAGTGGTCCCTCGCTGAAAGGCGCCTTTCGTTGTGGAGCTGTGGAAACCCTGTTAATGTGTGCCCAGGTCGGAGGGGGATTGGTAAATAGGGGGGGTATGAAAAAGGTTTTTTTTTTAGTCTGTTACTTTATGATTAAGTTTTTCGGTCTCCAACCCACAGTCGAGGTAGGACTGTGACTCAGAGTTAAGGAAAGTTACATAGTCATATAAGTGCTCAGAAGGAACAAAAAAAAAATTACAATTAAAACAACGACTCCAAAAGGGAAAAAAAATCTCGGCCCCACACCAAGGTCGACTCCGAAGAGTACTCCCGTCAAGGGTGGGAGTTTGGTGTGGGTGGGGCAGAACTTTGGGAGAGCCGGGTGGCTACCGCTCGGGGCCAGGGCCCTATGGGCAAAACAGAACCAAAACCACGAGGGCTAAGAAAAAAATCTAAATTTTCCCTACAGGGCACTTTTACATACCGGTTTTACGGACTTTTCCACGGAGACGCGAGTGTTGGGTTCTCCTGGCAGAGCTGTGGGACGCACGGGTTTGCAACAAGAACAACACTTGCTGGCGAGGCGTGGCAAATATGCACTTTTCGCCAGGGTAGTTTCTTGCCAGTTTTCTCGGCGCACGGTTATTAATTTTCGCCCGATTTTTGCGGCGCGCCCACCGGGTGGGATTTTCCCTGTTCCGTTTTATTTCTTTTCGGTTTGTCTTTGTGGCACTTATTTGGGTTACTTTTCTTTTCTTTTGGGCTTACACGTGGTCGATTTAGTTATATATTTGCTACCGAAGCGGAGATAGCCACCGGCTGCACAGATTCAAATTTTCGAAAGAGAACGTTCTGGTGCTTTTGCACTGCTTAAATAAGAGCTTACCGATCTTAAAGCTCGGCTTCGAAAGCTCCGTTGCGATGCGCTGCACAGCACTTACGGCAGCTCAGCTCAGCTGTTCCCTACCTCGAGCTTGCTTGCACCCACCCCAACTATACTATGCCCTGCAGCGATAATTGGCCCAAGGTTATTGCATGCGATATCCGAGCACCATAGCGATAATCTATTTTGAATCGGTATTGTCCAACCGCAACCGTTACACCACCCGCTAATATGCCACCGTTAGACGGAATATTAGCGGGAATCAGGATCGAATGTCTTTCGCATGAAAGGTTCCTATTTCTCGGCCCTGCAGATTTTCCAGGAGGTAGAAACAATTACCCAGTTTTTTCCACACGCGACATTTCAGAAATTTATGAGCCAATTTGGCATTAAAATTTTGCGTGAATTTACTCTGGGAAAAATTTCGGTGAAATACTTCCTGACCTTCTCGGAACGACACAGGCTTGGCTCGTAAATTGTATTGAGCAACGTTGCGCTCATACGCTTTCTTAATATTGCCCTGTATATCTTTTCGAATTAGAGCTAAATTGTCTGACCTAGCTACCGGGACAACGGGTTCTTCCAGCAAGTCTAAATCCTTCAGAAGCTTATAATCCGTCCCATGAGTGAGCATATCTAAGCCAAACAGGGCTCGATATGGTGAACAACCTAAGGACTGATGTAGTGACGATCGCAGCGAACAAGATATACTTGAGAGATGCTGATCCCAGTATGTCTGATCCTGCTAAAGATATGCTCGCACGGCAGCTAACAATGAACGATTTACTCGTTCCGCCGCATTACTTTGGGGAGAGTATAGTGCCGTGTACATATGTTTAATTCCCAGCTGTGTCAAGAATGCGTTGAATTCTGTAGCTTTGAATTGTTTTCCATTGTCGCTAACAATAGTTTCAGGCACCCCATATGCATGAAAGATATGCTTTAGCAGAAATTCTTGGATTACTACGGAAGTAAATTTCTTCAGGGGGTGTAGCCAATGGTATTTACTGAAGTGATCTAAAACAATTAGCAAACCAACATGTCCATTTTTGCTGCGTGGATAAGGTCCAAGCAGATCTATGTATAATCGTTGAAATGGTCGACAAGCTGGTATGTGGTTTCCCATGGGTGGCCGCAGAGTATAATTAGGAGCTTTGCATGCTTTGCATGCTTTGCACACCTCACAACTACGAATATACTCTCGAACATCTTTAGCTAAGCCGGGCCAAAACAGACTTCTTCGAACTTTTTCTATGGTCTTTTGCATGCCGGCATGCGCTGAGGTAGGATTGTCATGAGCTTGTTTAAGAGCGTCGGTCTTCAATCGCTCGGGAACCCATAACTTCCAAGTTCGACTGTCTTGCCCCTCCTTTCCACCTGCGTGTTCGGTTCGAATGTACAGAAATTGGTCGATAATCTTCAGATCGGGCAGTTGAGAGGAATTTTTCTGATACTGTTCTTTTAACTGTTGGTAGCTCTCATCCTGAAAGGTATCGGATTCGAGATCTATCACAGGACTCATCACTACTGCGGATACTTCAGGTTCATGTAATCGGGAAAGAGCATCGGGGACAATGTGATCTTTTCCTTTTCGGTGCGATATCGAGAATTTAAATTGCTGCAATCTAAAAATCCATCGAGCTAACCTCCCCGACACGTTTTGCTGGCGCATTAGCCACAACAAACTGGAATGATCAGTAACCACTTCGAATTCCTGCAGTTCCAGATAGCAACGGAACTTTTCGATGGCCAGAATTACGGCCAAGCGCTCGCGCTCCGTAACGCTATAGTTACGTTGCGCACGACTTAGTTTTTTCGACATAAACGCTATTGGCTTTTCCTGCAGATCCACCAATTGCACGAGCACGGCTCCTATACCAAAATCACTAGCATCACAGTGGAGGAAAAATTTCTTTTCGAAGTCTGGGTTTTCGAGCACTGGAGCAGAAGTCAACACGGTTTTTTAAAGAGTCCATTGCGACTTGTGCTTCCGGGGTCCAAATAAATTTCTTTTTGTTGGAAAGAAGCTCGGTGATAGGACAGGATAGCTCAGAGAAATTCTGGATGAATCTACGGTACCAGCCACAGACCCCAAGAAAGCCGCGAACCTGTTTTAGATTCCTTGGCGGTGGCCAGTTCACTATACAAGCTACTTTGGAGGGATCAGTGCAAATACCTCCATTGCTGATGACGTATCCAAGATAATTTACGCTGGTGACACAGAACTGACTCTTCTTAATATTCAGAGTCAGGCTGGCTTTTCTGAACTGTTCAGCGAGTCGTACCAGCACGGCTAGATGGGAAGAGAAATCTGCTGATACGATGCAGAGATCGTCCAAGTATCCAAAGACGCAGTAACGCAAATCCGGGGGAATGATCTCATCCATCAAACGACACATAGTGGATGGAGCGATATTTGCCTTGGGCAACCGGGCAAAAATACCATCGATACTTGGTAATGGGTAGGCATCCTTACGGGTGACTTCATTCAGTCTTCGAGCATCGAGACACAGACGGACTTTGTTGGGCTTGAGAACCAGTCGCATTGGCGAACTCCAAGCACTGGATGACGGTTCGATATCGCCTAGTTGGAGCATGCGATCTTCCTCAGCATAAAGCAACTTTTCCACCGCTGGGCTAACCGGGTAAAAGCGTTACGGGGGCGGCCTGACCTACATCGATATGATGCTTAAGCAAGGCCGTACGCCCTAGTCCCTCCGTCGCGTTGGGAAATAACTGTTTAACTACCTCGAGTTGTTGGTTTTGCTGCCTAGTTAAAGGATACCGTAAGGGATCTGGTTCGGCTGCCTCATCGTCTTTCGAGCTTATCTCGACAGCTGCAATGATGTCTGGGGCCAGCGAAAAGGATCTCCAAAAATCGTGACCTAGGATTAGATTTTGTGTCAGGGATGGAATTATATATAACTTCATGGGTTTCTCGATAGTTCGATAACGCATGATGACATTTAATACCCCCAGTATCTGTTAACTTTGGCCATCTGCAGTTTTTGCAGTGGCTTTTATTAGTTTATATTCAGAAAAGGATGAAAAATCAGTCTGAGCTACTTCAGCACCTATACAGCTGATACTTGCGCCGGTGTCTAACAGCCCCTGTTCTGTTCGACCCAGAAAGGATACTTCGGCATAACTGCGCATATCCTTGGGACTATTAATAATAGCGGAAACTAACAGTCTACGGTTATTTTTGACATTATCATAATATTTTCTTAAACGCTGGATTCGTTTTGGGGCTTCATGTGGTTTTTCATTAAAAATTCTGTTTCGAACCTCTAAATATTTATGAATCCGTTCGGGATAGGGTAAAAACCGACAACTTCTCTTTACGATCGTATTCGTTTCCTTTCTTTTCTCAAAACAAGAAGCCAAACTCTTCTTGTCTCGCTCTAAGTCAACGGGCAAGATTAATGGTGGTTTTTTGGGGGCATCCGGCTGTTGTTGGATGCACCCTTCTGACGGTTTTCCGAAGCTCTACGAATGCATGTTTGGCACTGCGGCTTATAGACATTCGGAGCTCCACAGCCGTAACAAAATATCCGCCTATCTGCCATACAATTTTCCCACACATGTCCAAGCTCCTCACAATTCCAACAAGAACGCTTAGCCGTCGAACTTTGAATGGCCTCTACGCTGATATCCTCATACTCTTCTTGATCGCTTTCAGGGCGCGATTCCTCCAGACCATGTATCGAACGGCGGCCGACCGGTGGCCGAGACTTGTCAGATTTCTGTAACTCCTGCACTAGATTTTCATGCATCTGAACTAATCTTCTCAATTGACCAACTGAGCTAATGGACTGATATAAGATTTTGTGACGGGTTTCGGGAAGCAAATTTGCTTTTAATATTTCTATTAATTCCTCTTCCGCCATTTTAATGCCAAATTTATCTATAAGACCAGCCACGGCGTCGTGAAAAGCGACGAAGGGTTCTCCGACGTGTTGCTTTCGAGCTCGAATCCATTCCTTGCTCATAAACTCAGAACGATAGTCTTTATATTGTTGTCTAAGAGCTGCACAAAATTCTGTCCAAACGATGCGATCTACCTGCTTGTGGTATCTCCAATACCAATCGCACGCTTTGCCAACCAGCAAGATGTGCAAATGTTTGCGAAGGCCGAGAAAATCGCTATCCAAGGTTTCATCGGTTAATGTTTTGACTCGGTAAATGAATTCTTCTACCCCTAAACCTTCGGTAGAACCATCAAAAGGAACATTCCACTTTTGCATAATGTTGGCCGTCTTGGCCGTTCGCAGGCTAGTCATGCTGTTTATACATGAAACTGGTGTTGGGATATTTGGCCTCGCATACCCTTCCTGCGGACTCGCTGGCGGCTGAATCTGCAAAGTGGATATGGCTCTGGCCACAGTGCGCTCAATTATCTGTTGGAGGACATCCAAGTCCACCGCCTGGCTTGGAGGGGCTGTCCGTGCATTGGGTGCTTCCCAAGGGCTAGAGTGAGTGGCGACATTAGCTGACGGAGCTTCAGTCTGGTTGGAGCTATGGCTAGCATCCAATCCCGACAAACACACTACTTCCGGACCGGAAGATCGACCTGGCGGGAACTTCGGGACCTGCTTTTTGGCTGGTGCTCGAGTTCTTTTGGAACGAGTTGGCCTAGTGGTTCGTTCTACCGGGACTGAACCTACAGTTGGAATTTGGCTCAATTGGGTATTCTTGCCATTTCCCTCGGATACCTTTCCCGTCTCTGGCTGAAAATGTCCATTTGCCGGGGTCTGTACGACCTCCAAAGCTTTGGCAAGACTTCGAGTAGTAATTCCCGAGGGACCGGGTAATTCTGTTGGTTCCGGCTGCGGCTTGTTTGGAGAACAATTGCCAACAACTAGTTTTGCTGGAGATAACGTACATACTCGGCTACAGTTCGGACAATCATCGTGATGAGGGAACCATTCTTCCAGACATGCTTTACACGGCTGAGTATTGGACATTTCGGAGCAACAAATGCCGCAAAAGTTTTCCGAACTCAGCGGATTGTTTTGCTGAGGACTATGTCGCAGCGGCATTTTTTATGAGATTTTTTTATTTATTTTTTTTTTTCTATATTCTACCAAATTTTTCCTAGGGTGACATTTAATTGGTGACATAATAAGATAGGGATAGGAGTTGCGTATCTTTGGAACAGCGACAAAAGAATTGATTTTGTTTGGGCTATGGTTTCTAATTTGCATTGTCTTAGTATCAGTGCACTGGTTTAAGTGTCCACATATGATTCGGCAAGGATACGCAAGCAGCATACGCGCTAGTTCCAGACAACCATATGCAGCCACCGCTGCCGCTGGAATAATACCCGCCAATGTTAAGGGTATGAGTGAAGACCAAATCTGGGACCGCAATCTCTGTGCTTCCATCACCCGTACAGGGACAATCAGTACTGATATCCGGCCTAAACCAAATATGCAATATTCTGCAATAGTATGCAACCGTATTCTATGCGCAAAGAGTAACAATACCAAATCTGAATCAACCTCACAATTCAATCGAAACTAATATCCGCTGAATTAACTGTAGCTTGGAGGACGCGACCTAAACCAATCTCGCTTGTTCGGTATGAATACGCGAGCAGCATATATACACATTCCAGACAATAAGTTTGACTAGCCCGACAGGATGCGTCAACATTGGAACTACTTTCTCAATTCCGGATTATCACTTAAGCTTCCCTTCGTCGTAGACTCGACGACTTCCCAATAAAACTCAGAGGAACAACTAGTATTAGGATCCAAGCAGAATCCACAATATTCTGAAATTGTATCGGAGCAATGACCAGATCGTTTAGAGAAAACTAAAGTCAGCATTAAGCATATGAATACAAACGAGCAATAGGTGGGACGAGCCAATAGCTGATTTTGTTGCTAAAGTTACCAATACTTTTTACTGTCACTATAACTTTTGCTAGTGACCCACGTTGGGCGCCAAAAATTTATGTAACATTTCCACGATATATTTCTATACGTGAGTAGGGGATGGATTGGAGGAGATGTCGAGGTCACGGCCGGTGGGGATTCTTTGGTTCCGTGCTCATTAGGTAACTTGGGGGGGGGGTTCTTTTGACCGCGTCTCGACTCCTACTACATAAACTTTAAAATTTTAGAATCCCGTGACTCTACAGGGAGCGAACTCCGAAAACAACACTATGCCTATTCCGAGCCTAACGGACATTAAATGGCACAATCATAGGGCGTACCCGAAAGTACTAGGGGCTTTCGTCGGCGTGTTCCAAACTCTCGCGGGCGTGAGGTCTTGCGATGGAAGTCGACCCACACGATTCTATACCCACCCTTCCATGATTTCCAGTGGTGCGAAGGTTCTGGAAATCCCTAGAATTCTTACCCTACCCCATTACGTCACCCTGTCCCTAGGAAATTATAAGTCTACTCCATGTTCATTGCTAATAAAATTCAATATATTTCGTTGTACTTCATCATAGACATGTTGCTTCAATCAAAAACTAGCAAGCCAAGTGTCACTTCCAAAAATAACACAAGTATTGAACTACAATCAGCAGGCAACTCAAGAAAAAAATTAATGGAATGAAGAAAAAAATAGGAGGCTTAATCCCTAAGAAGGAAAAAAAAATTTATAGATATAGGTATATATAAACGGTGGAGTATAAATAGAAAAGATAGGAATATAATATAGGATATTAGATCTCTATGCCCTCGATGCCCTCTATGCGCGTACGTCAGATATGGCGCAAGGGTTAGGGCCGGTGGAGGTTATGTCGCCGGGCAGGTGGATGCTTCAACGACTCCAAAAGGGAAAAAAAATCTCGGCCCCACACCAAGGTCGACTCCGAAGAGTACTCCTGTCAAGGGTGGGAGTTTGGTGTGGATGGGGCAGAACTTTGGGAGAGCCGGGTGGCTACCGCTCGGGGCCAGGGCCCTATGGGCAAAACAGAACCAAAACCACGAGGGCTAAGAAAAAAATCTAAATTTTCCCTACAGGGCACTTTTACATACCGGTTTTACGGACTTTTCCACGGAGACGCGAGTGTTGGGTTCTCCTGGCAGAGCTGTGGGACGCACGGGTTTGCAACAAGAACAACACTTGCTGGCGAGGCGTGGCAAATATGCACTTTTCGCCAGGGTAGTTTCTTGCCAGTTTTCTCGGCGCACGGTTATTAATTTTCGCCCGATTTTTGCGGCGCGCCCACCGGGTGGGATTTTCCCTGTTCCGTTTTATTTCTTTTCGGTTTGTCTTTGTGGCACTTATTTGGGTTACTTTTCTTTTCTTTTGGGCTTACACGTGGTCGATTTAGTTATATATTTGCTACCGAAGCGGAGATAGCCACCGGCTGCACAGATTCAAATTTTCGAAAGAGAACGTTCTGGTGCTTTTGCACTGCTTAAATAAGAGCTTACCGATCTTAAAGCTCGGCTTCGAAAGCTCCGTTGCGATGCGCTGCACAGCACTTACGGCAGCTCAGCTCAGCTGTTCCCTACCTCGAGCTTGCTTGCACCCACCCCAACTATACTATGCCCTGCAGCGATAATTGGCCCAAGGTTATTGCATGCGATATCCGAGCACCATAGCGATAATCTATTTTGAATCGGTATTGTCCAACCGCAACCGTTACACCACCCGCTAATATGCCACCGTTAGACGGAATATTAGCGGGAATCAGGATCGAATGTCTTTCGCATGAAAGGTTCCTATTTCTCGGCCCTGCAGATTTTCCAGGAGGTAGAAACAATTACCCAGTTTTTTCCACACGCGACATTTCAGAAATTTATGAGCCAATTTGGCATTAAAATTTTGCGTGAATTTACTCTGGGAAAAATTTCGGTGAAATACTTCCTGACCTTCTCGGAACGACACAGGCTTGGCTCGTAAATTGTATTGAGCAACGTTGCGCTCATACGCTTTCTTAATATTGCCCTGTATATCTTTTCGAATTAGAGCTAAATTGTCTGACCTAGCTACCGGGACAACGGGTTCTTCCAGCAAGTCTAAATCCTTCAGAAGCTTATAATCCGTCCCATGAGTGAGCATATCTAAGCCAAACAGGGCTCGATATGGTGAACAACCTAAGGACTGATGTAGTGACGATCGCAGCGAACAAGATATACTTGAGAGATGCTGATCCCAGTATGTCTGATCCTGCTAAAGATATGCTCGCACGGCAGCTAACAATGAACGATTTACTCGTTCCGCCGCATTACTTTGGGGAGAGTATAGTGCCGTGTACATATGTTTAATTCCCAGCTGTGTCAAGAATGCGTTGAATTCTGTAGCTTTGAATTGTTTTCCATTGTCGCTAACAATAGTTTCAGGCACCCCATATGCATGAAAGATATGCTTTAGCAGAAATTCTTGGATTACTACGGAAGTAAATTTCTTCAGGGGGTGTAGCCAATGGTATTTACTGAAGTGATCTAAAACAATTAGCAAACCAACATGTCCATTTTTGCTGCGTGGATAAGATCCAAGCAGATCTATGTATAATCGTTGAAATGGTCGACAAGCTGGTATGTGGTTTCCCATGGGTGGCCGCAGAGTATAATTAGGAGCTTTGCATGCTTTGCATGCTTTGCACACCTCACAACTACGAATATACTCTCGAACATCTTTAGCTAAGCCGGGCCAAAACAGACTTCTTCGAACTTTTTCTATGGTCTTTTGCATGCCGGCATGCGCTGAGGTAGGATTGTCATGAGCTTGTTTAAGAGCGTCGGTCTTCAATCGCTCGGGAACCCATAACTTCCAAGTTCGACTGTCTTGCCCCTCCTTTCCACCTGCGTGTTCGGTTCGAATGTACAGAAATTGGTCGATAATCTTCAGATCGGGCAGTTGAGAGGAATTTTTCTGATACTGTTCTTTTAACTGTTGGTAGCTCTCATCCTGAAAGGTATCGGATTCGAGATCTATCACAGGACTCATCACTACTGCGGATACTTCAGGTTCATGTAATCGGGAAAGAGCATCGGGGACAATGTGATCTTTTCCTTTTCGGTGCGATATCGAGAATTTAAATTGCTGCAATCTAAAAATCCATCGAGCTAACCTCCCCGACACGTTTTGCTGGCGCATTAGCCACAACAAACTGGAATGATCAGTAACCACTTCGAATTCCTGCAGTTCCAGATAGCAACGGAACTTTTCGATGGCCAGAATTACGGCCAAGCGCTCGCGCTCCGTAACGCTATAGTTACGTTGCGCACGACTTAGTTTTTTCGACATAAACGCTATTGGCTTTTCCTGCAGATCCACCAATTGCACGAGCACGGCTCCTATACCAAAATCACTAGCATCACAGTGGAGGAAAAATTTCTTTTCGAAGTCTGGGTTTTCGAGCACTGGAGCAGAAGTCAACACGGTTTTTAAAGAGTCCATTGCGACTTGTGCTTCCGGGGTCCAAATAAATTTCTTTTTGTTGGAAAGAAGCTCGGTGATAGGACAGGATAGCTCAGAGAAATTCTGGATGAATCTACGGTACCAGCCACAGACCCCAAGAAAGCCGCGAACCTGTTTTAGATTCCTTGGCGGTGGCCAGTTCACTATACAAGCTACTTTGGAGGGATCAGTGCAAATACCTCCATTGCTGATGACGTATCCAAGATAATTTACGCTGGTGACACAGAACTGACTCTTCTTAATATTCAGAGTCAGGCTGGCTTTTCTGAACTGTTCAGCGAGTCGTACCAGCACGGCTAGATGGGAAGAGAAATCTGCTGATACGATGCAGAGATCGTCCAAGTATCCAAAGACGCAGTAACGCAAATCCGGGGGAATGATCTCATCCATCAAACGACACATAGTGGATGGAGCGATATTTGCCTTGGGCAACCGGGCAAAAATACCATCGATACTTGGTAATGGGTAGGCATCCTTACGGGTGACTTCATTCAGTCTTCGAGCATCGAGACACAGACGGACTTTGTTGGGCTTGAGAACCAGTCGCATTGGCGAACTCCAAGCACTGGATGACGGTTCGATATCGCCTAGTTGGAGCATGCGATCTTCCTCAGCATAAAGCAACTTTTCCACCGCTGGGCTAACCGGGTAAAAGCGTTACGGGGGCGGCCTGACCTACATCGATATGATGCTTAAGCAAGGCCGTACGCCCTAGTCCCTCCGTCGCGTTGGGAAATAACTGTTTAACTACCTCGAGTTGTTGGTTTTGCTGCCTAGTTAAAGGATACCGTAAGGGATCTGGTTCGGCTGCCTCATCGTCTTTCGAGCTTATCTCGACAGCTGCAATGATGTCTGGGGCCAGCGAAAAGGATCTCCAAAAATCGTGACCTAGGATTAGATTTTGTGTCAGGGATGGAATTATATATAACTTCATGGGTTTCTCGATAGTTCGATAACGCATGATGACATTTAATACCCCCAGTATCTGTTAACTTTGGCCATCTGCAGTTTTTGCAGTGGCTTTTATTAGTTTATATTCAGAAAAGGATGAAAAATCAGTCTGAGCTACTTCAGCACCTATACAGCTGATACTTGCGCCGGTGTCTAACAGCCCCTGTTCTGTTCGACCCAGAAAGGATACTTCGGCATAACTGCGCATATCCTTGGGACTATTAATAATAGCGGAAACTAACAGTCTACGGTTATTTTTGACATTATCATAATATTTTCTTAAACGCTGGATTCGTTTTGGGGCTTCATGTGGTTTTTCATTAAAAATTCTGTTTCGAACCTCTAAATATTTATGAATCCGTTCGGGATAGGGTAAAAACCGACAACTTCTCTTTACGATCGTATTCGTTTCCTTTCTTTTCTCAAAACAAGAAGCCAAACTCTTCTTGTCTCGCTCTAAGTCAACGGGCAAGATTAATGGTGGTTTTTTGGGGGCATCCGGCTGTTGTTGGATGCACCCTTCTGACGGTTTTCCGAAGCTCTACGAATGCATGTTTGGCACTGCGGCTTATAGACATTCGGAGCTCCACAGCCGTAACAAAATATCCGCCTATCTGCCATACAATTTTCCCACACATGTCCAAGCTCCTCACAATTCCAACAAGAACGCTTAGCCGTCGAACTTTGAATGGCCTCTACGCTGATATCCTCATACTCTTCTTGATCGCTTTCAGGGCGCGATTCCTCCAGACTATGTATCGAACGGCGGCCGACCGGTGGCCGAGACTTGTCAGATTTCTGTAACTCCTGCACTAGATTTTCATGCATCTGAACTAATCTTCTCAATTGACCAACTGAGCTAATGGACTGATATAAGATTTTGTGACGGGTTTCGGGAAGCAAATTTGCTTTTAATATTTCTATTAATTCCTCTTCCGCCATTTTAATGCCAAATTTATCTATAAGACCAGCCACGGCGTCGTGAAAAGCGACGAAGGGTTCTCCGACGTGTTGCTTTCGAGCTCGAATCCATTCCTTGCTCATAAACTCAGAACGATAGTCTTTATATTGTTGTCTAAGAGCTGCACAAAATTCTGTCCAAACGATGCGATCTACCTGCTTGGTGTATCTCCAATACCAATCGCACGCTTTGCCAACCAGCAAGATGTGCAAATGTTTGCGAAGGCCAAGAAAATCGCTATCCAAGGTTTCATCGGTTAATGTTTTGACTCGGTAAATGAATTCTTCTACCCCTAAACCTTCGGTAGAACCATCAAAAGGAACATTCCACTTTTGCATAATGTTGGCCGTCTTGGCCGTTCGCAGGCTAGTCATGCTGTTTGCGGACTCGCTGGCGGCTGAATCTGCAAAGTGGATATGGCTCTGGCCACAGTGCGCTCAATTATCTGTTGGAGGACATCCAAGTCCACCCCCTGGCTTGGAGGGGCTGTCCGTGCATTGGGTGCTTCCCAAGGGCTAGAGTGAGTGGCGACATTAGCTGACGGAGCTTCAGTCTGGTTGGAGCTATGGCTAGCATCCAATCCCGACAAACACACTACTTCCGGACCGGAAGATCGACCTGGCGGGAACTTCGGGACCTGCTTTTTGGCTGGTGCTCGAGTTCTTTTGGAACGAGTTGGCCTAGTGGTTCGTTCTACCGGGACTTAACCTACAGTTGGAATTTGGCTCAATTGGGTATTCTTGCCATTTCCCTCGGATACCTTTCCCGTCTCTGGCTGAAAATGTCCATTTGCCGGGGTCTGTACGACCTCCAAAGCTTTGGCAAGACTTCGAGTAGTAATTCCCGAGGGACCGGGTAATTCTGTTGGTTCCGGCTGCGGCTTGTTTGGAGAACAATTGCCAACAACTAGTTTTGCTGGAGATAACGTACATACTCGGCTACAGTTCGGACAATCATCGTGATGAGGGAACCATTCTTCCAGACATGCTTTACACGGCTGAGTATTGGACATTTCGGAGCAACAAATGCCGCAAAAGTTTTCCGAACTCACGGATTGTTTTGCTGAGGACTATGTCGCAGCGGCATTTTTTATGAGATTTTTTTATTTATTTTTTTTTTTCTATATTCTACCAAATTTTTCCTAGGGTGACATTTAATTGGTGACATAATAAGATAGGGATAGGAGTTGCGTATCTTTGGAACAGCGACAAAAGAATTGATTTTGTTTGGGCTATGGTTTCTAATTTGCATTGTCTTAGTATCAGTGCACTGGTTTAAGTGTCCACATATGATTCGGCAAGGATACGCAAGCAGCATACGCGCTAGTTCCAGACAACCATATGCAGCCACCGCTGCCGCTGGAATAATACCCGCCAATGTTAAGGGTATGAGTGAAGACCAAATCTGGGACCGCAATCTCTGTGCTTCCATCACCCGTACAGGGACAATCAGTACTGATATCCGGCCTAAACCAAATATGCAATATTCTGCAATAGTATGCAACCGTATTCTATGCGCAAAGAGTAACAATACCAAATCTGAATCAACCTCACAATTCAATCGAAACTAATATCCGCTGAATTAACTGTAGCTTGGAGGACGCGACCTAAACCAATCTCGCTTGTTCGGTATGAATACGCGAGCAGCATATATACACATTCCAGACAATAAGTTTGACTAGCCCGTCAGGATGCGTCAACATTGGAACTACTTTCTCAATTCCGGATTATCACTTAAGCTTCCCTTCGTCGTAGACTCGACGACTTCCCAATAAAACTCAGAGGAACAACCAGTATTAGGATCCAAGCAGAATCCGCAATATTCTGAAATTGTATCGGAGCAATGACCAGATCGTTTAGAGAAAACTAAAGTCAGCATTAAGTATATGAATACAAACGAGCAATAGGTGGGACGAGCCAATAGCTGATTTTGTTGCTAAAGTTACCAATACTTTTTACTGTCACTATAACTTTTGCTAGTGACCCACGTTGGGCGCCAAAAATTTATGTAACATTTCCACGATATATTTCTATACGTGAGTAGGGGATGGATTGGAGGAGATGTCGAGGTCACGGCCGGTGGGGATTCTTTGGTTCCGTGCTCATTAGGTAACTTGGGGGGGGGGTTCTTTTGACCGCGTCTCGACTCCTACTACATAAACTTTAAAATTTTAGAATCCCGTGACTCTACAGGGAGCGAACTCCGAAAACAACACTATGCCTATTCCGAGCCTAACGGACATTAAATGGCACAATCATAGGGCGTACCCGAAAGTACTAGGGGCTTTCGTCGGCGTGTTCCAAACTCTCGCGGGCGTGAGGTCTTGCGATGGAAGTCGACCCACACGATTCTATACCCACCCTTCCATGATTTCCAGTGGTGCGAAGGTTCTGGAAATCCCTAGAATTCTTACCCTACCCCATTACGTCACCCTGTCCCTAGGAAATTATAAGTCTACTCCATGTTCATTGCTAATAAAATTCAATATATTTCGTTGTACTTCATCATAGACATGTTGCTTCAATCAAAAACTAGCAAACCAAGTGTCACTTCCAAAAATAACACAAGTATTGAACTACAATCAGCAGGCAACTCAAGAAAAAAATTAATGGAATGAAGAAAAAAATAGGAGGCTTAATCCCTAAGAAGGAAAAAAAAATTTATAGATATAGGTATATATAAACGGTGGAGTATAAATAGAAAAGATAGGAATATAATATAGGATATTAGATCTCTATGCCCTCGATGCCCTCTATGCGCGTACGTCAGATATGGCGCAAGGGTTAGGGCCGGTGGAGGTTATGTCGCCGGGCAGGTGGATGCTTCAAGGACTCCAAAAGGGAAAAAAAATCTCGGCCCCACACCAAGGTCGACTCCGAAGAGTACTCCTGTCAAGGGTGGGAGTTTGGTGTGGATGGGGCAGAACTTTGGGAGAGCCGGGTGGCTACCGCTCGGGGCCAGGGCCCTATGGGCAAAACAGAACCAAAACCACGAGGGCTAAGAAAAAAATCTAAATTTTCCCTACAGGGCACTTTTACATACCGGTTTTACGGACTTTTCCACGGAGACGCGAGTGTTGGGTTCTCCTGGCAGAGCTGTGGGACGCACGGGTTTGCAACAAGAACAACACTTGCTGGCGAGGTGTGGCAAATATGCACTTTTCGCCAGGGTAGTTTCTTGCCAGTTTTCTCGGCGCACGGTTATTAATTTTCGCCCGATTTTTGCGGCGCGCCCACCGGGTGGGATTTTCCCTGTTCCGTTTTATTTCTTTTCGGTTTGTCTTTGTGGCACTTATTTGGGTTACTTTTCTTTTCTTTTGGGCTTACACGTGGTCGATTTAGTTATATATTTGCTACCGAAGCGGAGATAGCCACCGGCTGCACAGATTCAAATTTTCGAAAGAGAACGTTCTGGTGCTTTTGCACTGCTTAAATAAGAGCTTACCGATCTTAAAGCTCGGCTTCGAAAGCTCCGTTGCGATGCGCTGCACAGCACTTACGGCAGCTCAGCTCAGCTGTTCCCTACCTTGAGCTTGCTTGCACCCACCCCAACTATACTATGCCCTGCAGCGATAATTGGCCCAAGGTTATTGCATGCGATATCCGAGCACCATAGCGATAATCTATTTTGAATCGGTATTGTCCAACCGCAACCGTTACACCACCCGCTAATATGCCACCGTTAGACGGAATATTAGCGGGAATCAGGATCGAATGTCTTTCGCATGAAAGGTTCCTATTTCTCGGCCCTGCAGATTTTCCAGGAGGTAGAAACAATTACCCAGTTTTTTCCGCACGCGACATTTCAGAAATTTATGAGCCAATTTGGCATTAAAATTTTGCGTGAATTTACTCAAGGAAAAATTTCGGTGAAATACTTCCTGACCTTCTCGGAACGACACAGGCTTGGCTCGTAAATTGTATTGAGCAACGTTGCGCTCATACGCTTTCTTAATATTGCCCTGTATATCTTTTCGAATTAGAGCTAAATTGTCTGACCTAGCTACCGGGACAACGGGTTCTTCCAGCAAGTCTAAATCCTTCAGAAGCTTATAATCCGTCCCATGAGTGAGCATATCTAAGCCAAACAGGGCTCGATATGGTGAACAACCTAAGGACTGATGTAGTGACGATCGCAGCGAACAAGATATACTTGAGAGATGCTGATCCCAGTATGTCTGATCCTGCTGAAGATATGCTCGCACGGCAGCTAAAAATGAACGATTTACTCGTTCCGCCGCATTACTTTGGGGAGAGTATAGTGCCGTGTACATATGTTTAATTCCCAGCTGTGTCAAGAATGCGTTGAATTCTGTAGCTTTGAATTGTTTTCCATTGTCGCTAACAATAGTTTCAGGCACCCCATATGCATGAAAGATATGCTTTAGCAGAAATTCTTGGATTACTACGGAAGTAAATTTCTTCAGGGGGTGTAGCCAATGGTATTTACTGAAGTGATCTAAAACAATTAGCAAACCAACATGTCCATTTTTGCTGCGTGGATAAGATCCAAGCAGATCTATGTATAATCGTTGAAATGGTCGACAAGCTGGTATGTGGTTTCCCATGGGTGGCCGCAGAGTATAATTAGGAGCTTTGCATGCTTTGCACACCTCACAACTACGAATATACTCTCGAACATCTTTAGCTAAGCCGGGCCAAAACAGACTTCTTCGAACTTTTTCTATGGTCTTTTGCATGCCGGCATGCGCTGAGGTAGGATTGTCATGAGCTTGTTTAAGAACGTCGGTCTTCAATCGCTCGGGAACCCATAACTTCCAAGTTCGACTGTCTTGCCCCTCCTTTCCACCTGCGTGTTCGGTTCGAATGTACAGAAATTGGTCGATAATCTTCAGATCGGGCAGTTGAGAGGAATTTTTCTGATACTGTTCTTTTAACTGTTGGTAGCTCTCATCCTGAAAGGCATCGGATTCGAGATCTATCACAGGACTCATCACTACTGCGGATACTTCAGGTTCATGTAATCGGGAAAGAGCATCGGGGACAATGTGATCTTTTCCTTTTCGGTGCGATATCGAGAATTTAAATTGCTGCAATCTAAAAATCCATCGAGCTAACCTCCCCGACACGTTTTGCTGGCGCATTAGCCACAACAAACTGGAATGATCAGTAACCACTTCGAATTCCTGCAGTTCCAGATAGCAACGGAACTTTTCGATGGCCAGAATTACGGCCAAGCACTCGCGCTCCGTAACGCTATAGTTACGTTGCGCACGACTTAGTTTTTTCGACATAAACGCTATTGGCTTTTCCTGCAGATCCACCAATTGCACGAGCACGGCTCCTATACCAAAATCACTAGCATCACAGTGGAGGAAAAATTTTTGTTCGAAGTCTGGGTTTTCGAGCACTGGAGGAGAAGTCAACACGGTTTTTAAAGAGTCCATTGCGACTTGTGCTTCCGGGGTCCAAATAAATTTCTTTTTGTTGGAAAGAAGCTCGGTGATAGGACAGGATAGCTCAGAGAAATTCTGGATGAATCTACGGTACCAGCCACAGACCCCAAGAAAGCCGCGAACCTGCTTTAGATTCCTTGGCGGTGGCCAGTTCACTATACAAGCTACTTTGGAGGGATCAGTGCAAATACCTCCATTGCTGATGACGTATCCAAGATAATTTACGCTGGTGACACAGAACTGACTCTTCTTAATATTCAGAGTCAGGCTGGCTTTTCTGAACTGTTCAGCGAGTCGTACCAGCACGGCTAGATGGGAAGAGAAATCTGCTGATACGATGCAGAGATCGTCCAAGTATCCAAAGACGCAGTAACGCAAATCCGGGGGAATGATCTCATCCATCAAACGACACATAGTGGATGGAGCGATATTTGCCTTGGGCAACCGGGCAAAAATACCATCGATACTTGGTAATGGGTAGGCATCCTTACGGGTGACTTCATTCAGTCTTCGAGCATCGAGACACAGACGGACTTTGTTGGGCTTGAGAACCAGTCGCATTGGCGAACTCCAAGCACTGGATGACGGTTCGATATCGCCTAGTTGGAGCATGCGATCTTCCTCAGCATAAAGCAACTTTTCCACCGCTGGGCTAACCGGGTAAAAGCGTTACGGGGGCGGCCTGACCTACATCGATATGATGCTTAAGCAAGGCCGTACGCCCTAGTCCCTCCGTCGCGTTGGGAAATAACTGTTTAACTACCTCGAGTTGTTGGTTTTGCTGCCTAGTTAAAGGATACCGTAAGGGATCTGGTTCGGCTGCCTCATCGTCTTTCGAGCTTATCTCGACAGCTGCAATGATGTCTGGGGCCAGCGAAAAGGATCTCCAAAAATCGTGACCTAGGATTAGATTTTGTGTCAGGGATGGAATTATATATAACTTCATGGGTTTCTCGATAGTTCGATAACGCATGATGACATTTAATACCCCCAGTATCTGTTAACTTTGGCCATCTGCAGTTTTTGCAGTGGCTTTTATTAGTTTATATTCAGAAAAGGATGAAAAATCAGTCTGAGCTACTTCAGCACCTATACAGCTGATACTTGCGCCGGTGTCTAACAGCCCCTGTTCTGTTCGACCCAGAAAGGATACTTCGGCATAACTGCGCATATCCTTGGGACTATTAATAATAGCGGAAACTAACAGTCTACGGTTATTTTTGACATTATCATAATATTTTCTTAAACGCTGGATTCGTTTTGGGGCTTCATGTGGTTTTTCATTAAAAATTCTGTTTCGAACCTCTAAATATTTATGAATCCGTTCGGGATAGGGTAAAAACCGACAACTTCTCTTTACGATCGTATTTGTTTCCTTTCTTTATTCAAAACAAGAAGCCAAACTCTTCTTGTCTCGCTCTAAGTCAACGGGCAAGATTAATGGTGGTTTTTTGGGGGCATCCGGCTGTTGTTGGATGCACCCTTCTGACGGTTTTCCGAAGCTCTACGAATGCATGTTTGGCACTGCGGCTTATAGACATTCGGAGCTCCACAGCCGTAACAAAATATCCGCCTATCTGCCATACAATTTTCCCACACATGTCCAAGCTCCTCACAATTCCAACAAGAACGCTTAGCCGTCGAACTTTGAATGGCCTCTACGCTGATATCCTCATACTCTTCTTGATCGCTTTCAGGGCGCGATTCCTCCAGACTATGTATCGAACGGCGGCCGACCGGTGGCCGAGACTTGTCAGATTTCTGTAACTCCTGCACTAGATTTTCATGCAACTGTACTAATCTTCTCAATTGACCAACTGAGCTAATGGACTGATATAAGATTTTGTGACGGGTTTCGGGAAGCAAATTTGCTTTTAATATTTCTATTAATTCCTCTTCCGCCATTTTAATGCCAAATTTATCTATAAGACCAGCCACGGCGTCGTGAAAAGCGACGAAGGGTTCTCCGGTTCCAAGGTTTCATCGGTTAATGTTTTGACTCGGTAAATGAATTCTTCTACCCCTAAACCTTCGGTAGAACCATCAAAAGGAACATTCCACTTTTGCATAATGTTGGCCGTCTTGGCCGTTCGCAGGCTAGTCATGCTGTTTATACATGAAACTGGTGTTGGGATATTTGGCCTCGCATACCCTTCCTGCGGACTCGCTGGCGGCTGAATCTGCAAAGTGGATATGGCTCTGGCCACAGTGCGCTCAATTATCTGTTGGAGGACATCCAAGTCCACCCCCTGGCTTGGAGGGGCTGTCCGTGCATTGGGTGCTTCCCAAGGGCTAGAGTGAGTGGCGACATTAGCTGACGGAGCTTCAGTCTGGTTGGAGCTATGGCTAGCATCCAATCCCGACAAACACACTACTTCCGGACCGGAAGATCGACCTGGCGGGAACTTCGGGACCTGCTTTTTGGCTGGTGCTCGAGTTCTTTTGGAACGAGTTGGCCTAGTGGTTCGTTCTACCGGGACTGAACCTACAGTTGGAATTTGGCTCAATTGGGTATTCTTGCCATTTCCCTCGGATACCTTTCCCGTCTCTGGCTGAAAATGTCCATTTGCCGGGGTCTGTACGACCTCCAAAGCTTTGGCAAGACTTCGAGTAGTAATTCCCGAGGGACCGGGTAATTCTGTTGGTTCCGGCTGCGGCTTGTTTGGAGAACAATTGCCAACAACTAGTTTTGCTGGAGATAACGTACATACTCGGCTACAGTTCGGACAATCATCGTGATGAGGGAACCATTCTTCCAGACATGCTTTACACGGCTGAGTATTGTTTTCCGAAGTTTTCCGAACTCAGCGGATTGTTTTGCTGAGGACTATGTCGCAGCGGCATTTTTTATGAGATTTTTTTATTTATTTTTTTTTTTTCTATATTCTACCAAATTTTTCCTAGGGTGACATTTAATTGGTGACATAATAAGATAGGGATAGGAGTTGCGTATCTTTGGAACAGCGACAAAAGAATTGATTTTGTTTGGGCTATGGTTTCTAATTTGCATTGTCTTAGTATCAGTGCACTGGTTCAAGTGTCCACATATGATTCGGCAAGGATACGCAAGCAGCATACGCGCTAGTTCCAGACAACCATATGCAGCCACCGCTGCCGCTGGAATAATACCCGCCAATGGTAAGGGTATGAGTGAAGACCAAATCTGGGACCGCAATCTCTGTGCTTCCATCACCCGTACAGGGACAATCAGTACTGATATCCGGCCTAAACCAAATATGCAATATTCTGCAATTGTATGCAACCGTATTCTATGCGCAAAGAGTAACAATACCAAATCCGAATCAACCTCACAATTCAATCTATTGAAACTAATATCCGCTGAATTAACTGTAGCTTGGAGGACGCGACCTAAACCAATCTCGCTTGTTCGGTATGAATACGCAAGCAGCATATATACACATTCCAGACAACAAGTTTGACTAGCCCGACAGGATGCGTCAACATGGGAACTACTTTCTCAATTCCGGATTATCACTTAAGCTTCCCTTCGTCGTAGGCTCGACGACTTCCCAATAAAACTCAGAGGAACAACCAGTATTAGGATCCAAGCAGAATCCGCAATATTCTGAAATTGTATCGGAGCAATGACCAGATCGTTTAGAGAAAACTAAAGTCAGCATTAAGCATATGAATACAAACGAGCAATAGGTGGGACGAGCCAATAGCTGATTTTGTTGCTAAAGTTACCAATACTTTTTACTGTCACTATAACTTTTGCTAGTGACCCACGTTGGGCGCCAAAAATTTATGTAACATTTCCACGATATATTTCTATACGTGAGTAGGCGATGGATTGGAGGAGATGTCGAGGTCACGGCCGGTGGGGATTCTTTGGTTCCGTGCTCATTAGGTAACTTGGGGGGGGTTCTTTTGACCGCGTCTCGACTCCTACTACATAAACTTTAAAATTTTAGAATCCCGTGACTCTACAGGGAGCGAACTCCGAAAACAACACTATGCCTATTCCGAGCCTAACGGACATTAAATGGCACAATCATAGGGCGTACCCGAAAGTACTAGGGGCTTTCGTCGGCGTGTTCCAAACTCTCGCGGGCGTGAGGTCTTGCGATGGAAGTCGACCCACACGATTCTATACCCACCCTTCCATGATTTCCAGTGGTGCGAAGGTTCTGGAAATCCCTAGAATTCTTACCCTACCCCATTACGTCACCCTGTCCCTAGGAAATTATAAGTCTACTCCATGTTCATTGCTAATAAAATTCAATATATTTCGTTGTACTTCATCATAGACATGTTGCTTCAATCAAAAACTAGCAAACCAAGTGTCACTTCCAAAAATAACACAAGTATTGAACTACAATCAGCAGGCAACTCAAGAAAAAAATTAATGGAATGAAGAAAAAAATAGGAGGCTTAATCCCTAAGAAGGAAAAAAAAATTTATAGATATAGGTATATATAAACGGTGGAGTATAAATAGAAAAGATAGGAATATAATATAGGATATTAGATCTCTATGCCCTCGATGCCAACTATGCGCGTACGTCAGATATGGCGCAAGGGTTAGGGCCGGTGGAGGTTATGTCGCCGGGCAGGTGGATGCTTCAACGACTCCAAAAGGGAAAAAAAATCTCGGCCCCACACCAAGGTCGACTCCGAAGAGTACTCCTGTCAAGGGTGGGAGTTTGGTGTGGATGGGGCAGAACTTTGGGAGAGCCGGGTGGCTACCGCTCGGGGCCAGGGCCCTATGGGCAAAACAGAACCAAAACCACGAGGGCTAAGAAAAAAATATAAATTTTCCCTACAGGGCACTTTTACATACCGGTTTTACGGACTTTTCCACGGAGACGCGAGTGTTGGGTTCTCCTGGCAGAGCTGTGGGACGCACGGGTTTGCAACAAGAACAACACTTGCTGGCGAGGCGTGGCAAATATGCACTTTTCGCCAGGGTAGTTTCTTGCCAGTTTTCTCGGCGCACGGTTATTAATTTTCGCCCGATTTTTGCGGCGCGCCCACCGGGTGGGATTTTCCCTGTTCCGTTTTATTTCTTTTCGGTTTGTCTTTGTGGCACTTATTTGGGTTACTTTTCTTTTCTTTTGGGCTTACACGTGGTCGATTTAGTTATATATTTGCTACCGAAGCGGAGATAGCCACCGGCTGCACAGATTCAAATTTTCGAAAGAGAACGTTCTGGTGCTTTTGCACTGCTTAAATAAGAGCTTACCGATCTTAAAGCTCGGCTTCGAAAGCTCCGTTGCGATGCGCTGCACAGCACTTACGGCAGCTCAGCTCAGCTGTTCCCTACCTCGAGCTTGCTTGCACCCACCCCAACTATACTATGCCCTGCAGCGATAATTGGCCCAAGGTTATTGCATGCGATATCCGAGCACCATAGCGATAATCTATTTTGAATCGGTATTGTCCAACCGCAACCGTTACACCACCCGCTAATATGCCACCGTTAGACGGAATATTAGCGGGAATCAGGATCGAATGTCTTTCGCATGAAAGGTTCCTATTTCTCGGCCCTGCAGATTTTCCAGGAGGTAGAAACAATTACCCAGTTTTTTCCGCACGCGACATTTCAGAAATTTATGAGCCAATTTGTCATTAAAATTTTGCGTGAATTTACTCAAGGAAAAATTTCGGTGAAATACTTCCTGACCTTCTCGGAACGACACAGGCTTGGCTCGTAAATTGTATTGAGCAACGTTGCGCTCATACGCTTTCTTAATATTGCCCTGTATATCTTTTCGAATTAGAGCTAAATTGTCTGACCTAGCTACCGGGACAACGGGTTCTTCCAGCAAGTCTAAATCCTTCAGAAGCTTATAATCCGTCCCATGAGTGAGCATATCTAAGCCAAACAGGGCTCGATATGGTGAACAACCTAAGGACTGATGTAGTGACGATCGCAGCGAACAAGATATACTTGAGAGATGCTGATCCCAGTATGTCTGATCCTGCTGAAGATATGCTCGCACGGCAGCTAAAAATGAACGATTTACTCGTTCCGCCGCATTACTTTGGGGAGAGTATAGTGCCGTGTACATATGTTTAATTCCCAGCTGTGTCAAGAATGCGTTGAATTCTGTAGCTTTGAATTGTTTTCCATTGTCGCTAACAATAGTTTCAGGCACCCCATATGCATGAAAGATATGCTTTAGCAGAAATTCTTGGATTACTACGGAAGTAAATTTCTTCAGGGGGTGTAGCCAATGGTATTTACTGAAGTGATCTAAAACAATTAGCAAACCAACATGTCCATTTTTGCTGCGTGGATAAGATCCAAGCAGATCTATGTATAATCGTTGAAATGGTCGACAAGCTGGTATGTGGTTTCCCATGGGTGGCCGCAGAGTATAATTAGGAGCTTTGCACACCTCACAACTACGAATATACTCTCGAACATCTTTAGCTAAGCCGGGCCAAAACAGACTTCTTCGAACTTTTTCTATGGTCTTTTGCATGCCGGCATGCGCTGAGGTAGGATTGTCATGAGCTTGTTTAAGAACGTCGGTCTTCAATCGCTCGGGAACCCATAACTTCCAAGTTCGACTGTCTTGCCCCTCCTTTCCACCTGCGTGTTCGGTTCGAATGTACAGAAATTGGTCGATAATCTTCAGATCGGGCAGTTGAGAGGAATTTTTCTGATACTGTTCTTTTAACTGTTGGTAGCTCTCATCCTGAAAGGCATCGGATTCGAGATCTATCACAGGACTCATCACTACTGCGGATACTTCAGGTTCATGTAATCGGGAAAGAGCATCGGGGACAATGTGATCTTTTCCTTTTCGGTGCGATATCGAGAATTTAAATTGCTGCAATCTAAAAATCCATCGAGCTAACCTCCCCGACACGTTTTGCTGGCG
Source organism: Drosophila persimilis (assembly GCF_003286085.1). Taxonomy (NCBI): domain Eukaryota; kingdom Metazoa; phylum Arthropoda; class Insecta; order Diptera; family Drosophilidae; genus Drosophila; species Drosophila persimilis. The sequence continues at coordinate 759,421 of NW_020825327.1, forward strand.
CATTAGCCACAACAAACTGGAATGATCAGTAACCACTTCGAATTCCTGCAGTTCCAGATAGCAACGGAACTTTTCGATGGCCAGAATTACGGCCAAGCACTCGCGCTCCGTAACGCTATAGTTACGTTGCGCACGACTTAGTTTTTTCGACATAAACGCTATTGGCTTTTCCTGCAGATCCACCAATTGCACGAGCACGGCTCCTATACCAAAATCACTAGCATCACAGTGGAGGAAAAATTTTTGTTCGAAGTCTGGGTTTTCGAGCACTGGAGGAGAAGTCAACACGGTTTTTAAAGAGTCCATTGCGACTTGTGCTTCCGGGGTCCAAATAAATTTCTTTTTGTTGGAAAGAAGCTCGGTGATAGGACAGGATAGCTCAGAGAAATTCTGGATGAATCTACGGTACCAGCCACAGACCCCAAGAAAGCCGCGAACCTGTTTTAGATTCCTTGGCGGTGGCCAGTTCACTATACAAGCTACTTTGGAGGGATCAGTGCAAATACCTCCATTGCTGATGACGTATCCAAGATAATTTACGCTGGTGACACAGAACTGACTCTTCTTAATATTCAGAGTCAGGCTGGCTTTTCTGAACTGTTCAGCGAGTCGTACCAGCACGGCTAGATGGGAAGAGAAATCTGCTGATACGATGCAGAGATCGTCCAAGTATCCAAAGACGCAGTAACGCAAATCCGGGGGAATGATCTCATCCATCAAACGACACATAGTGGATGGAGCGATATTTGCCTTGGGCAACCGGGCAAAAATACCATCGATACTTGGTAATGGGTAGGCATCCTTACGGGTGACTTCATTCAGTCTTCGAGCATCGAGACACAGACGGACTTTGTTGGGCTTGAGAACCAGTCGCATTGGCGAACTCCAAGCACTGGATGACGGTTCGATATCGCCTAGTTGGAGCATGCGATCTTCCTCAGCATAAAGCAACTTTTCCACCGCTGGGCTAACCGGGTAAAAGCGTTAGGGGGGCGGCCTGACCTACATCGATATGATGCTTAAGCAAGGCCGTACGCCCTAGTCCCTCCGTCGCGTTGGGAAATAACTGTTTAACTACCTCGAGTTGTTGGTTTTGCTGCCTAGTTAAAGGATACCGTAAGGGATCTGGTTCGGCTGCCTCATCGTCTTTCGAGCTTATCTCGACAGCTGCAATGATGTCTGGGGCCAGCGAAAAGGATCTCCAAAAATCGTGACCTAGGATTAGATTTTGTGTCAGGGATGGAATTATATATAACTTCATGGGTTTCTCGATAGTTCGATAACGCATGATGACATTTAACACCCCCAGTATCTGTTAACTTTGGCCATCTGCAGTTTTTGCAGTGGCTTTTATTAGTTTATATTCAGAAAAGGATGAAAAATCAGTCTGAGCTACTTCAGCACCTATACAGCTGATACTTGCGCCGGTGTCTAACAGCCCCTGTTCTGTTCGACCCAGAAAGGATACTTCGGCATAACTGCGCATATCCTTGGGACTATTAATAATAGCGGAAACTAACAGTCTACGGTTATTTTTGACATTATCATAATATTTTCTTAAACGCTGGATTCGTTTTGGGGCTTCATGTGGTTTTTCATTAAAAATTCTGTTTCGAACCTCTAAATATTTATGAATCCGTTCGGGATAGGGTAAAAACCGACAACTTCTCTTTACGATCGTATTTGTTTCCTTTCTTTATTCAAAACAAGAAGCCAAACTCTTCTTGTCTCGCTCTAAGTCAACGGGCAAGATTAATGGTGGTTTTTTGGGGGCATCCGGCTGTTGTTGGATGCACCCTTCTGACGGTTTTCCGAAGCTCTACGAATGCATGTTTGGCACTGCGGCTTATAGACATTCGGAGCTCCACAGCCGTAACAAAATATCCGCCTATCTGCCATACAATTTTCCCACACATGTCCAAGCTCCTCACAATTCCAACAAGAACGCTTAGCCGTCGAACTTTGAATGGCCTCTACGCTGATATCCTCATACTCTTCTTGATCGCTTTCAGGGCGCGATTCCTCCAGACTATGTATCGAACGGCGGCCGACCGGTGGCCGAGACTTGTCAGATTTCTGTAACTCCTGCACTAGATTTTCATGCAACTGTACTAATCTTCTCAATTGACCAACTGAGCTAATGGACTGATATAAGATTTTGTGACGGGTTTCGGGAAGCAAATTTGCTTTTAATATTTCTATTAATTCCTCTTCCGCCATTTTAATGCCAAATTTATCTATAAGACCAGCCACGGCGTCGTGAAAAGCGACGAAGGGTTCTCCGGTTCCAAGGTTTCATCGGTTAATGTTTTGACTCGGTAAATGAATTCTTCTACCCCTAAACCTTCGGTAGAACCATCAAAAGGAACATTCCACTTTTGCATAATGTTGGCCGTCTTGGCCGTTCGCAGGCTAGTCATGCTGTTTATACATGAAACTGGTGTTGGGATATTTGGCCTCGCATACCCTTCCTGCGGACTCGCTGGCGGCTGAATCTGCAAAGTGGATATGGCTCTGGCCACAGTGCGCTCAATTATCTGTTGGAGGACATCCAAGTCCACCCCCTGGCTTGGAGGGGCTGTCCGTGCATTGGGTGCTTCCCAAGGGCTAGAGTGAGTGGCGACATTAGCTGACGGAGCTTCAGTCTGGTTGGAGCTATGGCTAGCATCCAATCCCGACAAACACACTACTTCCGGACCGGAAGATCGACCTGGCGGGAACTTCGGGACCTGCTTTTTGGCTGGTGCTCGAGTTCTTTTGGAACGAGTTGGCCTAGTGGTTCGTTCTACCGGGACTGAACCTACAGTTGGAATTTGGCTCAATTGGGTATTCTTGCCATTTCCCTCGGATACCTTTCCCGTCTCTGGCTGAAAATGTCCATTTGCCGGGGTCTGTACGACCTCCAAAGCTTTGGCAAGACTTCGAGTAGTAATTCCCGAGGGACCGGGTAATTCTGTTGGTTCCGGCTGCGGCTTGTTTGGAGAACAATTGCCAACAACTAGTTTTGCTGGAGATAACGTACATACTCGGCTACAGTTCGGACAATCATCGTGATGAGGGAACCATTCTTCCAGACATGCTTTACACGGCTGAGTATTGTTTTCCGAAGTTTTCCGAACTCAGCGGATTGTTTTGCTGAGGACTATGTCGCAGCGGCATTTTTTATGAGATTTTTTTATTTATTTTTTTTTTTCTATATTCTACCAAATTTTTCCTAGGGTGACATTTAATTGGTGACATAATAAGATAGGGATAGGAGTTGCGTATCTTTGGAACAGCGACAAAAGAATTGATTTTGTTTGGGCTATGGTTTCTAATTTGCATTGTCTTAGTATCAGTGCACTGGTTCAAGTGTCCACATATGATTCGGCAAGGATACGCAAGCAGCATACGCGCTAGTTCCAGACAACCATATGCAGCCACCGCTGCCGCTGGAATAATACCCGCCAATGGTAAGGGTATGAGTGAAGACCAAATCTGGGACCGCAATCTCTGTGCTTCCATCACCCGTACAGGGACAATCAGTACTGATATCCGGCCTAAACCAAATATGCAATATTCTGCAATTGTATGCAACCGTATTCTATGCGCAAAGAGTAACAATACCAAATCCGAATCAACCTCACAATTCAATCTATTGAAACTAATATCCGCTGAATTAACTGTAGCTTGGAGGACGCGACCTAAACCAATCTCGCTTGTTCGGTATGAATACGCAAGCAGCATATATACACATTCCAGACAACAAGTTTGACTAGCCCGACAGGATGCGTCAACATGGGAACTACTTTCTCAATTCCGGATTATCACTTAAGCTTCCCTTCGTCGTAGGCTCGACGACTTCCCAATAAAACTCAGAGGAACAACCAGTATTAGGATCCAAGCAGAATCCGCAATATTCTGAAATTGTATCGGAGCAATGACCAGATCGTTTAGAGAAAACTAAAGTCAGCATTAAGCATATGAATACAAACGAGCAATAGGTGGGACGAGCCAATAGCTGATTTTGTATCTAAAGTTACCAATACTTTTTACTGTCACTATAACTTTTGCTAGTGACCCACGTTGGGCGCCAAAAATTTATGTAACATTTCCACGATATATTTCTATACGTGAGTAGGGGATGGATTGAAGGAGATGTCGAGGTCACGGCCGGTGGGGATTCTTTGGTTCCGTGCTCATTCGATAACTTGGGGGGGTTCTTTTGACCGCGTCTCGACTCCTACTACATAAACTTTAAAATTTTAGAATCCCGTGACTCTACAGGGAGCGAACTCCGAAAACAACACTATGCCTATTCCGAGCCTAACGGACATTAAATGGCACAATCATAGGGCGTACCCGAAAGTACTAGGGGCTTTCGTCGGCGTGTTCCAAACTCTCGCGGGCGTGAGGTCTTGCGATGGAAGTCGACCCACACGATTCTATACCCACCCTTCCATGATTTCCAGTGGTGCGAAGGTTCTGGAAATCCCTAGAATTCTTACCCTACCCCATTACGTCACCCTGTCCCTAGGAAATTATAAGTCTACTCCATGTTCATTGCTAATAAAATTCAATATATTTCGTTGTACTTCATCATAGACATGTTGCTTCAATCAAAAACTAGCAAACCAAGTGTCACTTCCAAAAATAACACAAGTATTGAACTACAATCAGCAGGCAACTCAAGAAAAAAATTAATGGAATGAAGAAAAAAATAGGAGGCTTAATCCCTAAGAAGGAAAAAAAAATGTATAGATATAGGTATATATAAACGGTGGAGTATAAATAGAAAAGATAGGAATATAATATAGGATATTAGAAATAAGTAAATTAGGTATGTATAAAGGAAAAAAAATAAAAATCAAAAAAATTTTCAAAAGCAGCGGGGGTCATACCAGCGATCAGCAATGGTGAGCCAAAACGAAATTTAATTAAACATTATAAATTTATTTATTTTTTTTTCTGGGTTGAGGAGATTTTTTTTCTATGTTGGTTAGTGTATTGCTTGGCTACGTTTCCATGCATTAAACGAATGCAGGGAATGCGAGCAATGCAAGCTTAGCAGAATTGGCACCGAAGAGACCGAAAAGCTTCGAGCGTGTGGAACGCAAGCGTTGCGCTCTCTTATCAGCAGCGGCTGGCCGCTGCGCATGCGTTTTAGATTTTGACGAAGACAGGCGCAAAGGAGAAAATTGAAATTGGGTCACTTACGGCTTCCATACAGTGTTCCCTCGCTGAAAGGCGCCTTTCGTTGTGGAGCTGTGGAAACCCTGTTAATGTGTGCCCAGGTCGGAGGGGGATTGGTAAATAGGGGGGGTATGAAAAAGGTTTTTTTTTTTTAGTCTGTTACTTTATGATTAAGTTTTTCGGTCTCCAACCCACAGTCGAGGTAGGACTGTGACTCAGAGTTAAGGAAAGTTACATAGTCATATAAGTGCTCAGAAGGAACAAAAAAAAAACGAGGGGGAACGTTGTGAGTTGCTGCGGACACCGCAACTCTACGGTTATACCCGATACTAAGTCAGTATGGCTCTCCTCCGGCAGACGCCGCTAATATTAAACGACACGACAAAGAGTGCGTGCGAGAGAGACAGAAAATCAGTCTGAGCGTGACGTCGGGCGCTGCGTAGCCACTAAAAATTGATTTCTTGCTTTTGGCTACAAAAATGATCCGATCTGATCCAGATTCGGCAACCGGATAGATATGGTCATTGTCTATGATTCTGCGTTTTTAGTTTACTCGATTTTGCAATATTGTGGATGCAACAGATTTTCGTCCTTTGTGTGGGCGGAAGGGGGTGGGGCGAAATTTTGAGATATACGTTTTATAGTGAGATCTAACAGGAGTGCGGATACCAAATTTGGTTACTCTAGCCTTAATAGTCTCTGAGATTTATGAATATCCCCAGATCTGCATCCTTTGCGGGGGCGGAAGGGGGTGTGGCGAAATTTTGAAACAAACTCGTCTCGGTCCGATATATTAGGAGTGTGGATACCAAATTTGGTTGCACTAGCTTTTATAGTCTCTGAGATCTAGGCGCTAATGTTTTACTCTAAGCAAAGCCGCCTATGCTACGTGTGTGTTAGAGAGAGACAGGGCGAGAAAAAATGAAATTGTTTTCTTGATGCTGGCTATAATAATAATACGATCCAATTCAGATTCCGCAGTCTAAAAGATATCGTCATTCTCTACGATTCTGCGTTTTTGGTTTTCTCGTATCTTTAAAATTGTGGATGCCACAGATTTTCGCCCTTTGTGGGGGCGGAAGTGAGCGGGGCAAAGTTTTGAAATATTTGATCTCTATGCCCTCGATGCCCTCTATGCGCGTACGTTAGATATGGCGCAAGGGTTAGGGCCGGTGGAAATTATGTCCCCGGGCAGGTGGATGCTTCAACGACTCCAAAAGGGAAAAAAAATCTCGGCCCCACACCAAGGTCGACTCCGAAGAGTACTCCCGTCAAGGGTGGGAGTTTGGTGTGGGTGGGGCAGAACTTTGGGAGAGCCGGGTGGCTAACGCTCGGGGCCAGGGCCCTATGGGCAAAACAGAACCAAAACCACGAGGGCTAAGAAAAAAATATAAATTTTCCCTACAGGGCACTTTTACATACCGGTTTTACGGACTTTTCCACGGAGACGCGAGTGTTGGGTTCTCCTGGCAGAGCTGTGGGACGCACGGGTTTGCAACAAGAACAACACTTGCTGGCGAGGCGTGGCAAATATGCACTTTTCGCCAGAGTAGTTTCTTGCCAGTTTTCTCGGCGCACGATTATTAATTTTCGCCCGATTTTTGCGGCGCGCCCACCGGGTGCGATTTTCCCCGTTCCGTTTTATTTCTTTTCGGTTTGTCTTTGTGGCACTTATTTGGGTTACTTTTCTTTTCTTTTGGGCTTACACGTGGGCGATTTAGTTATATATTTGCTACCGAAGCGGAGATAGCCACCGGCTGCACAGATTCAAATTTTCGAAAGAGAACGTTCTGGTGCTTTTGCACTGCTTAAATAAGAGCTTACCGATCTTAAAGCTCGGCTTCGAAAGCTCCGTTGCGATGCGCTGCACAGCACTTACGGCAGCTCAGCTCAGCTGTTCCCTACCTCGAGCTTGCTTGCACCCACCCCAACTATACTATGCCCTGCAGCGATAATTGGCCCAAGGTTATTGCATGCGATATCCGAGCACCATAGCGATAACCTATTTTGAATCGGTATTGTCCAACCGCAACCTTCACAAAGTTTAATTCGTTAGCTTGAAGCCAGTTAGCTAGCCACAGTGGCTAGCCAGATTGTCTTTTTTCCCTTCTAATTCGACTTTATCATCTTCATCTAACGTTCCAAATAGATATTTATATATTGTGCCTACTACATTTATAAGGCCTCTTTTGTTTCTTTTGGCTATTTTTATGCCGTTGAATTCACGTTGCAATTTCTCGACTAAATATTGAACTTGGATTTCGTTATTAAATTGGGTTGCCTGTTCTAGTAAACTCTGATATGTTTCATCTGTTCTTGTTATATTAATTGTTAAATAATGATATTCATAATTAATGGGTATGTTAATAGTATTTTTTTAGAATATGAGATATCCATTCCTTGAGTTGATGGGATCTATCTCTATATTCTGTCCGGTAGACTGTAGGACGGTGAACATTAGGAAGATTATAATCTTAATCATGTTGTAGCTCCAGATTCCCAGTGATCTCTTCGGGTACTTTGCAATTATCATATTTACTTTTATTAGATTTTTTCTTTTGAGTTTAATTTTATACTGGGTGATTTTCCTCCCTCTATTTTTCTCTTCGAAGTGCTTTTCGTCTACCTGCCTAATTTCCCCTGTTCTTTTGAACGAATTGGCTATTTTTGTTTTAACTAGGGGTGCACTCTTGTAGCGTGTGTCTACTTCAAAGTCGATTCTATCGTTATTCAAATGATTGATCTTCCTAACTTTATTCAGTTGGGTGTTATAATCTGGTAGTCCGGCGTACAGGAAGATATTATGAACCGTTTTATGGTTATAAATGTATAGAATTAACTCGAATTTTGTGAGCTTGTTCTCTATGTTATCCTCGCTTGAAATAATTCTTTATTTTTCATTGATCGTTTTATGTAGCCGTTCTACATCAGAAACTCCGTTTTTACCGGTAGTGATTTCGATTTTCACATTTTCCGCATTCAACCATTCTTGCAATGCTGCGCACATAAAGGCTGAATCTTTGTCGGCTTTAATTCCCTGTGGCTTCCCGATTTCGTTAAAGACTTTTATGATGGCTGTCTTAGTTTCTAACCAGTCACGACTCTTAACTTCTACAAGGGCAGCGAATTTAAAATATACATCGATGGATGATAGGAATTGTTGATTGCCTACCAAATAGAAATCCATGACATACTTTTCTCTGATATTTTGTATTTCAGGGGTGATTTCGAAGGTTAGATTGGTGTTACGATGCTCTGTTTTAGCAACGTTGCACGTAGGACATTTATTGATGATATTTTGGATTAACTTTTGATAATCGGGGTAGTAGAATTTTCCTTTAAACCAATTAGTGGTCTTTTCGATACCTGGGTGAAGTAGCTCTTTATGATTCTTCAATATTTGTTCCTTGAATTCGGAGTAGTTCGGAATATCAATGAGTTTGGTACTGGATTTAATCAGTTTAGTCAAGTGATTTGGACTGATTATCTCCAGGAATGCCCTTTGGAACAGTGGGAAGTCTACTTCATTACGGAAATATAGTACACTCTTTTTGGTACACACATATTCCTTTATTATATCTTTCGCTAATGACTCTGTCATTTCAGTATATGTGATTTTTATCAGTATTTTGTGGAAATAGTGGGATGTTTCTACCTTATCCTCATTACCTTTAATCAGTTCTATTTGCCTATTATAGTAACTGATTGGTCGCTCTGTAAGTGGAATATAATTTGTATTATCTTCTTCTATCTATAGCTAGTAATTTCTTTTCTGTTGCTGAATAATTGATTTCATGTTAATTTAAGGTTCTACTTGCATAGCAAATTGTTTTTTGTTCTTGTGACAACACCGCTCCTAATGCAATGTTACTTGCATCGGTTGTTACCATGAACATTTTGTTGAAATCTGGGAATGCGAGGATGTTGTCTGAGGTGATAAGTACTTTCAACTTTTCGAAGGCCTCGACGTATTTTTCCTCGGTTGGGTCTATGACTGCTCGTTTCTTTAATTTGAGTGTCATTGGTTTTGCTATGTTAGCGAAATTGGGAATGAATTTTCTATAAAATCCACATAATCCTATAAATGACTTTATTTTTATACCCGATACTCAAAATGAGTATTGGGGTATATTAGATTTGTGGTAAAAGTGTATGTGTGTAACGTCCAGAAGGAATCGTTTCCGACCCCATGAAGTATATATATTCTTGATCAGCATCAATAGCCGACTCGATTGAGCCATGTCTGTCTCTCCGTCCGTCCGTCTGTCCGTCTGTCCGTCCGTCCGTCCGTCTGTCCGTCTGTCCGTCCCCTTCAGCGCCTAGTGCTCAAAGACTATAAGAGCTGAAGCAACGATGGTTTGGATCCAGACTTCTGTGATATGTCACTGCTCCAAAAATATTTCAAAACTTTGCCCCGCCCACTTCCGCCCCCACAAAAGGCGAAAATCTGTGGCATCCACAATTTCGACGATACGAGAAAACTAAAAACGCAGAATCTTAGAAGATGACTAAATCTTCTAGAGTGCAAAATCTGAACCAGATCGTATAATTATTACAGCCAGAATCACGAAAACAATTTCACTCTTTCTCGCTCTGTCTCACTCTAACACACAGGTTTCATGGTCGGTTTTGCCAATTGCAAAATATGAGTTCAAGGATCTCAGAACCCATAAGAGCTTGAGCAACCAAATTTGGTATCCACACTCCTGGGATATCGGACCTTGACCGTTTTGTGTCAAAATTTCGCCACACCCCCTTCCGCCCCCGCAAAGGACGAAAATCTGAGGCAACCACAAATCTCAGAGACTATTAAGGCTAGAGTAACCAAATTTGGTACACACACTCCTTTAAGATGTCACTATAAAACGTATATCTCAGAATTTCGCCCCACCCTCATCCGCCCCCACAAAGGACGAAAATCTGTTGCATCCACAATATTGCACATTCGAGAAAACTAAAAACGCAGAATCATAAATAATGACCATATCTATCAGGTTGCTGAATCTGGATCAGATCATATCATTTTTATAGCCAAAAGGAACAAATCAATTTGCAGTGGCTACGCAGCGCCCGACGTCACGCTCAGACTGATTTTCTGTCTCTCTCGCACGCACTCTTTGTCGTGTCGTAACACTCTAACCGTAGAGTTGCGGTGTCCGCAGCAACTCACAACGTTCCCCCTCGTTATTAATGCGTTACATTCTACTTTTATTTCTTGGTTTAGGAAATCTTGGTTTTATATAGTTTTTGGTAATTTCCAAGTTAACAATATATTGGGTTCTATGAAACTTATTTGAAAGTTTTGGTGTGCTTTCGTTGGTGGACATTTTGTTGCTAGTTGTTTACTATTCCTGATATACATTCGTCATTTTTATACCCGATACTCATAATGAGTATTCGGGTATATTAGATTTGTGGTAAAAGTGGATGTGTGTAACGTCCAGAAGGAATCCTTTCCGACCCCATAAAGTATATATATTCTTGATCAGCATCAATAGCCGAGTCGATTGAGCCCTGTCTGTCTGTCCGTCCGTCCGTCTATCCCTCCCCTTCAGCGCCTAGTGCTCAAAGACTATAAGAGCTAGAGCAACGATGTTTTGGATCCAGACTTCTGTGATTTGGCACTGCAACAAAAATATTTCAAAACTTCGCCCCGAGCACTTCCGCCCCCACAAATGACGAAAATCTGTGGCATCCACAAATTCAAAGATACGCAAAAAACAGAAAACGCTGAATCGTAGAGGATAACTATATCTTCTAGAGTGCAAAATCTGAACCAGATCGTATAATTATTATAGCCAGAATCAAGAAAACAATTTCACTCTTTCTCGCTCTGTCTCACTCTAACACACAGGTTTCATGGTCGGTTTTGCCAATTGCAAAATATGAGTTCAAGGATCTCAGAACCCATAAGAGCTTGAGCAACCAAATTTGGTATCCACACTCCTGTGATATCGGACCTTGACCGCACCTTTCGCCGCACCCCCTTCCGCCCCCGCAAAGGACGAAAATCTGGGGCAACCACAAATCTCAGAGACTATTAAGGCTAGAGTAACCAAATTTGGTACACACACTCCTTTTAGATCTCACTATAAAATGTACATCTCAAAATTTCGCCCCACCCCCTTCCGCCCCCACAAAAAACGAAAATCTGTTGCATCCACAATATGGCAGATTCGAGAAAACTAAAAACGCACAATCATAGAGAATGACCATATATCCGGTTGCGGAATCTGGATCAGATCGGATAATTTTTATAGCCAAAAGCAACAAATCAATTTGCACTGGCTACGCCCGACTTCACGCTCAGACTGATTTTCTGTCTCTCTCGCACGCACTCTTTGTCGTGTCGTTCAATATGAGCGGCGTCTGCCGGAGGAGAGCCATACTGACTAAGTATCGGGTATAAATGTAGAGTTGCGGTGTACGCAGCAACTCACAACGTCTCCCCTCGTTGTAGTTGTATTGGGTATTAGGAAGTTTATTATGACGGATTTTTTCTTTGGATTAGGAACTATGCCGTTAGTTGTTACTACATGGCCCAGGAATTCCGTTTCTTTCTTCAGGAATTCACACTTATCCATTTGAAGTTTGAGGTTTGCATCTCTCAACTTTCCAAACACCCTTTTAAGAGACAACAAATGTTCTTCCAATGATGTGGAATAGATAATGATGTCGTCTAGATACACAAGGCAATCTTTGAAAATTAAATCTTCTAACAGATTGTTCATGCATCTTTGAAATGTGGCGGGGGCAGTGGTTAGCCCAAAAGGCATACGAGTGAACTCGTAATGGCCATGCTTTGGGATTGAGCTAGGTTGCATAGGAATTTGATGGAATCCTTTAGCTAAATCGATTGGTGTGAAATATTGGCACCTACCTAGTTTATCTAGTATTTCGTCCATTCTGGGTGTAGGAAATTTATCCTTGATTGTCACCTCGTTTAGACTTCTATAATCTACTACCATTCGATATTTCTGCTTTCCTGAAGCATATATTTTCTTTAGTATCATAGAAATGGGTGCACACTAGGGAGAGTTCCACTTACAAATGATTCCCTGTCTAATCATGTCTTTGATTTGTTGATTCACTTCTTGATCGTGTATTTGAGCATATTTGTATGGTCGACGATATATAGGATCTTCGTGATGGGTTTTAAGTTCGTGCTTTATTGTACTAGTGAAGGTCAAATTGTCACCTTCTTTATACTGCACGTCCTTAAACTCATAGAGAACTTTCTTTAGTTTCTCTTTTTCTTCGTCATTTAAATGTTCCAACCTTAGCTGGTTACATTCCCTTAATTCATTCTCTAACGCGAAAGCGAAGTATTGCTCTCCTTCAGGAGATGGGTCAAGGCACTTAGGTGTATTTATATCTTCCTTTGAAGATGGCTTATCACCTTTGTGTGCGGTCTTGCCGTCGGCAATTGCTTCTCCACTTTGGATGATTGGGTATGACCTTTCTCCTAACGTTACCGTTTCATTTCAGTAACCGATGATGGCTTTGCTGGCCATCAAATATTCTCTGCCTAAGAGTATATCATACTTTTCAGAAAAATTATGAATATAAAATTTTTGTTTTGTCGGACAATTTTTGGTTGCATTACGTGTAATGCTCTTAGTCAGACGGACGGGTCCATTGATGGTATGGACCGTGAGGTTGTCGCTATTGACTTTACAATCTGTATAATTTTCTTTTATTATATTTATTGACGATCCCGAGTCCGCGATACCTCTTAATTTTTTTTTATTATTTACTATTATTTCTAGCCCACAAGATGCTATGCGGTCGTCTCCTCGGAGAATATCGCGCCCGGATCGAAAGATCCGGAAGTTGACAGTATCCGGGCGGTTATACGGGAGCAGGCATATATCCCCCCCCCCTTCCCATCCCATCCCTTGACAACAGAGCAGCCAATACACACAGCACAGAGAACATACGACACGGGCCATTAACCAACAACAACACAGACAGCCACTAAACTAAACAGCCAATGCAAATTTCCATTGCCTACTTATCGGTGCTGCTGCCCTCGGACTACTTTCATCTCACTCAATATTGGGGTGAGTGAAAGTGGAACCGGGGGTGAGAGCACCGGTAAATGACGATACATCCATTTTCATTTGTCCACTTTGACTTTCCCTTGATCGTTTGACCGGCTGATTCGGTGAACTGCTACCTGCCTGAGTCTGATTGATTTGATAGTTAGTGGGATTCTGTGCTCTGCCCTGGTTTAGGGAATTTCTAAATTCGTTAAATAATTCGTTATTATTAACGGCACTATTTCCTGAATTGATTCGATTCAATCCATGGCTTTTTTTTTTTTTTTTTACGTTGGACGTTGACATGCAATGACTGCATCTTTCAAGAGGCGATGCAGTTACTGCACCGTCAAGTGGCCCGTGTGAAACCAGCAGAAGGCTGTTACGCGCGGATCCCAGGCAAAACAGCCTTCCTCCCCCCAACCGACCGAGAGGCGCTGCCGCATGCCGCGCGGTGCGTAGCCGAACCAAACGCGAACATGCAAGAAAGATAGCTATTAGACTAACATTCGAGGAAAATTAGCACTAAACTTACTAAGAAACTAAGCATGCAATCAAAATACAAATACCACTACAATTACTAATTAATAGAAAGGTGTGCAAGGATTAATAATTTAATAAGAGGAAGAGAATTAGTGTTGGATATAATATGGTAGAGGGAATTATAATCCGAGCATAAGACCCTAAACGGTTCATGCAAGGAATAATTCGATCTACAAAGTGGAAGGAACAACGGTATAAAATTTCTAGTCAGTCTAATAGGAATCGTGAAGTTTATGCAGCTCAACAGATCAGGGCTGTCTATGACACCCCTGATCAAGTTGTGCATAAATATCATAAATATTTTTCTACGGTTAACTAAGGATGGGAGGTTTACTAATAGTAGTCTACTAGAGTAAGATGGGAGTCTTACACCCGCATCCCAGTTAAGGCCCCGCAGAGCAAAGAGTAAAAAGTTTTTGTGTACTGATTCTATACGGTCCTGGTGTACTTTGTACTGAGGGCACCATACACAGGAGCCGTATTCTAAGATCGAACGAACAAGCGAGGTATAGAGAGTCTTTGTTATGTAGGGGTCGTCAAATTCCTTTCACCACCTCTTTATAAACCCAAGCACGCCCATGGCCTTGTTTACCATGGTAGAAATGTGTTCGGAAAACTTTAACTTGGGTTCTAACATAACACCCAGATCATCCACCAGGGTAATTCTCTCAAGAGAACCACCAAATAGGGTGTAGGGAGCCAACAAAGGGCTAGAACGATGAAATGTCATAACTTTGCATTTCGAGGCATTAAGGTGTAACAAGTTTGCACAACACCATGACTGAAAGCTATTGAGATCGGATTGCAAGCGAGAATGAAATGAAATGTCCTTGTACTGGACGCAGAGTTTAACATCATCCGCATACATAAGTACTCGAGAGTATGTTATTACTGAAGGCAAGTCATTAATAAAGAGTGTGAAGAGTAAGGGGCCTAGATGGCTGCCCTGTGGTACTCCCGAAGAAACCTTTACTGGTAAAGAGAGGGAGTTTTTGAAGAGGACTCTTTGAGACCTAGAACAAAGATAGCTAGAAATCCATCTCAGGAGGTTGGGCGGAAACCCTAAAAGGTCAAGTTTATGTGCTAGAAGGGAATGGTTTACAGAGTCGAATGCTTTGCTAAAGTCGGTGTAAATAACATCCGTCTGTAAGTTACCTTGAAAGCCTTTAATAATGAAAGAGGTAAACTCTAAAAAGTTCGTGGTGGTTGATCGCCGCCTTATAAATCCATGCTGAGTTGGAGATATAAGTGACTTGCAGAGATGTTGCAAGTATGGAGTTAAAACCTCCTCAAACATTTTGGGAATAGCGGATAACTTTGCTATACCTCTATAATTTTTTGCATCAGACTTGCTACCTTTTTTATGGAGAGGAATTATAAACGATTCCTTCCAGATCGGGGGGAAGCAAGAGGAATCAATGGACAGGGTGAATAGGTTAAGCAAAGGTCCACACAGAGCCTCGGCGCAGTACCTGAGTACACGACCTGGAACCCCATCTGGACCCGGTGAAAACACCGGCTTAACTAGTCGAAAATCATGAAGTAGGGAACATTCATTTAACAAGGGACTGAAAATGCCATTCGACCTCGGTAAACCGTATGGGTACGGTTGACCAGAGAAGCTTTCCTCAGAATAGGTGGTTTGGAAAAATTGGGCAAAAAGATCGGCAATAGCCTGATCATTATTTGCCGACGTATTACAAAATGATAGCGAAGCAGTAAAACTGTTTAGGGTCCTGAGAAAAACGTATCCTGCATCCAGATAGGTAGTTCTTATAGCATTGAGCATTAAGAACTGAAACGTTTGACCGAGCTATTACATAACGAGAGTGAGAAGTAGGAGAGCCCACTTCTTGAAATTTTGTATAAAGTCTTGATTTTAAGTTTTTTAGACTGGATAACTCTTTGCTAAACCAAGGGGGTTTTCCAGATCTGATCGGACAAGACAGCGGGACACAAGAATCAACAAATGTGCCAAGTGCATTATACAAAATGTACAAAAAGTACAAAGCGGACCAATTAAAATCCCTAATAAAGTTATTAAGCTTCGCAATCTCGGCTTTACCAAAGCAGCGGTCACGTTCAGGTAGCCTTCTCGACCAATCCAATGCAGTTGGTCCTATATCTAGCGACACCTCGAATGTAGGATGGTAGGCGTCTTCCGGTATAGTGAGCGGAAGGGCTCGGGTTATCAACACTAGGATACTAGACTCGTTTAACGAAGACCAAACAGTTCCTGGCAAGTTGAAGTCACCAAGAACTATCATATGATCTTTATCAGATAGCGAGGAAGAAACAGAAACAGAAAACAACTGAGATATCCGAAGACGGTGGAATATACGGCAATACGAGCAAGTAATGAATATAGCGAAAGCGGGAAGAATCAGTTTTACACACAGGAATTCCAGTTCCTGTTGAACTTGGACTGTGAAGTGTTCCGACGAGAAGTAAGAGTCCACTGCAATCAGAACCCGTCCTGCACGTCGAGACGAACGGTCTTTTCTAAAAGTTGTGTAACGACCTGCCAAAACCACGGAGCTAAGAATGTCCGGCTTTAACCAGGTTTCATTAATCACAATAACGTGGGATGCAAATGCAACACTATCCCGGAAAAGAATGCTGAGCTTACTACGCAAGCCTCTTACATTCTGATAGGTTACTAAAAGAGAAGTTAGTTTTTTGGAAAGGTGGAAGCAAGACGGGAAGTTGAGGAAGAGGAAGTTGAGGTTGAGGGTGGCTCACTGGAAAGATTTGGAAGGGATATGGGGGGCCTGTTCTTCTTCTTTTCCTTAAACTCCTTCACCACTAAATGCTCCGGCCAAAATTTGGCGGGAGATGCTTATGGGAGATGCTTATCTTAAACGAGGCTATCTCCCTGGAAGAAGAGAGGTTAAATTTCTCCACCTTTAAACACACGGCTTTTATTTTGCTTTGAATAAAAGCAATTACATCATTAGATGTGAGGTCAGGGGCAGCCGTGAAACAAAAACTTGTCGTTTTGGTGGGACTCCCACCAGTGGTTTAGTCACCACAGGCCTAGTACCTGTGATGGCAATATCGGCGAACTTGCGGACACCACGGACACGGACACATCGCCAGCAGCTGTCGTTGCCCTTGGAGTGGCAAACGAGATCAACTGCTGCACACTTGGAGTAGTCGGAGTCAGTTTTTCGGCGGCGCACGGCTGAGTGACGGTTGGCAATTGCAGATCCCGCGGAGTGACCTTTTTGCGCCTCGGAGACTCATTCAGCAGCTTTAAACCGGTAATCTGAGCCTCCATGGCTAGGAGCCGATCGTGTTGGTTTTTAAAACCAACGGTCAGCTCCTTAAAGCCACTCCGCGTCTGCCTCATAAAAGCTACCATGTCTTTCTCCACCGCACGGCATGCCTCGCAACTGTAGTGCAAACCATTACGCTTTGAAATGGCATCACTTACAGGGCCAGAAAATCCAGCGCATTTTGCGTTCACTACGCTGTCGCAGAGCCAGCAGGGGATAATCGGCTGATCGTGGGTGATCTGCTTATTGCATGATTTGTTGGCACATACAACAGAAAACTCCATATTAAAAAATTTTAACAAAATTAAAATTAAAATCAAATAAAATTTCGAAACAAATGGCTATCAAACCAGTGTACCAGACAAACGCTAATAGGAGGAGAGGAGAACAGTTGCAGCAGCAGCTAATGAGATAGAGAGAGCTACTGAACAGAAAGTTACGAGAGCGAGAGAGAAAGAACAGTTATTTAAGTTTAGGTGATAGGGAGAGAGTGATAACACAACAAAAGCTACCAGACGAGAGCGGACTGTAATGCAATGTAATGCGTACTCACTCACTGCAACAACACAAACACAAGCCGACGCCGAAAAATAAAAAGTTAAATAATGTAAAACACATATCAAAAGTAGTAGTATGGTTTTGGATTCGCGGAATAGTATAGGTTTCCAGATTGTTGGCTGGTTAGGAAGTTAATTTAAGTTTATTTAGGAAAACACCGGCTGTTTATTCAAAACAAAAGGAAAAATACGGAGCGCAAAAAAAAAACGCGTCTGATCACTACGAAAGAGAACGGACAATATTTCTGGAAGTACTTGGGTTTTGATTGTTAGAATCATTACTACTATAACGAGGGTAATAAATTCCAACATTCCCACGATTGTTATTTCCGTTCCTTGAGTGTTCGTAGATTCTCTTGAGCTAACTCTTCAGCTGATTTTTCTAGATTAGCCATAGTATAAATGTCTTTCTCTGCTAAAGTTATGAACAGTTTATTGGGTAAAGCATCTTCTATGGTATGTCTGGTGGCATTTGCCAGAGCGTTTTTAAAGATTATCTTATTTTCTGGGCCAATCTCCAGATTTAGTTTACTTATTATAACGTTTGACTTAATTTCTAGTTCTTCTACAAACTTACGAATGCTTCCATTGAAGTTGGTGTCGTGTAATTCTTGTAGCAGCGTCTCGTACGGAGTGTGAATGTTGAATTTGCTGATTAATGCTGCCTTTAGATCTGTCCAGGTGTTGAGTTGAACGCTTTATGATAAAAGTTGTGCTCGTCTGCACAGTTGATCCTCAGTGGCTCCGTACATGATGCTTTGTTGTCGGATGTCTTCTGTTGGGTACAATTCGGAGATGTACTCAATCCTGCTTATGAACGAGCTTAGACGTTCTTGGCATCCGTTATATGGTGGAATTTGCCTGATTGACTTTAAGGCTTGGTTCAGGTGTATTTGTGTTAGCGGCATGTTGATTTCTTTTTATTTATTTTTTTTCACTAATATTAATCGAGTTTGAATCGTGTGTAGATTCGTGGCGGATCTCTTTAGTATTAGCGTTACTTTTTCTCTGATCACTGTAGGTTATTAAGCACTGTAACTGTCACTACGCCAATTGATCGTCTTAAGAAAAGGATTCACTTTTAACTGAGATCCTACCGGCTGCGCCAGTTAAATATGCGACACTTGAGTTTAAGTTTTAAAAAAGATTCATTATTTCACTTAAACTTAGCGTACAATGGTTAGTTAGCTTCCCCGACGATGACTGAGGTCAGATGTCTTGAACGGAATTAACTTGGGTGAATTCTCCGACGGTGTCACGATTGACGTTTGTCTTGAACATAACTGACTTGCCTACTTAGATGTAGACTATTTATATTATGATGCTCGGATTGGGATTCGGAGGCGTTGGCTTCGGCTTCGGCTTTGGTGATGGAGTACGTGACTCGATCGATATGTCGGAAAGGCGGCTTTTGATGAAAGGCTTCCGCTGCGTTTGATCGGTGTTGCATTACTTGGGGCTGGCTGAGAATAGGGCCTCTGATTGGTGAGCTAGGATGGCGTGGTTCTTGAGAATCGATTAGTAATTGATCTCTGGAGAGTGGCGTGATTCTAGTGCGGCTGGATACGCGGCATCTATTGTTTGATATTCAACTTCTAGCTTAGGGTGTTTGTTTACATTCCCGGCTATCGGCTACACGTGGTCCACTTCGAGCGTGAGACTGTTTATGGGGGTTCGAGGCTGAGGGTGTCGGATTGTTTATAGTATGTGGGTGCAGGGTAATAGACATAGATAAGGGTATGCGGAGTATGGACTATAGATATGTCACTATATATATATATATTTATTTATTCCCGAGTATAGCACAAACACATCAGCTTTGATCAATTGTGTCTTTGCTAGTACTATAGTCCAGCTTCTAAAAGCTCAGCTAGGCGGTACTGGACAAAAAGCTCGAAGATCGGATGATGTTTGGAATTTTAACTGCATAATCGGATGATCTTAAAAACTTTAATTGCATAATCGGATGATCTTTCGCCCATTTGAGCAGATTTTGGGCCTTTAACTTTGGAAACTGTTTGGAGCTTGAACCGCATAATCGGATGATCTTAAGAACTTTAACTGCAAAAGCGGATTTTTGGTCAAGCTTTAATCTGTGCTCTCCCTATGCTACTCTCTTGATCAAGGTAAGCGCGCCGTCTTTCGCTTAAATGCGTGCGCTGTGCGCCGACTCTCTTTAAAAAGTTTTTCGGAAAGCTTTCCGCTTACGATCCACATTCGGAGTTACTCTGGATCGGCACTTTTAAGCATTACGAAAGAAAAGTACGCTTATCAGTGATGTTTCATATTCTTTCCCTAAATCCGTCCCCTACAATTATAAGATTACTTAACAATAAAGATTTGTCTCTCAGCACAATAGAGTGTACAATATTCTTGGATAGGTCGTCTTTAGCCAACACAAACAAACTTGATGATTTTCCCACGCGAGAACATGCCACATATAGTTTTCCGTGGGAAAAGCATGGTTTTTCCAAATCTAAGCCATATACAGACAATGTCTGGCCTTGTTAATCGTCATAGCGAATGCCAACGTAATTAGGAATTGATTCCGTTTGAATTTAATTGAGACTTCTGTATTAATCATAGGGATTCGTGGCAGCAACACTAGGACTACCCGCAGTCCCACGTTCCGAGACCTGTTCACAGCCATCTATATAGAAAACGCAAGGTTGGCTCCAGTGGAAAAACTGTTACATCACAATAAAAAAACGAGCGGTGAGGCCCACGAAAAATTGGAACGCCCTCCGTTAGCGGTTTCAGAACAAGAGGCTGATACTCAAAGACCAGCTGAAGATCCTTTTCAGCGTGCCCCAAATTCGTTCCGAGTCAGTTTCGCTCCCAAGGAAGTCCTAATCCTAGGAGTGTTCACTCGTTCGAGAAAACAGTGAATCAAAAGAGGAGCATGTGTGATCTCTGCTCCAAAAAGAAGCATCCAATCCGTTCATGGTCTCAATCAAGCAAAAGCAGCTTTGGTTGAACTGATTTGCAAGAGTCACCACTGAATCACATCTGGAGATCGGCAGCATACGCTTCTACACCGTAGCAACCCAGCTACCGGTACTTCCCCAGTGGGCTAAAGTTCCTCAAGTTACTGAGCCGTCTCCAAGGCAAGGCGGATATCTCCCAAGAGGAGAAATCCAAGCTAGTCTGAGCGGAGCAACGGGTACAGGAGGGCCGCAAACACTACGCGCAGCTACCCCAGATGCAGGCTGCGACAGGTGGATTTGCTAACAAGGTGGAGGAGATGTTGGCCACCAAGAGGCAACGCTCGATCGAGACTGCTGCCAAGCGTCAAACGTGCTAGACCTAACTCTCGTCACTGAAAAGAGTACTTTGGTATCTGCTGGAGAGTCCTCGAAAGACCATTTTTCTCAGACCATAAGTACAATCAGTTCAGGTGCGAATTCAAACACTTTTCGAAGATAACTGTCTATAGAAATCCCCAGAATACAAACTGGGGAATCCGGGCTCAATGAAATCGGCAGAGGATATAGATAAGTCCCTAGAGACCATATCCAAGGAGTTAGTGGATGCCTACCACGTATCGTGGGACCCCTCAAGAAAAGAGAAGAGGTCCAATCCACTCTGGTGGAGTCGAGATCTTTCTATCCAAAGGAAAAACCACAAGGAATTATTTAATACCGCCAAACAAGCGAACGAAGAGATCGTCAATGAGGATCGTCATCAAGGAATACAAAATCCTACTTAGGAGCTACAAGAAAGAAATACGTAAGCCACAAAGAAACTCGTGGAGGAACTTCTGCTCCATCATCGAGAAAGTGCCTGAAACCGCGAGGCTCCGGAACCTGCTTTCAAAGCAGCCCACAGTACAGATTAAATTAAAGCTGGATGACAGACAGTGGATAGTTGACAGTAAAGAAGCCCTAACAGCACCAATGGAGGCACATTTCCCTGGATGCACTGAGGTCACCGACGCCACTGAGATCTGTTAACCACTAAGAGAATTCACTGCGCTTTAGACTCCTTCGCCGGCTTAAAATCGCCAGGACTGGAAGGGATATTCCTAGCCATGATGCAGATGACCAAAGAGGTTATCGCCTGATAGCTCTAAGCACTATTCGGGCTTGTCTTCTTCCTAAAGGCAGGAAAGTGCAGCTTCGTTAGTCCCAAGGATTACAGACCGATAAGCCTTACCTCCTTTATACTTAAAACACTCGAAAAGCTGTTATATTTACAGATCAGGAATGAGGTAGAGGGACTGATGTAAACAAACCATCGTGCCTATTCCAAGAGAAATCTGTGGAGACGGCACTACACTCGTTAGTAGCCACCATCGAGAGCACCCTTCACAATAAAAAGTACGCACTGGGAGTATTTGTGGACATCTCCGGAGCATTCAATAACGTGGCTACGAACGCAATAACAAATCGCTTAGAAGCAATTAAAACATACACCCACCAATCAACCTTTGGATCAAGAACATCCTAATTTGTAGACGGGTACAATCGGAGTAGGGCACCGCTTCCATTGTAAAAGAGGCTCACGGAGGTATACCTCAGGGTGGAGTCTTGTCGCCATGGAATCTGGTGGTTGACGACCAAGATCAAGAGATTTGAAAGGAAGGCCCCGAAAATAACAGCAGACATGGAAACCCAATGTAGTGGAAAGGGTGAAGAAGGCCACCATTGCGCTTTATGCATCCAAGAAGATGCTCAGCAGCACATGGGGCCTGTCACCTGCTCTAATGCACTAAATCTACATCTCGGTGGTGCGACCGACTATGCTGCATGGAGCTTTAGTGTGGTTGCAAGCCACTGAAAAGAAGACATACCATAAGCTTATGGAAAGGACTCAGCGACAGGCTCTGCTCTGTATTTCAGAGGCACTAAGGTCAACCCCAACAAAAGCACTCGAAATTGTACTTGAAATCGACCCCCTGGACATTCACGCTAGCCTGATTGCAGGAAAGGCAGCACAGCACTTAATCGCATCAGGAAATATGTCGCCACAGGGATACGGGCACAGTTCAATTGGCAGGGACATGAACAGATCCACTGATTACATAATATCTCAAACTTGCCTCGACATCAAAACTATCTCATCTCTGGGACCCGAAGACTGGAAAAAGGGAAGGGACCAAGTTAAGCACCTCAACATATATACGGACGGCTCCAAGATGGACGGAGGAGTAGGAGCGAGCCTACACTGTACAGACCATGAGATAAGGCTGTCACATAAGCTACCGGACCGATGCAGCATATTTCAGGCGGAAGTTTTCGCCATCTGGTCGCCCAGCTTATAGAGCGAGCACACGATGCGGTCAATCTATTCGTCGACAGCCAAGCGGCAATCTGATCCATGCAGGTGTCCGCGGTCAGTTCCAAAAGTGTCTTGGCGAACAGGGTGGCGCTAGACACGACATAAGCACGAAAAAGTCAGTGCGGATCTATTGGGTTCCCAGCCACCAATCATCGAAGGAAACTAGACGGTGGACGCACTAGCTAAGGAAGGCGTCGGGCTGGCGAATAGGAGAAACGAGAACGTGCCTAACTCCCATAGAAAGCTGCAGAGTGATCGAGAGAACAGGCTAGATCACAAGCATCACACAGTTGTAGGAAATGTGATGAAACTGGGGTAATCGAATCCCTAGAAGATCACATCTTCAATTGTCCGGCTTTCTCAAGAGCAAAGAGGAAATACCTAGGCGGCCCAGAGCTGGCATCGCTGGAAGATGCCTCCAAGAGGACGCCACAGGAACTGCTGGCCTATGCTAAAAAGTTGGCCCAACATTTGACAAAAACCGAATATATGTGATTTTATACAACTGATCACTATGGTATTAATAAACTTTCAGGCCGCACACGAAATTTTACCACCCACACCATTAGCCCGCCTCTGACGACAAAAAATTTCAAATTCAATTCGTTAGCATAATATATTTCAGCTCTAGTAAAATTTTTTACAGGAAATGAGATTTTTTGTAATATTTGTATTTATATATTTTGTATCGATTATTTTGATCTCTTTATCGAAAAAATTAGCCATCAAGCCTAAAAAAAGTAAATTTGTTTAGAAAACGTGAAAAATATTCAAAGTACCTTATTATGAACATATACAAGAACAAATCTGCTTAATTGGTTTTATGTGATACAGGAATGAGTTGTTCATATAAAGCTGGTAAGAGCTTTCCATTTTCAGGCTGAAAACTTTTGGCGTATTATTGTTAAAATCCTCTTTATCGCTATCGCCCGCTTCTTATGACTTTCTGTACGAGTTCGTTGTTACTACTTAACTTATCAACATTGTACCCCAGTGGTTAGTCCCAAACACTACGCTGGCACGTATTCAATGCATCACGAGCTTTGCACACTGGTCGAAATTGTCTATCTAGTGGAAGCTTTTTTATTAATGATATTATTATATATGCTATTAGTATTTTGCTACATTCTTGATAAATTCTGAATTTTTCACAACAATCATTGGTGGATTTATTAAAAAAATTCGAAACTTTGTCATTTTTTTTTTTTAATTTTAATTACAATTCATTTTTTTGGGAATTTAAGCCGGACAACTAAGGGCCATACTGGCCTATGTGGGGCCCCCTCTGAGGGCCGTCCGGGTCAACCTAACCTAACCTAAGCCACATACAAATTAAAGTCTGAAAATATAATTGTTCAGGGCAGTAGCAGATGATTGCCGTGCACTGTATCAGCTCCGTGAGCTCCGATCCGAGCTCCGATTTAGTTACGCTCCCACCCCCGTTTTAGCCGGCCGCGCTACCAACACTACGTTTCCTGAAACCACGAAGATATATATAAATTCTCATATCATTGGAAACATTCTGTCATGACCTCGTTGTTCTTGGCCCTCAGCCGCTTATTTTGTCTGTTACTTATGTCTATGCCACTCATTTGTTTGTTAAAGCTTTGCGCTTGCTAGCCCTGCTAAACGCTCTCTGCAAGCTCGCTCTTCGCTATCTCCGCTTTGCGTCTGCCTACCGACGTCTGCCGAGCGAAGCTGCGCTTAGCGATCAGAGCGGCAATGTAAGAGGCAGGCAAGCCACACTTGCAATTTGGATGTCCGGCATTAAAGTACATATCGTAATTTTATTTCTGCGCCGAGTTTTATTTAATTCGAAAAAATTAGTCGGCCGATTGGGGATGAAAAATATTATCTCCACACTCGCTTTTATCTTCACCTTCTTGTTGGACGACAACAAATCCGCCCCACTACGAAACGTTTGTTTTAATCAAACTATACAAAAAAAAATCAAAAAAGCATAGTCGAAGGCTCATTAAAAAACTTCAATTTTGGGTTGATATATCTTCAGGTTCACGATTTTATTGACACGACTAGTCCATTATCGATTATACGACAGGTCACACAATTCACTTCTTAGAAGCTATTCACTTTGAGGACCATCCACCATCCATTTCGGGGATGGTCCGTAAGGATTTGCCGTTCCGAAAATTTGCCAGTACGTCCACCATCCATTTCGGGGATGGTCCGTATGGTTTTCTCGTTAAGTAAGTCCACCATCCATTTTGGATGTTCATAAAAAGCAACAAATGGCAATACAAAAAAGTTCGCGCCTAGATATATTTCAAACTTTAATTCTAATTTTAAATCTTTGAAGACTAAATAAATGGTAAATAAAGGAAAAAATACAACAGACACAATACAAAATCGAGAGACCCGACATTGGTGGTAAAACGTAAGTATGTATGTATTTGCTTTTTTTATGATTAGTATTTTGCAGCCATTAAATAAAAAAACGAGGAAACGTTGTGAGTTTCTGCGGAGACCGCAACTCTACATTTATACCCGATACTTAGTCAGTATGGCTCTCCTCCGTCAGACGCCACTAATATTAAACGACACGACAAAGAGTGCGAGCGAGAAAGACAGAAAATCAGTCTGAGCGTGACGTTGGGCGCTGCGTAGCCACTGCAAATAGATTTGATTCTTTTGGCTATTGAAATGATCCGATGTGATCCAGATTCAGCAATCTGATAGATATGATCATTATCTATGATTCTGCGTTTTTAGTTTTCTCGTATCCTCAATATTGTGGATGCAACAGATTTTCGTTTTTTGTGGGGGCGGAAGGGGGTGGGGCGAAATTTTGAGATATACGTTGTTAAGCTATTAAGCTATTTTAATAACTGTTGCAATTTTAAGTTAATGAAAGTCGAGAGGCTGTTTATATTTTATTTGCATATGTAAACCAACTTATCGCGTATGTACATATGGGGATGATTGGGGCGAACGATTGATGCGAGGATGTTAATCTAATAGCTGCGACGATTAGCTCAAGACTGCCCATGCAAGGGCTGACGGGCCAAATTGCCGGGCCCTATGCAGCAAGCTTAGACGCGAGCGAGAGCGTATGATAGCCCGAGAGCGTTAGAGCTGCTCGGGGACGCTGTTAAGCCTAGTACGAGAGATTGCGATATAAGGAGACGAAAGAATTCCGCTGCATGCGCATATGCGGTAGCAAATGATCTTTGCAGTGGGGGCATTGGAAACGACAACACCAAAATGCATTTCCTTTGGGCCGCACCACTGGCAATAATTTAAAATATTTCAGCTGCTTGACCCGACATACGTTTTATAGTGAGATCTAACAGAAGTGCGGATGCCAAATTTGGTTACTCTAGCGTTGATAGTCTCTGAGATTTGTGGATGCCCCCGATTTTCGTCTTTTGCGAGGGCGGAAGGGGGTGTGGCGAAATTTTGACACAAAACGGTCAAGGTCAGATATCACAGGAGTGTGGATACCAAATTTGGTTGCTCTGGCTCTTATAGGTTCTGAGATCCTTGAACTCATATTTTGCAATTGGCAAAACCGACCCTGAAACCTGTGTATTAGAGAGAGACAGAGCGAAAAAGAATGAAATTGTTTTCTTGATTCTGGCTATAATACTTATACGATCTGGCTCAGATTTTGCACTCTAGAAGATATAGTTATCCTCTAAGATTCGGCGTTTTCTGTTTTCTCGTATCTTTGAAATTGTGGATGCCACAGATTTTCGTCTTTTGTGGGGGCGGAAGTGGGCGGGGCGAAGTTTGAAATATTTTTGTAGCAGTGCCATATCACAGAAGTCTGGATCCAAAACATCGTTGCTCCAGCTCTTATAGTCTTTGAGCACTAGGCGCTGAAGGGGACGGACAGACAGGCAGGGCTCAATCGACTCGGCTATTGATGCTGATCAAGAATATATGCACTTTATAGGGTCGGAAACGATTCCTTCTGGACGTTACACACATCCACTTTTACCACAAATCTAATATACCCCAATACTCATTTTGAGTATCGGGTATAACAATACACGCAAGTCGAAATGGACAGCATATATCGAAAATATCGCTATAAACATTTGGCATGATAGTAATGCGGATTTGCTGGTGCCCCTTAATAATTCCGTTAATGTCGACCGGGACAGATCCAGATACGGCGCTAGTAATATTTCGGCAACCAAGGCGCCGCACCAAAGCTGAAAAATCTTCTAGAAATTGTTCGGAAAATGCTTGAAGTCCAGAAGAAGCAGCAGAAATAACAGGATGAACACCAGGAAACAAAGCGAGAGATACTCCATCAAATAGCGAGCAGCCAAAGCAAAACCAACTTCCAAGCAGAGCTGCTGCAATTTTTAAGGGAGTTATGGATTATATGGATTGTTTTATTATAGTCAATAATATAGCCAATTTACTAATTAAAATTGTGAAAATTTCACAATTCAGACCAAAATTTTGTAATTGTATGCTCATCAGCTGCTTTTTGACGGATTTTAGAAGGTGGATGGTGCCAGTGTGAATCGGGGTGTGTGTGTTCCATCAATGCTTTTGAATATCGGCACAGCTTTTGTATTTTGGGGATATGTTGAAAATTCAAATACTTATCCTGGCCTACTACCTTATTTGTGGGTGGCTAAGTTTCTGGTAACACGTTTCTTTAGTTTTTGGGGCTGACCATGTCAGGCATTTGAAGCCTGCTTTAAGCACTCTAATTTGTTCAAAGTAATTGTACCGGCCCACAATAACACTCGATGAAGAGCACTAATGCAGGTTTTTAAATAGGAGGAATATAGAAAAAAATACAAGTACTTAATTATATATAAGAACTCCACCGGTAATACGCTTACATACATAAAGGTATAGTACTAACCACAATTGTAAGTTGTACTACCCGTATGAAGCACAAGTTCAACTACGAACGTTTTAACCGCAACAACTTTAATATACGCTATTGGAGCTGGAATTACCGCGGCTGCTGGCACCAGACTTGCCCTCCAATTGGTCCTTGTTAAAGGATTTAAAGTGTACTCATTCCAATTACAGGGCCTCGGATATGAGTCCTGTATTGTTATTTTTCGTCACTACCTCCCCGAGCTGTTGTCCGTCCGGCCTGATGGCCGCAACCAAATTTGGTATCCACACCAGTGCTACCAGATTTTGAGAGTCACCATAAGCTAGATTGAAGAAATAAATAAGCTAGAATAAGCTAAAAATTAAAAAAAGCCTAAAAATAAGCTAACCATAAGAACATATCAAAATAATGGATAATTGAGTTTTATTGATTTTAATAAAAGTAATGACATGATTTCATCCTTTTTACTATGCTACGGCCGAGTGCTCAACCATGTACAAACAAAATGCAGCCTCTGCTCCTCTGTTTTGAAGACTTTCTAATAAAAAGTATTTTGTTAGTTTGTGCCATGCTTGCATTGGACGCAATATGTTTTTTAGCGACAGTATGATGCCGTAATTCGCACAACTTGGCCCCAATTCTTGCCTTACAAAAGCAGTAGTACGATTTTGTGGGGTCAGTTGGCACATTACGTAGCCACTCCTTAAACTCATCGAAATTTAACCAGAAGTTGTTTAAATTTTGTTAATGTATTTAAAAATGTGTTGTATGTAAATATGCAAACAACGGAAAATTTTTACACTTGGCTTGTTTCCTTGGGGGCAATGTCGACCCCAGGGCTGGGTAGTTCCCCTTGCCCACCAAATGAAGACAAAAAAGGAGACATACTACTTCTCGGGACATCAAAACTAACAACAACCTAAAGACAAAGAAAATCATAAACAGACGTCTATCAAGTGGGTGAAGCTTGGGTGTTATCACTTCGCGCGCCCGCCCTACCTGTGACCAAACACAACGTTCATTTTGGCCACCCTCTGCTGGAACGGTAACGGCTGGCCTAATCCCTGGCTTACGCCACGCGTCCTCCCTCTATTTTAATTTACTGCATCATGCTTCAATATATATCCAAGCTTTAATAATTATAAATTGACAATTTCATCTTTCTCATTAATAAATAGATATACTCAAAATTATCACTAACCAAAAAGAAACACCAAAACGTTCGACACAAAGGCAAACACGGAAATAACTGCTGAAATTTCGTTCAACCAACAGGGATACCCTCACCCGTAATACGTAATGGAATATGTGTAGATGACTGGATCCAGTTTTACGGGAGTTAATTTAACTCGGGCCCCTACGGAGACTTAACCTACCAAGAGCTCTTGTTAAGGGTCCCCGGGACATAAACAATAAACAATATTTTTCCACAAATCGCTCGACCAAATACGGTGGACTAATGGGACCCCCGCGTCACCCACTAAGGGTTAATCTTCTGGAACTGAACAGCTGATCGCAGATTTAGGTTCGTGAAAGGTGTTGGTGTTTTTACATATTTAGTTCAATGGCCAAGATTTTAAGTTAAACGGTTTAAGCTAATACTAAATACTAAATAAAGGACAACACACGGAACAAAATAACATTTAATGTGGAAAGGTGTTTGGAGTGCGGATTATGTTTTTTTTCTTTAAGTTCAAACGACGTGGGCGATCGCTGGCCGTGGCCGGTCAGCCCTAAATTTATATAGGTCCGTGTATACGTGTGCGTGTGTGTGTGTGTGTAAATAGGGTTTCGGGGCTTTTACGTGGTGAATGAGACCAAACGTGTGGCACGCACTGGAAGGCGATGCAACGATCGTGCGATGTGGCTAGAATCGCCCTGGCAGCTAAATCGTCCTCTTTCACCCTCCCCCTTCACACGTCCCGCGCTTCTTGGCTCACCCACGCGCAACTGGAACGAACTCACTCAGGTTCACGTTGGACAGTCTTCTTCTCTGCCGTCGACTTTCTCGAACTCCAGTGTTTCTCTCCAGGAAACCTTCTGGCCCGGTTCGGGTGGCTGTATTCCTTGCCGGCTGTGAGTAAAATTTCCTGCATTACAACGTATTTGCACGCCCGCCTTTTTCTGTACTCACTTCAAACTTTCTGTTTTAAGCACAAAATTTCATATTTCGACGTTACTCTTCCGTCCACGCTCCACGATTTCCATAATCCAATCCACGTTTTCTAATATTTTCACTCCTATTTATCCCTTTTTCCCTTACTAATACATATAACTAATCCTATTCTATTCCTTATACCCCCAGTAACGGATCAAGCTCCCCCCGATGTCCCCATACACCATCGAGCCTCCCTGGACTTCCGCTAGATGGCGCGTCGCCCTCAGCCCTGGCCACCTATCGTTCAGGTGGGACGGAACTCCACCACGAGTATTTCGTCAGTCCCAGGAGGGACAACATACGCGTGGGCATGCCCACCGAATTCCGGAACACTATTAAGCATACGCCGGCGTGCCCTGAATTCTTCTGCCGTGCCCAACATAGGCCACACCCACACCTAACTACATTCTCAGGTCTTTGGCGTGGAACACTCCTATGGGACGGCCGTTAAGGTCCTCCAGAGCATACGCGTTCTCTCCTACTGGCTTCACTACCCGGCATCGAAGTCACTAAGGACAAAATTTCGGCGGAATACCTCTTGTCCCGGCCTCGCGCAGAACACCCGAGCTCGCTGGTTGTACCTTACCCTACTACGCTCGTATGCCTGATGTAAACTAGCGCGAATCCTCTCTTGGATGAGTTGTCGCTTGTCCTGACCCTCCAGCAGCGATATGTCATGCTCGCTTTGCCAGTTTGTAACATGACCCATGCAAATACATTTGCTGCCCGAAGACTGCAAAGAATGGTGTTACGCCTGTCGCCTCGTGAACCGAGTTCCTAATAGCCAGTTCTATCTCCGGCAGATGCACATCCCAGTGCCGGTGATCGTCTTCCAGATACGCCCGAATCGCGCTGAGCACTGTGCGATTCACGCGTTCGGATACGTTACTCTGCGAAGAATACACTGGCGTCCTCATATGAGTGACTCCGAATGACTCCGAATGAATGAACACCTCGTGAACAAGGAATCTTACAACTTCCTTTGCTGTGGCCTTGGTCATAATCTTTAGGAATGTGAACTTAGAGAACTGGTCAACTACAATAAATATCCACGCCTGACCGTTCTTTGACCGCGGGTATTTGCCCAAAAAATCAATATAAAGGTTTTGGAACGGGCGCTCAGTGACCACTTCTTGCCCCATCCCGACTCCTTGCACACGGTGCACCGTCGGATATAATCCCGCACCTCTATCGCCATGTTCGGCCAGTAAAACTGCCTACGCAATAAGTGCAAGGTTTAGGCGATTCCTCCATGCGCTGTCTTCTCTTCCGAATGTGCTTTGTCTATCAACGCGGCCGTCAGCGAACTCGGAACCCACAATTTCCAGACGGCGCCCTCCAGTTGATCATCCAGTTCAAAGCGCATGCGCTTGAATATCATTCCGTCAACAATCTGGTGATCAGGTAAGCGGTCTTGGTTCTCTGTTATTTCCTTCCTTAACTCCTGATATTCTCCAGATTCAAACTCCACCGTTTCAAAACCCAGTATACTACTCGGATCCACTTCCAGCTCTTCAATACTGCGCGACAATGTATCTGCCACTACATTGCCCGCTCCTTTCCGGTGTTCTATGCCGAAATCGAAGGCCTGCAGTTGAAGGGACCAACGAGCTAAGCGACCATCCAGGTTCTTCATGGTCATGAGCCATTTGAGACTGGCGTGGTCAGTTATGACTGTAAACGGCATAAGCTCTACGTACGGACGGAACTTTAGGATCGCCATGAGGGCTGCCAGACACTCCTTCTCTGTCACCGAGTAGTTTTTTTTGGTGGCAATTCAGTTTGGCAGAGAAAAACGCTATGGGCATCTCGTTCTGCTCGTCATCCCGTTGGAAGAGTACGGCTCCTACCCCATAATGTGAGGCGTCGCACTGTATGTAGAAGTGGCGCTTGAAATCCGCGTGTACCAGGACTGGTGCCGAGGTGAGTGCAGCTTTTAGCTCCCCCATGGCTCGTTTTGCCTCCTCAGTCAATTTAAACTTTCCATTTCCCGACTTTTTCAAGGCGTCTGTGAGCGGACCGGCCATCTCAGCATAGTTTTTCATAAAGCGCCGGTACCAGCCCGCAGTTCCCAGGAAACTACGCAATTCTCGAACAGATCGGGGCTCGGGAATGCGCAAAATGGCCGACACACGATCCGGATCCATCTTCAGCGCTCCTCCTCCCACTATAAATCCCAGGTATTTAATGTTTTAATAGCAAAAATGAGATTTGCTCAGCCCTATCGTTAAAATTGCTTCTCGTAGACGCTCGGCAACCTGTCGCAGAATCTTCACGTGCGTTTGGAAGTCCTCAGCTATAATCAGCAAGTCGTCGAGATACGCATAGACGTTTGAACGCATCTCCACCGGAATCACCGAATCGACCAGTCTACATAGGCGTTGTGCGGTGTTGCAGAGGCCAAAGGGAACTGGTACAGAGGCCGTCCCGGCACCGTGAACGCCGTATTTGGTCGACTCTGCTCGTCCAGCTCGATTTGCCAAAAAGCGAATTTTAAGTCGACGCTGGAGATATATATCGTCTGATCGAGACGCGACAAAATCCCCTCGATGCTAGGAAGTGGGTAAGCGTCCTTGATGGTTACTTTGTTGAGCTTTCGGGCATCGAGACAGAAACGATTTTTGCCCGGCCTTCGCACCACGGTGGTACGGTTGCTCCACGGACTATCACTGTACTCGATGACTCCCAAAGCCAACATTTTGTCCACCTCACCACACACCACTTCCTGCATCGCTGGCGACAGCGGGTAATGCCGATCCTTCACAGGCTCGGCCTTCTCCACCAACTGAATTTTGTGAGTCTCTCTCGACGTCCTCCCCAGGCCTACGGCTTCGAAAGTCAGAAAATCTTCCTTCACCTGATCCAAGGCTGCCTTTTGCTCTTCTGACAACTCCCATTCTTCCTGCACTATCTCCTTCTCCGGGCCTTCCACATAGTGAGCGACTTGATCAGCCAGCACTTCTTCCACTAATCTGTGAGATGCCCCTACTGGACCTTCTCCCATCACCTCAGGAGCCAATGAGAATACCCGCCAAAAGTCTACCCCCAAGTAAATTTCCTGTTCCAAGAAAGGGCATACGAAAAACGTTAATCTTTTTACATCTCCCTTGTATTTCACCGGTAATTCTACTCGGCCAACGATTGCGCGATCTTCCCCATTCGCTACCTTCACTATAGAAGAATATCGACGAGCCTCCACGCCCAGCTTCTCCAGGAATTCCTGACCATTACACCCTAGCATGCTGTGTGCAGCGCCTGAATCCAACAGGCCTCGCACGGTCTCGTTTTCTGCGAAAACTCTCGGGTCTTTCTTGCAACAACGCTTTACTGAAGCAATCACCTGCCTCCTCATAGCTCGCCTTTGCTTAAACCGGGATCTCGCATTTCTCACCCGCACCGACAGTGCTCGCATACCATCCACTCGTAGTTCAGAAAATATTCTATTTCGGGTTTCTAAATAATTTCTTTAGCGCTCTTCATATGATAAGTTTCTTAACCTAGCATGCAAATTAAGTCTATCTAATTCATTTTTATTTTCTTCTACTTTCTCTGCGCAGGCCCCTTCTGTGAGCGTGATTCGCCTGCTTGGATCGCACCCCTCTTCACGTTTCCCGCGCAATTCGGACAGGTTGGACAATATGCATCGGGCTTTCCACACCGGTAGCAGAAAATTCGCCTCTCCGATGCCATAGAGTCGCTAAAGCCATGATCGGTCTGCCCGCAGTTCCAGCAAATCAACTTCTGTGGAACACGCTGTGTCACTTGCGCTTCCTCAATGACCTCTGCCTCTTCATCGCTAATCGACCGATCCTGCGCTACCTCGCTGACGTTCGCATTCGCCCCGCGACTATAGTTTGTGGCTTTGGGTGCTCCTCGCCACGACGATCGAGCCTTCCTCTTCAGATGTGCCTCTATTTCCACGCACTCATCGCGCAGTTGGTCTAAGGAATAAACCCGTAAGCCGTAGACGAAACTCGGTATCTCATCTGTGAGTGGCTTTTTGACGATTTTTACCATCTCCTTTTCAGGTGGTGGCATCTCCAACCTCGACGCGAGCTTTCTCATGACATGGAAAAAGTCTTCCACACTCTCGTTTGACCGCTGCATTCTTTCTCGCAGTTCTCTCATGCGGTCGAACTCGGACGCCGTGCCTCGGAAACGTGCAATTAAGTCGCCCCTTTGTTCCTGCCAAACACCACCGCCATGATCATGGATATACTGCCAGTACCATTCCCGCGCGTTTCCTGTAACCAGGTGATGAAATCCCTTTAGAACTTCATCCCACGGACAGCGGCATTGGGCTTGTAGGAATTCAATTCGGAGCACAAAATCCTCGACTGTCATTTTGTTGCTGTCTCCGTCGAACGTCACGTCCCATTTTTCGACTCGGCCCCACCGTGGCCAAGGTCTATAACCCGGGGGATTTGGATGCGGATCTTCTCGAGGAATCCCACCAGCTCTCCTACTCTCGTCACGACCCTGACCCGAGTGTCTGAGTGCTATCGGGTTTCGCCAATTTCGCGCTTAATGCTGCTCACTGGATGCGGTCGGTCCTACTCCTGAAGACGGTTCCGGACCAATACCACCTCGCCCCGAGCGAGCCAAAAATGGTTTTGGTGGCGGAATCGGCGCATCAGTCGTGCTAGACGGCTCCCTTTTCGGGATTGCTCCTCGATACTCCTGCTCGTTGTGAACCTCCTCCCGCTGCGGTTCCTTCTGCTGCTGCAGCTGTCTAACCGGCTGAAGTACCTCGTTGAGTTGGTGCATCATATCGATAAACCCCTTACGCAACTCCTCCTGCAACACCCGACTAATCGAGTCAGTGTTCGCTGCCCTGTGTGTCGCATGAGCCTGAGCCAACGATACGTTGACTGCTGATACCAGTTCGGAAGCAAGCGTGGGTGTAGGATCGGACATTGGCCATTCTTCTGACCTGGCCTGGACCGGTGTTCTCGGCAACCCACCCACAGCTCCAAGTTCCTCCCGATCTTGATCAAACATCGCCCCTGACACTTCTCCTATCTGGTCCACTATTTTGTTTACGCGTGATCTCGTATGATACTGTCGACTACCCCCTTCTTGTGGCATCTGCACCGAGCAACACCAATATTACAAAAAAAAAAAGGGAAACTCCTAAACTAAGATAATATATATAAATAAAGAAATAAATACCCAAAGAAATAACTAGCAAGAATAAATAACACCACGCTTCGGACCAATAAATACTCCGATAAATAAATAAATAAATACCGATATAAATATTGCGCCAACTAGCGCCGTTAACGAGATATATGCAATTAAATATTTGAATAAATAAATAAATAATAACATACATGTATATTCGATCGACACCTAAGACACTCAAACTTCAAACCCATTCAACACAACACCAAACCTAACAACAACAAAAATTTCTAACAGTTCTTCTTCTTCTTCTTAGATTCATTAAGAGGGGGACACGTGACTAGCCGGGACCAGTAACTGCTCCAGTTTCTGCGCTCCACTTGACAGTCGCCCTACGGATATCCTACAATTACGAACACCACCTTTGTGTGGCCTGTCATCTACTCTAGTCATCGCTCTAAGCGATGGCCGATAAACGAGAAGCCTCATGATGCATGAGCCCACTTTGCTTGTGATTTGTTCCTGTCATCCATACCGATCTGCCATGACAACAGATGCATCGCGGGTTGTCTTTACGACTCCTGGACCACCTACTCCTCACCACCTCTCGGCAGACAGACAACAAGTTCAAAAACACGAAAGCGGCTTTGTTTTAAACAAACAGGTGCGAAACTACAATGTACATTTACCTACATGACTTACTCTAACTTATTCCAATATCACATTCCATCACAGATTTATTCCATATCACAGTCCACCAGGCAATGTGTCCGTGTGACTTACGTTCACTTGCGACATCGAATAGCGACAAAATGTTCAACTGCAATTCGTAAGTCCCTATCACATATTTTATATTTCCGTTAACTGCCTCCGTCTATCCATCCCTAGCCGGGGATCCATCCCATTCTGCCGGGACAGCTAAACTGCACTTCGCGAGTTGTCGTCTTCTCCACAAAATGTATTATTTTTTTTCATTCCCCCGCATCTGCTTTACCAGCCCGAGTGACATTTGTTGTAATACCACCCGAACCTGCGTCAGTCCAGATGCATGCGAATTCGAAAATAAATTGGGCGCCATTTGTTACACTTGGCTTGTTTCCTTGGGGGCAATGCCGGCTAGCTGCCAAATGTAGACAAAAAAGGGAGACATGCTACTTCCCGGGACATCAAAACTAACAACAACCTAAAGACAAAGAAAATCATAAACAGACGGGTGAAGTGGGTGAAGCTTGGGTGTTATCACTTCGCGCGCCCGCCCTACCTGTGACCAAACACAACGATCATTTTGGCCACCCTCTGCTGGAACGGTAACGGCTGGCCTAATCCCTGGCTTACGCCACGCGTCCTCCCTCTATTTTAATTTACTGCATCATGCTTCAATATATATCCAAGCTTTAATAATTATAAATTGACAATTTCATCTTTCTCATTAATAAATAGATACTCAAAATTATCACTAACCAAAAAGAAACACCAAAACGTTCGACACAAAGGCAAACACGGAAATAACTGCTGAAATTTCGTTCAACCAACAGGGATACCCTCACCCGTAATACGTAATGGAATATGTGTAGATGACTGGATCCAGTTTTACGGGAGTTGATTTAACTCGGGCCCCTACGGAGACTTAACCTACCAAGAGCTCTTGTTAAGGGTCCCCGGGACATAAACAATAAACAATATTTTTCCACAAATCGCTCGACCAAATACGGTGGACTAATGGGACCCCCGCGTCACCCACTAAGGGTTAATCTTCTGGAACTGAACAGCTGATCGCAGATTTAGGTTCGTGAAAGGTGTTGGTGTTTTTACATATTTAGTTCAATGGCCAAGATTTTAAGTTAAACGGTTTAAGCTAATACTAAATATTAAATAAAGGACAACACACGGAACAAAATAACATTTAATGTGGAAAGGTGTTTGGAGTGCGGATTATGTTTTTTTTCTTTAAGTTCAAACGACGTGGGCGATCGCTGGCCGTGGCCGGTCAGCCCTAAATTTATATAGGTCCGTGTATACGTATGCGTGTGTGTGTGTGTAAATAGGGTTTCGGGGCTTTTACGTGGTGAATGAGACCAAACGTGTGGAACGCACTGGAAGGCGATGCAACGATCGTGCGATGTGGCTAGAATCGCCCTGGCAGCTAAATCGTCCTCTTTCACCCTCCCCATTCACACGTCCCGCGCTTCTTGGCTCACCCACGCGCAACTGGAACGAACTCACTCAGGTTCACGTTGGACAGTCTTCTTCTCTGCCGTCGACTTTCTCGAACTCCAGTGTTTCTCTCCAGGAAACCTTCTGGCCCGGTTCGGGTGGCTGTATTCCTTGCCGGCTGTGAGTAAAATTTCCTGCATTACAACGTATTTGCACGCCCGCCTTTTTCTGTACTCACTTCAAACTTTCTGTTTTAAGCACAAAGTTCTCTTCCGTCCACGCTCCACGATTTCCATAATCCAATCCACGTTTTCTAATATTTTCACTCCTATTTATCCCTTTTTCCCTTACTAATACATATAACTAATCCTATTCTATTCCTTATACCCCCAGTAACGGATCAAGCTCCCCCCGATGTCCCCATACACCATCGAGCCTCCCTGGACTTCCGCTAGATGGCGCGTCGCCCTCAGCCCTGGCCACCTATCGTTCAGGTGGGACGGAACTCCACCACGAGTATGTCGTCAGTCCCAGGAGGGACAACATACGCGTGGGCATGCCCACCGAATTCCGGAACACTATTAAGCATACGCCGGCGTGCCCTGAATTCTTCTGCCGTGCCCAACGTAGGCCACACACACACCTAACTACATTCTCAGGTCTTTGGCGTGGAACACTCCTATGGGACGGCCGTTAAGGTCCTCCAGAGCATACGCGTTCTCTCCTACTGGCTTCACTACCCGGCATCGAAGTCACTAAGGACAACATTTCGGCGGAATACCTCTTGTCCCGGCCTCGCGCAGAACACCCGAGCTCGCTGGTTGTACCTTACCCTACTACGCTCGTATGCCTGATGTAAACTAGCGCGAATCCTCTCTTGGATGAGTTGTCGCTTGTCCTGACCCTCCAGCAGCGATATGTCATGCTCGCTTTGCCAGCTTGTAACATGACCCATGCAAATACATTTGCTGCCCGAAGACTGCAAAGAATGGTGTTACGCCTGTCGCCTCGTGAACCGAGTTCCTAATAGCCAGTTCTATCTCCGGCAGATGCACATCCCAGTGCCGGTGATCGTCTTCCAGATACGCCCGAATCGCGCTGAGTACTGTGCGATTCACGCGTTCGGATGCGTTACTCTGCGGAGAATACACTGGCGTCCTCATATGAGTGACTCCGAATGACTCCGAATGAATGAACACCTCGTGAACGAGGAATCTTACAACTTCCTTTGCTGTGGCCTTGGTCATAATCTTTAGGAATGTGAACTTAGAGAACTGGTCAACTACAATAAATATCCACGCCTGACCGTTCTTTGACCGCGGGTATTTGCCCAAAAAATCAATATAAAGGTTTTGGAACGGGCGCTCAGTGACCACTTCTTGCCCCATCCCGACTCCTTGCACACGGTGCACCGTCGGATATAATCCCGCACCTCTATCGCCATGTTCGGCCAGTAAAACTGCCTACGCAATAAGTGCAAGGTTTAGGCGATTCCTCCATGCGCTGTCTTCTCTTCCGAATGTGCTTTGTCTATCAACGCGGCCGTCAGCGAACTCGGAACCCACAATTTCCAGACGGCGCCCTCCAGTTGATCATCCAGTTCAAAGCGCATGCGCTTGAATATCATTCCGTCAACAATCTGGTGATCAGGTAAGCGGTCTTGGTTCTCTGTTATTTCCTTCCTTAACTCCTGATATTCTCCAGATTCAAACTCCACCGTTTCAAAACCCAGTATACTACTCGGATCCACTTCCAGCTCTTCAATACTGCGCGACAATGTATCTGCCACTACATTGCCCGCTCCTTTCCGGTGTTCTATGCCGAAATCGAAGGCCTGCAGTTGAAGGGACCAACGAGCTAAGCGACCATCCAGGTTCTTCATGGCCATGAGCCATTTGAAACTGGCGTGGTCAGTTATGACTGTAAACGGCATAAGCTCTACGTACGGACGGAACTTTAGGATCGCCATGAGGGCTGCCAGACACTCCTTCTCTGTCACCGAGTAGTTTTTTTTTGGTGGCAATTCAGTTTGGCAGAGAAAAACGCTATGGGCATCTCGTTCTGCTCGTCATCCCGTTGGAAGAGTACGGCTCCTACCCCATAATGTGAGGCGTCGCACTGTATGTAGAAGTGGCGCTTGAAATCCGCGTGTACCAGGACTGGTGCCGAGGTGAGTGCAGCTTTTAGCTCCCCCATGGCTCGTTTTGCCTCCTCAGTCAATTTAAACTTTCCATTTCCCGACTTTTTCAAGGCGTCTGTGAGCGGACCGGCCATCTCAGCATAGTTTTTCATAAAGCGCCGGTACCAGCCCGCAGTTCCCAGGAAACTACGCAATTCTCGAACAGATCGGGGCTCGGGAATGCGCAAAATGGCCGACACACGATCCGGATCCATCTTCAGCGCTCCTCCTCCCACTATAAATCCCAGGTATTTAATGTTTTAATAGCAAAAATGAGATTTGCTCAGCCCTATCGTTAAAATTGCTTCTCGTAGACGCTCGGCAACCTGTCGCAGAATCTTCACGTGCGTTTGGAAGTCCTCAGCTATAATCAGCAAGTCGTCGAGATACGCATAGACGTTTGAACGCATCTCCACCGGAATCACCGAATCGACCAGTCTACATAGGCGTTGTGCGGTGTTGCAGAGGCCAAAGGGAACTGGTACAGAGGCCGTCCCGGCACCGTGAACGCCGTATTTGGTCGACTCTGCTCGTCCAGCTCGATTTGCCAAAAAGCGAATTTTAAGTCGACGCTGGAGATATATATCGTCTGATCGAGACGCGACAAAATCCCCTCGATGCTAGGAAGTGGGTAAGCGTCCTTGATGGTTACTTTGTTGAGCTTTCGGGCATCGAGACAGAAACGATTTTTGCCCGGCCTTCGCACCACGGTGGTACGGTTGCTCCACGGACTATCACTGTACTCGATGACTCCCAAAGCCAACATTTTGTCCACCTCACCACACACCACTTCCTGCATCGCTGGCGACAGCGGGTAATGCCGATCCTTCACAGGCTCGGCCTTCTCCACCAACTGAATTTTGTGAGTCTCTCTCGACGTCCTCCCCAGGCCTACGGCTTCGAAAGTCAGAAAATCTTCCTTCACCTGATCCAAGGCTGCCTTTTGCTCTTCTGACAACTCCCATTCTTCCTGCACTATCTCCTTCTCCGGGCCTTCCACATAGTGAGCGACTTGATCAGCCAGCACTTCTTCCACTAATCTGTGAGATGCCCCTACTGGACCTTCTCCCATCACCTCAGGAGCCAATGAGAATACCTGCCAAAAGTCTACCCCCAAGTAAATTTCCTGTTCCAAGAAAGGGCATACGAAAAACGTTAATCTTTTTACATCTCCCTTGTATTTCACCGGTAATTCTACTCGGCCAACGATTGCGCGATCTTCCCCATTCGCTACCTTCACTATAGAAGAATATCGACGAGCCTCCACGCCCAGCTTCTCCAGGAATTCCTGACCATTACACCCTAGCATGCTGTGTGCAGCGCCTGAATCCAACAGGCCTCGCACGGTCTCGTTTTCTGCGAAAACTCTCGGGTCTTTCTTGCAACAACGCTTTACTGAAGCAATCACCTGCCTCCTCATAGCTCGCCTTTGCTTAAACCGGGATCTCGCATTTCTCACCCGCACCGACAGTGCTCGCATACCATCCACTCGTAGTTCAGAAAATATTCTATTTCGGGTTTCTAAATAATTTCTTTAGCGCTCTTCATATGATAAGTTTCTTAACCTAGCATGCAAATTAAGTCTATCTAATTCATTTTTATTTTCTTCTACTTTCTCTGCGCAGGCCCCTTCTGTGAGCGTGATTCGCCTGCTTGGATCGCACCCCTCTTCACGTTTCCCGCGCAATTCGGACAGGTTGGACAATATGCATCGGGCTTTCCACACCGGTAGCAGAAAATTCGCCTCTCCGATGCCATAGAGTCGCTAAAGCCATGATCGGTCTGCCCGCAGTTCCAGCAAATCAACTTCTGTGGAACACGCTGTGTCACTTGCGCTTCCTCAATGACCTCTGCCTCTTCATCGCTAATCGACCGATCCTGCGCTACCTCGCTGACGTTCGCATTCGCCCCGCGACTATAGTTTGTGGCTTTGGGTGCTCCTCGCCACGACGATCGAGCCTTCCTCTTCAGATGTGCCTCTATTTCCACGCACTCATCGCGCAGTTGGTCTAAGGAATAAACCCGTAAGCCGTAGACGAAACTCGGTATCTCATCTGTGAGTGGCTTTTTGACGATTTTTACCATCTCCTTTTCAGGTGGTGGCATCTCCAACCTCGACGCGAGCTTTCTCATGACATGGAAAAAGTCTTCCACACTCTCGTTTGACCGCTGCATTCTTTCTCGCAGTTCTCTCATGCGGTCGAACTCGGACGCCGTGCCTCGGAAACGTGCAATTAAGTCGCCCCTTTGTTCCTGCCAAACACCACCGCCATGATCATGGATATACTGCCAGTACCATTCCCGCGCGTTTCCTGTAACCAGGTGATGAAATCCCTTTAGAACTTCATCCCACGGACAGCGGCATTGGGCTTGTAGGAATTCAATTCGGAGCACAAAATCCTCGACTGTCATTTTGTTGCTGTCTCCGTCGAACGTCACGTCCCATTTTTCGACTCGGCCCCACCGTGGCCAAGGTCTATAACCCGGGGGATTTGGATGCGGATCTTCTCGAGGAATCCCACCAGCTCTCCTACTCTCGTCACGACCCTGACCCGAGTGTCTGAGTGCTATCGGGTTTCGCCAATTTCGCGCTTAATGCTGCTCACTGGATGCGGTCGGTCCTACTCCTGAAGACGGTTCCGGACCAATACCACCTCGCCCCGAGCGAGCCAAAAATGGTTTTGGTGGCGGAATCGGCGCATCAGTCGTGCTAGACGGCTCCCTTTTCGGGATTGCTCCTCGATACTCCTGCTCGTTGTGAACCTCCTCCCGCTGCGGTTCCTTCTGCTGCTGCAGCTGTCTAACCGGCTGAAGTACCTCGTTGAGTTGGTGCATCATATCGATAAACCCCTTACGCAACTCCTCCTGCAACACCCGACTAATCGAGTCAGTGTTCGCTGCCCTGTGTGTCGCATGAGCCTGAGCCAACGATACGTTGACTGCTGATACCAGTTCGGAAGCAAGCGTGGGTGTAGGATCGGACATTGGCCATTCTTCTGACCTGGCCTGGACCGGTGTTCTCGGCAACCCACCCACAGCTCCAAGTTCCTCCCGATCTTGATCAAACATCGCCCCTGACACTTCTCCTATCTGGTCCACTATTTTGTTTACGCGTGATCTCGTATGATACTGTCGACTACCCCCTTCTTGTGGCATCTGCACCGAGCAACACCAATATTACAAAAAAAAAAAGGGAAACTAAACTAAGATAATATATATAAATAAAGAAATAAATACCCAAAGAAATAACTAGCAAGAATAAATAACACCACGCTTCGGACCAATAAATACTCCGATAAATAAATAAATAAATACCGATATAAATATTGCGCCAACTAGCGCCGTTAACGAGATATATGCAATTAAATATTTGAATAAATAAATAAATAATAACATACATGTATATTCGATCGACACCTAAGACACTCAAACTTCAAACCCATTCAACACAACACCAAACCTAACAACAACAAAAATTTCTAACAGTTCTTCTTCTTCTTCTTAGATTCATTAAGAGGGGGACACGTGACTAGCCGGGACCAGTAACTGCTCCAGTTTCTGCGCTCCACTTGACAGTCGCCCTACGGATATCCTACAATTACGAACACCACCTTTGTGTGGCCTGTCATCTACTCTAGTCATCGCTCTAAGCGATGGCCGATAAACGAGAAGCCTCATGATGCATGAGCCCACTTTGCTTGTGATTTGTTCCTGTCATCCATACCGATCTGCCATGACAACAGATGCATCGCGGGTTGTCTTTACGACTCCTGGACCACCTACTCCTCACCACCTCTCGGCAGACAGACAACAAGTTCAAAAACACGAAAGCGGCTTTGTTTTAAACAAACAGGTGCGAAACTACAATGAACATTTACCTACATGACTTACTCTAACTTATTCCAATATCACATTCCATCACAGATTTATTCGATATCACAGTCCACCAGGCAATGTGTCCGTGTGACTTACGTTCACTTGCGACATCGAATAGCGACAAAATGTTCAACTGCAATTCGTAAGTCCCTATCACATATTTTATATTTCCGTTAACTGCCTCCGTCTATCCATCCCTAGCCGGGGATCCATCCCATTCTGCCGGGACAGCTAAACTGCACTTCGCGAGTTGTCGTCTTCTCCACAAAATGTATTATTTTTTTTCATTCCCCCGCATCTGCTTTACCAGCCCGAGTGACATTTGTTGTAATACCACCCGAACCTGCGTCAGTCCAGATGCATGCGAATTCGAAAATAAATTGGGCGCCATTTGTTACACTTGGCTTGTTTCCTTGGGGGCAATGCCGGCTAGCTGCCAAATGTAGACAAAAAAGGGAGACATGCTACTTCTCGGGACATCAAAACTAACAACAACCTAAAGACAAAGAAAATCATAAACAGACGGGTGAAGTGGGTGAAGCTTGGGTGTTATCACTTCGCGCGCCCGCCCTACCTGTGACCAAACACAACGTTCATTTTGGCCACCCTCTGCTGGAACGGTAACGGCTGGCCTAATCCCTGGCTTACGCCACGCGTCCTCCCTCTATTTTAATTTACTGCATCATGCTTCAATATATATCCAAGCTTTAATAATTATAAATTGACAATTTCATCTTTCTCATTAATAAATAGATATACTCAAAATTATCACTAACCAAAAAGACACACCAAAACGTTCGACACAAAGGCAAACTCGGAAATAACTGCTGAAATTTCGTTCAACCAACAGGGATACCCTCACCCGTAATACGTAATGGAATATGTGTAGATGACTGGATCCAGTTTTACGGGAGTTAATTTAACTCGGGCCCCTACGGAGACTTAACCTACCAAGAGCTCTTGTTAAGGGTCCCCGGGACATAAACAATAAACAATATTTTTCCACAAATCGCTCGACCAAATACGGTGGACTAATGGGACCCCCGCGTCACCCACTAAGGGTTAATCTTCTGGAACTGAACAGCTGATCGCAGATTTAGGTTCGTGAAAGGTGTTGGTGTTTTTACATATTTAGTTCAATGGCCAAGATTTTAAGTTAAACGGTTTAAGCTAATACTAAATACTAAATAAAGGACAACACACGGAACAAAATAACATTTAATGTGGAAAGGTGTTTGGAGTGCGGATTATGTTTTTTTTCTTTAAGTTCAAACGACGTGGGCGATCGCTGGCCGTGGCCGGTCAGCCCTAAATTTATATAGGTCCGTGTATACGTATGCGTGTGTGTGTGTGTAAATAGGGTTTCGGGGCTTTTACGTGGTGAATGAGACCAAACGTGTGGAACGCACTGGAAGGCGATGCAACGATCGTGCGATGTGGCTAGAATCGCCCTGGCAGCTAAATCGTCCTCTTTCACCCTCCCCCTTCACACGTCCCGCGCTTCTTGGCTCACCCACGCGCAACTGGAACGAACTCACTCAGGTTCACGTTGGACAGTCTTCTTCTCTGCCGTCGACTTTCTCGAACTCCA
This sequence comes from Drosophila persimilis, assembly GCF_003286085.1. NCBI lineage: Eukaryota > Metazoa > Arthropoda > Insecta > Diptera > Drosophilidae > Drosophila > Drosophila persimilis. Next base: position 804,206 of record NW_020825327.1, read on the forward strand.
GTGTTTCTCTCCAGGAAACCTTCTGGCCCGGTTCGGGTGGCTGTATTCCTTGCCGGCTGTGAGTAAAATTTCCTGCATTACAACGTATTTGCACGCCCGCCTTTTTCTGTACTCACTTCAAACTTTCTGTTTTAAGCACAAAGTTCTCTTCCGTCCACGCTCCACGATTTCCATAATCCAATCCACGTTTTCTAATATTTTCACTCCTATTTATCCCTTTTTCCCTTACTAATACATATAACTAATCCTATTCTATTCCTTATACCCCCAGTAACGGATCAAGCTCCCCCCGATGTCCCCATACACCATCGAGCCTCCCTGGACTTCCGCTAGATGGCGCGTCGCCCTCAGCCCTGGCCACCTATCGTTCAGGTGGGACGGAACTCCACCACGAGTATTTCGTCAGTCCCAGGAGGGACAACATACGCGTGGGCATGCCCACCGAATTCCGGAACACTATTAAGCATACGCCGGCGTGCCCTGAATTCTTCTGCCGTGCCCAACATAGGCCACACCCACACCTAACTACATTCTCAGGTCTTTGGCGTGGAACACTCCTATGGGACGGCCGTTAAGGTCCTCCAGAGCATACGCGTTCTCTCCTACTGGCTTCACTACCCGGCATCGAAGTCACTAAGGACAAAATTTCGGCGGAATACCTCTTGTCCCGGCCTCGCGCAGAACACCCGAGCTCGCTGGTTGTACCTTACCCTACTACGCTCGTATGCCTGATGTAAACTAGCGCGAATCCTCTCTTGGATGAGTTGTCGCTTGTCCTGACCCTCCAGCAGCGATATGTCATGCTCGCTTTGCCAGCTTGTAACATGACCCATGCAAATACATTTGCTGCCCGAAGACTGCAAAGAATGGTGTTACGCCTGTCGCCTCGTGAACCGAGTTCCTAATAGCCAGTTCTATCTCCGGCAGATGCACATCCCAGTGCCGGTGATCGTCTTCCAGATACGCCCGAATCGCGCTGAGTACTGTGCGATTCACGCGTTCGGATGCGTTACTCTGCGGAGAATACACTGGCGTCCTCATATGAGTGACTCCGAATGACTCCGAATGAATGAACACCTCGTGAACGAGGAATCTTACAACTTCCTTTGCTGTGGCCTTGGTCATGGTCTTTAGGAATGTGAACTTAGAGAACTGGTCAACTACAATAAATATCCACGCCTGACCGTTCTTTGACCGCGGGTATTTGCCCAAAAAATCAATATAAAGGTTTTGGAACGGGCGCTCAGTGACCACTTCTTGCCCCATCCCGACTTCTTGCACACGGTGCACAGTCGGATATAATCCCGCACCTCTATCGCCATGTTCGGCCAGTAAAACTGCCTACGCAATAAGTGCAAGGTTTTGGCGATTCCTCCATGCGCTGTCTTCTCTTCCGAATGTGCTTTGTCTATCAACGCGGCCGTCAGCGAACTCGGAACCCACAATTTCCAGACGGCGCCCTCCAGTTGATCATCCAGTTCAAAGCGCATGCGCTTGAATATCATTCCGTCAACAATCTGGTGATCAGGTAAGCGGTCTTGGTTCTCTGTTATTTCCTTCCTTAACTCCTGATATTCTCCAGATTCAAACTCCACCGTTTCAAAACCCAGTATACTACTCGGATCCACTTTTAGCTCTTCAATACTGCGCGACAATGTATCTGCCACTACATTGCCCGCTCCTTTCCGGTGTTCTATGCCGAAATCGAAGGCCTGCAATTGAAGGGACCAACGAGCTAAGCGACCATCCAGGTTCTTCATGGTCATGAGCCATTTGAGACTGGCGTGGTCAGTTATGACTGTAAACGGCATAAGCTCTACGTACGGACGGAACTTTAGGATCGCCATGAGGGCTGCCAGACACTCCTTCTCTGTCACCGAGTAGTTTTTTTTTGGTGGCAATTCAGTTTGGCAGAGAAAAACGCTATGGGCATCTCGTTCTGCTCGTCATCCCGTTGGAAGAGTACGGCTCCTACCCCATAATGTGAGGCGTCGCACTGTATGTAGAAGTGGCGCTTGAAATCCGCGTGTACCAGGACTGGTGCCGAGGTGAGTGCAGCTTTTAGCTCCCCCATGGCTCGTTTTGCCTCCTCAGTCAATTTAAACTTTCCATTTCCCGACTTTTTCAAGGCGTCTGTGAGCGGACCGGCCATCTCAGCATAGTTTTTCATAAAGCGCCGGTACCAGCCCGCAGTTCCCAGGAAACTACGCAATTCTCGAACAGATCGGGGCTCGGGAATGCGCAAAATGGCCGACACACGATCCGGATCCATCTTCAGCGCTCCTCCTCCCACTATAAATCCCAGGTATTTAATGTTTTAATAGCAAAAATGAGATTTGCTCAGCCCTATCGTTAAAATTGCTTCTCGTAGACGCTCGGCAACCTGTCGCAGAATCTTCACGTGCGTTTGGAAGTCCTCAGCTATAATCAGCAAGTCGTCGAGATACGCATAGACGTTTGAACGCATCTCCACCGGAATCACCGAATCGACCAGTCTACATAGGCGTTGTGCGGTGTTGCAGAGGCCAAAGGGAACTGGTACAGAGGCCGTCCCGGCACCGTGAACGCCGTATTTGGTCGACTCTGCTCGTCCAGCTCGATTTGCCAAAAAGCGAATTTTAAGTCGACGCTGGAGATATATATCGTCTGATCGAGACGCGACAAAATCCCCTTGATGCTAGGAAGTGGGTAAGCGTCCTTGATGGTTACTTTGTTGAGCTTTCGGGCATCGAGACAGAAACGATTTTTGCCCGGCCTTCGCACCACGGTGGTACGGTTGCTCCACGGACTATCACTGTACTCGATGACTCCCAAAGCCAACATTTTGTCCACCTCACCACACACCACTTCCTGCATCGCTGGCGACAGCGGGTAATGCCGATCCTTCACAGGCTCGGCCTTCTCCACCAACTGAATTTTGTGAGTCTCTCTCGACGTCCTCCCCAGGCCTACGGCTTCGAAAGTCAGAAAATCTTCCTTCACCTGATCCAAGGCTGCCTTTTGCTCTTCTGACAACTCCCATTCTTCCTGCACTATCTCCTTCTCCGGGCCTTCCACATAGTGAGCGACTTGATCAGCCAGCACTTCTTCCACTAATCTGTGAGATGCCCCTACTGGACCTTCTCCCATCACCTCAGGAGCCAATGAGAATACCCGCCAAAAGTCTACCCCCAAGTAAATTTCCTGTTCCAAGAAAGGGCATACGAAAAACGTTAATCTTTTTACATCTCCCTTGTATTTCACCGGTAATTCTAATCGGCCAACGATTGCGCGATCTTCCCCATTCGCTACCTTCACTACCTACGCCCAGCTTCTCCAGGAATTCCGGACCATTACACCCTAGCATGCTGTGTGCAGCGCCTGAATCCAACAGGCCTCGCACGGTCTCGCCCATTATAGAGATTTCTGCGAAAACTCTCGGGTCTTTCTTGCAACAACGCTTTAGAAAATATTCTATTTCGGGTTTCTAAATAATTTCTTTAGCGCTCTTCATATGATAAGTTTCTTAACCTAGCATGCAAATTAAGTCTATCTAATTCATTTTTATTTTCTTCTACTTTCTCTGCGCAGGCCCCTTCTGTGAGCGTGATTCGCCTGCTTGGATCGCACCCCTCTTCACGTTTCCCGCGCAATTCGGACAGGTTGGACAATATGCATCGGGCTTTCCACACCGGTAGCAGAAAATTCGCCTCTCCGATGCCATACAGTCCCTAAAGCCATGATCGGTCTGCCCGCAGTTCCAGCAAATCAACTTCTGTGGAACACGCTGTGTCACTTGCGCTTCCTCAATGACCTCTGCCTCTTCATCGCTAATCGACCGATCCTGCGCTACCTCGCTGACGTTCGCATTCGCCCCGCGACTATAGTTTGTGGCTTTGGGTGCTCCTCGCCACGACGATCGAGCCTTCCTCTTCAGATGTGCCTCTATTTCCACGCACTCATCGCGCAGTTGGTCTAAGGAATAAACCCGTAAGCCGTAGACGAAACTCGGTATCTCATCTGTGAGTGGCTTTTTGACGATTTTTACCATCTCCTTTTCAGGTGGTGGCATCTCCAACCTCGACGCGAGCTTTCTCATGACATGGAAAAAGTCTTCCACACTCTCGTTTGACCGCTGCATTCTTTCTCGCAGTTCTCTCATGCGGTCGAACTCGGACGCCGTGCCTCGGAAACGTGCAATTAAGTCGCCCTTTAGTTCCTGCCAAACACCACCGCCATGATCACGGATGTACTGCCAGTACCATTCCCGCGCGTTTCCTGTAACCAGGTGATGAAATCCCTTTAGAACTTCATCCCACGGACAGCGGCATTGGGCTTGTAGGAATTCAATTCGGAACACAAAATCCTCGACTGTCATTTTGTTGCTGTCTCCGTCGAACGTCACGTCCCATTTTTCGACTCGGCCCCACCGTGGCCAAGGTCTATAACCCGGGGGATTTGGATGCGGATCTTCTCGAGGAATCCCACCAGCTCTCCTACTCTCGTCACGACCCTGACCCGAGTGTCTGAGTGCTATCGGGTTTCGCCAATTTCGCGCTTAATGCTGCTCACTGGATGCGGTCGGTCCTACTCCTGAAGACGGTTCCGGACCAATACCACCTCGCCCCGAGCGAGCCAAAAATGGTTTTGGTGGCGGAATCGGCGCATCAGTCGTGCTAGACGGCTCCCTTTTCGGGATTGCTCCTCGATACTCCTGCTCGTGGTGAACCTCCTCCCGCTGCGGTTCCTTCTGCTGCTGCAGCTGTCTAACCGGCTGGAGTACCTCGTTGAGTTGGTGCATCATCTCGATAAACCCCTTACGCAACTCCTCCTGCAACACCCGACTAATCGAGTCAGTGTTCGCTGCCCTGTGTGTCGCATGAGCCTGAGCCAACGATACGTTGACTGCTGATGCCATTTCGGAAGCAAGCGTGGGTGTAGGATCGGACATTGGCCATTCTTCTGACCTGGCCTGGACCGGTGTTCTCGGCAACCCACCCACAGCTCCAAGTTCCTCCCGATCTTGATCAAACATCGCCCCTGACACTTCTCCTATCTGGTCCACTATTTTGTTTACGCGTGATCTCGTATGATACTGTCGACTACCCCCTTCTTGTGGCATCTGCACCGAGCAACACCAATATTACAAAAAAAAAAAGGGAAACTCCTAAACTAAGATAATATATATAAATAAAGAAATAAATACCCAAAGAAATAACTAGCAAGAATAAATAACACCACGCTTCGGACCAATAAATACTCCGATAAATAAATAAATAAATACCGATATAAATATTGCGCCAACTAGCGCCGTTAACGAGATATATGCAATTAAATATTTGAATAAATAAATAATAACATACATGTATATTCGATCGACACCTAAGACACTCAAACTTCAAACCCATTCAACACAACACCAAACCTAACAACAAGAAAAATTTCTAACAGTTCTTCTTCTTCTTCTTAGATTCATTAAGAGGGGGACACGTGACTAGCCGGGACCAGTAACTGCTCCAGTTTCTGCGCTCCACTTGACAGTCGCCCTACGGATATCCTACAATTACGAACACCACCTTTGTGTGGCCTGTCATCTACTCTAGTCATCACTCTAAGCGATGGCCGATAAACGAGAAGCCTCACGATGCATGAGCCCACTTTGCTTGTGATTTGTTCCTGTCATCCATACCGATCTGCCATGACAACAGATGCATCGCGGGTTGTCTTTACGACTCCTGGACCACATACTCCTCACCACCTCTCGGCAGACAGACAACAAGTTCAAAAACACGAAAGCGGCTTTGTTTTAAACAAACAGGTGCGAAACTACAATGTACATTTACCTACATGACTTACTCTAACTTATTCCAATATCACATTCCATCACAGATTTATTCGATATCACAGTCCACCAGGCAATGTGTCCGTGTGACTTACGTTCACTTGCGACATCGAATAGCGACAAAATGTTCAACTGCAATTCGTAAGTCCCTATCACATATTTTATATTTCCGTTAACTGCCTCCGTCTATCCATCCCTAGCCGGGGATCCATCCCATTCTGCCGGGTCAGCTAAACTGCATTTCGCGAGTTGTCGTCTTCTCCACAAAATGTATTATTTTTTTTCATTCCCCCGCATCTGATTTACCAGCCCGAGTGACATTTGTTGTAATACCACCCGAACCTGCGTCAGTCCAGATGCATGCGAATTCGAAAATAAATTGGGCGCCATTTATTACACTTGGCTTGTTTCCTTGGGGGCAATGCCGGCTAGCTGCCAAATGTAGACAAAAAAGGGAGACATGCTACTGCTCGGGACATCAAAACTAACAACAACCTAAAGACAAAGAAAATCATAAACAGACGGGTGAAGTGGGTGAAGCTTGGGTGTTATCACTTCGCGCGCCCGCCCTACCTGTGACCAAACACAACGATCATTTTGGCCACCCTCTGCTGGAACGGTAACGGCTGGCCTAATCCCTGGCTTACGCCACGCGTCCTCCCTCTATTTTAATTTACTGCATCATGCTTCAATATATATCCAAGCTTTAATAATTATAAATTGACAATTTCATCTTTCTCATTAATAAATAGATATACTCAAAATTATCACTAACCAAAAAGAAACACCAAAACGTTCGACACAAAGGCAAACTCGGAAATAATTGCTGAAATTTCGTTCAACCAACAGGGATACCCTCACCCATACGTAATGGAATATGTGTAGATGACTGGATCCAGTTTTACGGGAGTTAATTTAACTCGGGCCCCTACGGAGACTTAACCTACCAAGAGCTCTTGTTAAGGGTCCCCGGGACATAAACAATAAACAATATTTTTCCACAAATCGCTCGACCAAATACGGTAGACTGATGGGACCCCCGCGTCGCCCACTAAGGGTTAATCTTCCGGAACTGAACAGCTGATCGCAGATTTAGGTTCGTGAAAGGTGTTGGTGTTTTTACATATTTAGTTCAATGGCCGAGATTTTACGGTAAACGGTTTAAGCTAATACTAAATACTAAATAAAGGACAACACACTGCCGTCGACTTTCTCGAAATCCAGTGTTTCTCTCCAGGAAACCTTCTGGCCCGGTTCTGGTGGCTGTATTCCTTGCCGGCTGTGAGTAAAATTTCCTGCATTACAACGTATTTGCACGCCCGCCTTTTTCTGTACTCACTTCAAACTTTCTGATTTAAGCACAAAATTTCATATTTCGACGTTACTCTTCCGTCCACGCTCCACGATTTCCATAATCCAATCCACGTTTTCTAATATTTTCACTCCTATTTATCCCTTTTTCCCTTACTAATACATATAACTAATCCTATTCTATTCCTTATACCCCCAGTAACGGATCAAGCTCCTCCCGATGTCCCCATACACCATCGAGCCTCCCTGGACTTCCGCTAGATGGCGCGTCGCCCTCAGCCCTGACCACCAATCGTTCAGGTGGGACTGGAACAAAATTACCATACATTTATACACAAAATTGGATGATATACAAATATACGAACAAAAAATAATGATTTTTGTCCAATTTCTCGATAAAAATTATCAAATATCACAATACAATCAAAAAACAAAAAATTGTTTTCATTGATCCACATTGCTGTGATATCAAACCTGCACAAGTGTATTTCACCCGCCGTCTTCCGTTTCCACAATGGACGAGCATCTGTGGCATCCACATATCTCAGAGATTATTAAGGCAATAGGAACCAAATTTGGTATCCACACTCCTGCTGAATCTCACCGTTAAAAGTATATTTCCAAATTATGCCCCACCCGATTCCGCCCCCACAAAGGACGAAAATCTGTGGCATCCACAATTTTGAAAATAGGAGAGAATTAAGAAATCACAATCAAAAATTACCATATCTACCAGATTGCCGAATTTGGATCAGATCGGATCACTATTATAGCCAAAAGAAAAAAGTTAATCTGCACTGGCTACGCCTCGTCCGAGGACACGTTCTGACCGGTTTTCGGTATCTATTGAACGCACTCTTTGTCGTTGTTAGCGCCGTCTGCCAGAGGAGACTATCGGGTATAAATGTAAAGTTGCGGTATCCGCAGCAACTCTAAACGTTCCCCGTCATTTTTAGAATAAAAACGGTGAAACAGCAGAAGGAATTGAATGAACAAATGAAACTCAATAAAAGTGTTTATCTAAGTATTTCTGAATTGAATTATGATTTTTTTTATTGCAGCAATTCGAATTTCTTTTTATTTATTATAACTAGTTCCAGATCGACTACTGGTAACTAGTTCGGAACTACCTCCTGAGCAACTAGCTACTGATAATCGACAGGGCAACGAGAGTGGAACCAGAATTGGTTCCGCGCTAGGACATGCATGCTTTGTGGGTACTGTGAATCGGAATACAGTTCAACTGAATCATGACTCTAGCTCAATTGTCAATGTGTTTTTGTAAACAGCGTGAAATATTGATAGTGCTCGAGTAGCACACGATTCAGTTAAACGAGACGGGATAATTTTTTGATTACTGATTACTGCAGGGCTCTAATCTGAAACCACGGAGGTGAGAATGGTAACTAGTGGTAACGGCACCGGCTCGGAACTAGTTACCTTGTAGGAAGAGAGCAGAAGAAAACGGCTGGTGTCGGCGAGCGAATAGAAAAAAAGAGACTGGAAATAGATCAAATCTAATAATTAATATAAAAGTCTCCCAAACCAATATATAACATTTTTTTTGTCAATATATCAATTTATCAATAGCGAATTCAAACGACATATAAAATAAATACACATATAAAACTCACATATACATATGTGCTGATTGATTACCGGGTACCCCTCGATTTTATTATTTTGGTTGCGTTTTCTAATCAATATCTATCGATAAGGCTCTGGCGTTCGGCTACCGCTGCGTTATCATGAGCCAACCAGCCTCGCTTTGCATATGCATATAGTGCACCCAATTCGTGCTCACAAAAATATATAATTGTAAGCTCTTCCGCTTTCAGAGTTTGGTTGCTGTTTTCTGTTGTGGTTCCAGCGTATTTTACACGCTAGAACTGAAATTTGTGTTTTGTGTTTGTTGCTGTTTCGCTTGAGCGTCCAGCGCATTTTAATTCTACGGATGCTGCCATTTGTGAAATATTTAATTTTTGGTTTCCGCGCTCACATACTCTTTACTTTCTGGTCTGTTGACCAGACCCGCTGCGAATAAGCGGGCATCCCTAGGGAGAGCTCACACACTCCTCTATCCCTACACCTTACCTACCGATATCCCAACCACCAAAAGGCCTGGCCCAACCCGCAAGACAGCAGGGAAAACCAGCGCGGAAGACGCTAGGGAGAATCCAAAGGGGTTTCACACCTGATCCGGGGTGGGTGGTAAATCGACTCCCAGGACCGATACCTTGGCAGATTTGCTATGCAATCCTGCGGCTGCTCTGCCTGCTGGTAAAGTAGGGGGGGATGAGTTACCATCTGCAAGCGTCCAAGCCAAGACATACACATATGCTGACAGAAGGAGTGCTGGCAACATACTCCGTCGGCAGAACGCAAGCCAGATGTCCAGCCCAACGGACAAATGGCTAAAGAAGGTTGAGTGGGCCTCGAAGGTGCGGCCGAACTTTGGCAAGGAAGCACCGAAGAAGGAAGCCCCTCAGCCAAAGAGGCAGCGCTCGCAGGAGACTCCTGGACCAACACCGAAGCGCTCTAGAGTACTGCCGAGTGCATCGATCGTGCAGATTGCCAGAGAAAAGACGTTGATTGGCGTCCTGGACAAAGGCAGCGCGGACTCGAGAACTAGGGACCAGTGGAAGTGGCTGGAAGCAAAACTGGCCGCTGCTTCGAGCTGTTGGAAAAGCAGTCTGGTCCCGTCATAACATAAAAATATACATACTTTCTTACCAATTTGTAACGTTCGTTCAAAACCATTGTGCACGAATCCGTCAATTATATCTAGCTTTTCATTATAGCGAAGCTCACTTCTTATTGCCATTTAATGCATCATACGGGCTACTTCAATTTCATTTTTTTCATTCAATTTGTAAACAAAATTTCAAATTGAATCAAAAGCAGTATTTTCAAACCCAGGCTGGAGGGATTTGTTTGGCTCCTGAACAACAATTTGCTAAAATTTTTAATTCCTTACTAATCTGTAAATTATTAATATCTTTAATTTTTTGGCTGGGAACATATTTTTTATGCTTTCTGCTCTGGAATTTTGTTTTTTTGGATTTAAATCCTTTTTTCTGTTTTGTATTTTTGCCAGTAGCGTGTTGCAATTTTTTTTTATAAACGTTACTTGACTTTGAAAATGTATTGCAATTAGCGCTAATAGATAAGCTTTTGTTATTTTATTGTAATTACTTCAGGTTCAATAAATTCATCACAATTACTTTCCAGCTTTTCGACTAAATTTGAAGTTGTGGAATAGATTCGGTTTCAATTTTTTCGTCCCTATATATGCAGTAGAAAAATTATCTTCGCAGATGAAAATATGTTTCCCCAGTGAAATACTATATTTTTCGTGCTAAGTTTGACCACAAATGGTCGCGCCTTCTGTCTACGGGGTGTCATTAAAAATCACGGCAAACTCGGAAATAATTGCTGAAATTTCGTTCAACCAACAGGGATACCCTCACCCATACGTAATGGAATATGTGTAGATGACTGGATCCAGTTTTACGGGAGTTAATTTAACTCGGGCCCCTACGGAGACTTAACCTACCAAGAGCTCTTGTTAAGGGTCCCCGGGACATAAACAATAAACAATATTTTTCCACAAATCGCTCGACCAAATACGGTAGACTGATGGGACCCCCGCGTCGCCCACTAAGGGTTAATCTTCCGGAACTGAACAGCTGATCGCAGATTTAGGTTCGTGAAAGGTGTTGGTGTTTTTACATATTTAGTTCAATGGCCGAGATTTTACGGTAAACGGTTTAAGCTAATACTAAATACTAAATAAAGGACAACACACTGCCGTCGACTTTCTCGAAATCCAGTGTTTCTCTCCAGGAAACCTTCTGGCCCGGTTCTGGTGGCTGTATTCCTTGCCGGCTGTGAGTAAAATTTCCTGCATTACAACGTATTTGCACGCCCGCCTTTTTCTGTACTCACTTCAAACTTTCTGATTTAAGCACAAAATTTCATATTTCGACGTTACTCTTCCGTCCACGCTCCACGATTTCCATAATCCAATCCACGTTTTCTAATATTTTCACTCCTATTTATCCCTTTTTCCCTTACTAATACATATAACTAATCCTATTCTATTCCTTATACCCCCAGTAACGGATCAAGCTCCTCCCGATGTCCCCATACACCATCGAGCCTCCCTGGACTTCCGCTAGATGGCGCGTCGCCCTCAGCCCTGACCACCAATCGTTCAGGTGGGACTGGAACAAAATTACCATACATTTATACACAAAATTGGATGATATACAAATATACGAACAAAAAATAATGATTTTTGTCCAATTTCTCGATAAAAATTATCAAATATCACAATACAATCAAAAAACAAAAAATTGTTTTCATTGATCCACATTGCTGTGATATCAAACCTGCACAAGTGTATTTCACCCGCCGTCTTCCGTTTCCACAATGGACGAGCATCTGTGGCATCCACATATCTCAGAGATTATTAAGGCAATAGGAACCAAATTTGGTATCCACACTCCTGCTGAATCTCACCGTTAAAAGTATATTTCCAAATTATGCCCCACCCGATTCCGCCCCCACAAAGGACGAAAATCTGTGGCATCCACAATTTTGAAAATAGGAGAGAATTAAGAAATCACAATCAAAAATTACCATATCTACCAGATTGCCGAATTTGGATCAGATCGGATCACTATTATAGCCAAAAGAAAAAAGTTAATCTGCACTGGCTACGCCTCGTCCGAGGACACGTTCTGACCGGTTTTCGGTATCTATTGAACGCACTCTTTGTCGTTGTTAGCGCCGTCTGCCAGAGGAGACTATCGGGTATAAATGTAAAGTTGCGGTATCCGCAGCAACTCTAAACGTTCCCCGTCATTTTTAGAATAAAAACGGTGAAACAGCAGAAGGAATTGAATGAACAAATGAAACTCAATAAAAGTGTTTATCTAAGTATTTCTGAATTGAATTATGATTTTTTTTATTGCAGCAATTCGAATTTCTTTTTATTTATTATAACTAGTTCCAGATCGACTACTGGTAACTAGTTCGGAACTACCTCCTGAGCAACTAGCTACTGATAATCGACAGGGCAACGAGAGTGGAACCAGAATTGGTTCCGCGCTAGGACATGCATGCTTTGTGGGTACTGTGAATCGGAATACAGTTCAACTGAATCATGACTCTAGCTCAATTGTCAATGTGTTTTTGTAAACAGCGTGAAATATTGATAGTGCTCGAGTAGCACACGATTCAGTTAAACGAGACGGGATAATTTTTTGATTACTGATTACTGCAGGGCTCTAATCTGAAACCACGGAGGTGAGAATGATAACTAGTGGTAACGGCACCGGCTCGGAACTAGTTACCTTGTAGGAAGAGAGCAGAAGAAAACGGCTGGTGTCGGCGAGCGAATAGAAAAAAAGAGACTGGAAATAGATCAAATCTAATAATTAATATAAAAGTCTCCCAAACCAATATATAACATTTTTTTTGTCAATATATCAATTTATCAATAGCGAATTCAAACGACATATAAAATAAATACACATATAAAACTCACATATACATATGTGCTGATTGATTACCGGGTACCCCTCGATTTTATTATTTTGGTTGCGTTTTCTAATCAATATCTATCGATAAGGCTCTGGCGTTCGGCTACCGCTGCGTTATCATGAGCCAACCAGCCTCGCTTTGCATATGCATATAGTGCACCCAATTCGTGCTCACAAAAATATATAATTGTAAGCTCTTCCGCTTTCAGAGTTTGGTTGCTGTTTTCTGTTGTGGTTCCAGCGTATTTTACACGCTAGAACTGAAATTTGTGTTTTGTGTTTGTTGCTGTTTCGCTTGAGCGTCCAGCGCATTTTAATTCTACGGATGCTGCCATTTGTGAAATATTTAATTTTTGGTTTCCGCGCTCACATACTCTTTACTTTCTGGTCTGTTGACCAGACCCGCTGCGAATAAGCGGGCATCCCTAGGGAGAGCTCACACACTCCTCTATCCCTACACCTTACCTACCGATATCCCAACCACCAAAAGGCCTGGCCCAACCCGCAAGACAGCAGGGAAAACCAGCGCGGAAGACGCTAGGGAGAATCCAAAGGGGTTTCACACCTGATCCGGGGTGGGTGGTAAATCGACTCCCAGGACCGATACCTTGGCAGATTTGCTATGCAATCCTGCGGCTGCTCTGCCTGCTGGTAAAGTAGGGGGGGATGAGTTACCATCTGCAAGCGTCCAAGCCAAGACATACACATATGCTGACAGAAGGAGTGCTGGCAACATACTCCGTCGGCAGAACGCAAGCCAGATGTCCAGCCCAACGGACAAATGGCTAAAGAAGGTTGAGTGGGCCTCGAAGGTGCGGCCGAACTTTGGCAAGGAAGCACCGAAGAAGGAAGCCCCTCAGCCAAAGAGGCAGCGCTCGCAGGAGACTCCTGGACCAACACCGAAGCGCTCTAGAGTACTGCCGAGTGCATCGATCGTGCAGATTGCCAGAGAAAAGACGTTGATTGGCGTCCTGGACAAAGGCAGCGCGGACTCGAGAACTAGGGACCAGTGGAAGTGGCTGGAAGCAAAACTGGCCGCTGCTTCGAGCTGTTGGAAAAGCAGTCTGGTCCCGTCATAACATAAAAATATACATACTTTCTTACCAATTTGTAACGTTCGTTCAAAACCATTGTGCACGAATCCGTCAATTATATCTAGCTTTTCATTATAGCGAAGCTCACTTCTTATTGCCATTTAATGCATCATACGGGCTACTTCAATTTCATTTTTTTCATTCAATTTGTAAACAAAATTTCAAATTGAATCAAAAGCAGTATTTTCAAACCCAGGCTGGAGGGATTTGTTTGGCTCCTATCTGAACAACAATTTGCTAAAATTTTTAATTCCTTACTAATCTGTAAATTATTAATATCTTTAATTTTTTGGCTGGGAACATATTTTTTATGCTTTCTGCTCTGGAATTTTGTTTTTTTGGATTTAAATCTTTTTTTCTGTTTTGTATTTTTGCCAGTAGCGTGTTGCAATTTTTTTTTATAAACGTTACTTGACTTTGAAAATGTATTGCAATTAGCGCTAATAGATAAGCTTTTGTTATTTTATTGTAATTACTTCAGGTTCAATAAATTCATCACAATTACTTTCCAGCTTTTCGACTAAATTTGAAGTTGTGGAATAGATTCGGTTTCAATTTTTTCGTCCCTATATATGCAGTAGAAAAATTATCTTCGCAGATGAAAATATGTTTCCCCAGTGAAATACTATATTTTTCGTGCTAAGTTTGACCACAAATGGTCGCGCCTTCTGTCTACGGGGTGTCATTAAAAATCACGGCAAACTCGGAAATAATTGCTGAAATTTCGTTCAACCAACAGGGATACCCTCACCCATACGTAATGGAATATGTGTAGATGACTGGATCCAGTTTTACGGGAGTTAATTTAACTCGGGCCCCTACGGAGACTTAACCTACCAAGAGCTCTTGTTAAGGGTCCCCGGGACATAAACAATAAACAATATTTTTCCACAAATCGCTCGACCAAATACGGTAGACTGATGGGACCCCCGCGTCGCCCACTAAGGGTTAATCTTCCGGAACTGAACAGCTGATCGCTGATTTAGGTTCGTGAAAGGTGTTGGTGTTTTTACATATTTAGTTCAATGGCCGAGATTTTACGGTAAACGGTTTAAGCTAATACTAAATACTAAATAAAGGACAACACACTGCCGTCGACTTTCTCGAAATCCAGTGTTTCTCTCCAGGAAACCTTCTGGCCCGGTTCTGGTGGCTGTATTCCTTGCCGGCTGTGAGTAAAATTTCCTGCATTACAACGTATTTGCACGCCCGCCTTTTTCTGTACTCACTTCAAACTTTCTGATTTAAGCACAAAATTTCATATTTCGACGTTACTCTTCCGTCCACGCTCCACGATTTCCATAATCCAATCCACGTTTTCTAATATTTTCACTCCTATTTATCCCTTTTTCCCTTACTAATACATATAACTAATCCTATTCTATTCCTTATACCCCCAGTAACGGATCAAGCTCCTCCCGATGTCCCCATACACCATCGAGCCTCCCTGGACTTCCGCTAGATGGCGCGTCGCCCTCAGCCCTGACCACCAATCGTTCAGGTGGGACTGGAACAAAATTACCATACATTTATACACAAAATTGGATGATATACAAATATACGAACAAAAAATAATGATTTTTGTCCAATTTCTCGATAAAAATTATCAAATATCACAATACAATCAAAAAACAAAAAATTGTTTTCATTGATCCACATTGCTGTGATATCAAACCTGCACAAGTGTATTTCACCCGCCGTCTTCCGTTTCCACAATGGACGAGCATCTGTGGCATCCACATATCTCAGAGATTATTAAGGCAATAGGAACCAAATTTGGTATCCACACTCCTGCTGAATCTCACCGTTAAAAGTATATTTCCAAATTATGCCCCACCCGATTCCGCCCCCACAAAGGACGAAAATCTGTGGCATCCACAATTTTGAAAATAGGAGAGAATTAAGAAATCACAATCAAAAATTACCATATCTACCAGATTGCCGAATTTGGATCAGATCGGATCACTATTATAGCCAAAAGAAAAAAGTTAATCTGCACTGGCTACGCCTCGTCCGAGGACACGTTCTGACCGGTTTTCGGTATCTATTGAACGCACTCTTTGTCGTTGTTAGCGCCGTCTGCCAGAGGAGACTATCGGGTATAAATGTAAAGTTGCGGTATCCGCAGCAACTCTAAACGTTCCCCGTCATTTTTAGAATAAAAACGGTGAAACAGCAGAAGGAATTGAATGAACAAATGAAACTCAATAAAAGTGTTTATCTAAGTATTTCTGAATTGAATTATGATTTTTTTTATTGCAGCAATTCGAATTTCTTTTTATTTATTATAACTAGTTCCAGATCGACTACTGGTAACTAGTTCGGAACTACCTCCTGAGCAACTAGCTACTGATAATCGACAGGGCAACGAGAGTGGAACCAGAATTGGTTCCGCGCTAGGACATGCATGCTTTGTGGGTACTGTGAATCGGAATACAGTTCAACTGAATCATGACTCTAGCTCAATTGTCAATGTGTTTTTGTAAACAGCGTGAAATATTGATAGTGCTCGAGTAGCACACGATTCAGTTAAACGAGACGGGATAATTTTTTGATTACTGATTACTGCAGGGCTCTAATCTGAAACCACGGAGGTGAGAATGGTAACTAGTGGTAACGGCACCGGCTCGGAACTAGTTACCTTGTAGGAAGAGAGCAGAAGAAAACGGCTGGTGTCGGCGAGCGAATAGAAAAAAAGAGACTGGAAATAGATCAAATCTAATAATTAATATAAAAGTCTCCCAAACCAATATATAACATTTTTTTTGTCAATATATCAATTTATCAATAGCGAATTCAAACGACATATAAAATAAATACACATATAAAACTCACATATACATATGTGCTGATTGATTACCGGGTACCCCTCGATTTTATTATTTTGGTTGCGTTTTCTAATCAATATCTATCGATAAGGCTCTGGCGTTCGGCTACCGCTGCGTTATCATGAGCCAACCAGCCTCGCTTTGCATATGCATATAGTGCACCCAATTCGTGCTCACAAAAATATATAATTGTAAGCTCTTCCGCTTTCAGAGTTTGGTTGCTGTTTTCTGTTGTGGTTCCAGCGTATTTTACACGCTAGAACTGAAATTTGTGTTTTGTGTTTGTTGCTGTTTCGCTTGAGCGTCCAGCGCATTTTAATTCTACGGATGCTGCCATTTGTGAAATATTTAATTTTTGGTTTCCGCGCTCACATACTCTTTACTTTCTGGTCTGTTGACCAGACCCGCTGCGAATAAGCGGGCATCCCTAGGGAGAGCTCACACACTCCTCTATCCCTACACCTTACCTACCGATATCCCAACCACCAAAAGGCCTGGCCCAACCCGCAAGACAGCAGGGAAAACCAGCGCGGAAGACGCTAGGGAGAATCCAAAGGGGTTTCACACCTGATCCGGGGTGGGTGGTAAATCGACTCCCAGGACCGATACCTTGGCAGATTTGCTATGCAATCCTGCGGCTGCTCTGCCTGCTGGTAAAGTAGGGGGGGATGAGTTACCATCTGCAAGCGTCCAAGCCAAGACATACACATATGCTGACAGAAGGAGTGCTGGCAACATACTCCGTCGGCAGAACGCAAGCCAGATGTCCAGCCCAACGGACAAATGGCTAAAGAAGGTTGAGTGGGCCTCGAAGGTGCGGCCGAACTTTGGCAAGGAAGCACCGAAGAAGGAAGCCCCTCAGCCAAAGAGGCAGCGCTCGCAGGAGACTCCTGGACCAACACCGAAGCGCTCTAGAGTACTGCCGAGTGCATCGATCGTGCAGATTGCCAGAGAAAAGACGTTGATTGGCGTCCTGGACAAAGGCAGCGCGGACTCGAGAACTAGGGACCAGTGGAAGTGGCTGGAAGCAAAACTGGCCGCTGCTTCGAGCTGTTGGAAAAGCAGTCTGGTCCCGTCATAACATAAAAATATACATACTTTCTTACCAATTTGTAACGTTCGTTCAAAACCATTGTGCACGAATCCGTCAATTATATCTAGCTTTTCATTATAGCGAAGCTCACTTCTTATTGCCATTTAATGCATCATACGGGCTACTTCAATTTCATTTTTTTCATTCAATTTGTAAACAAAATTTCAAATTGAATCAAAAGCAGTATTTTCAAACCCAGGCTGGAGGGATTTGTTTGGCTCCTATCTGAACAACAATTTGCTAAAATTTTTAATTCCTTACTAATCTGTAAATTATTAATATCTTTAATTTTTTGGCTGGGAACATATTTTTTATGCTTTCTGCTCTGGAATTTTGTTTTTTTGGATTTAAATCCTTTTTTCTGTTTTGTATTTTTGCCAGTAGCGTGTTGCAATTTTTTTTTATAAACGTTACTTGACTTTGAAAATGTATTGCAATTAGCGCTAATAGATAAGCTTTTGTTATTTTATTGTAATTACTTCAGGTTCAATAAATTCATCACAATTACTTTCCAGCTTTTCGACTAAATTTGAAGTTGTGGAATAGATTCGGTTTCAATTTTTTCGTCCCTATATATGCAGTAGAAAAATTATCTTCGCAGATGAAAATATGTTTCCCCAGTGAAATACTATATTTTTCGTGCTAAGTTTGACCACAAATGGTCGCGCCTTCTGTCTACGGGGTGTCATTAAAAATCACGGCATAGAACATCTTTCGGTTCCTCATGCAAAATGTTGTTATTGTATGTATACAAGTGTATATCTGTACATTATATTCGTATATTCGATATTTAACAAAACTAGCATTTGAAGCATATATAAAAAAAACAGTTTATCCGAAATTTTGGGGCAAGCATCTTCAAAAAGTGCGAGCTCAAAAAATGGTAAAGTAGGTTAAATAGTCCATAAATTCCAGCAACCGTAGAACCTATACATGCAGAATGTGATAATGCGTTTACTTCAACACATTAAAGTACGCTGGACCCTCAAGAGAAATAGCACCAAAAACAAAATAAAAATTTCAGTTTTAGCTGCCAGCAATAATAAAACAACAAGCAAAGTACGTGAGAATGCGTGTGCAACCATACATTAAAACTCACTGGAACTGAAATTAAACTCTGAAAACGAATAAGCATCACATATTTTTGTGAGAAAATATTGAAGCAGGCTCCGAACTTTTACGAACTATGGTTTCAGCCAAAACGTTTCGTTTTAGGTGCTCCCCTTTTTAAAAATATTTCGTATGAAATGAAAAGTATGGATCATTTTCTCATCGATTCTGAAAAACAAAATCAACAGACCTGGTTGCTTCGTAAGTGTACAGCGTGATAAAATGTCTTCATTTTTTCAATTGCTTGTTTTGATGCAAAACGACGACAGAAAGTTCGTGATTTAAGAAGATAAAGAAATACTAGATGAAACACCTAAGTATTTACCATGTCTGACGAGCTGTGAGTATCAGGCTGCATATTGCAAATTAAATTGCTAATGGTCAAAAAAGAAATTCTTCTATTTCTGCTGTTATGCGTAAACATTTATTTCTTGCCAACGTTCCGATAATCAAATCGGACTGCGTCAGCTGTTTGCACGAGCACGAGAAGTGTTGTTGCCCGTACCAATTATTTTCGAGCCAAATTCTAGTTTGGGTTAAGAAAAAACTATTTATAAAGAAACCACACGCTAAATTGTCCTGGTGCCAAATTAATGTTAATGTCATCTATTTTTCTTCGTTTGCAATTAAGATTCGTTCTTTTGTCATTTCGTTTACTTTTCATTTCGTCAAGGAAAATGTTTTCGTTTTGAAAACGGAGAAATCTTACGCATTATGAAAATGGAAGCACCAATTATGTGATTTCAAAATGAAAACTCGGACAACTTTTGTGAAAGTGAAAACTTGAGCCTGGCTTATTGTGTGTGTGTTGTACTAACACATGCAAATCGTTGCTGTGTTGGCTCACGATAACGCGGCGCTAGCCGAATCCCAGAGCTATCTTTTTCTGCTCCATTTCTATTCATCTGATAACACTAAATAAAACTATGCAACAACATGTTTACTCCACGAACCAAAGCGTCTCTTTATAAAAGATGTTGAATGAATTATGGTTTTTATTTTTTTTTTATGGTAAGAGTTTTTTTAATGAAACAAAAATGGTATTCTGGTATTTTATCAAATTTTTACTTTAAAAACTCAGGAAAAGTCGAAAAAAATCTTTCAGTTAACGCAAAGACTTCTTTTAAAAGACTCTTACGATTTTGATGCAATTTTGATATTGTTGCTTTTAGAAACCATAGTAATTGACAAGACAGAAAAAACCATGCGAATATACATATGAGTAACATGAGTTTTGGAAATATTTTACTCTGTTTTTGACACAATATTATTATTTTCATCTGGTTTTTATCCCATATGTAGTTTTTCCATTTAGTAACATAATTGCATTTTTAGTCCACAAAAAATCCTTTTGGCATTAAAATCCCAATTTTCATTAGACTTATTTTGATGCCAGGCGTGTTAAAATGTCTATTAATTTTTTTCTTTTTAATAAAGGAAACCCGGAACTGTCTGAAACAATTGCGCGATTTTCATTTTCCGACGAGTATAAAACCAATACTTTTACAGGTGAAAAACTGCTGTTAGGCCACAGAAAATAATTCTTTTTAAACATTTTCCTTGTAGATCCATATTTCCTCTTTACTAAACGAAAATGGTTAGCACGAAATTTTCACTCTCAAAAATGTATAATTTGGTCCTATGGAGTAGTTGGAAAATGCGACTGCTGAAGACAGACAAACTGAGAGCTCTCATAGACACTGCAGTGGTCAGAGGCGAAGCATAAAGAATTTTGCTCTCTGTTGAAAAAGCTACATACCCGCCAGCATACCGCCAGCAACCCCGCCGTTGAAAAGCTTTTTTGTGCGTCATGCAACATAATTCCATAGTCTTTTTTTTGACACGCTTTAGTTATGCCAAGTTAGTTAGTCATTTCCGCGGATCGCAAACGTATGTTCGTAGCTTTTTGATGTAAAATTATTTTTAAAAAAATGTACTAGTTTTTTAAGCCATTTGTCATTTTGTTAGCTCTGTTTAGTTCTCTATGGGGTTCATCCAATTTTTAGTTTTCATAAGGATTGCAATGAAGTTTTGGTCGCGAACGTACACGAAATAGAAGTCCTGGCTTAATCTGGAATTGGGAAAATCTTCAAAACAGAAACAAATATTCTAAAGAAGATAATTTTTTTTTAAAGAGGATTAAGGTGGGTTCCTATCGAGTATTTACACAATAAATTATTGTTCTTTACGTACGCGTCGAGAACGTTTTTTTTCATGTTTTTTTTTGTTACTTTATCACCTCACATTTTTCTATGAATCACTTCATATTTCCTTGACAAACAACATAGTTGATTTTTAAGAGACACTTTGAGGAAACATTTTTATTAAGAATCATCTTTCTTATAGAAGATCATGACTATAAAAATAACAAAAACCCGAGTAAAACTAACTTTTCTTATTTGAATAGGTTTTCATCGAAGCTAACGAAATTATGTGCCAATTGGTTCAATTTCCGTTGGCTCAGTTTCAATGTGTTTTTATTGACCTTTCATTTTTTAGCCTCAGTTGGCATTTCCACGAAGTTTACGAGGGATATAATTCGGTGACTTTATGAATGAAACACTGGTTTTTTCAGCATGGTCCAACGATTCGCTAATATATGTATCCCTTCTCGAGAGCTTCAAAGTAGGCTTTTTTGTGAGATGACTTCACTGTTAGACTCAAGTGTCTTTCCGCCGAGCCATTTCTTCAGGTTCAAGAAATAATCGCTCAGGGTGGTTTAGGGAGCATCATTTATGGAAATCAAAGCTATCACTCGAATGCGTTTGTGGTCAATTATGAGCAAGCGCGGCAGTTATTTTGCGAAACGGTTTCTCATGATCAAGTGTTCATTCAAAATTGAAACCACTGAGCCCATTGATAAGCCTATGGCTTCCACAATCTGGGCGTCCAGGACGTTGGAATTGATTGTGAAGACTTACCGTAGTATTTATCAAGCTTAGCCTTGATTGAGTGAAATTTTCTCCGCAAAAAATTCTTTATGTACTCACACGAATTAAAATAGTCCATCAATGGCTGTCAAACACAAGCTAAATAACGCAGATTTCTCAAGTTTTGACAGAAATGAGCTGTTGACAGTAGGAGTGTTGTCCTAATATTTGTTATATGGGAGGTTAAAATAGACACGGGCTTATTGAACAGTTAATAATTTAACTACTTCATAATTTAATTGTTTCCTTGCCTGTGTTAAACACATGAGTGAAATGCCAAGTCCTACGATAAGATGTAAAAAAGATCAAATGAAAAAAATTATGGAAGTCAGTCGTTTTCATTTTTAAATGGATATTCTCTTTAATCATTTGACTTCCTAACGGTCGGCTAATAAGTAATACAGCACATAACAGACAAACATTCTAGATCGCATTGCATATTATGGTCAAAACACTCCACTACTGGTTTTTTTTTTTTGTAAAATGGTGTGCCCACTTGCAGAGCTTCACCCTTTTGCGGCTGCATTAATTACAGATGCGCTGATTGAATTATAATCACTTTCACCATTAACTTCGCTGATACCAGCAATTTTGGTTTTCTCTGTGATTCCGTGTTGAATTCCAGTGCCGATTAGCAGCTCATGCTCCGTTTTGGTCCGACGCAGCCAATCGCGAAGGTCGCGAGAGCGTTTCACCAAACTGGTCGAATAGTTTACAGGCCGTCGATTTTGGGAGACGATACTATTGGCCGCCAGAATCGCACCACCCATCGAGCCTTGCATATGTCCAGCAGCTAACTGGCGATAGGTCTCAAGACGATCCGCAATTGTTGGTTTTGGTTGAGATGCAGGTACCGCCTCGATACCACTGCTATCGCTGATACCATGGCTAGATGTTGAGTTGCTTGCTTGAAACGGAGAAACTATAGCTGTTACGGTATCCTGCTGGCTAAGCATGTGTGTCCACTTAAGGTCGTTAGAAAATTGTATGGCCATGGTCGATAATGATTCCTGATGATGCTGTTTTTGTTGATTTTGACTTAGTATGTCAAGAATTTCACAAATCTCTTCGTTAAGAATTTCAAGATTCTGAATCCATTCGATGGATTCCTGCTGAAAGTATTCTCTGCGCTTCAGAAGATCTGCGCCACTGGCGAAATCAGTGCTGCTAAAGCCAGAACTGGATTGCGACGAAAGATCGCTGAGCGTTGCAGCATCATCCAGATTGGTACCGCACTTGTCTTGCTCGTACATGCAGAGCAGGCTCCGTTCTAGATGCTTTAGCCTTATAACCTTCTCACCTAACAAAGCACGTGTGCGATGTAGGTTTACTTCCATCTCGGTTAATTCTTTTTCCTCTTGGATATGCTGGTCCAGCCACTGCTTAGGTAACAAAGGGGGAGTCTTGATCCGCTGTTTTATATCGCGTTGCCGTAACCTAAAGTCACTACGGTCTTTTTTCAAAGATTCTTTGGCTCGACGTACTGAATCCCGTTCCATATGTATGCGATGTTTAAAAAATTCCAGTTCCGAGCCCACACCCTCAATAGCATGATCGTTGGAAATATCAGTAAACGGGTATCGAAGATGAAAAGTGGCGTCAACCGCATGATCTGGAAACTGATCCTCTAAATCCTCTAGCTTTCGCAGTTGGTACCGTAAATTTTCAACAGGAGTGAACGCACGTTCCAGTTGATATTTATAATCGGAGTTAAGTCTAGAGGTTGATGCTGATTTAGCGCGTGAAAAGACCCTCTTCCGTGACCCTCCAAGTTCCTTAAGCTGATTGCTGTTGTTGTTTTTCTCTTGAATTTCCGCGTCTGAATTTCTGTTTCCGCTTAGCTTGACTGTACCACAACCTTTGCAGCTTGTGGGTTGTGAAACAGGTAAATAACGACCATTGGAGTAGTTATTTGATACTGTTGTGTCCGACTGACTGATTGAGGTGTTCGTCTCATTCTTGAGCTGCCGCTGCCCGATGCATTTGCTGCTGATATTCTGCTTATTAAGCTGTGTCTTCGGAAGCCCCAGTGGTTTTTCTTTTAAGCTGCCTTTGACTGCCTTATCTGAGTAGCTCACTGAGTGATCTTCCCTATTTTCCATGGGATTTTTGGATAAAGAGCGCTCCGTTTCAGAGCCAATGATAGCGTTGGTCTTATTATTTTGGCAATTTTTCTGAAAAGCGAGTACCTCGCGTCGTCGATTGCGTCGTTCTAAGGACAGTCTAACGTCCGTTTTAAGTCTTACGTATTTTTCTTTGAGACAACGATATTTGTCCTCAAGTAAACGTTTTTCACAGCGAACTTTCTCGTAGAGTCTCTCCTCACCCTTCTCGCGAAATCGTTTATTTTCCAATTCTAGCTCATGGGCAAGATTGTCCCGCATTTGTGATAGCCTGACTGCTTGCTCGCGGCGAAGAATCTCTTCCTCACTATGGAGGTCACGCTCTAACTCATTGAGAATCTCAGAATGGTTACTCTGCAGTATGGCCATTCGAGCCTTATGTTCGCTTACTATTAGAGAACGCTTGCTTTGCAGCTGAAGCTCCAGCTTGCCCCGATATTTTTCAATTTGACTCTCGAACGCTTCTTCGAGTTGGTGCTGGTGCGATGTAAAGCGCAAATCGTATTCATGTCTTAGGTTCTTTAGCCTTACCTCATGCTCGCGTTTGATTGCCTCATCGTTACTTAAAAAACTATCTGTCTGTTTATATAGAGTACCTAACTTGCTGGCCATTTTAAGGCCCTGCACGTTTTTTGTTGATACCTCCGCGGATTTGCGCTGCAACAGCTCTAGCTCATGGCTATGCTTGCGACCCAACTCATCCAAATCAAACGGTCTGTTGCTTACTGGATTTAGGGCATCTTGCTCTGAATTTTTTTTTATAATAAAGCTGCGAACAAAACTAGGCTCAGGTTCTGGGTCATTGTTATCTTTGTGTTGCCTCGTTGTAGCACCTTCTTTTAATTCACATATCGACCTACACGTAACAGATGTTGAGTCTACCAAATTATGCTCCATGGGTGGATTGTTACTACAAGCCATCATCTTCTCAATAGTTTGAGTTTTGGGTACGGATTTTGATAAGCCGCTTGTGCAACGGCTTAAGCTACACTTTCCCTCTTTGAGATTACCATGGAGCAATTCATCATTATAAATATTTTCACCTTTAAACATGTTATTAGCTCGATCTTCATTAAAATCGTAGTCCATCCCCGCCTCTACTTCCTCGTCGTCCAGGTTGACGGACAACTCGCTAGTCTGGCATAACTTTGGCGAGAATTCATCCTCGGGTGAGTCTCGCATGTGGTGCATCTCCTCTAAATTAAAGCGCACGCTTTTTTTATCATCAAATTCTGTCGTTGGATCGTCACGGTCCATGCAACGGTTTATATCGAACACACTTGATTCACGGAGGATACCCTTTACACAAAGTAGTGGAGTACTTCCACCTATTTTTACTTGTTCCAAGTTTTGACGAGGCTTGAGAAACCTCCTGGAACCGCTTGCACCTGAGAGCAGAAACATTCCATCTCGCTGCTCCACTATAGAATCTGAGTTTTCCCTTGTCTCCTCGTTTTCCCTGCTTAGTGCCAGCATCCTGTGAGATAGTTTAGATGCGGATAAATGTGTGTTCATACTAATTGGAGAATTTGTGTTGCCGTTTTCAAGTTGAGCATTTTTAACACAATTGAAAATTTGACCGAAATTCCTAGTGCGAGACTCTAAAAATCGATTAACACCGCCACTAAATACACTTGCACCTGCAAAACTGGTCGTGTGAGTAGAAACGGAATTAATCATTGACGCCTGCGTTTTAACGCTGTTGAAAGGTGAGTTGATTTCGTAGAATTCATCGGCACAATGCATACTGCGTATACCA
Source organism: Drosophila persimilis (assembly GCF_003286085.1). Classification (NCBI taxonomy): domain Eukaryota; kingdom Metazoa; phylum Arthropoda; class Insecta; order Diptera; family Drosophilidae; genus Drosophila; species Drosophila persimilis. Next base: position 829,824 of record NW_020825327.1, read on the forward strand.
GAATCCAACTGGGATATATCATCTGAGCTATCAATAATAACCATGGCTCCTTCAGGAATTATCGCCCCTATGTTATGACGTGTCTTCTCTACTAATTCACGATACACAGCATCTAAGGGATGATCCCACTGCGACTGCTTGGTGAACGTATTATGATAGTAATGACCGTTCTTCTCCTCGGAGTAGCTGTAGAAGATTAAAAAAAAAACCTTCTTAGTAATACAATGGCTGATTAAAACCGTAAGCTCACCAGATTTTCCACTCCGAAGGCAGTGCGGCCATCAAACCTTCCTTAGCGAGATAAAGCAAATGGTGCTCCTTAAGAGGATCGATCCCTATCAGCGTGGCATAATCGTAGATCTCTATAAAAGAAGTTTTGATGAGTAAAATATAAATATTTGAGAAAATATAATTTGTCATTCCAAAAAAGTAAATGTATTCCATAAATAACACAAACCCACTGCTGTGGCCTCAACTCTACATTTATACCCGATACTTAGTCTCCTTCTTTGAACGAAAAAAGCGCTTGCGAGAGAGACAGAGACAGCGTAGCCACTGCAAATAGTTTTGCTCCTTTTGGTTATAAAAATGATCTGGTCTGATCCAGATTCGGCTATTTGGTAGATATGGTCATTCTCCATTTTCCCGTATCTTCAAAATTGTGCATGCCAAAGATTCTCGGTCTTTGTGGGGGCGGAAGGGGCCGGGCGAAAGTTTGAAATACACTTGTAATGGTGAGATCCAGCAGGAGTGTGGATATCAAAATCGGTTGATTTAGTTGTTATAGTCTCTGAGATCTGTGAATGGGGTGGAGTGAAATTTCGAAATCACAGGAAAGTGAATTCAAAATTTGGTTGCTATAGCTCCTATAGTTTCTGAGATATAGACGCTCACTTTTAGGGATAGACAAAGCCGACCATGAAATGTGTGTGTTGGAGACAGAGCGAGAGAGAATGAAATTGTTTTCTTCGTTCGGGCTATAAAAATAATACGATCTGGTTCAGATTCTATTGTCTAGAAGATATAGTCATTCCCTACGATTCTGCGTTTCTCGTTTTCTCGTATCTTTGAAATTGTGGATGCCACAGATTTTCGCTCTTTGTGGGGGCGGAAGTGGGCGGAGCAAAGTTTTGAAATATACTTGTAACAGTGACATATCACAGAATTCGGAATATAAAAAGTCGTTTCTCTAGCTGGTACAGTCTCTGAGCACTAGGCGCTCATAGGGACGGGCAGACGGACGGACAGACGGACGGACGGACATACAAACATGGCTCAATCGACTCGGCTATTGATGCTGATCAAGAATATATATGTATATACTTTATGAGGTCGGAAACGCTTCCTTCTGGACGTTACACACATCCATTTTCACCATAAATCTTATATACCCCTATACTCATTTTGAGTATCGGGTATAAAAAAACGAGGGTGAACATTGTGAGTCGCAGCTACTGCCACGATAATTAAGCGCTTTGCGTAGCCACTGAATAAATAACATCACGTTGCTCTTGCTCTTATGGTCTCATAGAGCTAGAAGTCAAACAAGACGGACGGGCGGACGAACAGACATGGCTTTATTGACTCGGTTATTAATGCTAATCAAGAATATGTGTGACCTCCATCTATGGCGGCGATGAATTTTTTTATTTTATCTTAATTATGAAGTCTAGAGTAAGTTAGGCTAGGGCAAAGCGGGAGCGCAATAAAAGCTCGCTCTCTCGCTCTTAGCGAATTCGCCCCGCTTTGCCACCGTAGGTTAGCTAGTATAAGGGATTGAAAGAGATCGAACACATTCATTTTCGCCCCGCCAAATAAGTACTTAAATTACAGTCATCGAAAGTTTTCGGTGATTTTCGTTTGGAAAAACTCTTCTAATTTTTCATGGCGTCCCCGGGTGGACTGTAAATTTAATTATAGGCAATAACAATAAATGACAGTGACACAAGAAATTGCAGTCTATGCAAACATAATAGTGTGTGTCCAACCAATCATTTTGCATAATATCATCGCGTCGGTCGCAGTTGGATTTAAAGATCCAAAAGAGGAATCAGAGGTATTTGTGCGGAAAGTTGAAGGCTGAGCAAAAGATATTCAGATCTTTCTGTGAAGTGTCTTGTGCTGAAAACATCTCACATCGCTTTCAATTTTGGTTACATGGATCCAAAACATCGTTTCTCTAGGTCTTATAGTCTTTGAGCATTAGACATCGTGCCTCTCTGATGAAGCATTAGGAAAAATAAAGGCGTTCCAAGTCACCAAGGCAAATTATGAAAACGCCATGGCTGGCCTAAAACGAGAATATGACAACGATTATTTGATTTTCACGAATAATATTTCCTCATTGTTCAATCTGCCGAGAATATCGCATCCATCTGAATCGTCTCTAAGAAATCTAATCGATACTGTTTACCGATCGTTACTGTCGATCAGAGACTATACAAAAATTTCGAATGCAATGCTCATTCATCTCATTTTGAACAGAGTCGACCCAGTGACGAAACAAAAGTGGGATGAACAGCTTACTTATGAGAAGTTGCCGTTTTGGTCCGACTTTGAGAAAGTCTTGAATCGTCGATACCAGCATCAGTCTGCTGAAGAATCGACGAAGCCAAGACACGACAAAGTCATGCCAAGCAAGCAACATTCGCAGTTCTTCCACTTCCACCAGCAGAAGAACTAAGCAAGCTTGTAGCTATTGCAATTCAGGAGACCATGTAGTGCCTCTCTCGGAGAGGCAAATTTTCGAGTTTGCCAAGTCGGCATCCTTAATGCTTGATTGTTTGCGAAAACGCCACGCTGCTGTAAAATGCAAAGCCAATAAATGTCGAGTGTGCAACCGCTCACATCATACATTATTGCATCGATACACAATGTCGGCTAATAGTCTCGCGTTGCCACCTGCATGCGACAGCGTTGGACAGGGTAATTCTGACTACGTCGATCGTAAGCGTCCGAACTAAGAGCGGTGAACACATTTTGGCCAGAGCTCTCTACACACAGTGGGGAAGTCGCGAATAAATGGTAGTGAGTTCTCCCTTGAGTTTTGGATCCTAAAATCAAATTCAGGTTATCACCCTGACCAGTGAGTGAATGTTACTGACTGGCGAATCAAAGAGAACCTTCCACTGGCAGACCCATATTTCTACAAGCCACAAAGAATAGATATTCTAATTGGAGTAGAATTGAATTATTATTATTAGCTGTTGGTCAAATTAATCAGGGTCCCGACTTTCCAACTCGTCAGAAAACCCTTCTTGGTTGGGTTGTGTCGGGAAAATGTGTTTCAAGGAGTTCTGCTCCTCAAATTACAAACAGTTTGAGTTGCAGTGAAGAGTTGCTAGTATCCACCGATAGGACCTTAAAAAAGTTTTGGTCACTGGATGAAATGCCATCTACCAAGAAAATTGTCACACCTGAGCACAAGTTATGCGAAGAACACTATCGTAAGACGACTCAGGTACTATCATCAGGTCGGCTCGAAGTAAGGCTCCCGTTTAAATCAGATCTTAATTGTTTAGGCAGCTCCTTTGAGGTTGCTAAACGGCGGTTTTTTTCGCTCGAAAGAAAATTGCAGCGTGACCCTGAGTTAAAGAAAATGTACTTGAAATTCATGGAAGAGTACCTCTCCTTAGGTCATATGTCTTCTACAGACAATACGATTCCTTCTAATCCACACTACGTAATCCCTCATCAGAATGATATTCTGATGGTGGGACCAACCATTCAAGAGTAATTATACTCGACACTGCTGCGTATCCGTCTGCACAGGTGTGACCTGACTGCCGATGTTAAAAAGATGTATCGTCAAGTGATGATGAACGAAGGGAATCGGCAGTTTTAAATCATAGTGTGGAGAAGAGACCCTTCTTTTTGTTTTTTTTTTTTTTTTTTTTTTTTGTTAAGCGTTGAATCCGTACATTGCATATATCGTATCTTAACAACCCAGGTAAATAGTATTAAGGAGACCAAACCTATTGCTTTATGCAAGAGGGCTTATCGAGATATAATATAGTATAGTATATAGTAATAATAAAAAAAAAGTAATATTATAATATTGGGAGGGAAACTTAGAGTTGGCCAATAGTTTTGGCAAAACCCAATCTCTTCAACCGCCTCAAAGGCCTGGCAGGTAGTAATCGTCTGGCGAGCATACTATGGTGTCTAATTAGCCTGTCACTGTATCTGCTGGTGTGCCTTCCAATCTGCTCCTCTACTGTATGCAGATTCAAATCCCGATGTAGGGTGGAGCCGCGCACGTACCAAGGGCAGTTCGTTATTTGCCGAGACCCTTCTGAATCTTTGAAATTATGCAAGCTCAACACTGTAACCTATGGGAGTGAACCAGCCCCATTCTTAGCTATCCGGTGTTTGAAAAGGTTGCAGGAGCATAGGCTTAACAAACTAGATTGGGATGAGTCGATCCCGCTGCATTTAGAAACAGCGTGTAATAGGTTTAAAAATACACTGTCTCAATTGGAAGACATATGCATATCTCGGTTTGTGTGTTCCGATCCGATGTCACCGGTTCACCGGTTACGTCACAAAAAACATAAGTCTTTTTTGAGGTAGGGCTAGAAAATTGCAAAACTCTACGAATTGGGTAGAACTATCTGTATAACATTTTTTTTGCCAATATATGAAGCGCTAATTTTTCAAGTTATTAAATGCAAAAACATCTAATGTTACATCTTAATGTTGATCTAATGTTAGTCCGAGGTAACTGAAACACTTTAAAAATATACCATTAACCGATATTGGGCAAATTTTATATGATTTTTTAGATAGTTTAACATGTAAAAAACACTCTAACTACAAATATGTATCAAGAATAATCCTTCTTATGGGAAATAACGGAAAATGAAAACATGACTACAAAAATACTAAAATATACTGAAAAAGTGAACTTTGGCTTGCTTTAATAGGTTTATACGAAAAACTGCCAATAGCTATGGTTCTAACGAATGCAAAAGTGTATTGATCATCACGGGTGAAATTTTAGAATAGTTTTTCTAAATATGAAATACCAAAAACTTTGGGTGGCGTGCGTTCGTTTTCAATAGATTTTGGCGACTCCTCTATATACAAACAATTTCGTTTAAGCGTATCTTACCTACGGTGGCAAAGCGGAGCGAATCCGCCAAGAGCGAGAGAGCGAGCTTTTATTACGCTTCCGCTTTGCCCTAGCATAACTTACACTAGACTTAATCAAATTCGATCCTAATATTATTCTAATACACATTATAAGCCAAATGGCGCTACAAGGGGGAATATTTTGAAAAACAATAAAGCCATTTTAACTTAAAAGTTTTGCTTCTTATTTACTATTCCCGAAATATAAACAGCAGCCCTCGTACACATCAATTATACATATATCAATTGGCTAAATTTTAAAAATAATATCTGGACAAAAGTATACGGAAATCTGTATTTGCTGGACTTTTAATCATTTTTGTCATGGTGGACATTTTGGTGAAAGAGCCCATATAATAAATTTCGCGGCGAAAGTTAGATTTCTTTTTAGTTTTTCCATCTTTATTTGTCAAAATAAAAAAAAAACTAAAAAGATTGTAAACATTGGAAAGTAAAAATCTGGAATATTTTCCTGGAAATTAAAGCTGAAAACCTGGCGTGGCTTTGTTTCTTCATTATGCAATTTTAAAAAGTAGTTCAAGAAGGACGTAGACTGAACTAACTAGAACTTTTGAATTAACGAGAAAACGTACTACCGTTAGCAATTAAATGATCTTACGAAATCTAAAGGAATTGCGATTATACAGCTTGCTTGGCATAACCTTATATGGCTTTGGCATCGTCCGTTATCGTATCGGTCATATTTACTAAAGACTCTAGCTCGGGCCAGGCTGTCAAATCTCTACTTGGAAGCTCTTAATTGTTAATAATGCTTCAACAGAAAAAATGAGAAATCAAATGATTCGGTTTTTCGAAAAATGTTATCAAAATTTCGGTTCTGTCACAGAATACCAAAACAACCGATTTCCAACTTTACTTATATACTCTATACTCAGTCAGTATATATACTGATCAATGTAACCTATGCAAAGATTTTAAATGTAATTATATGTAAGCGCCGGAACTGGTAACGGAGCTGATGATTGCTTTTTCTTCCTCTGTCTTTTGCGAGGTAATGCAGTGTCTAGCGAAGGCAATAGTCTTCTCGAACACATGTCGGAAAACGCTAAACATGGCAATGGTTAGATGTGCCTGGACAGCGAGTCGGATGCAACTAGGTTATAGCAACCCAAACGTCGGTGGGAAACGTGACTGCTACCACCGGCGGGCATGGGAGGAGCAATCCTTTCTGCTTTTTTTTCCTTTTGTTTTGCACAAACACCTGATGTTTTCATAAAAAAATTGTTGGGTCAAGCAGCTTAAATATTGTATATTATTGCCAGTGGTGCGGCCCAAAGGAAATGCCATTTGTTGTTGTCATTTCCAACGCCAACTGTAAAGATCATTTGTTACCGCATATGCATATGCAGCAGAATTCTTTCATCTCCTCATATCTCAATCTCTCGTACTCGGCTTAGCAGCGGCCCCGAGCATCACTAGCGCTCTAGGTATATCCTACTCTCTCGCTCGCGTCTATGCTTGCTGCATAGGGCCCGGAAATTTGGCCCTTCAGCCCTTGCATTTTTCAGTCTTGAGCTAATCGTCGCAGCTATTAGATTAAGATCCTCGCATCATTCGTTCGCCCAATCACCCTCATATGTGCATACGCGATAAGTTGGTCTACTTATGCAAATAAATTGTGAATTATATACAATCTCTCGACTTTCATTAAATTCAAAATTGCAACAGTTATTAAAAACGCTTAATAGCTTAACATTTGGTGACCCTGACGTGATTGTGCAATAAATAATCTATCTGTGCAATCACAAACTAATATAGCATTCAAAGGTCTAAACTAATAGCCACCTCTACCAGTGTCGCCGACCACATAAGTTATCCATACATATATACACCGGCCTCCCCTGCATATTCAGTAGTGCACGTAGCTGTTGCCTTGCGCTTCTCTTTTCGGTCATCTTCCCGCAAGAAACGTTTCTTACACCGGTCGCCTTTGTATATACAGTTCGTACATAGCTGTTCGCTTGCTGGGCTCGGTTCTTGTCGTGTATTGCTCGTGTTACTCTTTGCGATCATCTTCCCTCTAGAGACGTTGGTCTCCCTACTAACGCTGCCGCTACCATGAAAATTAATGCTGCTAACGAAATTCCAATGACCAGTGAGCCAAACAGGCCGTCTTTTTTGAAGCTTAAGTCAACGGAATTGTGCGAGAAAATTAAAAGGTTAGTTACCGCCTGGCAAAATGAGTCGAAGGACTGTGACTACTACATGCTCGTGGTAAAGCAAGAGCAGGTCGAGAAGTTGATCGGCTAATTTCAGATGTTTCACGGCGAGCTTATGGAATTGGATCGAAGCGAAGTTCTCAGCGGACTGTGTAAAATTTTTGAGTCACTTGCCAGCGCGCTGAAGGCGGCGATTATGAGGGAAATGGCTAAGAGTGGCGGCCGCATGCCGTTTCATTCTACCTTGGCTGGAGGAAACACTACGGTTGAGTTTGCCGGCTCGCAATTTCTACCTCACCGTAGACAAGTACCATCCCTGCCTCCTATACAATTGCCGACGTTTAGCGGCGGGTATGCGAACTGGACGGACTTCTATTCAATGTTTGCCACCATCATCGACAGCCATCCGGACTTAACAAACATAGAAAAGCTCCAGCATTTGCGTTCCTGTCTGTGGGATTCGACATTGGAGACTGTTCGGTCGCTGGAAATCTCAGATGGCAATTATGCTGTGTCATTAGATTTGTTGGAAAACAGATTCAATAATTGGCGATTGATCTTTCAGGCACACATCAATGAGATCTTGGCGCTCCAGGCTGTGGAACCTGGGTCAGTGGTCATGCTTCGGGAGCTTTCAGACAAGTTCAATTCACATATGCGCGCGCTCCAGGGTTGGGGCACCACTGAGCAGATCGCAGGATGCATCGTAGTGCAGGAGCTTCTCCGAAAACTGGATCCAGCGAGCCAAGAGAAGTGGGAGGAACGATTCAACGACCCCGCATTCGCAAACTTAATTCCGTCGTGGGAATCTATGGCCTCGTTCTTGGAGCAGCGATGCAGATCATTGGAGACGATGGACTTTTCTATGGCAAGCTATGCGTTGTGCAATCAGGTGGGCAGAAGTAGAACAACGAACCAAACCGTAGCACGCTGCGCGCTGTGCAACGATGGTGCTCACGAGGTCCAGCAATGTCAGAAGGTTAAAGCGCTGTCCCCCACAAATCACCATAAAGAAGCCAAGCGGCTTTCCCTGTGTATAAATTATCTCAGACAAGGCATCGATTACTTCAGTGAACCTCGAGCAAATGTCGTACCTGCGGGGCAGACACCATATCCTCCTCCATTTTGGTAGCCCTGAAGATATCGCAGTCCAAGTGAAATCAGCGAAGTGTACTCCATCCGTTTAAAAGGTCCCTCTTTGATGGTCTCTCGCGCTCGGGCCGTAGCAGCTGAGGATAATAGTTCAGAGGACCGGCTTGAGGTTCCAGAGGTTCTGGGGGGTAGAAAATTGCATCGAACCAATTGTAAAGGCTACCACAGAAGGGCTAGATTGTGAAGCACACTTTGTCCAGCATTTCCGTCGATTACATAAAGGCTATTATTGTGTTCGTCTGCCAGCTAAATATAATTTGGATCTCCTTGGAGAATTTACAATCAACCGCTTCGTAGATTCCTGACTCTTGAGAGAAAGTTAGTTCGTCGCACTGATGTTAAATCTCAGCATTCATAAAGTAATACCTTGATTAAGGCCATATGTCTCAGGTTACTGCCCAGTCAATGGGCAATTGCTGTTATTTTTTGCCTCACCATTGCGTCATGAAGGAAGATAGTTCTACGACCAAGCTTCGCGTCGTTTTTGATGGATCCGCTTCAACCTCATCTGGATATTCCCTGAACGACTTTTTAATGGCTGGTCCCGTAATGCAACCCAAACTGTTTCATATTCTTGCTCGATTTCGGTAATACGCCGTTGCGGTTACGGGAGATATCTGTAAGATGTATCGTTGTGTATGAGTCTCGACCGAGGATAGCAACTTGCAGTGTATTCTGTGGATAAACTCCAGGGAAGAAGACTTGCGTGTGTTTCAATTGGACACCGTTACTTATGGGACGAAGGCTACCTCCTATTTATCTGTGCGAGCGATGCATCAGTTGGCAATGGACGAGCAGATGGCGTTTCCAGTTGGAGCTGAAATCCTTCGCCGTGACTTCTACGTGGATGACTTGATATCTGGAGCCAGCTCTCAGGAGGAGGCTATCCGAATTCGTGAGCAAACTACTGGAATTTTGTCTAGAGGTCAGTTCAGATTGAGGAAATGGTGTTCGAACGTCCGTGCTGTGCTGGATGGAGTTCCGGAAGAGGACAAGGAAACATTTTTGAAGTTCGACGATGGCAGCCATGTGACTAAAACTTTAGGACTTGCGTGGGATCCGGTTTCTGATCTACTATTATTTTCGTTCTCGGCCCTTCAATCTTCTTTGAATTCCTGCAGGCGCTCTGTTTTGTCATCCATAGCGCGATTCTACGATCCTCTCGGACTAGCTGGTCCCTTAAATACTAAATCCAAAATCGTTCTCCAACGTTTGTGCCAAGAGAAGTTGTCCTGGGATGAAAGCCTTCCAGTCGCACTGAACACCGAGTGGCAGGAAATATGCACCAGTTTTGGTCAGATTCGTCGACTTGAATTTCCTCGGCTTGTACTCCTTCCAGACTCTACGCTGGAAATTCACGGATTTTGCGATGCCAGCATCGAGGCTTATGGTGCATGCATTTATGTCGTGTCCAAGGGTCAGCATTCCAGCAGTCACTTACTTTGTGCCAAATCTCGTGTGGCTCCTTTGAAGACACTTGGAGCGGAGTTGCTGGCTAGGCTCATATCTGAGGTAGCTGGAATGAATGTATTCAAGGAAAGGTGTTACTGTTGGTGTGATTCTGCCGTTGCGCTCTCTTGGATTCGGGACGAGCCGTCAAGATTTAATATTTTTGTTGCAAATAGAGTGTCAACGATTCAGGAAATGACCGAAAAAATGGAATGGCGCTATGTTCCCACAGCTTTAAACCCAGCCGACATTCTGTCTCGAGGGGCTCATCCGACTGAGCTGAATGAGTCACCTCTTTGGGCTCATGGTCCTCCATTTCTTTGCGGCTCCTCAGATGACTGGCCACCCACTGTGCTACCTGATAAGCCAGCCGTTGAACTTCGTCGGAAGGCTCTTCTGGTCAAATCGCCCTACATGGACATTATTGCTGATTCCAAGTATGCGAATTCATTTGCTTCTTTGCAACGCGTTTTCGGATACATTCACAAGTTTTGCAACCGAATTCGGTGCCCCGGACTCACTGTCTCAGACATTGAACATGGAACCCAGGTATTGCTACGACTAGTCCAGCGTACTCAGCTATGGGAGGACATGAAGTCACTGCGGGCAAAGGGAGCAGTCTCCTCATCGAGCTCAATCGCATCGTTATCGCCATTCATGGATCAGTTTGGACTTCTCAGGGTAGATGGTCGACTGAAAAACTCTTCGTTGGATTTTGATGGCCGTCATCCAACCATCTTGGCCAGCAGCCATCCACTGACTCTTGCAATAATCTCCCATTTTCATGAGCGGAATCTGCACGCTGGTCCTCGAGCTTTGCTTGGACTAATTCGATCCCAATATTAGCCTATTGGGGGGAGGAAGACGGTAAACAAGGCAGTAAACAAGTGCGTAAGATGCTTTCGACTGAAGCCCAGGGTATTGGAGCAGATTATGGCGGATCTTCCAAAGGAGCGGCTCGATGGTTCTCATGCCTTTGAAATCCCAGGCGTGGACTTCTGTGGGCCGTTTTTCCACAAACCGGAGGCACGCAACAAGGCTCCAATCAAGTGCTACGTCTGCGTCTTCATTTGTTTCGCTATCAAGGCTGTTCATCTGTAGCTTATAAAGGACTTATCCACAGTTGCTTTTCTACACGGACTAAAGCGCTTCATATGTACCAGACCAAAGCCGCGGCAAATTTGGTCAGACAACGCAACAAATTTTGTCGGCGCTAAGAATGAGCTCATGGAGTTAAAGCGCCTGGTCCTCAGCGATGACCATCAGAAGGCTCTGCTGGATTTTTGCTTGGTCGAGGCTATGGACTGGCATTTCATTCCTCCGCGCTCCTCTCATTTTGGTGGTCTATGGGAGGCTGCAGTGAAGACGGCCAAGTACCACTTCTACCGTGCGATAGGCGACTCGGTTCTTGGATTTGACGAGCTGCGGACGCTGTTGTGCCACATCACGGCAGTGATTAATTCAAGACCTTTAGTTTCAATTTCAGAGAGCCCTGCCGATCTAGATGTTTTAACTCCGGCACATTTCTTGAATGGTGGCCCTCCTTCTTTGTTCGCTGAGCCTGACGTCACGCGGCTAAACTTCGATCGCCTGGACGGCTGACAGCGCGTTTCGTATCTGCAGCAGCTCTTTTGGTCCCGGTGGAAGGAGGAGTACATTACGTCACTGCAGCAGCGCTCAAAGTGGCGCACTGCGAAGCCTAGTTTAGCAGTCGGAGATTTGGTTCTTATCAAGGATGAGAATCTTCCTCCCATGAAGTGGCCGCTGGCGAGAGTGGTAGAGCTTTTGCCTGGACGAGATGGCGTTTCCCGCGTTGCTGTGCTGAAGACATCATCTGGAATCATCAAGCGCGCCGTCAACAAGCTGTGCCTGCTGCCCCTCAAAGATGCTGTTGAAAGTCAGGCTTCCGACGGGGGGAGTATGTCGGGTCAAGCAGCTTAAATATTGTAAATTATTCCCAGTGGTGCGGCCCTAAAGAAGTGCATTTTGTTGTTATTGTCATTTCCACCACCCACTGTAAAGATTATTTGTTACCGCATATGCATATGCAGCAGAATTCTTTCGTCTCCTTATATCTCAATCTCTCGTACTCGGCTTAGCAGCGGCCCCGAGCAGCGCTTACGCTCTCGGTCTATCCTACTCTCTCGCTCGCTACTTAAATTCAAAATTCCAACAGTTATTAAAAACACTTAATAGCTTAATAAATATCTTTAAATATTAACCTGCCTACAATCTTTAAATCTATACTAGTCTGCGAGTACATGCCTTTTAATCTGTGTAAAAACATAATTTAACTATTTATTTTTGTGAGTCAGTTAGTTGTGTTTGTGTTGTTGCTAGTAAGTACGCATTACAGTGCATTACAGCCCGCTCTCATCTTGTAACTTTTGTTGTTTTATCACTATCTCCCTATCACCTAAACTTAAACAACTGTTCTTTCTCTCTCTTGCTCGAAAATTTCTGTTCAGTAGCGCTCTCACTCATTAGCTGCTGCTACTTTTGCTCTCCTCTCCTCTTTCCATTCTTACCAATTCCACTATTAACCTTTATCTGGCACACTGGTCTGAAAGCCATGGACCGTAAATAATGACTTCGATTTTTTATACCCGATACTCAAAATGAGTATATGGGTATATTAGATTTGTGGTGAAAATGGATGTGTGTAACATCCAGAAGGAATAGTTTCCAACCGCATAAAGTATATATATTCTTGATCAGCATCAATAGCCGAGTCGGCAGAGCCATGTCTATCTGTCCGTCCCTATAAGCGCCTAGTACTCAAAGACTATAAGAGCTAGAGCAACGACATTTTATATCCGGACTTCCTTGATATGTCACTGTTACAAGTATATTTCAAAATTTTGCCCCGCCCATTTCCGGCCCACAAAAGTCGAAAATCTGTGGCATCTTTTAGAGTGCAAAATCTGAACCAGATCGTATAATTATGAGAGCCAAAATCTAGAAAACAATTTCATTCTCTCTCGCTCTGTCTCTCTCGAACACACAGATTTCATGGTCGGCTTTGCCGATTGCAAAATATGAGTTCCACACTACTGTCAGATCTCACTATAAAACGCATATCTCTCGTAAAAATGTATGATTATATGTATATAATTTTAGGTTTTCTCGCCTAAAATAAAACACATTAGGAATTTACGGGTTCTGTGCTAGAATTTTCGGCCATATTATTGCCTTTCCTTGTTATGTGACCCCAAAGCTACCCCCTGTGCTAAAATTTTCTTTTAGAACATACATTAATATTTTAATTTTTTTTTTTAATTTTACAAAAAGCATACCCAACAACAGTAAATATACAAAGCACTAAATTATTCACTCGGTTGCCCCTCTAAAAACAATTTTCGTTTCTCGAATAATGGTATCGGCTACGGAGTTCATGGTTTGAGACTTTATGCTGTCTAAACATAGAAAGTTCCACGGATCTTGTAGTTACTCAGTTTAACCTCAAGGTCAAGCAAAACATCTCTTTTTTAAAAATTCTCGTCCCGGATAAACATGACCATAGTTTCCTTGACCCCTCTTTCTAGCCGGTGCATACGATTTGTCACCTGTTTAAAAATCGCCCCACTAGACCTGAACATAGAGTTGGAATTCTTTAGACCTTGTCTTTACTACCGATACAACGAATACTCTGGTCTGCAGAGGATCTCTATCCCTCTATCTATATCCAAATCTTTCAAAAAGCCCTCGGCTATCTTTTGTTTCAAAAAGGCTGAAGGCCTTATATTTTTGATTCGCACACTTACTCAGATCGATTGGTCATTACTCGACGACTTTCAAGAGATTGAGCCCGCCACTAATGCATTCTACAGGACTGTTTTTTCATCTTTCCTACCTTTGTTCCATTAGTTTCCCATCTCAGATATCTTGCTGCCCTTTTTTGGTTCACTCCGCGGCTAATAAATAATAATAAAAACTCGTTTATATAAGAAGTTTGAGCTGTCTGGCTCGCAGTCAGATTTTTCTAGGTATTCAATTGCAAAATCTAAATTTTCCATTTGTAATACACAATGCTATAACAGTTATTTGGCATTTTGCCAACTTTAAGCGAGATCCTAAATAATTCTTTAAGTTTGTTAACTCTAAACGTAATTCTTCAAAATATCCCTCTTCATTACATTTAAATGGTACTTATGCAGATAACAATTCCGATATTGCTAACCTATTTGCTTAATTTTTTTCAACTATGTTACTCGGCTACTTCTTATAACATACCCTCTATTCTCGCTTCACCTAACTACTTTCCTGCCGCTCACTCATATCCTATCCCATTAAATAGTTCAAGTTGTATCCATCCCCCCTTTATTGATTATGATGGCCTTTTAACTAATTTAAAATCGTGTAAATCTTCTTGGTTCCCAGTGCCTTGCTTAAACTTTCTGGGGATTCTCTTTGCGATTCTCTTCTCTTAAAACTATTCAACCTCTCTCCCGAGCTAAGTAATTTTCCCACCGTCTGGAAAGAATCTTACATAGTTCCTATTCATAACGAGGGGGAACGTTGTGAGTTGCTGCGGAGACCGCAACTCTACATTTATACCCGATACTTTGTCGGTATGGCTCTCCTCCGGCAGATGCCGCTAATATTAATCGACACGACAAAGAGTGCGTGCGAGAAAGTCAGAAAATCAGTCTGAGCGTGACGTTGGGCGCTGCGTAGCCACTGCAAATAGATTTGATTCTGATTTTTTAGTTTTCTCGAATCTGCAATATTGTGGATGCAACAGATTTTCGTCCTTGGTGGTGGTGGAAGGGGGTGGGGCGAAATTTTGACACAAAACGGTCAAGGTCCGATATCACAAGAGTGTGGATAAAAAATGTTGTTGCAATTGGCAAAACCGACCATGAAACCTGTGTGTTAGAGAGAGACAGAGCGAGAAAAAATTAAATTGTGTTCTTGATTCTGGCTATAATAATTATACGATCTGGTTCAGTTCTACACTCTAGAACATATAGTCATCCTCTGAGATTTTGCGTTTTCAGTTTTCTTGTATTTTTGAAATTGTATGTTCGGGCCAGCCGCTGAGGAATAACCGTAACTTTAGCATTATTATTGTATGAGCATAGAGAGCCGCCTACATATGTTGTAAAACGTTGACTTTCTGCAGAGCTGCTGCGCTCTCTCGCTAAAGGGGCTCTCTGCCGCCGCCACTTCGGCAACTACTTTGATCTGCTGCCGCCACTTAGGCAGTCACTTTGATCTAACGCCGTCGTCTATAGTTTTAGTTCTATGCTAACCCCTCTGCGCATTGGTTGCATATCGATCTCGCATAAAGTTCATCTGGCAATAGCAAGCAATCGGCTTCCGCTAAGCCACCAAGATTAAATATAAATTATAAAGTTTAACCCAAAATCTCTTTTTATTTTGAAATACATAGGTGCCAAAAAAGCTTGGCATCTCAAACATTGGTGACCCCCCGACGTGATATAAAACCATTGCTTAATCGCGTTCCGTTAAAACACTTATTAATTATACAATATTGTGTTGTTGGGTAGTTTAACTACCAACAAATACATTTGTGTGCACATTAAAAACAGTTTAAAGTGCAAATTCAGTGAGAGTGCGGCTGGAATATTTATAGACAAATTCCGGTACTTTAAGCGTCGAATCTCTCATTCTCTGCGCAGCTGCAGCCGCGGTTCTTGACTTTTCGTGTCTTGCATTCTCGCTCTCGCGTCTATACATCGTCGCTTAAGCGGTATTTCATTTTCCGTTGTTGTGTCGATTGCACAACGGTTAACATGGACAACGATCCAAATACAGGCGCGGGCGGAAATATTGTGGTGGCTGATTCCAGACTGAGTCTGTATAAACGTAAAAGTCAGTCATTATATGATCGATTGCACAGGCTTGGCGAATCCTTCGCGGGGAATAAAATCGACAAGCTGACCGCCGCGGAAGTCGAGGTGCGCCTTGATATGTTGGCAGAAATTCGAGCGGAATTTAATAAGGCCCATAATGAGTTGGAGGCTCTCGATCAAAACGAGATTGGGAGTGAGCTGCGCGAAATCTTCGATACTCTTTTCATATCGTTGAAAGCTGAGTTGCTGGCTGCTGTTGAAGTAAGCCAGTCACACGCCGCTGCCAATTCTACGACTCTGCCAAGCCATTCCGGACATAGTACCATCATCATGGCTCACAAGCAGCGACTTCCTGAGCTGAAGGTGCCGAAGTTTTCTGGTGGATACGTCGAGTTCTCGGATTTTATGGCAATGTTCAAATCGGTGATTGAAGCGGATGCGGATCTCAGTGACATCGAGAAATTCCAGCACCTTCGCTCTTGCCTCGCTGATGCGGCTTTGGATTCGGTTCGATCGTTGGAGCTCTCCAGTGCCAATTATCGTGCGGCTCTGGATATACTTAATAAACGCTTTAATAACAAAAGACTTGTTTTCCAGGCACACATCAAGAAGATTCTTGGGATAAAGAGGGTAGACTCGCCTTCTGCTAAAAGGCTTCGGGAGTTTTCGGATGCAGTCAATTTACACATGCGAGCGTTGCAGGGCGTATATTTTGAAATATACGTTTTATAGTGATATCTAACAGGAGTGCGGATACCAAATTTGGTTGCACTAGCCTTAATAGTTTCTGAGATTTGTGGATGCCCCAGATTTTCGTCCTTTGCGGGGCGGAAGGGGGTGTGGCGAAATTTTGACACAAAACGGTCAAGGTCCGATATCACAGGAGTGTGGATAAAAAATGTTGTTGCAACTGGCAAAACCGACCATGAAACCTGTGTGTTAGAGAGAGACAGAGCGAGAAAAAATTAAATTGTGTTCTTGATTCTGGCTATAATAATTATACGATCTGGTTCAGTTCTACACTCTAGAACATATAGTCATCCTCTGAGATTTTGCGTTTTCAGTTTTCTTGTATTTTTGAAATTGTAGATGCCACAGAATTTCGCCCTATGTGGGGGCGGGGCAATGTTTTGAAATATACTTTTAGCAGTGACATATTACAGAAGTCTGGATATAGAATGTCGTAGCTCTAGCTCTTATCGTCTTTGAGCACTAGGCGCTAATAGGGATGGACAGACGGACGGACGGACAGACAGACAGGGCTCAATCGACTCGGCTATTGATGCTGATCAAGAATATAAATGTATATACTTTATGGGGTCGGAAACGATTCCATCTGGAACATACACACATCCATTTTCACCACAAATCTAATATACCCCAATACTAATTTTGAGTATCGGGTATAAAAAGGGGTCGAAATCAGACATCTCAAACTACCGTTGTATCTCCAATTTATCTGCCATTCCTAAACTCTTCGAAGAACATATTACTTCTCAGCTCCAACACTTTTGTAGTAACATGTTTTCAGAATCACAGCACGGATTTGTAACTATGTAACTGCCGGATTTGCAACGCAATGTTAAACTGACGTAGTTCATACTGATTTTAGTAAAGCTTTCTCTATTAGGATTTCCGACTAAACTTCTTCTTTGGACTAATGCGTACCTTTGCAATCGTTCTCAGCGTGTCTGCTTCCAACTTCTCTTTCCAAACCTAGCGATCCTGTGTCCTCGTTATTTCTTCAATCGGATCTCGACGCTCGCAACAATTGGTATATTATTAACGCTCTTCCTCTTAAAATTTCCACATGTAACGTCATGACCTTCCATCGCAACAAGCCTTAACTATTTGACTTTTCAATTAATAATATGTCCTTGGAACGCCTGTACAAAGTTAATGACTTAACCGGTATGGACCTTCGGGCCAGACATGGAGGTTGATAAGGATCAAGCACGCGTTGGGATGTCAATCCAAACGTCGGTGGAAAACATGACTGCTAACGACGACCCAACGCGGCAGTGGATGGTGGAGAAGGTGCCCTAACTGGAAGCTCTAAGGGAGGGTGCCAAGCTGGAGTTGTTAGAGAGGGAGCTGAACCCGTCTATACCAAAGGCGGAGGTGACCTTCAGGAAGGCTATGTTGAAAATGATCTAGGTCTGGAGACCATACCGGTGGCCGCCCAGGGTCTTGCACTGGACGACTCGGAGGAAGGGGAGGACGGTGTCCTAAGAACTAAAATCAACCGCTTGTCTGAGGTTGAGTTAGCCACCCATGACATTAAGGGTGCCGCAGCTCAACCTTATTGATCCTCATGATCCTCATGATCCGGTGATCCTCATTGACATGGAGGAAGGGCCCGCTGACATAGCTTTAGCCGTGGATTGTGTTAGGCCATTCTGTGTCCGGACTAAAGTCCTCAAATTACAACCTTCTTCACTCAACATCGGTAAGCAGGAACAGAACCGCCGTACTCGTACGGAAGGGAATCCATGCTCATCTTATGCCTCATTACATCACGGATGACCTGACGGTAGTGATGCTGGAGAGTGAGGAAAAGCGCCTCATGGCAGCTTCCTGCTACATGGCACACGACAGCACCGCACCACCAGAAAAACTTAGGAGCCTGGTGACAGAAGCCGGCTCCAAAAATCTCCAAGTGTGTGCGGAAGCCCCGACATTAATAATAGAGGTGAGTCACTCCTAGACTTTATATTATCCACTAACTTAGATGTAGCAAACGTGGGGGAGGAACACACCTTCCTAGGTCCCACCTCGTCAAACGTGCTAGACCTTACTCTCGTCACTGAAAAGAGTACTTTGGTATCTGCTGGAGAGTCCTCGAAAGACCATCTTTCTCAGACCATAAGTACATTCAGTTCAGGTGCGAATTCAAACACTCTTCGAAGATAACTGTCTATAGAAACCCCCAGAATACAAACTGGGTAAAGTTTAAAAAAACATTTACTTCGAAGCTCTGGAATCCGGGCTCAATGAAATCGGCAGAGGATATAGATAAGTCCCTAGAGACCATATCCAAAGAGTTACTGGATGTCTACCACGTATCGTGCGACCCCTCATGACAAGAGAAGAGGTCCAATACACTCTGGTGGAGCCGAGATCTTTCTATCGGAATACGAAATCCGACTTAGGAGCTACAAGAAGGAAATGCGTAAGCCACAAATAAACTAGTGGAGGAACTTCTGCTCCAACATCGAGAAAGTGCCTGAAACCGCTAGGCTCTGGAACCTGCTTTCAAAGCAGCCTACAATACAGAGTCAATTAGAGCTAGATGACAGACAGTGGATAGTTGGCAGTAAAGAAGCCCTAACAGCACTAATGGAGGCACATTTCCCTGGATGCACTGAGGTCACCGACGCCACCGAGATCTGTTAACCACTAAGAGAATCCATTGGGCTATAACTCCATCGCGGGCTTAAAATCGCCAGGACTGGACGGGATATTCCCAGCCATGATGAAGGTGACCAAAGAGGTTATCACCCGATAGCTCTAAGCACTATATTCAGCACGTCTAAGTACGGGCTATATCTCTATCCAATGGAGAGCCTAGAGAGTTGTCTCCCTCCCAGAGGCAGGAAAGTGCTGGCCACGCGAATCCCAAGGATTACATACCGATAAGCCCTACATCCTTTCTTCTAAAAACTGGAAAAGCTGTTGGATTTACACATCAGGAATGAGGTAGAGGGACTGATGTCAACAAACCAACATCCCTACTTCAAAGGGAAATCTGTGGGGACGGCATTACACTCGTTAGTAGCCACCATCGAGAGCGCCTTCACAATAAAAAGTATGTGTTCGGGCCAGCCGCTGAATAATAACCGTAACTTTAAGCATTATTATTGTATGAGCAGAGAGAGCCGCCTATGTTGTAAAACGTTGACTTTCTGCAGAGCTGCTGCGCTCTCCCGCTAAAGGGGCTCTCTGCCGCCGCCACTTCGACAATTACTTTGATCTGCTGCCGCCACTTCAGCAATCACTTTGATCTAAAGCCGTCGTCTATTTTTAGTTCTATGCTAACCCCTCTGCGCATTGGATACATATCGATCTCGCATAAATTTTATCTGGCCATAGCAAGCAATCGGCTTCCGCTAAGCCACCAAGATTAAATCCGAATTATAAAGTTTAACCCAAATTCTCTTTTCATTTTTGAAACACATAAGTTCCAAAAAAGCTTGGCATCTCAAACATTGGTGACCCCCCGACGTGATATAAAACCATTGCTTAATCGCGTTCCGTTAAAACACTTATTAATTATACAATATTTTGTTGTTGGGTAGTTTAACTACCAACAAATACATTTGGGTGCACGTTGAAAAACAGTTTAAAGTGAAAATTCAGTGAGAGTGCGGCTGGAATATTTATATACAAATTCCGGTACTTTAAGCGTCGAATCTCTCATTCTCTGCGCAGCTGTAGCCGCGGTTCTTGACTTTTCGTGTCTTGCATTCTCGCTCTCGCGTCTATACATCGTCGCTTAAGCGGTATTTCATCTTCCGTTGTTGTGTCGAATTGCACAACGGTTAACATGGACAACGATCCGAATACAGGACGGGCGGAAACATTGTGGTGGCTGATTCCAGACTGAGTCTGTATAAGCGTAAAAGTCAGTCATTATATGATCGATTGCATAGGCTTGGCGAATCCTTCGCGGGGAATAAAATCGATAAGTTGACCGCCGCCGAGGCTCTCGATCAAAACGAGATTGGGAGTGAGATGCGCGAAATCTTCGATACTCTTTTCATATCGTTGAAAGCGGAGTTGCTGGCTGCTGTTGAAGTAAGCCAGTCACACGCCGCTGCCCATTCTACGACTCTGCCAAACCATTCCGGACATAGTACCATCATCGTGGCTCACAAGCAGCGACTTCATGAGCTGAAGGTGCCTAAGTTTTCTGGTGGATACGTCGAGATTTCGGATCGCTCTTTTCTTCGCTCTTGCCTCGCTGATGCGGCTTTGGATTCGGTTCGATCGTTGGAGCTCTCCAGTGCCAATTATCGTGCGGCTCTGGATATACTTAATAAACGCTTTAATAACAAAAGACTTGTTTTTCAGGCACACATCAAGAAGATTCTTGGGATAAAGAGGGTAGACTCGCCTTCTGCTAAAAGGCTTCGGGAGTTTTCGGATGCAGTCAATTTACACATGCGAGCGTTGCAGGGCGTATATTTTGAAATATACGTTTTATAGTGATATCTAACAGGAGTGCGGATACCAAATTTGGTTGCACTAGCCTTAAGAGTTTCTGAGATTTGTGGATGCCCCAGATTTTCGTCCTTTGCGGGGCGGAAGGGGGTGTGGCGAAATTTTGACACAAAACGGTCAAGGTCCGATATCACAGGAGTGTGGATAAAAAATGTTGTTGCAATTGGCAAAACCGACCATGAAACCTGTGTGTTAGAGAGAGACAGAGCGAGAAAAAATTAAATTGTGTTCTTGATTCTGGCTATAATAATTATACGATCAGGTTCAGTTCTACACTCTAGAACATATAGTCATCCTCTGAGATTTTGCGTTTTCAGTTTTCTTGTATTTTTGAAATTGTATGTTCGGGCCAGCCGCTGAGGAATAACCGTAACTTTAGCATTATTATTGTATGAGCATAGAGAGCCGCCTACATATGTTGTAAAACGTTGACTTTCTGCAGAGCTGCTGCGCTCTCTCGCTAAAGGGGCTCTCTGCCGCCGCCACTTCGGCAACTACTTTGATCTGCTGCCGCCACTTCGGCAGTCACTTTGATCTAACGCCGTCGTCTATAGTTTTAGTTCTATGCTAACCCCTCTGCGCATTGGTTGCATATCGATCTCGCATAAAGTTCATCTGGCAATAGCAAGCAATCGGCTTCCGCTAAGCCACCAAGATTAAATATAAATTATAAAGTTTAACCCAAAATCTCTTTTTATTTTGAAATACATAGGTGCCAAAAAAGCTTGGCATCTCAAACATTGGTGACCCCCCGACGTGATATAAAACCATTGCTTAATCGCGTTCCGTTAAAACACTTATTAATTATACAATATTGTGTTGTTGGGTAGTTTAACTACCAACAAATACATTTGTGTGCACATTAAAAACAGTTTAAAGTGCAAATTCAGTGAGAGTGCGGCTGGAATATTTATAGACAAATTCCGGTACTTTAAGCGTCGAATCTCTCATTCTCTGCGCAGCTGCAGCCGCGGTTCTTGACTTTTCGTGTCTTGCATTCTCGCTCTCGCGTCTATACATCGTCGCTTAAGCGGTATTTCATTTTCCGTTGTTGTGTCGATTGCACAACGGTTAACATGGACAACGATCCAAATACAGGCGCGGGCGGAAATATTGTGGTGGCTGATTCCAGACTGAGTCTGTATAAACGTAAAAGTCAGTCATTATATGATCGATTGCACAGGCTTGGCGAATCCTTCGCGGGGAATAAAATCGACAAGCTGACCGCCGCGGAAGTCGAGGTGCGCCTTGATATGTTGGCAGAAATTCGAGCGGAATTTAATAAGGCCCATAATGAGTTGGAGGCTCTCGATCAAAACGAGATTGGGAGTGAGCTGCGCGAAATCTTCGATACTCTTTTCATATCGTTGAAAGCTGAGTTGCTGGCTGCTGTTGAAGTAAGCCAGTCACACGCCGCTGCCAATTCTACGACTCTGCCAAGCCATTCCGGACATAGTACCATCATCATGGCTCACAAGCAGCGACTTCCTGAGCTGAAGGTGCCGAAGTTTTCTGGTGGATACGTCGAGTTCTCGGATTTTATGGCAATGTTCAAATCGGTGATTGAAGCGGATGCGGATCTCAGTGACATCGAGAAATTCCAGCACCTTCGCTCTTGCCTCGCTGATGCGGCTTTGGATTCGGTTCGATCGTTGGAGCTCTCCAGTGCCAATTATCGTGCGGCTCTGGATATACTTAATAAACGCTTTAATAACAAAAGACTTGTTTTCCAGGCACACATCAAGAAGATTCTTGGGCTAAAGAGGGTAGACTCGCCTTCTGCTAAAAGGCTTCGGGAGTTTTCGGATGCAGTCAATTTACACATGCGAGCGTTGCAGACATTGGGAACTGCTGAGGAGATTTCGGGATTCATGGTTATCAACATGCTGCTGCAGAAGTTGGATTCGAAGACGCAAACCAAATGGGAGGAGCACACATCGTCGGATGCTCTACCTACCGCAGAGAAATTCTTCGAATTCTTGCAGCAACGCTGCCAGAAAATGGAGCGATTGGAATATGCTACAGCGACACACGCTAGTAGCGATCAGGTGGGAAAAAACCATTCCTATACGCATGTTAAGAAAACGTTTGTAGCTTCCAACTCTTCCGACCCGTCTGTATGCGTTTTTTGCCACTCAGCGGGCCATGGAATATACTCGTGCAAGATATTCGAAAATCTCTCACCGTTGCTGCGCCACAAAGAAGTGAAGAAGCTTTCCCTATGCTTCAATTGCCTAAAACCGGGGCACCGGACCCGCGCATGCAATAGTGGAAAATGTAGAGTATGCGGCGGTAAGCATCATAGTTTGTTGCACTTCGTTAGTATGCAGCCCACAACACAAGGCTGCCCAGGTATTACTCCTCCCGATCTGGCCGTTCAACCGGACACTTTTTCCGTTGCTCAAAATTCTGCTAGCAGCTCGTCTCTACCTTCGTCTACCTCTCTTGCTGCCCAAGGTCTTCACTCTGATGTCGTGCTTCTGGCTACAGCCGTGGTTCTCGTGAAGAATCGGTCTGGCGTTTTAGTTCCTTGTCGTGCCATCTTAGATTCAGGATCGCAGCTGCATCTCGTCACATCCAGGTTCGCCCAGCAGCTTCAGCTTAGGAGAACTCAATCGTCTGCACTTGTGTCTGGGCTGGGCGATACCAGCGTTTCTACTGAGGGATCCACCATAAGCATTTGTATGCATTCTCGCACCTCTTCTTACACAACTACGCTTACTGCTCTCATCGCCCCCACGATTACCGATTCTCAACCAAGTATGGCAGTAAATGTATCCGATTGGCGTATTCCATCTAACATTCAGCTCGCTGATCCTGCATTTTTCAATCCTCAACGGGTTGATCTTCTCATTGGTGCGAGCGTTTTTTATGATCTCCTCTGCGTAGGGCAAATCAAACTCACCGATGGACTGCCTCTTCTGCAGAAGACCCGGCTTGGGTGGATCGTATCTGGTGGTGGGCAGAAGGTATCAAGCTCGGCGCTTTTGGCCACGCACAATTGTCCAGATTCGATAGCTGAGATGGAAGCAAGGTTGGATAAAACTCTTCGTATGTTTTGGGAAGTCGAGAATTGTGTGGAGGTTGGGTTGAATACCAAAGAAGAAGACGATTGTGAAGCACATTTCGTAAGCCACCTCTCACGGTTGCCATCCGGGGAGTATGCAGTTCGTCTGCCGCTAAACAACAATATTGATCGTTTAGGAGAATCTTATGCTCAGGCTTATCGACGGTTCATCAGTCTGGAGCGAAAACTGGAGCGTAATCCTACACTCAAGGAGCGGTATTCCGCCTTTATGAGGGAGTACATTGATTTGCATCATATGCACCAAGTCAACCCTGATTCCCGTAGCCTCTGCAAATATTTCCTGCCTCATCACTGTGTCCTAAAGGAGGACAGTACGACGACAAAACTCCGTGTCGTTTTCGATGGATCCGCAGCTACATCAACTGGATATTCTCTAAATGATGTGATGATGACAGGCCCTGTTATTCAGCCTGCATTGTTCAACATATTGATTCGCTTTCGAACATATCCAGTCGCTCTCACTGGGGACATTTGTAAAATGTACCGCTGCGTACGAGTGTCTCCACCCGACAATTTGTATCAGTGCATCCTATGGCGAGATTCCATCGAGTCCGAGGTTCAAGTCTACACATTAGACACCGTCACATACGGGACGAGGGCTGCATCATTTTTAGCGGTCCGCGCAATGCACCAGCTGGCCATCGACGATTGCATAGGCTTGGCGAATCCTTCGCGGGGAATAAAATCGATAAGTTGACCGCCGCCGAGGCTCTCGATCAAAACGAGATTGGGAGTGAGATGCGCGAAATCTTCGATACTCTTTTCATATCGTTGAAAGCGGAGTTGCTGGCTGCTGTTGAAGTAAGCCAGTCACACGCCGCTGCCCATTCTACGACTCTGCCAAACCATTCCGGACATAGTACCATCATCGTCGCTCACAAGCAGCGACTTCATGAGCTGAAGGTGCCTAAGTTTTCTGGTGGATACGTCGAGATTTCGGATCGCTCTTTTCTTCGCTCTTGCCTCGCTGATGCGGCTTTGGATTCGGTTCGATCGTTGGAGCTCTCCAGTGCCAATTATCGTGCGGCTCTGGATATACTTAATAAACGCTTTAATAACAAAAGACTTGTTTTTCAGGCACACATCAAGAAGATTCTTGGGATAAAGAGGGTAGACTCGCCTTCTGCTAAAAGGCTTCGGGAGTTTTCGGATGCAGTCAATTTACACATGCGAGCGTTGCAGGGCGTATATTTTGAAATATACGTTTTATAGTGATATCTAACAGGAGTGCGGATACCAAATTTGGTTGCACTAGCCTTAAGAGTTTCTGAGATTTGTGGATGCCCCAGATTTTCGTCCTTTGCGGGGCGGAAGGGGGTGTGGCGAAATTTTGACACAAAACGGTCAAGGTCCGATATCACAGGAGTGTGGATAAAAAATGTTGTTGCAATTGGCAAAACCGACCATGAAACCTGTGTGTTAGAGAGAGACAGAGCGAGAAAAAATTAAATTGTGTTCTTGATTCTGGCTATAATAATTATACGATCTGGTTCAGTTCTACACTCTAGAACATATAGTCATCCTCTGAGATTTTGCGTTTTCAGTTTTCTTGTATTTTTGAAATTGTATGTTCGGGCCAGCCGCTGAGGAATAACCGTAACTTTAGCATTATTATTGTATGAGCATAGAGAGCCGCCTACATATGTTGTAAAACGTTGACTTTCTGCAGAGCTGCTGCGCTCTCTCGCTAAAGGGGCTCTCTGCCGCCGCCACTTCGGCAACTACTTTGATCTGCTGCCGCCACTTAGGCAGTCACTTTGATCTAACGCCGTCGTCTATAGTTTTAGTTCTATGCTAACCCCTCTGCGCATTGGTTGCATATCGATCTCGCATAAAGTTCATCTGGCAATAGCAAGCAATCGGCTTCCGCTAAGCCACCAAGATTAAATATAAATTATAAAGTTTAACCCAAAATCTCTTTTTATTTTGAAATACATAGGTGCCAAAAAAGCTTGGCATCTCAAACATTGGTGACCCCCCGACGTGATATAAAACCATTGCTTAATCGCGTTCCGTTAAAACACTTATTAATTATACAATATTGTGTTGTTGGGTAGTTTAACTACCAACAAATACATTTGTGTGCACATTAAAAACAGTTTAAAGTGCAAATTCAGTGAGAGTGCGGCTGGAATATTTATAGACAAATTCCGGTACTTTAAGCGTCGAATCTCTCATTCTCTGCGCAGCTGCAGCCGCGGTTCTTGACTTTTCGTGTCTTGCATTCTCGCTCTCGCGTCTATACATCGTCGCTTAAGCGGTATTTCATTTTCCGTTGTTGTGTCGATTGCACAACGGTTAACATGGACAACGATCCAAATACAGGCGCGGGCGGAAATATTGTGGTGGCTGATTCCAGACTGAGTCTGTATAAACGTAAAAGTCAGTCATTATATGATCGATTGCACAGGCTTGGCGAATCCTTCGCGGGGAATAAAATCGACAAGCTGACCGCCGCGGAAGTCGAGGTGCGCCTTGATATGTTGGCAGAAATTCGAGCGGAATTTAATAAGGCCCATAATGAGTTGGAGGCTCTCGATCAAAACGAGATTGGGAGTGAGCTGCGCGAAATCTTCGATACTCTTTTCATATCGTTGAAAGCTGAGTTGCTGGCTGCTGTTGAAGTAAGCCAGTCACACGCCGCTGCCAATTCTACGACTCTGCCAAGCCATTCCGGACATAGTACCATCATCATGGCTCACAAGCAGCGACTTCCTGAGCTGAAGGTGCCGAAGTTTTCTGGTGGATACGTCGAGTTCTCGGATTTTATGGCAATGTTCAAATCGGTGATTGAAGCGGATGCGGATCTCAGTGACATCGAGAAATTCCAGCACCTTCGCTCTTGCCTCGCTGATGCGGCTTTGGATTCGGTTCGATCGTTGGAGCTCTCCAGTGCCAATTATCGTGCGGCTCTGGATATACTTAATAAACGCTTTAATAACAAAAGACTTGTTTTCCAGGCACACATCAAGAAGATTCTTGGGCTAAAGAGGGTAGACTCGCCTTCTGCTAAAAGGCTTCGGGAGTTTTCGGATGCAGTCAATTTACACATGCGAGCGTTGCAGACATTGGGAACTGCTGAGGAGATTTCGGGATTCATGGTTATCAACATGCTGCTGCAGAAGTTGGATTCGAAGACGCAAACCAAATGGGAGGAGCACACATCGTCGGATGCTATACCTACCGCAGAGAAATTCTTCGAATTCTTGCAGCAACGCTGCCAGAAAATGGAGCGATTGGAATATGCTACAGCGACACACGCTAGTAGCGATCAGGTGGGAAAAAACCATTCCTATACGCATGTTAAGAAAACGTTTGTAGCTTCCAACTCTTCCGACCCGTCTGTATGCGTTTTTTGCCACTCAGCGGGCCATGGAATATACTCGTGCAAGATATTCGAAAATCTCTCACCGTTGCTGCGCCACAAAGAAGTGAAGAAGCTTTCCCTATGCTTCAATTGCCTAAAACCGGGGCACCGGACCCGCGCATGCAATAGTGGAAAATGTAGAGTATGCGGCGGTAAGCATCATAGTTTGTTGCACTTCGTTAGTATGCAGCCCACAACACAAGGCTGCCCAGGTATTACTCCTCCCGATCTGGCCGTTCAACCGGACACTTTTTCCGTTGCTCAAAATTCTGCTAGCAGCTCGTCTCTACCTTCGTCTACCTCTCTTGCTGCCCAAGGTCTTCACTCTGATGTCGTGCTTCTGGCTACAGCCGTGGTTCTCGTGAAGAATCGGTCTGGCGTTTTAGTTCCTTGTCGTGCCATCTTAGATTCAGGATCGCAGCTGCATCTCGTCACATCCAGGTTCGCCCAGCAGCTTCAGCTTAGGAGAACTCAATCGTCTGCACTTGTGTCTGGGCTGGGCGATACCAGCGTTTCTACTGAGGGATCCACCATAAGCATTTGTATGCATTCTCGCACCTCTTCTTACACAACTACGCTTACTGCTCTCATCGCCCCCACGATTACCGATTCTCAACCAAGTATGGCAGTAAATGTATCCGATTGGCGTATTCCATCTAACATTCAGCTCGCTGATCCTGCATTTTTCAATCCTCAACGGGTTGATCTTCTCATTGGTGCGAGCGTTTTTTATGATCTCCTCTGCGTAGGGCAAATCAAACTCACCGATGGACTGCCTCTTCTGCAGAAGACCCGGCTTGGGTGGATCGTATCTGGTGGTGGGCAGAAGGTATCAAGCTCGGCGCTTTTGGCCACGCACAATTGTCCAGATTCGATAGCTGAGATGGAAGCAAGGTTGGATAAAACTCTTCGTATGTTTTGGGAAGTCGAGAATTGTGTGGAGGTTGGGTTGAATACCAAAGAAGAAGACGATTGTGAAGCACATTTCGTAAGCCACCTTTCACGGTTGCCATCCGGGGAGTATGCAGTTCGTCTGCCGCTAAACAACAATATTGATCGTTTAGGAGAATCTTATGCTCAGGCTTATCGACGGTTCATCAGTCTGGAGCGAAAACTGGAGCGTAATCCTACACTCAAGGAGCGGTATTCCGCCTTTATGAGGGAGTACATTGATTTGCATCATATGCACCAAGTCAACCCTGATTCCCGTAGCCTCTGCAAATATTTCCTGCCTCATCACTGTGTCCTAAAGGAGGACAGTACGACGACAAAACTCCGTGTCGTTTTCGATGGATCCGCAGCTACATCAACTGGATATTCTCTAAATGATGTGATGATGACAGGCCCTGTTATTCAGCCTGCATTGTTCAACATATTGATTCGCTTTCGAACATATCCAGTCGCTCTCACTGGGGACATTTGTAAAATGTACCGCTGCGTACGAGTGTCTCCACCCGACAATTTGTATCAGTGCATCCTATGGCGAGATTCCATCGAGTCCGAGGTTCAAGTCTACACATTAGACACCGTCACATACGGGACGAGGGCTGCATCATTTTTAGCGGTCCGCGCAATGCACCAGCTGGCCATCGACGAGGGTGAATCCTACCCTCTTGGCTCAGCTGCTCTGCGGCAGGAGTTTTTCGTGGATGACCTCATTTCGGGCGGTAATTCGGTCGCACAGGTCATGGAAAAAATGCACCAAACATCAGCTTTACTGTCCCGTGGTAACTTTAGACTTAGGAAATGGTGCTCCAGTCACCAGGAAGTACTTGAGGGAACCCCTGAAGATGACATAGAGAAGTTCCTAAAGTTTAATGATGGAAGCGACATAGCCAAAACTCTCGGCTTAGCGTGGGACCCTGCTTCGGATCAGCTGCTTTTTGCCTTGTCCGCACTGGACACAACCTCAAAGCCATCAAAGGCTGCCCAGGTATTACTCCTCCCGATCTGGCCGTTCAACCGGACACTTTTTCCGTTGCTCAAAATTCTGCTAGCAGCTCGTCTCTACCTTCGTCTACCTCTCTTGCTGCCCAAGGTCTTCACTCTGATGTCGTGCTTCTGGCTACAGCCGTGGTTCTCGTGAAGAATCGGTCTGGCGTTTTAGTTCCTTGTCGTGCCATCTTAGATTCAGGATCGCAGCTGCATCTCGTCACATCCAGGTTCGCCCAGCAGCTTCAGCTTAGGAGAACTCAATCGTCTGCACTTGTGTCTGGGCTGGGCGATACCAGCGTTTCTACTGAGGGATCCACCAGAAGCATTTGTATGCATTCTCGCACCTCTTCTTACACAACTACGCTTACTGCTCTCATCGCCCCCACGATTACCGATTCTCAACCAAGTATGGCAGTAAATGTATCCGATTGGCGTATTCCATCTAACATTCAGCTCGCTGATCCTGCATTTTTCAATCCTCAACGGGTTGATCTTCTCATTGGTGCGAGCGTTTTTTATGATCTCCTCTGCGTAGGGCAAATCAAACTCACCGATGGACTGCCTCTTCTGCAGAAGACCCGGCTTGGGTGGATCGTATCTGGTGGTGGGCAGAAGGTATCAAGCTCGGCGCTTTTGGCCACGCACAATTGTCCAGATTCGATAGCTGAGATGGAAGCAAGGTTGGATAAAACTCTTCGTATGTTTTGGGAAGTCGAGAATTGTGTGGAGGTTGGGTTGAATACCAAAGAAGAAGACGATTGTGAAGCACATTTCGTAAGCCACCTTTCACGGTTGCCATCCGGGGAGTATGCAGTTCGTCTGCCGCTAAACAACAATATTGATCGTTTAGGAGAATCTTATGCTCAGGCTTATCGACGGTTCATCAGTCTGGAGCGAAAACTGGAGCGTAATCCTACACTCAAGGAGCGGTATTCCGCCTTTATGAGGGAGTACATTGATTTGCATCATATGCACCAAGTCAACCCTGATTCCCGTAGCCTCTGCAAATATTTCCTGCCTCATCACTGTGTCCTAAAGGAGGACAGTACGACGACAAAACTCCGTGTCGTTTTCGATGGATCCGCAGCTACATCAACTGGATATTCTCTAAATGATGTGATGATGACAGGCCCTGTTATTCAGCCTGCATTGTTCAACATATTGATTCGCTTTCGAACATATCCAGTCGCTCTCACTGGGGACATTTGTAAAATGTACCGCTGCGTACGAGTGTCTCCACCCGACAATTTGTATCAGTGCATCCTATGGCGAGATTCCATCGAGTCCGAGGTTCAAGTCTACACATTAGACACCGTCACATACGGGACGAGGGCTGCATCATTTTTAGCGGTCCGCGCAATGCACCAGCTGGCCATCGACGAGGGTGAATCCTACCCTCTTGGCTCAGCTGCTCTGCGGCAGGAGTTTTTCGTGGATGACCTCATTTCGGGCGGTAATTCGGTCGCACAGGTCATGGAAAAAATGCACCAAACATCAGCTTTACTGTCCCGTGGTAACTTTAGACTTAGGAAATGGTGCTCCAGTCACCAGGAAGTACTTGAGGGAACCCCTGAAGATGACATAGAGAAGTTCCTAAAGTTTAATGATGGAAGCGACATAGCCAAAACTCTCGGCTTAGCGTGGGACCCTGCTTCGGATCAGCTGCTTTTTGCCTTGTCCGCACTGGACACAACCTCAAAGCCATCAAAGCGGTCGGTTTTATCTACGATTGCGCGGTTCTACGACCCTCTTGGATTGATAAATCCAGTCATTGTCAGGTGCAAAATCTTCCTTCAGCAGCTTTGGAGAGAAAATTTGGATTGGGATGAAAGCCTACCCTCAGCGTTGCATTCAACTTGGATGGACTTGAGAAATAGTTTGGCAAGCATTTCTCGGATCTCATTTCCTCGCTTGGTTCTTCGTTCTAGTGTGGCTACAGAAGTTCACGGATTCTGTGATGCCAGCTTAGAAGCATATGGCGCTTGCGTGTATGTCGTGTCCAGGGAAGCCCAGTCTTCGAGCCACGTTTTGTGCTCAAAGTCGCGAGTGGCGCCGCTAAAGACTATATCGATTCCTAAGCTGGAATTAAGTGGAGCCCATTTGCTTGCAAAAATCATGCAGAATGTAAAGGACATGGGAATCTTTACAGGTCGGTTCTATTGCTGGTCGGATTCGTCAACAGCATTATCTTGGATTAGGGACGAGCCAGCTAAATTTCAAGTTTTCGTGGCAAATCGAGTGGCATCAATTCAGGAGTTGACGGCAGACATGGAATGGCGCTATGTTCCCACATCTTTAAATCCTGCTGATATTCTCTCGAGAGGCTCGCTTCCCAACCATCTTATCCAGTCAGAGCTATGGTTTCACGGCCCATCCTTTTTGCTATGCTCCAAGGATAAGTGGCCTGTATCTCCTACTAACAACATAGCAACTTTGGAGCTTCGCAAGAGAGGATTGCTAATCACGTCTCCACATGCCGATCTCACGTCCGGATGCAAATTTGCGAATTCATTCTTTCGCATGCAGCGCACATTCGCCTACATGCATAAATTTATACATCGTCTTAGGCATCCAGGACTCACCGTTTCTGATATTCGGCAAGGAACGCATCTTCTAATTCGACACATTCAGCTGGCAAATTTGTGGATGGACATAAAGGAGATTCGGCGCAATGGTCAAGTCATGAAATCCAGTTCTATTAGTTCGCTCAACCCGTTCATCGATCATTCTGGACTACTTAGAGTTGGAGGTCGTCTTGGCAACTCATCGCTAGGATTTGATGCTCAGCACCCGCTCATTTTGCCAAAGGGACATTCCATTACCTTTGCGCTGATAAGATATTATCATGAAAGAAACCTCCATGCCGGACCTCGCGCCTTGCTATCCAAAATTCGGCTGGAATATTGGCCCATTGGAGGTGTTAAGGCAGTGTCAAGGGTCGTCAGCAGATGTGTGAGATGCTTCAGGACTAGGCCGCGCATGGTCGAACACATCATGGGAGACCTACCTAAGGAACGTTTGGAAGGATCTCGAGCTTTTGAAGTCACTGGAGTAGATTACTGTGGACCTTTTTTCTACCGATCAGAAATCCGCACAAGGCCTCCGATCAAGTGCTACATTAGCGTATTCATCTGCTTCACTTCCAAGGCTATACACATGGAGCTTGTAAAGGATTTGACCACTGCATCGTTTCTAGGCGCACTAAAGCGTTTTACTTCCACTCGAGGAAGGCCAAGTCAAATTTGGTCGGACAATGCGACAAACTTCGTTGGGGCCAAGAACGAGCTTCTGGA
This sequence comes from Drosophila persimilis, assembly GCF_003286085.1. Lineage (NCBI taxonomy): Eukaryota > Metazoa > Arthropoda > Insecta > Diptera > Drosophilidae > Drosophila > Drosophila persimilis. The sequence continues at coordinate 862,463 of NW_020825327.1, forward strand.
GCTAAAGAAGCTCTGTCTAAGCGAACCGCATATGAAGGAGGTCCACGAATCCTGCTTGGCTGACTCGATCGACTGGCGTTTCATCCCACCTCGCTCTCCGCATTTTGGCGGGTTGTGGGAAGCCGCCGTGAAGACCGCAAAATATCACCTGTACCGCTCAGTTGGACCATCTGTGCTTAGCTTCGACGAGCTGCGCACTCTGATCTGTCAGATCACTGCAATTGTTAACTCTCGCCCTTTGCTCTCGCTTTCAGAAAATCCTGATGATTTAGACGTTTTGACTCCTGCTCATCTGCTTTTAGGCGGCCCCCATGAGCAAATCCTCGAGCCTGATCTAACGAAGCTGAACTACAATCGTCTGGATGGCTGGCAGCGGGTCACCCAACTACAACAAATATTTTGGAGCCGTTGGCGCGAAGAGTATCTCACTCTGTTGCAAGAGCGCGCGAAGTGGCGTACCCCCGCGCAAAACATCTGCAAGAACGACCTCGTTCTGGTGAAGGACGAAAATCTTCCTCCAATGCGTTGGCCACTGGCTAGAGTGGTCGATGTCGTTTTGGGCAAGGACGGAGTGTGTCGCGTCGCTGACCTGAAGACATCCTCAGGAAACATCAGGAGGGCCGTCACTCGGCTATGTTTGCTGCCCCTTAAGGAATCTGTTGAGAGACTAGCTCCCAACGGGGGGAGTATGTTCGGGCCAGCCGCTGAGGAATAACCGTAACTTTAGCATTATTATTGTATGAGCATAGAGAGCCGCCTACATATGTTGTAAAACGTTGACTTTCTGCAGAGCTGCTGCGCTCTCTCGCTAAAGGGGCTCTCTGCCGCCGCCACTTCGGCAACTACTTTGATCTGCTGCCGCCACTTCGGCAGTCACTTTGATCTAACGCCGTCGTCTATAGTTTTAGTTCTATGCTAACCCCTCTGCGCATTGGTTGCATATCGATCTCGCATAAAGTTCATCTGGCAATAGCAAGCAATCGGCTTCCGCTAAGCCACCAAGATTAAATACAAATTATAAAGTTTAACCCAAAATCTCTTTTTATTTTGAAATACATAGGTGCCAAAAAAGCTTGTCATCTCAAACATTGTAGATGCCACAGAATTTCGCCCTATGTGGGGGCGGGGCAATGTTTTGAAATATACTTTTAGCAGTGACATATTACAGAAGTCTGGATATAGAATGTCGTAGCTCTAGCTCTTATCGTCTTTGAGCACTAGGCGCTAATAGGGACGGACAGACAGACAGGGCTCAATCGACTCGGCTATTGATGCTGATCAAGAATATAAATGTATATACTTTATGGGGTCGGAAACGATTCCATCTGGAACATACACACATCCATTTTCACCACAAATCTAATATACCCCAATACTAATTTTGAGTATCGGGTATAAAAAGGGGTCGAAATCAGACATCTCAAACTACCGTTGTATCTCCAATTTATCTGCCATTCCTAAACTCTTCGAAGAACATATTACTTCTCAGCTCCAACACTTTTGTAGTAACATGTTTTCAGAATCACAGCACGGATTTGTAACTATGTAACTGCCGGATTTGCAACGCAATGTTAAACTGACGTAGTTCATACTGATTTTAGTAAAGCTTTCTCTATTAGGATTTCCGACTAAACTTCTTCTTTGGACTAATGCGTACCTTTGCAATCGTTCTCAGCGTGTCTGCTTCCAACTTCTCTTTCCAAACCTAGGGATCCTGTGTCCCCGTTATTTCTTTAATCGGATCTCGACGCTCGCAACAATTGGTATATTATTAACGCTCTTCCTCTTAAAATTTCCACATGTAACGTCATGACCTTCCATCGCAACAAGCCTTAACTATTTGACTTTTCAATTAATAATATGTCCTTGGAACGCCTGTACAAAGTTAATGACTTAGGCATTATCTTCGTGCCTAACGTTTGTTTTAATTCTCATCTATCCGCTATTTCGAATAAAGCCAAAGGAGTCCATGGCTTTATCAAATGATGGTCTAAGGAATTTTCGGACCCCTATACCACTAAAGGCTGGCGAATATCCTCCAGCTGAACCCTCCACGAGGGTGCTGTCGCTTGCTCTGTCCGAGGTAAAGCAGTGTCTAGCTAAGGCAATGGTCCAGCGTCTTCCCGATCTAAAGTCAGGGGAACTGAACCAGGGCCATGGCTAGAGGTGCCTGGCCTCAGGCATAAAACGCTAGGGGTGGTCCCCCTGAAAAAAATTAACCGGTATGGACCTTCGGGCCAGACATGGAGGTTGATAAGGATCAAGCACGCGTTGGGATGTCAATCCAAACGTCGGTGGAAAACATGACTGCTAACGACGACCCAACGCGGCAGTGGATGGTGGAGAAGGTGCCCTAACTGGAAGCTCTAAGGGAGGGTGCCAAGCTGGAGTTGTTAGAGAGGGAGCTGAACCCGTCTATACCAAAGGCGGAGGTGACCTTCAGGAAGGCTATGTTGAAAATGATCTAGGTCTGGAGACCATACCGGTGGCCGCCCAGGGTCTTGCACTGGACGACTCGGAGGAAGGGGAGGACGGTGTCCTAAGAACTAAAATCAACCGCTTGTCTGAGGTTGAGTTAGCCACCCATGACATTAAGGGTGCCGCAGCTCAACCTTATTGATCCTCATGATCCTCATGATCCTCATGATCCTCATGATCCGGTGATCCTCATTGACATGGAGGAAGGGCCCGCTGACATAGCTTTAGCCGTGGATTGTGTTAGGCCATTATGTGTCCGGACTAAAGGCCTCATTACATCACGGATGACCTGACGGTAGTGATGCTGGAGAGTGAGGAAAAGCGCCTTATGGCAGCTTCTTGCTACATGGCACACGACAGCACCGCACCACCAGAAAAACTTAGGAGCCTGGTGACAGAAGCCGGCTCCAAAAATCTCCAAGTGTGTGCGGAAGCCCCGACATTAATAATAGAGGTGAGTCACTCCTAGACTTTATATTATCCACTAACTTAGATGTAGCAAACGTGGGGGAGGAACACACCTTCCTAGGTCCCACCTCGTCAAACGTGCTAGACCTTACTCTCGTCACTGAAAAGAGTACTTTGGTATCTGCTGGAGAGTCCTCGAAAGACCATCTTTCTCAGACCATAAGTACATTCAGTTCAGGTGCGAATTCAAACACTCTTCGAAGATAACTGTCTATAGAAACCCCCAGAATACAAACTGGGTAAAGTTTAAAAAAACATTTACTTCGAAGCTCTGGAATCCGGGCTCAATGAAATCGGCAGAGGATATAGATAAGTCCCTAGAGACCATATCCAAAGAGTTACTGGATGTCTACCACGTATCGTGCGACCCCTCATGACAAGAGAAGAGGTCCAATACACTCTGGTGGAGCCGAGATCTTTCTATCGGAATACGAAATCCGACTTAGGAGCTACAAGAAGGAAATGCGTAAGCCACAAATAAACTAGTGGAGGAACTTCTGCTCCAACATCGAGAAAGTGCCTGAAACCCCTAGGCTCTGGAACCTGCTTTCAAAGCAGCCTACAATACAGAGTCAATTAGAGCTAGATGACAGACAGTGGATAGTTGGCAGTAAAGAAGCCCTAACAGCACTAATGGAGGCACATTTCCCTGGATGCACTGAGGTCACCGACGCCACCGAGATCTGTTAACCACTAAGAGAATCCATTGGGCTATAACTCCATCGCGGGCTTAAAATCGCCAGGACTGGACGGGATATTCCCAGCCATGATGAAGGTGACCAAAGAGGTTATCACCCGATAGCTCTAAGCACTATATTCAGCACGTCTAAGTACGGGCTATATCTCTATCCAATGGAGAGCCTAGAGAGTTGTCTCCCTCCCAGAGGCAGGAAAGTGCTGGCCACGCGAATCCCAAGGATTACATACCGATAAGCCCTACATCCTTTCTTCTAAAAACTGGAAAAGCTGTTGGATTTACACATCAGGAATGAGGTAGAGGGACTGATGTCAACAAACCAACATCCCTACTTCAAAGGGAAATCTGTGGGGACGGCATTACACTCGTTAGTAGCCACCATCGAGAGCGCCTTCACAATAAAAAGTATGTGTTCGGGCCAGCCGCTGAAGAATAACCGTAACTTTAAGCATTATTATTGTATGAGCAGAGAGCAGAGCTCCCGCTAAAGGGGCTCTCTGCCGCCGCCACTTCGGCAATTACTTTGATCTGCTGCCGCCACTTCAGCAATCACTTTGATCTAAAGCCGTCGTCTATTTTTAGTTCTATGCTAACCCCTCTGCGCATTGGATACATATCGATCTCGCATAAATTTTATCTGGCCATAGCAAGCAATCGGCTTCCGCTAAGCCACCAAGATTAAATCCGAATTATAAAGTTTAACCCAAATTCTCTTTTCATTTTTGAAACACATAAGTTCCAAAAAAGCTTGGCATCTCAAACATTGGTGACCCCCCGACGTGATATAAAACCATTGCTTAATCGCGTTCCGTTAAAACACTTATTAATTATACAATATTTTGTTGTTGGGTAGTTTAACTACCAACAAATACATTTGGGTGCACGTTGAAAAACAGTTTAAAGTGCAAATTCAGTGAGAGTGCGGCTGGAATATTTATATACAAATTCCGGTACTTTAAGCGTCGAATCTCTCATTCTCTGCGCAGCTGTAGCCGCGGTTCTTGACTTTTCGTGTCTTGCATTCTCGCTCTCGCGTCTATACATCGTCGCTTAAGCGGTATTTCATCTTCCGTTGTTGTGTCGAATTGCACAACGGTTAACATGGACAACGATCCGAATACAGGCGCGGGCCTTGCGCCTTGATATGTACGCAGAAATTCGAGAGGAATTCAATAAGGCCCATAATGAATTGGAGGCTCTCGATCAAAACGAGATTGGGAGTGAGATGCGCGAAATCTTCGATACTCTTTTCATATCGTTGAAAGCGGAGTTGCTGGCTGCTGTTGAAGTAAGCCAGTCACACGCCGCTGCCCATTCTACGACTCTGCCAAACCATTCCGGACATAGTACCATCATCGTGGCTCACAAGCAGCGACTTCATGAGCTGAAGGTGCCTAAGTTTTCTGGTGGATACGTCGAGATTTCGGATCGCTCTTTTCTTCGCTCTTGCCTCGCTGATGCGGCTTTGGATTCGGTTCGATCGTTGGAGCTCTCCAGTGCCAATTATCGTGCGGCTCTGGATATACTTAATAAACGCTTTAATAACAAAAGACTTGTTTTTCAGACACACATCAAGAAGACTCTTGGGATAAAGAGGGTAGACTCGCCTTCTGCTAAAAGGCTTCGGGAGTTTTCGGATGCAGTCAATTTACACATGCGAGCGTTGCAGACATTGGGAACTGCTGAGGAGATTTCAGGATTCATGGTCATCAACATGCTGCTGCAGAAGTTGGATTCGAAGACGCAAACCAAATGGGAGGAGCACACATCGTCGGATGCTATACCTACCGCAGAGGAATTCTTCGAATTCTTGCAGCAACGCTGCCAGAAAATGGAGCGATTGGAATTTGCTATAGCGACACACGCTAGTAGCGATCAGGTGGGAAAAAACCATACCTATAGGCAGGTTAAGAAAACGTTTGTAGCTTCCAACTCTTCCGCCGATACCTTGGCCGCGAATTGGCCACGCACAATTGTCCAGATTCGATAGCTGAGATGGAAGCAAGGTTGGATAAAACTCTCCGTATGTTTTGGGAAGTCGAGAATTCTGTGGAGGCTGGGTTGAATACCAAAGAAGAAGATGATTGAGAAGCACATTTCGTAAGCCACCTTTCACGGTTGCCATCCGGGGAGTATGCAGTTTGTCTGCCACTAAATAACAATACTGATCGTTTAGGAGAATCTTATGCTCAGGCTTATCGACGGTTCATCAGTCTGGAGCGAAAACTGGAGCGTACTCCTACACTCAAGGAGCGGTATTCCGCCTTTATGAGGGAGTACATTGATTTGCATCATATGCACCAAGTCAACCCTGATTCCCGTAGCCTCTGCAAATATTTCTTGCCTTATCACTGTGTCCTAAAGGAGGACAGTACGACAACAAAATTCCGTGTCGTTTTCGATGGATCCACAGCTACATCAACTGGATATTCTCTAAATGATGTGATGATGACAGGCCCTGTTATTCAGCCTGCATTGTTTAACATATTGATTCGCTTTCGAACATATCCAGTCGCTCTCACTGGAGACATTTGTAAAATGTACCGCTGCGTACGAGTGTCTCCACCCGACAATTTGTATCAGTGCATCCTATGGCCAGATTCCATCGAGTCCGAGGTTCAAATCTACACGTTAGACACCGTCACATACGGGACGAGGGCTGCATCATTTTTAGCGGTCCGCGCAATGCACCAGCTGGCCATCGACGAGGGTGAGTCCTACCCTCTTGGCTCAGCTGCTCTGCGGCAGGAGTTTTACGTGGATGACCTTATTTCGGTCGGTAATTCGGTCGCGCAGGTCATGGACAATATGCACCAAACATCAGCTTTACTGTCCCGTGGTAATTTTAGACTTAGGAAATGGTGCTCCAGTCACCAGTAAGTACTTGAGGGAACCCCTGAAGATGACATAGAGAAGTTCCTAAAGTTTAATGATGGAAGCGACATCTCGGCTTAGCGTGGGACCCTGCTTCGGATCAGCTGCTTTTTGCCTTGTCCGCACTGGACACAAACTCAAAGCCATCAAAGCGGTCGGTTTTATCTACGATTGCGCGGTTCTACGACCCTCTTGGATTGATAAATCCAGCCATTGTCACGTGCAAAATCTTCCTTCAGCAGCTTTGGAGATAAAATTTGGATTGGGATGAAAGCCTACCCTCAGCGTTGCATTCAACTTGGATGGACTTGAGAAATAGTTTGGCAAGCATTTCTTGGATCTCATTTCCTCGCTTGGTTCTTCGTTCTAGTGTGGCTACAGAAGTTCACGGATTCTGTGATGCCAGCTTAGAAGCATATGGCGCATGCGTGTATGTCGTGTCCAGGGAAGCCCAGTCTTCGAGCCACGTTTTGTGCTCAAAGTCGCGAGTGGCGCCGCTAAAGACTATATCGATTCCTAAGCTGGAATTAAGTGGAGCCCATTTGCTTGCGAAAATCATGCAGAATGTAAAGGACATGGGAATCTTTACAGGTCGGTTCTATTGCTGGTTGGATTCGTCAACAGCATTATCTTGGATTAGGGACGAGCCAGCTAAATTTCAAGTTTTCGTGGCAAATCGAGTGGCATCAATTCAGGAGTTGACGGCAGCCATGGAATGGCGCTATGTTCCCACATCCTTAAATCCTGCTGATATTCTCTCGAGAGGCTCGCTTCCCAACCATCTTATCCACTCAGAGCTATGGTTTCACGGCCCATACTTTTTGCTAGGCTCCAAGGATAAGTGGCCTGTATCTCCTGCTAACAACATAGCAACTTTGGAGCTTCGCAAGAGAGGATTGCTAATCACATCACCACATGCCGATCTCACGTCCGGATGCAAATTTGCGAATTCATTCTTTCGCATGCAGCGCACATTCGCCTAAATGCAATAATTTTATACATCGTCTTAGGCATCCAGGACTCACCGTTTCTGATATTCGGCAAGGAATGCATCTTCTAATTCGCCACATTCATCTGGCAAATTTGTGGATGGACATAAAGGAGATTCGGCGCAATGGTCAAGTCATGAAATCCAGTTCTACTAGTTCGCTCAACTTGTTCATCGATCATTCTGGACTACTTAGAGTTGGAGGTCGTCTTGGCAACTCATCGCTAGGATTTGACGCTCAGCACCCGCTCATTCTGCCAAAGGGACATTCCATTACCTTTGCGCTGATAAGATATTATCACGAAAGAAACCTCCATGCCGGACCTCGCGCCTTGCTATCCAAAATTCGGCTGGAATATTGGCCCATTGGAGGTATTAAAGCAGTGTCAAGGGTCGTCAGCAAGTGTGTGAGATGCTTCAGGACTACGCCGCGCATGGTTGAACACATCATGGGAGACCTACCTAAGGAACGTTTGGAAGGATCTCGAGCATTTGAAGTCACTGGAGTAGATTACTGTGGACCTTTTTTCTACCGATCAGAAATCCGCACGAGGCCTCCGAACAAGTGCTACATTAGCGTATTCATCTGCTTCACTTCTAAGGCTATACACATGGAGCTCGTAAAGGATTTGACCACCGCATCGTTTCTAGGTGCACTAAAGCGTTTTACTTCCACTCGAGGAAGGCCAAGTCAAATTTGGTCGGACAAAGCGACAAACTTTGTTGGCGCCAAGATCGAGCTTCTGGAGCTAAAGAAGCTTTGTCTGAGCGAACCGCATATGAAGGAGGTCCATGAATCCTACTTGGCTGACTCGATCGACTGGCGTTTCATCCCAATCGCTCTCCGCATTTTGGCGGGTTGTGGGAAGCGGCCGTGAAGACCGCAAAATATCACCAGTACCGCTCAGTTTGACCATCTGTGCTTAGCTTCGACGAGCTGCGTACTCTGATCTGTCAGATCACTGCAATTGTTAACTCTCGCCCTTTGCTCTCGCTTTCAGAAAATCCTGATGATTTAGACGTTTTGACTCCTGTTCGGAGCAGAACCCAGCCGATTAGCTGCTTGCCAAATAGCACCTAATTCTTGGCCCTCAGCCGCTTTTTTTGTGTGTTACTTATGTCTATGTCACTCATTTGTTTATTAAAGCTTTGCGCTTGCTTGCCCTGCTAAACGCTCTCTGCCAGCTCGCTCTTCGCTATCTCCGCTTTGCGTCTGCCTACCGACGTCGGCCGAGCAAAGCTGCGCTTAGCGATCGGAGCGGCAATGTAAAGGGCAGGCAAGCCACATTGCAATTTGGATGTCACGCATTAAAGAAAATATCGTAATTTTATTTCTGCGCCGAGTTTTATTTAATTCGAAATAATTAGTCGGCCGATTGGGGATAAAAAACATTATCTCCACATAAAATTTGGTGACCCCGACCTGATCTCTGAGTTGTAGTGTCAATTTATAATCATTCGCGATCGACATTCGTTAGCCTTAACAAATTTTCGGCGGTTAAGCACAATTCGGTGCTAAAACATACTTACATACACCTACATACACGCATTGCTGGCTATTAATTTCTCTGTCGCGACAATTCGGTCAGTGCAGTGCAGCGAACTCACTAATACACACAAGCGGAGTACAAAGCGTAATCGGACAGCTCGCACAGCCGCACAGCTAAAGGCATAAGCTGTAATCCCTTTGCTTTCGGTTCCCACGTTTATACGTATACAGGGTGTCTTTTTCGGTTGTGCTGAGTGACTCTTTTAAAATCTCAACATGGCAGCACCTGAGCCTACCAATGTCGCGAACGCAGCAATGCCGAGTGATGTAGATTTCTACAAGCACAAGGCCGAGTCCATCGCGCGCCAACTAAAGGCCATGGATCGCTTTCTCACCAAGGAAGAGCTTGCCGAGTTAGATGAGGCAGAACTTCAAGCTCGCTTAGAGCAAATCGAGCGAATGAATGCGGATTGCGATGCCGCTCAAACGAGCCTTGAAAGGCTGGATTTCCTGCAGTTAGCCCATGATGCCCGGCTGGACTTTTCGAATGTTTATGTCAAGGTTAGGTCCAGGCTGTCGCGGGAGTTGATGGCTGCTCGCACGGTAAATGTTGCCAATTCTCGGCATACTCTCGAGAGGAATTCGTCGTTGTTCGCCTATAGTAGTATAGGCCGTTCTCGAATTCCCGAGTTGCAGCTTCCGCGATTCGGTGGGAACTACATGGATTGGCCAGAATTCCACTCAATGTTCTCGACAATGGTGCACAAAGACCATCGTATCCCATTCATCGAAAAATTCCAATATCTTCGTGGATATCTAGATGGTGCGGCGCTGGATACGATTCGTTCCTTGGAACTTTCTGAGGAGAATTACGACAAGGCGTTGAATTTGCTAATGTTGCGATTCGATAATAAACTGTTACATTTTCAGGCACACGTCAAGGCTATTTTCGGGCTGCAAGGGGTGGAGAAGGGCTCAGCTATCGGCTTGCGCGCGCTTAGCGACAAAATCAATTCGCACTTGCGTGCACTTCAGACCTTGGCGACCCCGCAGGAGATTTCGGATGGGTTGCTGATCTTCATCATAGGCACGAAACTGGACCACAAAACAAAGGAGAAATGGGAAGAGAACTTGCCGACGTCAGGATTGCCTCGGTGGTCAAGAATGGCCTCATTTTTGGAAGCGAGATGTCGGATGCTGGAGAATTTGGGATCAGCCATGGCAACAAGTCCTAGTCAGCAGGTGGGAGAAGACAAACCTGTCACTCTTATCACCTCCAGTAACGACCATCCTAACCCCATATGTAACCATTGCAATTCCTCCGAGCATTACATATCTAGATGTCAGGCATTCCTGAATCTCTCTGCGTTTGAACGATACAAAGAAGCAAAGAAGAGCCGCTTGTGTTTGAACTGCCTCAACAAAGGCCATGAATTGCAGAGGTGCAGGTCAGGACTTTGCAGGCATTGCCAGGCCAAACATCACACGCTACTCCACATTCCATCGGGAACTGGTGCTTCATCTTCCTCTTCACCGGCCGAGGAATCGATCCAGCAAGAGGCCGCGACTGTGCTTCTAGCAAGCGGGTGTTCTAGGCCTCCCCCTCGATCCAGAAATCTCAGCCTAGCCAGAACGTGTTGCTACCTACTGCCCTCGTCCATGTAACAGATCGTTATGGAGCACTTATCCCATGTCGTGCCATTTTGGATTCTGCATCACAGGCAAACTTTGTAACATCTAGACTCGCTGATCAGTTGCAGTTGGATCATCGCTCGTCTTATGTTCACATCTCTGGAATCGGAGATTCCATTCTACCTTCGAGCAAGTCTGTACATATAGTTGTACAATCCCAGGACGCAAGCTATCGAGCTTCCTTCGCTGCAATTGTCACCAACTCAATTACGGAAATGCAGCCTAACTTCGGCGTAGACGCAAAGGATTGGCCAATGCCGAATAATCTAAAACTAGCTGATCCTAATTTCTCCAAGCCCCAACGTATCGATCTGTTGATAGGTTCTGGTTTGTTCTTCGATTTAATGTGCGTCGGACAGATTCGACTATCAGAACAATTGCCAACATTGCAGGAGACAAAACTTGGTTGGATAGTATCAGGAAGCATTGATAGATCGGAGAATAAGCGTGCAGCTTTAGCCGCTTTTGAAAATTCCTCGTGCATCTCTATTGACAATTTTCGACCCACAACGCTGGAGTACCAAAACTTAGAGCAGCAATGCAGGAAGCAGCTGCTCGAGTGCCAGGTGCAAGTGGAAAAACTCCGATCGGAGAATCTGGAACTGTAGCGCGAACTTTTCCATATATTAAAAACCTACATATCCACGCTAAATGAAATTCAACTTTCAACAATTTCTACATTGCCAAATTTCCTGCCATTCTATGCAATTACAGAGGTTCCCGATGATCAAGACGTAATCACGACAAGTCGCCTTCGTAAAGAAGCGCCGATTACTGCGTTCGACGATCATCCCAGCGTAGCCGCCAGCTGCGCCCAAGCCAGCATCTTCAAGAGGGCCGTTGGAAAAATAGCGGTTCTGCCCCTTCAGGATGGATCTGTTGAAAGCCTTTGCCTTCCAACGGGGGGTGAATGTTCGGAGCAGAACCCAGCCGATTAGCTGCTTGCCAAATAGCACCTAATTCTTGGCCCTCAGCCGCTTATTTTGTTTGTTACTTATGTCCATGTCACTCATTTGTTTGTTAAAGCTTTGCGCTTGCTTGCCCTGCTAAACGCTCTCTGCCAGCTCGCTCTTCGCTATCTCCGCTTTGCGTCTGCCTACCGACGTCGGCCGAGCAAAGCTGCGCTTAGCGATCGGAGCGGCAATGTAAAGGGCAGGCAAGCCACACTTGCAATTTGGATGTCACGCATTAAAGAACATATCGTTATTTTATTTCTGCGCCGAGTTTTATTGCTGCTCATTTGCTTTTAGGCAGCCCCCATGAGCCGCCCTCGAGCCTGACCTAACGAAGCTGAACTACAACCGTCTGGATGGCTGGCAGCGGGTCACCCAACTTCAACAAATATTTCGGAGCCGTTGGCGCGAAGAATATCTCACTCTTTTGCAAGAGCGCGCAAAGTGGCGTACCTCCGCGCAAAACATCTGCAAGAACGATCTCGTTCTGGTGAAGGACGAAAATTTTCCTCCAATGCGTTGGCCACTGGCTAGAGTGGTCGATGTCGTTATGGGCAAGGACGGAGTGTGTCGCGTCGCTAACCCGAACCTGGCTATGTTTGCTGCCCCTTAAGGAATCTGTTGAGAGACTAGCTCCCAACGGGGGGAGTATGTTCGGGCCAGCCGCTGAATAATAACCGTAACTTTAAGCATTATTATTGTATGAGCAGAGAGAGCCGCCTATGTTGTAAAACGTTGACTTTCTGCAGAGCTGCTGCGCTCTCCCGCTAAAGGGGGAGATCAATCACTTTGATCTAACGCCGTCGTCTATTTTTAGTTCTATGCTAACTCCTCTGCGCACTGGATGCATATCGATCTCGCATAAATTTTATCTGGCCATAGCAAGCAATCGGCTTCCGCTAAGCCACCAAGATTAAATACGAATTATAAAGTTTAACCCAAATTCTCTTTTCATTTTTGAAACACATAGGTGCCAAAAAAGCTTGGAATCTCAAACAGTATGCACTGGGAGTATATGTGGACATCTCCGGGGTATTGAATAACGTGGCTACGAACGCAATAAAAAATCGCTTAGAAGCAATTAAAACATACACCCACCAATCAACCTTTGGATCAGGAACATCCTATGTTGTAGACGGGTGCAATCGGAGTGGGGCACCGCTTCCATGGTACAAGGGGCTCACGGAGGTATACCTCAGGGTGGAGTCCTGTCGGCACTTCTGTGGAATCTAGTGGTCGACGATATCATCAAATAACAGCTTATGCAGATGACATAAGCATAGTTATTACGGATATATGTCCATCGACCCTCAGCTGCTTAATGGAACGTACACTCAGGGAAATACATGAGTGGGTGGAAGAGGTAGGACTCAGTATCAACGCGGACAAGACGGACCTCATCCTCTTTACCAAGAGGTACAAGGCACCGATATGGACCCCCCGAAAATCGACCAAGCTAGGCTTACCCCAAAAACACAGGTCAAATACCTAGCTATTGTACAGGACAGCAAGCTATGTGGAAACCCAATGTAGTGGAAAGCGTGTAGTAGTTCAGTTCTTAATGCTCAATGCTATAAGAACTACCTATCTCGATGCAGGATACGTTTCGTAAACACTGCTTCGTAAACAGTAAGCGTAGAACGTCCGCACACCCATCCCCGCTATCATTTTGTAATACGTCGGCAAATAATGATCAGGCAATTGCCATTTTTCCAAACCACCTATTCTGAGGAAAGCTACTCTGCTCATCCGTAACCCTACAGTTTACCGAGTTGGAACGGCATTTTCAGTCCCTTGATAAATTAATGTTGTTTACTTCATGATCTTCGACTAGTTAAGCCGGTGTTTTTACCGGGTCCAGACGGCGTTCCAGGTTGTGCACGCAGGTACTGCGCCGGGGCACCTTGTGGGTGCACCCTTGCTTAAACTGTTCACCCCGTCCATTGATTCATCTTACTTCCCCCGATCGGGAAGGAATCGTTTATAATTCGTTTATAAAATTATAAAGGTATATCAAAGTAATCCGCTATTCCTAAAATGTTTGAGAAAGTCGTAGCTCCGCACTTGCAACACCTCTGCAAGTCACTTATATCTCCAACTCAGCATGGATTTATAAGGCGGCGATCAACCACCACGAATATATTAGAGTTTACCTTTTTCATTATTAAAGGCGTTCAAGGTAACTTACAGACGGATGTCATTTACACCGACTTTAGTAAAGCTTTTGACTCTGGAAACCATTCCCTTTTAGGGCATAAACTTGACCTTTTAGGGTTTCCGCCCAACCTCCTGAAATAGATTTCTAGCTACCTTTGTTCCAGGTCTCAAAGAGTCCTATTTAAAAACTCCCTCTCTTCACCAGTAAAGGTTTGTTCGGGAGTACCACCGGCAGCCATCTAGGCCCCTTACTCTTTACACTCTTTATTAATGACTTGCCTTCGGTATTAAAATACTCTCGAGTACGCGAGTATGCGGATGATGTTAAACTCTGTGTCCAGTATAAGAAAATTTCATTTCGTTCTCGCTGGCAATCCGATCTTAATAACTTTCAGTCATGGTGTTGTTGTTACACCATAATGTCTCGAAATGCAAAGTAATGACATTTCATCGTTCTAGCCCCTTATTGGCTCCCTATACCCTATTTTGTGGTTCTCTTGAGAGAATTACCCTGGTGGATGGTCTTGGTGTTATGTTAAACCCCAACATAAAGTTTTCTGAACAGATTTCTACCATGTTAAATATGACAATGGTCGTGCTTGGGTTTATAAAGAGGTGGTCAAAGGAATTTGACGACCCCTATATAACAAAGGCTATCTATACCTCGCTTGTTCCTCCGATCTTAAAATACGGCTCCTGTGTATGGTGCCCTCAGTACAAAGTACACCAGGACATAGAATATAAAATTATCATACCCTAGAAGATTGCTTTTAATACACATTCCAACCTTAGTTAATAGTAGAAAAATGCTTGGTGTGATTTTTGTGCACAACTTGATCAAGGATAACATAGATAACCCTTACTTGTTGAACCGCATTAACTCCACGATTCCTACTAGATCCACTAGAAACTATTCACCGTTTTTCTTCCGATTCGTAGATCGTCAGAAATCAAACCTGGGACCTTGTCGAAATTCATCCAAGTCTCCGGATGGGACTGCCCTTAACCTGCAGTAGTTTGCCTCTTATAGGTCCAAGTGAGCTTGGAGGGGCGGGGGTTTTATACACGCTCCCCGGCTACCGCCTTTACCTAACCTAACTTAATCTACTGCAGCTTCCCGTAATCCGCCGAAGTCTGGTGCATCCTTTGTTGCTGCACTCCTTCTTAATATCCCTTTGAGCTTTTTCCGAGAATATAGCTTCTTCCAACTCTTGAACCTTGTTTCTGGCTCCGAGAAATAAACCGCCGAAGTGCCGCTAGAAATGCTTCTGTGGTGAGATCGTTGATTAGTTCCAAATGTACTGCCTTAGTTGCGAAATAGTAGAATATCGAAACGTGAACTGTATTGGGGTTTATTTCTCAAATTGTATAATGGATTTTAAATGGTCCGTAAAATTCAACACCAGAATTGAGGAATGGCCTTTCCTGCGTGACACGAAGAGGTGTCAGATTTCCCATGATCTGATTTAACAATTTTGGCCTGGCTCTAGCGCACTTCACGCAGTTCTGTATAATGTTTCTGGTCATATTTCTCCCTTTTAATATACAGAATTGCTGCCGTGATGGTGTCATCAGGGCCTGGGGACCGCATTGAATATTTTCCTTTTTTATTTTGGTAAGGATGTTTTTAACAATTGGATCGCTACATGGCAGGAGCATTGGGTGTTTGGCGTCAAATGAAATAGTTTCCACTTCCTGTCGACCACCCACGCAAGATTCCATTGTGATCCAAAAAGAGTGTTAGCCAGCTTATTGAGATTTCCTTTTGTGTCTCCTCATGCCTTGTTTAGGTTAGGTTAGGTTAGGTAGAGACGGCCGCCAAGCTCGCTCGGAGCGCAGCACACATAGGCCGGTTTCGGCCCGTTGTGATACCGTTTGGGATCATTCCCTCCCTGCAGATGAGACTTCATGTCAACAGTTGTCCCATCCAGATGCCCTTATAAAGTTGACGATCTTTCTGGGACATAGCGTGGACATCTCCGAGATGTCGTTCAGAAAGGCAGAGCCCAAGTAATGCAGCCTCCTTCTGCTGAGAGCTGGACAGGAACAGAACAGGTGTTCCACTGTTTCCTCCTCGTCCTCGTCTCTGCAGCTGCGGCAGAAATCATTGTATGGGGCACCCAGCCTGTTTGCGTGGGTGCCTACTAGCCAGTGTCCTGTGAGGGAACGTATGACTGCGCTGCACCTTTCCCTGCCTAGTTTGCAGAGCTCTGAGGTGCGCTTCTTGTCTATGGTCGGCCATGTTTGCCGAGCTGTGCGACAACGTGGCCCTGTTTGCCACTTGTTGTCTATCAGTAGCGTGTACTGCTCTTTTATGATGAGCTTGCAGGTGGCCATAGGCATACAAATATCCTCCTTATCTTGGAGAAGGGGGGTTGTAGTGCCAGATCTGGCCAGCTCGTCCGCTATGCAGTTGCCCTCGATATCCCGGTGACCCGGGACCCATATAAGGCTGATAGCAAATTGCTGAGCCATCTCGTGAAGAGATCTGCGGCACTTCGCCACAGTAGCCGAGTTCGAGGAGATCGCGTTAAGTGATCTGATCGCAGCTTGGCTGTCGCTGTAGATGTTTAGATTGGTTGCCGTGGTGGTAACCGTGTGAAGGCAGTACAGAGCCTCCCTGATTGCCGTAACTTCCGCTTGGAAGACGCTACAGTGATCCGGAAGCCTGAAAGATTGCCTTATGTTAAGTTGTTCAGAGTAGATTCCTCCTCCAACCCTGCCGTCCAGTTTTGAGCCATCCGTGAAGATGCTTATGGCCCCGTCTGGGCCGGGGGGTCCCTCGAGCCAATCGTCTCTATGAGGGATGATTATGCTGAATGGAGTCTCCGTGTGCTCCATTGGAACTTGATAGTCCGTTCTTGCTGGGACCTTGTTGTTTTTGTTTAGTATAGATGAGTGACCTATGTTCTGGGGTACCCATTGTTCAGAGTCCCTAAGACGTATTGCTGCCATTTCTGCCCGCTCTTTTCCTGCAAAGTCAAGGCTCTGAAGGCATAACATGGCGTTTAGCGCCTCATTTGGTGTAGTTCGAAGAGCTCCACTGATGCAGAGGGCGGCTGTTCGCTGAACCTTGCCCAGCTGATTGGTTATTGTCCTTTTCGCTAGGGCAGGCCACCAGACAGTAACTCCGTAGAGTATTATGGGTCTGACTATTGCCAGATATATCCATCGGACTATGCTTGGGTTCATGCCCCACTTTAGGCCGATAGCTTTTTTGCAAGTATAGAGTGCTGTCGTTGCCTTCCTCACTCTATCCTTGACATTCAGGTTCCAGCTAAGCTTTTTGTCAATTACCAACCCTAAGTAACTGGCACTGTCGCTGAAGGAGAGCCTGTATCCGTTTAGTGTTGGGGGGTTGAGGGGCGGGACCTTGTATTTTTTTGTGAATAACACGAGTTCCCTTTTCGAGGGATTTAGTCCCAATCCGCACGATTCTGTCCATTCGGACAATCGAGCAAGCTTTGCGGTCATTAGGTCGCATAGTGTTTGGGGGTATTTCCCCGCAAAGATAATTGCAACGTCATCCGCGTATGCCACTACTTTACAGCCCCCCTCTTCCAGGTCGCATAGAATCTTATTGACTGCAATGTTCCATATAAGAGGAGACAGAACTCCCCCTTGCGGGGTTCTTCTGTTGACATACCTTGACTGGGTGGACGATCCCATCGATGATGTCACCGTCCTGCGTGTGAGCAATTGATCAATGAGCATCACCAAGTGACGGTCCACCCCCAGCTCAGTCAGGGCTTCTGTAATGGCGCCCGGTGTGACGTTGTTGAAGGCTCCCTCGATATCGAGAAAAGCTATTAGTGAGTATTCTTTGAGATGCAGCGATTTTTCTACACTCGAGATCACTTCGTGAAGTGCCGTTTCCGTGGATTTTCCTTTCCGGTAGGCATGCTGCGCACTTGAGTACAGCTGGGGACTTATGGTGGTCCGTAATTGTAACCCGATAAGTCTCTCAAAGGTTTTGAGTAGGAAAGACGATAAACTGATTGGTCTAAAGTCTTTTGGGGTTGAGTGTGAGGCTTTGCCTGCTTTAGGGATGAAAACTATCCTAGCCTTAAGCCACGCTTGCGGTATTGTGCATACCGCCAGTATCTTCCTGAAGATACTGTGTAGCCAGTTGATGGCCGTCTCCCCGGCCCTCTGAAGCTGGGCCGGGATTACCTGGTCCGGGCCTGGCGATTTAAACGGGTTGAAGCTGTTTACTGCCCAACTTATGTTCCGTTTTGTAAGGATATGGTCCATCGATTCTACCGATCCCTCTCTTGGGAGGTGAGACGGCTCGGTGGATGTGCATCCGGGGAAGTGCGTGTCGAGCAAAATGTGCAGGGACTCCTCACTAGAGTTGGTCCACGTGCCATCATTCTTTTTGAGGTACCCTACCGAGGGGGTGGTTTTTGAGAGAACTTTCCGGAGTCTTGCGGCCTCCGAGGTTTCCTCGATTTCGGAGCAAAATTTTTGCCAGGAGGCTCTTTTAGCCTTCCTCGTTTCCTTTTTGTATAGTGCTAGACTGGTTTTATAGTCTGCCCAGTGAGTATCCTCCTTAGTTCTTGTGGCTCTGTTGAATAGAGTCCTGCAAGTTCTACGAAGGGTGTCTAGTTGCTTGGACCACCAGGGGGGTTTCTTTTTTCCCCTTGGTCTGGTAGAGGGACTTGTTGTTTTGCCTTGCCTTGTTTTGTGGCGTATGTCCTCTATGAATCATTCCGTTGTATGTTGCGAATGACAATTTTCTGAGCTGCTTTCCACTCATCTCATTTGTAGCCACAAAGTGGTAAAGTAAAGTGCGGCCTGCAACTCGCGGATAGCTAGCTGGGCCTCATTTGTGGAGTCTGCTCCTGCAAGGACATTGCCCTCATACATAATAAGCCGAATAACTTGACTTGCTTGGGATCTCGTACGTTCTCATTCGTAGTAATCAGGCGCGTTTTTACGACAGCGTAGTGCACGAAAATGCGCTGGGCTTACGGGCCTCGTGGGTGATGCCATCTCCAAACGTAATGGCTTGGCAGTTGTGAGGCATGCCGTGCGGTGGAGAATGAGGCTTTAAGGCTTTAAGGCTTTAAAACTGACTCCGACCACTCCAAGTGTGCAGCAGTTGATCTCGTTTGCCCTCCAAGGGCAACGACAGCTGCTGGTGATGCAGACTCGGTAGCCGAATTCATCGCATCGGAGAACGTGCAGCCAAGTACGTCTGCAGCGTCCGAGTCCGTGGTGTCCGCAAGCCCGCTAGCTCTCCCGTCTATTCCGATCCCACCAGTGATCAGAAGGTCCGGACCTCCGGATATTGCCATCTCAGGTTCTAGCCCTGCGGTGCCTAAACCTCTGGTGGGAGTCGCACCAAAACGACAAGTTTTTGTTTCACGGATGGCCCTTGACCTCACATCTAATGATGTAATTGCTTTTATTCAAAGCAAAATAAAAGCTGTGGGTTTAGAGGTGGAGAAGTTTAACTTCTCTTATTCCAGGGAGATAGCCTCGTTTAAGATAAGCATCTCCCCAACTCAATTTGACACCATTTTCTCTGCCAAATTTTGGGCGGAGCATTTGGTGGAGAAGGAGCTTAAGACTAAGAAGAAGAATAGGCCCCCATAACTCTTACAAATCATTTCAGTGTGCCACTTCCAAAAAACGAACTTCTCTTTTAGTAACCTATCAGAATGTTAGAGACTTGTGTAGTAAGCTCAGCATTCTTTTCCGGGATAGTGTTACATTTGTTTCCCACGTTATTGTGATTAATGAAACCTGGTTAAAGCGGGACATTCTTAGTTCCGTGGTTATGGCAGGTCGTTACACAACTTTTAGAAAAGACCGTTCGTCTCGACGTGCAGGACGGGTTCTGATTACAGTGGACTCTAACTTCACGTCGGAACACCTTACAGTCCAAGTTCAACAGGAACTGGAATTCCTGTGTGTAAAACTGATTCTTCCCGCTTTCGCTATATTCATTACTGCTCGTATTGCTCGTATATTCCACCGTCTTCGGATATCTCTGTTAATGAGCAGCACTTGGCGTCGATTGCTTGATCTGTGCTTTGTATCGGATCCGACCTTAGTGTTGATAACCCGAGCCCTTCCGCTCACTATACCGGAAGACGCCTACCATCCTACATTCGAGGTGCCGCTAGATATAGGACCAACTGTATTGGATTGGTCGAGAAGGCCACCTGAACGTGACCGCTGCTTAGGTAAAGCCGAGATTGCGAAGCTTAATAACTTTATTATGGATTTTAATTGGTCCGCTTTGTACTTATGCACTGATGTCACAAAAAAAAGCGCAAACATTTTGTACAATGCACTTGGCACATTTGTTGATTCTTGTGTCCCGCTGTCTTGTCCGATTAGATCTGGAAAACCCCCTACGTTTACCAAAGAAATATCCAGCCTAAAAAACTTAAGATCAAGACTTTATACAAAATTTCAAGAAGTTGGTTCTCCTACTTCTCAATCTTGCTATATAACAGCTCGGTCAAACTTTTCACAATGCACAATGCACAATGCTGTAAGAACTACCTATCTCGATGCAGGATACGTTTTTCTCAGGACCCTAAGCAGTTTTACTGCTTCGTAAACAGTAAGCGTAGAACGTCCGCACACCCATCCTCGCTATCAGTTCGTAATGCGCCGGCAAGTAATGATCAGGCAATCGCCGATCTTTTTGCCCAATTTTTCCAAACCACCTATTCTAAGGAAAGCTACTCTGGTCATCCGTACCCATACGGTTTACCGAGGTCGAACGGCATTTTAAGTCCCTTGTTAAATGAATGTTCTATACTTCATGATCTTCGACTAGTTAAGCCGGTGTTTTCACCGGGTCCAGACGGGGTTCCTGGTTGTGTACTCAGGTACTGCACCGAGGCACTGTGTGGACCCTTGCTTAAACAATGCACCATGTCCATTGATTCTTCTTACTTCCCCCCGATCTGGAAGGAATCGTTTATAATATTTCTCCATAAAAAAGGTAGCAAGTCTGATGCAAAAAATTATAGAGGTATAGCAAAGTTATCCGCTATTCCCAAAATGTTTGAGAAATTTTTAACTCAGCACTCGCAACATCTCTTCAAGTCACTTATATCTCCCACTCAGCATGGATTTATAAGTCGGCGATCAACCACCACGAACCTGTTAGAGCTTACCTCTTTCATTAATAAATGCTTTCAAGGTAACTTACAGATGTTATTTACACCGACTTTAGTAAAGCATTCGACTCTGTAAACCATTCCCTTTTAACGCATAAACTTGACCTTGTAGGGTTTCCGCCCAACCTCCTGAGATGGATTTCTAGCTATCTTTTTCCAGGTCTCAAAGAGTCGTCTTCAAAAACTTCCTCTCTTTACCAGTAAAGCTTTCTTCGGGAGTACCACAGGGCAGCCATCTAGGCCCCTTATTCTTCTTATGCCTTCGGTATTAACAGAGTACTTATGTATGCGGATGATGTTAAACTTTGTGTCCAGTATAAGGACATTTCATTTCATTCTCGCTTGCAATCCGATCTCAATAACTTTCAGTCATGGTGTTGTGCAAACTTGTTACACCTGATACCCTACACCTATACCCTATTTGGCGGTTGTCTTGAGAGAATTACCCTGGTGGGTGATCTTGGTGTTGTGTTAGATCCCAAGTTAAAGTTTTCTGAACACATTTCTATCATGGTAAATAAAGCCATGGGCGTGCTTGGGTTTATAAAGAGGTGGTCAAATTTGACGACCCCTATATAACAAAGACTATCTATACCTGGCTTGTTCGTCCGATCTTAGAATAGGGCTCCTGTGTATGGTGACCTCAGTTGAAAGTACACCAGGACCGTATAGATTCAGTACAGAAAAACTTTTTACTCTTTGCTCTGCGGGGCCTTAACTGGGATGAAGGTGTGCCTTACTCTAGTAGACTGCTAATAGTAAACCTCCCATCCTTATTTAACCGTAGAAAAATGCTTGGTGTGATATTTATGCACAACTTGATCAGGGGTGACATAGACAGCCCTGATCTGTTGAGCCGCATAAACTTCACGATTCCTATCAGACCTATTAGAAATTTTATACCGTTGTTCCTTCCACTTTATAGATTGTATTATTCCCTACATGAACCGTTTGGGGTCTTATGCTCGGATTATAATTCCCTCTACCTTATAATATCTACAACTAATTCCCTTCATCTTCTTGAATCACTAATATTAGCATGGCCTTCTTGTAATTAGTATTCGTATTTATATTTTTAGTGCATGCTTAGATCTTTTAGCAACTATAGTTATAATTATCCTCGAACATCAGTCTAACAGCTTTCTTTCCTGCATGTTAGCGTTCGGTTCGACTTGCATATCAACGTAGCTCTTAGACTTCATACCATTAACTAATCTAGAAATATAAAACTTGAGGGAGGAACATAACTTGGTAGGTCCTACCTCGTCTATCCTTCTAGATCATATATTATATCTAATTCGAATTCAAACCCTCTCCGAAGATATCGGTCTATAGAAACTTCTGAAATACAATCAGTGTAAAGCTAAAAAAGACGGTTACGTCGACACTCGGACTCAGTGATATTCGCGGAAAATATAGAGCCGTTTTTAGTGACCTTATCCAAGGAATTACTAGAGGCCTACAACCCACCGTGCTCACCCTCAAATACGAAACAGACGACCAAGCCACTCTGGTGGAATCGGGACCTATCGCTAAAAGAAATATTATTAAAGAGTTATTTAAAATCGCCAAAATAGCGAAGGAATAGATTACATTAGGCCACATAACTGAACTTTTTCCGCTGCCAGCCAAACCTGGCAAAATTTTAAGCTGTTTTTTTTTCACTGATTTTTCTGAATTCACTCCTGGTTGTACCCCGGGATTAAAACTATCGAGCCCCCCTAGCGAAGGTTGGGTAACTTCAATGGAATACATCCTTACACAAGGGAAAATAGGCTGGGGAGTAAACAGCGTCAGCCTATTCAAATCGCCACACCGTATCTTTAGGAAGATACTGGCAGTGGGTAAAATACCACAGTCTTGGCTTAAGGCAAAGATAGTCTTCATCTGCAAAGCTCGGAAAGCCTCACACTCAACACCAAACAACTTTAGACCAATCAGTTTATCGTCCTTCGTTCTCAAAGCTTTTGAGAGACTTGGCGGACTACAGCTGAGGACAACTAAAAGTCTTCAAATGCTGTCAGGCGCACAGCATGCCAGAAAGAAGAGCCAGCGCAACTGTCGGAATGGACAGAATCGAGTAGCCTGGGAGAAAATCAATCAAAAATGGAACTCGTCTTATTCACAAACAAATACAAGGTCCCTCAGGTCAACCCCCTAATATGAAATGGATGCAGGCTTTCCTTCAGCGACTGTACCAGTTACTTAGGGTTGGTAATTGACAAAAAGCTTAATTGGAACCTAAACGTCAAAGATAGAGTGAAGAAGGTAACAACAGCGCTCTATACATGTAAGAAAGCGATTGGTCTCAAATGGGGCATCAACGCAAGCATAGTTCTGGCAAGCAGAGTTCTGGCAAGCATTTCTGGCAATAGTCAGACATAGACTACTCTACGGAGTTACAGGGCAGTGGCCGGCTCTATTGAAAAGGACGATCACCACACAGCTAGGCGTTCAACACAAAGTTCAGCGAACTGCCCTATGCATCAGTGGAGTTCTAAGCAACACCGCAAATGATGCGCTAAATGCCATCATATGGCTATAAAGCTTTGACCTTGCAGGAAAACTGCACACATCACTCATCAATATCCACCCAGAAAAAAACGGACTATCAAGTTCCAATAGAGTACACAGATACTCAGTCAGACTTATTTTCCGTCTCTCTCGCACGCACTCTTTGTCGTGTCATTCAATATTAGCGGCGTCTGCCGGAGGAGAGCCATACTGACTAAGCATCGGGTATAAATGTAGAGTTGAGGTCTCCGCAGCAACTCACAACGTTCCCCCTCGTTTGTAGATAAAAACAGTCGTATTTCGATAAACGGAATTTAAATATAAAATGAGACATTCAGAGGTTTGGTCAAACGATTAATCGTTTATTTTTACCGTTTATCTATATACAAAAACACAAGAAATGAATGTATGTAAAGATATACCGGAAAAACGCTCAATTTTGAATTTGAAAGCTTAAAATTTTCCAGTGGGTTTCCAGATCGTTTGGGTCCGTTTAGCTGTATTTACATATCAGCTTTTTGGAATTGCCAAGTTCAATACGACCATGCGTAAGATACTTAAGTTATGTGAAAAAAAAGAAACACTACCTCTAAAAAATAAAAAATAAAAAATTACTCAAGTAACCATTGTTGAATACAACCAATAGCTCAATATTAGAGCTTTCACGGTCTGTGTGAAGTGATTTTTTATGGGTGTTATACACATCTACTTCCCCTCAAAAATCTAATACACTCCTCCTATTTAGTGTGCAGTGCATAAAAAGATAATAAAGTCCACTTATTCGTGACCATAGTAAATTGCGGTGCTTCGAGACGGATCTCCATTGAGTGACATAGTTGACCGCTTATAAATGCCTACGTAAATCGCATAATTCAGCAACGTGGTGCGTGCCAATCCCAAATCCCCCGCACCTTTACTGAGGCTCGGAAATTTGTCCAGTCATGTACTTCTGTCAAAAACATTAGAACACAAGCTGGACCGGTTGGTTGTAATATAACGCAGAAGATGAATTTGTGGATCCGGATGTGGCTACGCGACTATGACAAAAAGTTCTTTAGTACTCATGCTATTTTCACTGAAGTCATAGGTGACCGAATCAGCTGCGATAATGGCCACGACAACTTCATTATATTTCTATCGAAAACAGTGGAATGATAATTTGATGGACAAATCCAACTTCTGAAAAAATTCAGTGGGATCCGTAGACCTATATTCTCTGGAAGATACGAGGATTGGTGTCAGCTTAGTGATCTGTTCTTACGCTCAGTCGACAAGAAAAATAGTCTTTCTTAATGCCACAACTTCCATTTTTAAAAATGCTATTTGTATGGTAAAGAATTGCCTCTGATTAAACATATTGCCATGACTGACCATAATTACCAGGGCGCATGGGAGAGGTCATTGAACAAGAATTTGAAACTTTCTTACGTTGTCAATTGCCAATTGCAAAAGTTCAAGCATCACCGAGTAGCGTAGGAGAGACGACAAGCCGGTATAATGTGTTCGTCTTTTTATTCCTGGGTGGAGTCTTGTCATGAGCCAAACACAATTCACAGCACACCCACTGTGCCGAAAAGACATCGTGCAGTTTCTCATCATGTGGACATGCCAAATACGATAGTTAGTGATTGTGTATATTGTCAGGAATATACGCTCTGTCACGGCTTCAGCTGCTGTCAATACATCCGCTGACTCAGCCGTCCGCTCGTCCAGTTTCTCTGCTGATGCTGACTCTGCCGTGGTCAGCCATCATACATTGGAGGGGAAATTTGTGGCCAAGAGTCAGGCCATATTGCCAACGATTTTGACCACTATAGTCGACTCATGGGGCAACGAGACAACCTGCAGGATACTGCTGGATACTGGTTCAACTATAACGATGGTCGCCGAATCATTTATTCAACAAATTGGATTTCCGCGCACGCATGCTCGTATACCAGTGGTTGGTCTAGGCGCAAATCCTGCTGGGGTTACTAGAGGTCACGCCACATTCACGCTGTTCTCCCGCACAAGCTTAGCCTCAGTGGTGGTAACAGGTTTGATTACGAACACTTTAATATCCTCGATTCCAGCCCAGAGGATCGAGGCTAACACACTGATGTGGAAAAAGATTCGTGATCTACCCTTATCGGACCCTACATTTCTTATACCAGGCGAAATCGATGTGATTTTAGGAGCCGATCAGCTTTGGAACACTTCCACTGGACAACGCAAAGAGTTTTGCTCTGAATATCCTATTCCATTTCATACTAATTTTGGTTGGATCAATACAGGCAGCTATCATCTCAGTATTGACGCTCCCACATACAGCACGCTCGCGAGGATCTTGATAGCTTAGTTCGCTCATTCATGGACATGGAACGAGCTCAACCAAGTAATGATACAATTGACGCTAGTGATCCAGTTGAGCAACACATCGCTCATACGTTCAACGATTCTGCTCCGCTGATGTGGTTCACATTGCCACAATTTTGAAAGTTTCCTGTACTCAAAAAATTCTGGTGGAATGAACCACCGTGACTCTCAAAATCACTACTAACTTGGCCACCAGCTAAGGCAAAGTTTGCACTTTCGACTAAAGAAGCTGCGCGCATTGAAGTAAAGGTCAAGCCTCAAGTTAATCTCAATGTATGATCAATAAGGCTTCCTGTTAGTGACACTACTTGCAGACACTTAGCTACTGCTATCGCTTCGTTCATTGTCTTCGTTGTAGGAACCGCTTTTCATAATTTGTTTCGTCAGCTTCAATATGCATGCTTTATGTTAATTAAGGATGGAGTACAAGAAGCAGAGCACCGGATAATTCTCCGAATGGAATTCTTAATCGCTATTTTATGAATGTGGCAACATTTTCTGCTCTTGGAATGAGGGAAGTAAGCATCCACGTCTGGAAACTCGGGAATCTTTACGGGACACCCGCACTTACAAAAAAGGACAGATTACAGTATCCCCAGTGATCACCTCTCGACGCATTTCCAGTAGGAGCTGGGCGAAACAGGACCTGCAAAAGCTAAAGCCAGACGGCCACGTGGGTTAGATGGACTGTGACGAGCTCAACATTAGTCATTGTTTCAGGCTCCCGGTGCACTTCAGTGTGCTCCAAGCGGAGGTTAAACCAATCAAGGAGTCAATTTTCATAGCCTCAAAACTCCCCCATTGACAGCCAAGCAGCCATTACAGCACTAGGCTCAATATTGTCGAGCTCAGCGACTGCACCAACTGCCAGCTACCAGTTACCAGCTCCCGTAGGTCTCTGAACGAGATCGCAGAGCAGTTATATCTCTTCTTTACATGGGTCACTCTGTTCTGATGAGCTGGTGAGGTGACTTAAAGGGGGCCCCTCCACGAAGTAGCACCACTGACGATGAGCTTGTGGTGCCGCCTCGTATAAGTAGCTCACACACTCCTCTCTCTCTACACACTTCCTACTCATATCCCAACCCTGACATTCACACGGACTAAGAGTGTTATTCGACCAGTGCCGAGAGTCAGCCTGGCTGGGGGCCCGGTATATAAAACTAGCCCAGTCGTTAACGGAGAGCTCAGGGACTTGGCAGCCCCCTGTTCTAAGTATGCCCTATCCGGGCAACGTGAATCTCTGCCCGGATGTACAGTACCCCTTCTCTGCAGCTCGTGGTCAAAGAATGGAAGATTTTAATAAAACAAAAAACAAAAATGAGACTGGCACTCCCCAATGCCAACAGAGAACAATCCCAAACAGGGAAAGGCAGCGCCCCAAAGGCCTGGCCCAACCCGAAAAACAGAAGGGTAATCCCATCCCGGATC
Source organism: Drosophila persimilis (assembly GCF_003286085.1). Classification (NCBI taxonomy): domain Eukaryota; kingdom Metazoa; phylum Arthropoda; class Insecta; order Diptera; family Drosophilidae; genus Drosophila; species Drosophila persimilis. The sequence goes on from NW_020825327.1 coordinate 889,704, forward strand.
CGGGGTGGGTGGTGAATTGGCTCCCAAAACCGATACCTTGGCAGAGTGACTATGGAATCCTCCGGCTGCTCTGCCTGCTGGTAAAGTGGCGGGGGATGAGTTACCATCTACAAGCGTCCAAGCCAAGACATACACATATGCCGACAGAAGGAGTGCTGGTAACATACTCCGTCGGCAGAACGCAAGTCAGATGTCCAGCCCAACGGACAAATGGCTAAAGAATGTTGAGTGGGCCTCGAAGGTGCTGCCGAACTTTGGCAAGGAAGCACCGAAGAAGGAAGACCCTCAGCCAAAAAGGCAGCGCTCGCAGGAGACTCCTGGACCAACAAACCAACGAAGCGCTCTAGAGTACTGCCAAGTGCATCGATCGTGCAGGTTGCCAGAGAAAAGACGTTGATTGGCGTCCTGGACAAAGGCAGCGCGGACTCCCGAATTCCCAAGAACCAGTGGAAGTGGGTGGAAGCGGCACTGGCCGACCTCTGCTTCGAGCTGCTGGAACAGCAGCCTGGACCCCTCGTCCTCAATAAAGAATCGCTGGCCCCAATTGAGGCTACCAAAGGCCAGCTCAATTTTGGGTTCAGCTTGGTGACTGTACAGGTCTATAAGTTGGATGAAGCCAGTCAAGCAGGACGCTGCCTCGGAAATCGAAGCACCCGACGATTACACGGAGACAGATCCAGAAGGCTACGATGTGTTGCCATGACGAAGTCGAAGACGATCCAGACTGTGGTGTGTATTACTGTGGTGGAGAACTCTAAGGATATCCTTGAGGCTCCTTCAGATAAATATCTACCACTGTAAAGCAGCATTCGTTGCTCTTATACTCCGCCTCCAAGGGAGCGGAGCCCTAGTCCAGGAGCCTTGGATAGTGGGAGACAAGGTTTGTGGACTAGGGTCGAAGGAGTGCAACACAATTGTAGCTCAACATGAAATTAAAACCAGCGCCTGGCAAGAATTGCCAAAAAGCACCTTAATATCTTTCTTCCTCATAAATATAGCGATAGCGTCAGGTGTCGTCCTATATGGCCCATGAGGAAATCGATACTCACAACGACCTTGTTCGCAAACTAGACAGCGACAGCGAAAGGTCGGACAGAGACCTGCTAATAGATTGCGATGCCAACGCTCAACACACCCAATGGGGGAGCACGGACACAAATGTAAGGGGTGACTAACTTTTCAGCTTCATCCTGGACTCAAACTTATTTATTTGTAATCGGGGCAACGACCCCACTTTTATAATTAAAAATTGGCAGGACGTTATCGACCTCACGATAGTGCCAAACAAAGTATTAAACAGAATCAAGAGTTGGAAAGTCCTAGAGGACCATTCCTTCTCGGACCATTGGTACATCGAGACCGAGACCGAATACACCGACTATATCAATCCCAGAAAAACCAACTGGGAAATATATAGCAAAACCCTGGAGAAACTACACCCTCCTAATGGCCCTATATGCCCGAACACGAAAGACGACCTAAGCCGTCTTGTGAACAGGTTCACGGAAGCATGCAATAAGGCCTTCAAGGCAGCATGCCCTCCTAACAGACCAAGGGGGAAGAAGAAGCCCCCTTGGTTGTGAAAACAGTTAGACATCCTCCGCAAAAGCTGCAGGACTCTCTTCAATAGAGCCACAAAATCTAACGAGGATACTCACTGGGCAGACTATAAAACCAGTCTAGCACTATATAAAAAAGAAAAAAAGAAAGGCAAAAAGAGCCTCCTGGCAAAAATGTTGCTCCGAGATCGAGGAAACGTCGCAGGCCGCAAGACTCCGGCAGGTTCTCTCAAAAACTGCCCCTTCGGTAGGTTACCTTAAAAAGAATGATGGTACGTGGATCAACTCCAGTGAGTAGTCCCTACACATTCTACTAGACACGCATTTCCCAGGGTGCACAACCATCGAGCCGGCACACCTCGCAGGAGAGGGACCGGTAACCTCAATGGACCAGATCCTAACAAAACGGAACATAAACTGGTCAGTAAACAGCTTCAACACGTTGAAATCACCAGGCCCGGACCAGGTAATCCAGTCCTAAATTCAGAAGGCCGGGGACACGCCATCAACTGGCTAAAAAGTATCTTCAGGAAGATACTGGCGGTATGTACATTACCACAAGCTTGGCTTAAGGCTAGGATAGTTTTCATCCCTAAAGCAGGTAAAGCCTCACACTCAACCCCGAAAGCCGCTGGACCGGAGTCAACGTATAATTTAATTTGGAAAAATACTTCCGAATTTTCATTGGCGCCCGAGCAGGGACATCGGCATTCAGCATTTTCGTGGAAATTCGCAGTGACCTACAGTTCATCTTCGTTGGCTCGGCACAAGTCATTGCTTTCTGTTCTGTTGCGAATAGAGCTCTAGCTGGCTGGTTGGGCCTCTATTTGGTCACTGGTCTCAATTTTTGGTACCTTTTTGAATTGGAATACCAATTAAATAAAACATAAAGCAATAAAATGAACCAAAGTGAACAGCCAGAAACATAAAATAGTTATATGTGGAATATTTTTCAAATGAAGTACTCGCTAATCATTTTGCGAAGGACTAGGGTCGAAGGAGTGCAACATAATTGTAGCTCAACATGAAGGTAAAACCTGCGCCTGGCAAGAATTGCCAAAAAGCACCTTAATATCTTTCTGCCTCATAAATATAGCGATAGCGTCAGCTGTCGTCCTACATGGCCTATGAGGAAAACGATCCTCCCAACGACCTTGTTCGCAAACTAGCCAGCGACAGCGAGAGGTCGGACATAGACCTATTAATAGGTTGCGATGCCAACGCTCACCACACTGAATGGGGGATCTGAGACACAAATGTAAGGGGTGAGTCACTTTTCAGCTTCATCCTTAACTCAAATCTATTTTTTTGTATAATTAAAAATCGAAAGGAGGTTACTGACCTCACCTTAGTGTCTCACAAACTGTTAGATATATTCAAGAGTTGACAAGTCCTAGATGACCATTCCTCCGAAACTTAATGATTTCATTAATCCCAGGAAAGCCAACTGGGCAAAATATATCAGAACCCTGAAGGACTTATTTCCCTCTAAAGAACCAACAGGGCCGGACGACCTAGATCGTCTAGTGAGCAGGTTCATAGGACCATGCAGCAAGGACTTTACGGCAGCGTACCGCTCTAATAAACCTAGAGGGAAAAGGCTGGTGGTCAAAACAAATAGAAATCCTATGTTAACGCTACAGGACTTTTTTCAAAAGAGCCAAGAGACTACAGACTGGGCAGACTACAAAATCAGTCTGTTACGGTGTTACGGTGTGGTGGCCGGCCCTATCAAAAAGGGCGATCACCAAGCAACTGGGCAAAGTCCAGCGGACTGCCGCCCTATGTATCAGCGGAGCTCTTCGCACCACCCCAAATGATGCGCTAAATGCCATCCTATGCCTACAGAGCCTTGACCTCGCAGGAAAGGAACGGGCAGAAGCAGCATCAATACGTCTAAGAGACTCAGATCAATGGGTGACACAGTGCATAGGTCACTCAGCCATATTAAATAATAGCAATACCGTCCCCTCAAAAACAGACTACCAAGTTCCAAAAGAGTACGCAGTCACTCCCTTCGACACAATCATGCCTCACAGAGACGAATGGCTCGAGAGACCCCCAGGCCCAGATGGGGCCATAAACATCTTCACAGATGGATCAAAGCTGGACGACAGAGTCGAAGGGGGAATCTAATCTGAACAGCTAAACATAAGGCATTCCTTCAGGCTCCCAGATCATTGCAGTGTCTTTCAAGCGAAAGCCATAGCAATCAGGGAGGCTCTAGACTGCCTACAAGCGGCTGCCGTTACGGCAACCAAGCTAAACAAGCGACAGCCAGGCTGCGATCAAATCGCTAAGTGCGATTTCCTCGAACTCGGCCACCGTGGCAGACTTCCGCAAATCTCTGCACGAGATGGCTCAGCAATTTGCTATTAGCCTGATTTGGGTCCCGAGCCACCGGGACATCGAGGGCAACTGTATAGCGGATGAGCTGTCCAGATCTGGCACTACAATCCCCCTTCTTCAAGACATGGAGGATATCTGTATGTCAATGGCCACCTGTAAGCTCATTATAAAAGAGCAATACAAGCGACTAACAAACGATATGTGGCAAATAATGCCACGATGTCGCACAACTCGGCAAACATGGCAGACCATGGACATGAAGCGCACCTCCGAGCTCCTCAAGTTAAGCAGGAAAAGGTGCAGCGTAGTCATACGTTCCCTCACGGGACACTGGCTAATAGGCACCCACGCTAACAGGCTGGGGGCCCCACATAACGATTTTTGTCGCAGTTGTAGAGACGAGGAAGAGGAGGAGACAGTGGAACATCTGTTCTGCTCTTGCCCAGCTCTCAGCAGAAGAAGGCTACAGCACCTGGGCTCAGCCTTTCTACACGACATCTCAGAGATGTCCAAACTATGTCCCAGGAGGATAGCGAACTTTGTGAGAACATCTGGATGGGATAATTGCTGACAGGAAGTCTCACAACGCAGGAAGGAATGATCCTATGCGGTATCACAACGGGCCGAAACCGGCCTAAGTGTGACGGGCTCCGAGCGAGCCCGGCAGCCGCCTCAACCTAACCTAACCTAACCTTGGAGGAATCCTCTGCTGAAATGTGCTGGTACCGCCTATTTAAAGTTTTTGCACAATCGGACCAGCGCGGCAGCACATCATAGTCAAACTGCTTCTTATATTTCGATTTCGTATATGAATCGACCTTCGACAACGACAGATATATGATCATGGCGTTAGCAACCCCTCGCTCGTCTTTTAATGTTAAGAGTTACTTGAAAATTGCTGACACGGACTATAACTAGTCGCAGAGAAGAAGCGGACGGCTTAGTCATTGCCGTGATTTCAAAAAACTGAGCAAGTGTATCGAAAAATATTAAGCACTTGTTGTCATACAAGAGTGTTGTGTTGCTCATGAGTGAGTGAACAAAAAAGAGTTGTGCACTTACGTGAGCAACTGAACATGTTCCTTCCAAGCTGTTCTTTTTTGTTCACTTGTTCTTTGTTGTTCACTTGTTCTTTGTTGTTCACTTGTTCTTTTTTGCTCACTTGTTCTTTGTTGTTCACTTGTTCATTTTTGTTCACTTGTTCTCTACTCACTTTTTGCGCAATTTTGCTCCTCAAAGGGCATATTGCGATCTGGCAGCTGTTGCTCATATTTGCGTTTACTTCACACTTTTTGTATTACCGGCAAAGCTGTTTACTCTTTCAAAAATTCAGTATGTCGCTAAATCGAAAGTATAGTGAAATTTGGGACCATCTGTGCATGAATAGTTAACAACTGAGTGAGCAAGTGAGCAACTGAGCAAGTGAATAACTGAGCAATCTAAGAGAGCAAGTGGGCAAGTGAGCAATATGCAATATGACAGAGTTGACTCACTTACTAAAAAAGAACAAGTGAACATGTTCACCAAAATGAGCAATGTTTACCCATCATACACCACCCTCAAACTTTCTAAAGCCTTTGAATCTGAAACTTTGCATCTGAGACTTGGAATGCTTGTATCGTTCCCAAGGCTTCATCGGACAGGCACGAAATGAAATGGTTGAATTTCTCAATATTCGACAACGACCGTTTGGAATCTACCAAACTTTCGAACAAATTAATAAATTGTTTATATTCCCCGTACTTGCTGCCGAACTTTGCAACTTTAATTTTGGTAAATTATGACGGTGCTGCACGGGAACTAAATTTCCTCGTGGTTGGAAAGACCTGTTTGGCGCTGCCGACATGTACAACGCCTAAATAATCACACACGTTTCTTCTAAATCCGACCTTTTCGAGTTATCTGGATCTAAACTGTCGATCTCAGACTGCAGGGCCATTGTGGACGCTGACATGCAATGACTGCATCTTTCAAGAGGCGATGCAATTACTGCACCGTCAAGTGGCCCGTGTGACACCAGCAGAAGGCTGTTACGCAAGCATGCAGGAAAGATAGCTGTTAGACTAATATTCAAGGTAGATTAGCACGAAAGTTTCTAAGATAACTAAACATGCATTCAAAATAAACATAAAAATAAAAATACCACTACAATTACTAATTACTAATTACTAATTACTAGAAAGGTGTGTAAGAATTAGTTATTTAATAAGAGGAAGAGAATTAGTGGTGGATATGATATGGTAGAGGGAATTATAATCCGAGCATAAGACCCTAATCGGTTCATGCAAGGAATAATTCGATCTGCAAAGTGGAAGGAACAACGGTATAAAATTTCTAGTCAGTCTAATAGGAATCGTGAAGTTTATGCGGTTCAACAGATCAGGGCTGTCTATGTCACCCCTGATCAAGTTGTGAATAAAAATCACACCAAGCTTTTTTCTACGGTTAAATAAGGATGGGAGGTTTACTAATAGATGGGAGTCTCACACCTTCATCCCAGTTAACCCGCAGAGCAAAGAGTAAAAAGTTTTTCTCTACTGATTCTATACGGTCCTGGTGTACTGAGGGCACCATACACCGTAGCCGTATTCTAAAATCGGTCGAACTTTCGTAGTATAGAGAGTCTTTGTTATATAGGGGTCGTCAAATTCTTTTGATCACCTCTTTATACGCCCAAGCAGGCCCATGGCCTTATTTACCATGGTAGAAATGTGTTCGGAAAACTTTAACTTGGGATCTAACATAACACCCAGATCATCCACCATGGTAATTATCTCAAGTGAACCACCAAATAGGGTGTAGGGAGCCAACAAAGGGCTAGAACGATGAAATGTCATAACTTTGCATTTCGAGGCATTAAGGTGTAACAAGTTTGCACAACACCATGACTAAAAGTTATTGAGATCGGATTGCAAGCGATAATGAAATGAAATGTCCTTGTGCTGGACACAGAGTTTAACATCATCCGCATACAAAGGTACTCGAGAGTATGTTAATACCGAAGGCAAGTCATTAAAAAAGAGTGTGAAGAATAAGGGTCCTAGATGGTTGCCCTGTGGTACTCCCGTAGAAAGCTTTACTGGTAAAGAGAGGGAGTTTTTCAAGAGGTCTCTTTGTGACCTGGAATAAAGATAGCTAGAAATCCATCTCAGGAGGTTGGGCGGAAAACCTACAAGGTCAAGTTTATGCGTTAAAAGGGAATAGTTTACAGAGTGTGCGGAAATTCTACCCTTACTGTTGTGATGGTCCTATTTCAGGCTGAGGTAAGCTCTGTCACGTCCAGGGGTCAATCCAAAAGAAATTTGTAGAAATAGATGGAACCTTAAGGGAGGCGTCGGGGGTGGCCTATCGTAGAGGGGGTGGATCGGGGCTAGAGTGGGCGTCGCTCGTCGTGTATACAAAACGGCGTGCGTGGACTCGCGGTGGGGTAGTGTCGGTGGCTTGGCTAGTTGGAATGAACTTACGCAATTGGATATTACTCTGATAATTTGACTCTTTATTATTAATCTTAGCACTTTAAATTAGCTTAGTTTGGCTGATCGCCGGTGTTTCCCGTAGGTTCCTGGTATAACGTCTGTACTCTGATCCAGGTTTCTGCGCAAGCTGTTTCCCGGTTCTGGTCGTCGTCTTTTTATACGCCCGTATTGCTGAGTCCGCGGGTTCGAAAGTGCACTTCCGCGTCGGGGTGCACTTCGCCGTTTTTGGTGACCGTCGCAGACTTTCGCGGTGTCATCTTTCCGCAGTCGATGAACCAGGAAGACTGCACTTGGCCGATGGCTTGGCCTGGAGTGGGGGAAGTCCGCGTGTCCTGATGTCTTTGGTCAACGCTATGGAGTCGGCGCGTGTTGATCGGTGGCTACGTGTGGAGAGGGGGCATTGGTTGCGGGGTGTTGTGTGATACGCTCATTATATTTCGGGGGAAGGATTGTATCGTACCCCTTTAGGTTCGTTACACTGTTTACGAAGCAGTAAAACTTTTAGGGTCCTGAGAAAAACGTATTCTGCATAGAGATAAGTAGTTCTTATAGCATTGTCCATTAAAAACCGAAAATTTTGACCGAGCTGTTACATAGCGAGAGTGAGAAATAGGAAAACCAACTTCATGAACTATTTTATAAAGTCTTGATTTTAAGTTTCTTAAACTGGAGAACTCTATGGTTTTCCAGATCTAATCGGACAAGAAAGCGGGACACAAGAATCAAAAAATATGCCAAGAGCATTGTAAAAAATGTTTGTGCCTTTTATGACGGACCAATCAAAATCCCTAATTAGATTATTAAGCTTCGTAAACTCGGCTTTACGAAAGCGACGGACACGTTCTGGTGGCCTACTCGACCGATCCAATACAGTTGGTCCTATATCTAGCGACACTTCGAAAGTAGGATGGTAGGCGTCTTCAGGTGTAGTGAGCGGAAGGGCTCGGGTTGTCAACACTATGGTCGACTCCGAGACAAAGCACAGATCAAGCAATCGACCCAAGGAATTTTTAACATGATTGACTTGAGACAGGGACAGGTCAAGCAAGCCGTCACCAAAGTCATGTCGTGACATGGGCACTAGGTTACTAGACTAGTTTACCGAAGACCAAACAGTTCCTGGCAAGTTGAAGTCACCAAGAACTATCATATGATCTTTATCTGATCTTTAACGATTATAGCGGACAAATGCTGCTCATAAATATAAATATCTGAAAAAGGTGGAATAAGTATACGAGCAAGTAATGAATATAGTGAAAGCGGGAAGAATCAGTTTTACACACAGGAATTCCAGTTCCAGTTGAACCTAGACTGTGAAGTGGTCCGACGTGAAGTTAGAGTCCACTGCAATCAGAACCCCTCCTGCACGTCGAGACGAACGGTCCTTTCTAAAAGTCCAGCCTTAACCAGGTTTCAGTAAACACAATACAGTGGGAAGCAAATGCAACACTTTCCCGGAAAAGAATGCTGAGCTTACTACGTTAGCCTCTAACATTCTGATAAGTTACTAAAAGATAAGTTAGTTTTTTGGAGAGGTGGAAGCAGGACGATAAGTTGCCTCGCAACTGTAATGCAACCCATTACGTTTAGCTATAGCATCACTCACGAGGCTAGAAAATCCAGCGCATTTTGCGTGCACTACGCTGTCGCAGAGCCAGCAGGGGACATTCGGCTGATCTTGGGTTATCTGCTTCTTACAGGTTTTTTTTGGCGCAGACCACAGCGTATTCCATTTTTATTATTTATTTATTTACTCAAGAAAATTTACAAAAAAAATAAAATTTCCAAAACAAATTAGTATCAGACCAATGTGCCAGACATCGCTCAAAGCGGAATTGGTAAAAGATGAGAGCAGAGTGGAGAGCGGTTATAGCGAGCGGTACTGAGAAGAGAGCGCTATTGCTCAGAATGTTTAAAGAGTGAGAGAGAAAGAACAGTTATTGAAGTAGAGGTGATAGCGAGAGAGTGATAAAACAACAAAAGCTACAAGACGAGAGACGAAAGCTGTAATGCAATGTAATTTACTCACGGCAACAACACAAACAACAGAACAACCCGACGATGAACAATTTTAAGTTCAATAAATAATAATTAAACACAAATCAAAAGGCATGCACTCGCGGAATAGAATAGATTTCCAGATAGTATGTGAATTAGGAAGGTATTTAATGTTTATTTAAGAAAACACCGGTTGTTTATGTAAAACAAAGGGAAAATATGCGGAGCGGAAAATAGCGGGGTGGACCAGAGCTGCTTGCGGGGGAGACGAGAAGATATAAGAGGTACGAATAAACAGTTTTTCCTGTAATACAAAAAGTGTGAAGTAAAATCAAACATGAGCAACAACTGCCAGAACGCAAAATGCCATTTGAGGAGCAAAATTGCGCAAAAAGTGAGTAGAGAACAAGTGAGCAGAAATGATCAAGTGAGCAACAAAGAACAAGTGAGCAACAAAGAACAATTGAGCAAACAAGAACAAGTGAGCAACAAAGAACAAGTGAGCGAAAAATAACAGTTTGGAAGGAACATGTTCAGTTGTTCACTTAAGTGAACAACTCTTTTCTGTTCACTCACTCATGAACAACACAACACTACTCTAACTCTCTCTGGATTGCCTATTGCTCAGCCCTGGAGGACTTACTCCCCTCCAAAGCACCATCATGCCCGGACACAAAAGACGACCGAGATCGCCCAGTGAACAGGTTCACAGAGGCATGCAACAAAGCCTTCGCGGCAACATGCCCCTCTAGCAAACCTAGGGGGAAGAAGAAACCCCCCTGGTGGTCAAAACAAATAGACATCCTACGTAAAAGCTGCAGGACCCTCTTCAACTGGGCCAAAAGCGCGAACGAGGAGAGCCACTGGGCAGACTACAAAATCAGTCTGTCACTATATAAAAAGGAAACAAGGAAAGCAAAAAGAGCCTCCTGGCAAAAATTTTGCTCGGAAATTGAGGAAACGTCAGAGGCCGCAAGGCTACGAAAGAGTCTCTCAAAAACTAACCCCTCGGTAGGGTACCTTAAAAGGCATGATGGTACGTGTATCAACTCCAGTTAGGAGTCCCTGCACATTCTACCAGACACGCATTTTTAGGGGGTTCACATCTCACAAGAGAGGGACCGGTAACATCAATGGATCACATCCTCACAAAACGTAACATAAGCAGGGCAATAAACAGCTTCAACCCGTTCAAATCGCCAGGCCCATGCCTACCGTAAAAGAAAATCCACGGAAAGGGCTGTCCATGAAGTAATCTCAGCGGTAGAGTAATCTTTGCATCTCAAAGAGTACTCACTAATAGTCTTCCTCGATATTAAGGGGGTTACGGGCGCCATTACAGAAGCCCTGACTGACCTGGGGGTGGACCGTCATTGGTGATGCTCATTGATCAATTGCTCATATGCAGGACGGTGGCATCATCGATGGGATCATCCGCCCAGTCAAAGTATGTCAACAGAGGCACCCCGCAAGGTGGTGTCCTGTCTCCTCTTCTGTGGAACATAGCAGTCAACAAGATTCTATGTGACCTGGAAGGGGGGGCTGCAAAGTCTCGGGGAAATACGGCCAAACATTGTGCGACTAAATGGCCGCAAAGCTAGCGCAACTGCCGGAATGGACAGAATCGCGCGGCCTGGAAGTAAATCCCTCAAAAACGGAACTCGTATTATTCACAAATAAATACAAGGTCCTGCCTTCAACCCACCAATACTAGATGGATGCAGGCTAGCAACGGCGCCAGTTACTTAGGATTGGTAATTGACAAGTAGCTTAACTGGAACCTGAATGTCAAAGACAGAGTGAAGAAGGCAACGACAGAGTCGGAAAGGGGAATCTATTCTGAACAGCTAAACATAAGGCAGTCCTTCAGGCTCCCAGATCACTGCAGCGTCTTTCAAGCGGAAGTCATAGCAATCAGGGATCAGATCACACTCGGAAATAGTAGGCTTCGGCCTACTTACATCGCTAAACGCTGGATTGTACAACACTTTGCGACAAAAGTATTGGAATCCTTTATTCATTTATTTCTTCCCGCTTTTTGACTTCAACACACCCCTGTTTTCTTTATTCTGGGTTGGATTACGTTGGACCAGTTACCATCAAGACATGAGCCGACATCGATTTGACGACTCTCGCATTCATCGCCACTTTCAAACATTTTTGATCTCAACGTGCCCGTATATCCGATTTATACTCTGACAATTCCATAAAATTAAATAGAGCAAGACAGGAATTAACAGAAATGTAATGTTTCGAATTAAGAAATCAGCTGGCATTTCATTCCGCCGTCTGCCCCACATCTGGGAGACTGGCGTATGATCAATCAAGAAGGTCTTCTCACCTCTCGCCCACTGTGCGCTTAGTGATCGGAACATTAACATTGACTGCAGCAATGGTGACAATGGCTAGCCAAGGTTCAAGGGTTCTGGAAACGTTGCTTGGGCGAAACACCAACGTTCATAATGGTTCGAGTGGTCACCATAAAAACTAACCGAGGATTGTGATAAGTCTATCACAAAACTTTCTATGATTTGCTTCAACTGAACAGTCGTTCAGGGGGGCAGCTATATTAAAAATTCGCCTCATATTTCAGTATTTTATAGTTTCCTTCATATTCTAACTTTCCCTATTCTTACGCGCATCATTGTATTTTAACGTTTAAGCACCTATTTTTATTCTCATAGTGTTGTTGTTATTGCTTATGTAGAGAATCCAACTGTAACGCTCTCACACGCAACTTCTTTTCGTAGAGTTGAGTTTGTCGAATATTTTAGTTAAAACCAACAATAAAAACACTGTCAACAAACCTATAAGCCACCAATATGAATAAGAAAATATATCAATATAAAAAGCGAATACAGTCCACTAATTTGTAAGCACAAAACACATTGGTATTTTTCTAATATTGTTGAAGAAAAATGTTGATACTTAGACTGAGACTTAGCCAGTGGTCTCAGCCACATCGATATCGGGGCGGAGCTGGAGTCCCCCCAAATCGACCTGGAAGATACTGACGCTCCTGAAGATAAACCTCTAATATTGCAATGCAGCATTCGCTGCTCTTCTGCTCCAACTAGCCAAGGGTGGAGCCTGGATTCTCAGAAACAGGGCCTCCGGTCTGAGGACTCGAGACTATAAGCTATACGTTGCTGAAACCGCTGGTAAAATTCGTACCTGCATTCTTGCAAGAAGAGAGTTGCACTTATTTATGCTCCCAAATTTCAGCAACGAAGACCACACGAGGCAAGGCAAAATCTGCTCCGCATCCATGGGTCATGATCAACCTGAACCCCCTCCACACGCGCCCCTCCGGGCTATAATCGCAGACTGTTCGGCAAGGACATTGGCCTAATTGTGGGGTGCGAAGCCTACGCACATCACTGCCAGTGGGGAAGCACTGAAACAAAAGAAAGGAGTGAGTACCTTTTCAGTTACTTACTGACCGCTCAGATGGTCTTATTAAGCCGAGGGAGTGAGCCCACCTTCATTATTAAAAACCGCAAGGATGTCCTGGACCTCACGCTTGCCTCTCATGAGATACAGGGGAACATTGTATCCTGGAGGGTCCTGGAAGAACACTCCTTCTCGGACCACAGGTACGTAAAGGAAACTGTATTCTCCTTTTTATTACCGAATTCAATTCCGGAACCTCAGGCGGACAAACTGGACTTGGTACTCTGACTACCTTTGTTGGGTTCTCCCTGAGAAAGAGATTTCCAGGGAGGCCACGACTCGTCTTGTTACAATTTTCACTGAGGCCTGCAATAAGGCGCTCGATAAATCCTGGCCCTCTGGCAAGAATAGAGGCCGGAAGAAACCTGCATTGTGGAATCCGAGACTGGAATCCGGAAAGCCTCCCGAATACTCTTCAATAAAAACGAGGGGGAACGTTGTGAGTTGCGGCGGACACCGCAACTCTACAGTTATACCCGATACTAAGTCAGTATAGCTCTCCTCCGGCAGACGGCGCTAATATTAAACTACACGACAAAGAGTGCGTGCGAGAGAGACAGAAAATCAGTCTAAGCGTGACGTCGGGCGCTGCGTAGCCACTGAAAATTGTTTTTTTTTCTTTTCGGCTATAAAAATTATCCGATCTGATCTGGACAACTGGATAGATATGGTCATTTTCTATGATTCCGCGTTTTTAGTTTTCTCGAATCTGCAATATTGTGGATGCAACAGATTCTCGTCCTTTGTGGGGGCGGAAGGGGGTGGGGCGAAACTCTGAGATATACGATTTATAGTGAGATCTAACAGAAGTGCGGATACCAAATTTGGTTACTCTAGCCTTAATAGTCTCTGAGATTAGTGGTTGCCCCAGATTTTCGTCCTTTGCGGGGGCGGAAGGGGGTGCGGCGAAATTTTGACACAAAACGGTCAAGGTCCGATATCACAGGAGTGTGGATACCAAATTTGGTTGCTCTAGCTCTTATGGGTTCTGAGATCCTTGAACTCATATTTTGCAATTGGCAAAACCGACCATGAAACCTGTGTGTTAGAGTGAGACAGAGCGAGAAAGAGTGAAATTGTTTTCGTGATTCTGGCTATAATAATTATACAATCTGGTTCAGATTTTGCACTCTAGAAGATATAGTCATCTTCTACGATTCTGCGTTTTTGGTTTTTTCGTATCTTTAAAATTGTGGATGCCACAGATTTTCGCCCTTTGTGGGGGCGGAAGTGGGCGGGGCAAAGTTTTGAAATATTTTTGTAGCAGCAAACATCGTTGCTCTAGCTCTCATAGTCTTTGAGCATTAGGCGCTGAAGGGGCGGACAGACGGACGGACGGACAGACGGACAGACAGACATGGCTCAATCGACTCGGCTATTGATGCTGATCAAGAATATATATACTTTATGGGGTCGGAAACGATTCCTTCTGGACGTTACACACATCCATTTTAACCACAAATCTAATACTGCTCATACTCATACTCATTTTGAGTATCGGGTATAAAAAGGCTCAAAAGGTTGAGCAGAACTGTATCGATTGGGCCGAATTGGGCCAGCCTGTCAACATACAACAAAGAACTAAGGAAAGCCAAACGCTCCTCCTGGCGTAAGTTCTGTAGCGAAGTCGAGAACAACTCAGAAGAATCGCACCTGTGCAGAGTTCTCTCGAAGACAACACCCACCCTGGGCCACCCAAAAGATTTCAGAGCCATTAGTCTATCGTCTTTCCTCCTGAAGGCCATCATACAACCAATAATTTTATTTATTTATTTTTATTTTCTTTTTTTCTTATTTGTCTTTCTTTTTCACCTAGGGAGGACTGGCAGATGGGCGAATCAGGACCTGCAAATGCGGTCCACTTCTATACTGATGGCTCAAAGTAGCGAGCCGAACATCAGTCATTGCTACAGGCTCGCGGATCACTGTAGTGTGTTCCAAGCGGAGGTTGTGGCCATCAAGGAGGCCATTTCCATTGTCTCCAAACTACTTCTGGACACGCACTTAGTGTGCGTCTTCTCAAACAGCCAATTCAGCTACTGTAAATGACTGCAGCAGGTCTGCATGAGATCGTACAGCAGTTAGATGTCTTCCTTATATGGGTCCCCGGCCACAGGGACATAGAGGGGACGACGCCGCCGACGAGCTAGCCAGGCAGGGTCCTACGATTCCTCTCTTGTCGGAGAGGGAGCAAGTAGCGATGCCTTTGACTTCGTGCAGGCTTCTCACGCACGAAAGATATGAGCAAAATTCAAATAGGAGATAGCAGCAAACAATCTCCTATAAAGTCTCGAGATTGATGTGGCCATATCGATCGAAAAAGCGCTCAGCAGAGCTCTATAGACTCAGCAGAGCACATTGCCCGGCCCTTGGGCTTCTAGGGGCCGCTTTCCTCAGGGACGTTTCGGACCTGTCAGAAATCAAACCTGGGACCTTGTCCAAATTCATCCAAGTCTCCGGATGGGACTGCCCTTAATCTGCAGTAGTTTGCTCTCACGGTTCAAATGCGGCTACACATTGGACCTCTTATAGGTCCAAGTGAGCTTGGAGGGGCGGGGGTTTTATACCCGCTCCCCGGCTACCGCCTTTACCTAACCTAACTTAATCTACTGCAGCTTCCCGTAATCCGCCGAAGTCTGGTGCATCCTTTGTTGCTGCACTCCTTCTTAATATCCCTTTGAGCTTTTTCCGAGAATATAGCTTCTTCCAACTCTTGAACCTTGTTTCTGGCTCCGAGAAATAAACCGCCGAAGTGCCGCTAGAAATGCTTCTGTGGTGAGATCGTTGATTAGTTCCAAATGTACTGCCTTAGTTGCGAAATAATAGAATATCGAAACGTAAACTGTATTGGGGTTTATTTCTCAAATTGTATAATGGATTTTAAATTGTCCGTAAAATTCAACACCAGAATTGAGGAATGGCCTTTCCTGCGTGACACGAAGAGGTGTCAGATTTCCCATGATCTGATTTAACAATTTTGGCCTGGCTCTAGCGCACTTCACGCAGTTCTGTATAATGTTTCTGGTCATATTTCTCCCTTTTAAAATACAGAATTGCTGCCGTGATGCTGTCATCAGGGCCTGGGGACCGCATTGCATATTTTCCTTTTTTATTTTGGTAAGGATGTTTTTAACAATTGGATCGCTACATGGCAGGAGCATTGGGTGTTTGGCATCAAATGAAATAGTTTCCACTTCCTGTCGACCACCCACGCAAGATTCCATTGTGATCCAAAAAGAGTGTTAGCCAGCTTATTGAGATTTCCTTTTGTGTCTCCTCATGCCTTGTTTTGTGGCGTATGTCCTCTATGAATCATTCCGTTGTATGTTGCGAATGACAATTTTCTGAGCTGCTTTCCACTCATCTCATTTGTAGCCACAAAGTGGTAAAGTAAAGTGCGGCCTGCAACTCGCGGATAGCTAGCTGGGCCTCATTTGTGGAGTCTGCTCCTGCAAGGACATTGCCCTCATACATAATAAGCCGAATAACTTGACTTGCTTGGGAACTCGTTCGTTCTCATTCGTAGTGATCAGACGCGTTTTTACGACAGCGTAGTGCACGAAAATGCGCTGGGCTTACGGGCCTCGTGGGTGATGCCATCTCCAAACGTAATGGCTTGGCAGTTGTGAGGCATGCCGTGCGGTGGAGAATGAGGCTTTAAGGCTTTAAGGCTTTAAAACTGACTCCGACCACTCCAAGTGTGCAGCAGTTGATCTCGTTTGCCCTCCAAGGGCAACGACAGCTGCTGGTGATGCAGACTCGGTAGCCGAATTCATCGCATCGGAGAACGTGCAGCCAAGTACGTCTGCAGCGTCCGAGTCCGTGGTGTCCGCAAGCCCGCTAGCTCTCCCGTCTATTCCGATCCCACCAGTGATCAGAAGGTCCGGACCTCCGGATATTATATTTGGACGTTGACATGCAATGACTGCATCTATCAAGAGGCGATGCAATTACTGCACCGTCAAGTGGCCCGTGTGACACCAGCAGAAGGCTGTTACGCGCGGATCCCAGGCAAAACGCAGCCCTCCTCCCGCCCAACCGACCGAGGGGCGCTGCCGCATGACGCGCGGTGCGTAGCCGAACCAAACGCGAGCATGCAAGAAAGATAGATATTAGACTAACATTCGAGGAAAATTAGCACTAAACTTATTAAGAAATTAAGCATGCAATAAAATACAAAATACAAATACCACTACAATTACTAATTACTAGAAAGGTGTGTAAGGATTAGTAATTTAATAAGAGGAAGAGAATTAGTGGAGGATATAATATGGTAGAGGGAATTATAATCCGAGCATAAGACCCTAAACGGTTCATGCAAGGAATAATTCGATCTACAAAGTGGAAGGAACAACGGTATAAAGTTTCTAGTCAGTCTAATAGGAATCGTGAAGTTTATGCGGCTCAACAGATCAGGGCTGTCTATGTCACCCCTGATCAAGTTGTGCATAAATATCACACCAAGCATTTTTCTACGGTTAACTAAGGATGGGAGGTTTACTAATAATAGTCTACTAGAGTAAGATGGGAGTCTTACACCCGCATCCCAGTTAAGGCCCCGCAGAGCAAAGAGTAAAAAGTTTTTCTGTACTGATTCTATACGGTCCTGGTGTACTTTGTACTGAGGGCACCATACACAGGAGCCGTATTCTAAAATCGGACGAACAAGCGAGGTATAGAGAGTCTTTGTTATATAGGGGTCGTCAAATTCCTTTGACCACCTCTTTATAAACCCAAGCACGCCCATGGCCTTATTTACCATGGTAGAAATGTGTTCGGAAAACTTTAACTTGGGATCTAACATAACACCCAGATCATCCACCAGGGTAATTCTCTCAAGAGAACCCCCAAATAGGGTGTAGGGAGCCAACAAAGGGTTAGAACGATGAAATGTCATAACTTTGCATTTCGAGGCATTAAGGTGTAACAAGTTTGCACAACACCATGACTGAAAGCTATTGAGATCGGATTGCAAGCGAGAATGAAATGAAATGTCCTTGTACTGGACACAGAGTTTAACATCATCCGCATACATAAGTACTCGAGAGTATGTTATTACTGAAGGCAAGTCATTAATAAAGAGTGTGAAGAGTAAGGGGCCTAGATGGCTGCCCTGTGGTACTCCCGAAGAAACCTTTACTGGTAAAGAGAGGGAGTTTTTGAAGAGGACTCTTTGAGACCTAGAACAAAGATAGCTAGAAATCCATCTCAGGAGGTTGGGCGGAAACCCTAAAATGTCAAGTTTATGTGCTAAAAGGGAATGGTTTACAGAGTCGAATGCTTTACTAAAGTCGGTGTAAATAACATCCGTCTGTAAGTTACCTTGAAAGCCTTTAATAATGAAAGAGGTAAACTCTAACAAGTTCGTGGTGGTTGATCGCCGCCTTATAAATCCATGCTGAGTTGGAGATATAAGTGACTTGCAGAGATGTTGCAAGTGCGGAGTTAAAACCTTCTCAAACAATTTGGGAATAGCGGATAACTTTGCTATACCTCTATAATTTTTTGCATCAGACTTGCTACCTTTTTTATGGAGAGGAATTATAAACGATTCCTTCCAGATTGGGGGGAAGCAAGAGGAATCAATGGACATGGTGAATAGTTTAAGCAATGGTCCACACAGAGCCTCGGCGCAGTACCTGAGTACACAACCTGGAACCCCGTCTGGACCCGGTGAAAACACCGGCTTAACTAGTCGAAGATCTTGAAGTAGGGAATATTCATTTAACAAGGGACTGAAAATGCCGTTCGACCTCGGTAATCCGTATGGGTACGGTTGACCAGAGTAGCGTTCCTCAGAATAGGTGGTTTGGAAAAACTGGGCAAAAAGATCGGCAATTGCCTGATCATTATTTGCCGACGTATTACAAAATGATAGCGAGGATGGGTGTGCGGACGTTCTACGCTTACTGTTTACGAAGCAGTAAAACTGTTTAGGGTCCTGAGAAAAACGTATCCTGCAACGAGATAGGTAGTTCTTATAGCATTGAGCATTAAGAACTGAAAAGTTTGACCGAGCTATTACATAACGAGAGTGAGAAGTAGGAGAACCCACTTCTTGAAATTTTTTATAAAGTCTTGATTTTAAGTTTTTAAAACTGGATAACTCTTTGGTAAACCAAGGGGGTTTTCCAGATCTAATCGGACAAGAAAGCGGGACACAAGAATCAAAAAATGTGCCAAGAGCATTGTAAAAAATGTTTGTGGCTTTTGTGACATCAGTGCACAAGTACAAAGCGGACCAATCAAAATCCCTAATTAGGTTATTAAGCTTCGCAAACTCGGCTTTACGAAAGCAGCGGACACGTTCAGGTAGTCTACTCGACCGATCCAATACAGTTGGTCCTATGTCTAGCGACACCTCGAAAGTAGGGTGGTAGGCGTCTTCAGGTATAGTGAGCGGAAGGGCTCGGGTTAACAACACTATGGTCGGATCCGATACAAAGCATAGATCAAGCAATCGACCCAAGGAATTTTTCACATGATTGACTTGAGACAGGGACAGGTCAAGCAAGCCGTCAACAAAGTCATGTCGTGACATGGGCACTAGGATACTAGACTAGACCCGAAGAAGCTGGGATATACGAGCAAGTAATGAATATAGCGAAAGCGGGAAGAATCAGTTTTACACACAGGAATTCCAGTTCCTGTTGAACTTGGACTGTGAAGTGTTCTGACGTGAAGTAAGAGTCCACTGCAATTAGAACCCCTCCTGCACGTCGAGACGAACGGTCCTTTCTAAAAGTTGTGTACCGACCTGCCAAAACCTCGGAACTAAGAATGTCCGGCTTTAACCAGGTTTCAGTAAACACAATAACGTGGGAAGCAAATGCAACACTATCCCGGAAAAGAATGCTGAGCTTACTACGCAAGCCTCTTACATTCTGATAGGTTACTAAAAGAGAAGTTAGTTTTTTGGAAAGGTTGGAGCAAGACGGGAAGTTGAGGAAGAGGAAGTTGAGGTTGAGGGTGGCACGCTGGAAAGATTTGGAAGCGATATGGGGGGCCTATTCTTCTTCTTAGCCTTAAACTCTTTCACCACCAAATGCTCCGGCCAAAATTTGGTGGAGCAAATGGTGTCAAATTGAGTTGGGGAGATGCTTATCTTAAACGACGCTATCTCCCTGGCATAAGAGAAGTTAAATTTCTCCACCTTTAAACCCACGGCTTTTATTTTGCTTTGAATGAAAGCAGTTACATCATTAGATGTGAGGTCAGGGGCCAGCCGTGAAACAAAAACTTGTCGTTTTGGTGGGACTCCCACCAGTGGTTTAGTCACCGCAGGTCTAGTACCTGTGGTGGCAATATCCGGAGGTCCGGAACGTCTATTTACTGGTGGGATCGGGATAGACGGGACAACTAGTGAACTTGCGGACACCACGGACACGGACGCAGCAGACGTACTTGGCTGCACATTCTCCGAGGCGATGAATTCGGCTACCGAATCTGCATCGCCAGCAGCTTTCGTTGCCTTTGGAGTGGCAAACGAGATCAACTGCTGCACACTTGGAGTGGTCGGAGTCAATTTTTCGGCGGCGCACGGCTGAGTGACGGTTGGCACTTGCAGGTCCCGCGGAGTGACCTTTTTGCGCCTCGGAGACTCATTCAGCAGTTTTAAACCGCTAAACTGAGCCTCCATGGCTAGGAGCCGATCGTATTGGTTTTTGAAACCAACGGTCAGCTCCTTAAAGCCACTCCGCGTCTGCCTCATGAAAGCCACCATGTCTTTCTCCACCGCACGGCATGCCTCGCAACTGTAATGCAAGCCATTACGTTTGGCTATGGCATCGCTCACGAGGCCAGAAAATCCCGCGCATTTTGCGTGGACTACGCTGTCGCAGAGCCAGCAGGGGACATTTGGCTGATCGTGAGTGATCTGCTTCTTGCAGGTTTTTTTGGCGCAGACCACAGCGAATTCCATTTTATTTTTATTATTCAAATATTTTCTTAAGAAAATTTGCAAAGAAAAATTAAAATCAAAAAAATTAAAAATTTCCAAAACAAATTGGTATCAGACCAATGTGCCAGACAACGCTCAAAGCGGAATTGGTAAGAAAAAAAAGAGAGCAGAGTGGAGAGCGGTTATAGCGAGAGCTACTAGACAGAGAGCGCTATTGCTCAGAAAGTTGAAAGAGCGAGAGAGAAAGAACAGTTATTGAGGTTGAGGTGATAGCGAGAGAGTGATAAGACAACAAAAGCTACCAGACGAGAGCGGACTGCAATGCAATACTCACTCACTGCAACAACACAACACAACACAAGCCGACGCCGAAAAATAAAAAGTTAAATAATATTTTAACACAAATCAAAAGGCATGCACTCGCGTAAATGAATAGGTTTCCAGATTGTTGTCTGGTTAGAAAGTATATTTAGAATTTAGTTAGGAAAACTCCGGCTGTTTATTCGAAACAAAAGGAAAAATGCGGAGCGCAAAACAAAAACACGTCTGATCACTACGAAAGAGAACGGATAATTGCCATCTCAGGTTCTAGGCCTGTGGTGCCTAAACCTCTGGTGGGAGTCGCACCAAAACGACAAGTTTTTGTTTCACGGATGGCCCTTGACCTCACATCTAATGATGTAATTGCTTTTATTCAAAGCAAAATAAAAGCTGTGGGTTTAGAGGTGGAGAAGTTTAACTTCTCTTATTCCAGGGAGATAGCCTCGTTTAAGATAAGCATCTCCCCAACTCAATTTGACACCATTTTCTCTGCCAAATTTTGGGCGGAGCATTTGGTGGAGAAGGAGCTTAAGACTAAGAAGAAGAATAGGCCCCCATAACTCTTACAAATCATTTCAGTGTGCCACTTCCAAAAAACGAACTTCTCTTTTAGTAACCTATCAGAATGTTAGAGACTTGTGTAGTAAGCTCAGCATTCTTTTCCGGGATAGTGTTACATTTGTTTCCCACGTTATTGTGATTAATGAAACCTGGTTAAAGCGGGACATTCTTAGTTCCGTGGTTTTGGCAGGTCGTTACACAACTTTTAGAAAAGACCGTTCGTCTCGACGTGCAGGAGGGGTTCTGATTACAGTGGACTCTAACTTCACGTCGGAACACCTTACAGTCCAAGTTCAACAGGAACTGGAATTCCTGTGTGTAAAACTGATTCTTCCCGCTTTCGCTATATTCATTACTGCTCGTATTGCTCGTATATTCCACCGTCTTCGGATATCTCTGTTAATGAGCAGCACTTGTTCGCTTTAACCGCTGTTTCTTCCTCGCTATCTGATAAAGATCATATGATAGTTCTTGGTGACTTCAACTTTCCAGGAACTGTTTGGTCTTCGTTAAACGAGTCTAGTATCCTAGTGTCCATGTCACGACATGACTTTGTTGACGGCTTGCTTGACCTGTCCCTGTTTTAAGTCAATCATGTGAAAAATTCCTTGCGTCGATTGCTTGATCTGTGCTTTGTATCGGATCCGACCTTAGTGTTGATAGCCCGAGCCCTTCCGCTCACTATACCGGAAGACGCCTACCATCCTACATTCGAGGTGTCGCTAGATATAGGACCAACTGTATTGGATTGGTCGAGAAGGCTACCTGAACGTTACCGCTGCTTAGGTAAAGCCGAGATTGCGAAGCTTAATAACTTTATTAGGGATTTTAATTGGTCCGCTTTGTACTTGTGCACTGATGTCACAAAAAAAGCGCAAACATTTTGTACAATGCACTTGGCACATTTGTTGATTCTTGTGTCCCGCTGTCTTGTCCGATTAGATCTGGAAAACCCGCTTCGTTTACCAAAGAAATATCCAGCCTAAAAAACTTAAAATCAAGGCTTTATACAAAATTTCAAGAAGCTGGTTCTCCTACTTCTCAATCTTGCTATGTAACAGCTCGGTCAAACTTTTCAGTTCTTAATGCACAATGCTATAAGAACTACCTATCTCGATGCAGGATACGCATCGCTATCAGTTCGTAATGCGCCGGCAAGTAATGATCAGGCAATCGCCGACCTTTTTGCACAATTTTTCCAAACCACCTATTCTGAGGAACGCTACTCTGGTCAACCGTACCCATACGGCTTACCGAGGTCGAACGGCATTTTAAGTCCCTTGTTAAATGAATGTTCTTTACTTCATGATCTTCTACTAGTTAAGCCGGTGTTTTCACCGGGTCCAGACGGAGTTCCTGGTTGTGTACTCAGATACTGCACCGAGGCACTGTGTGGACCCTTGCTTAAACAATGCACCATGTCCATTGATTCTTCTTGCTTCGCCCCGATCTGGAAGGAATCGTTTATAATTCCTCTCCATTAAAAAGGTAGCAAGTCTGATGCAAAAAATTATAGAGGTATAGCAAAGTTATCCGCTATTCCCAAAATGTTTGAGAAGGTTTTAACTCAGCACTTGCAACATCTCTTCCAGTCACTTATATCTCCAACTCAGCATGGATTTATAAGTCGGCGATCAACCACCACGAACCTGTTAGAGTTTACCTCTTTCATTAATAAAGGCTTTCAAGGTAACTTACAGATGTTATTTACACCGACTTTAGTAAAGCATTCGACTCTGTAAACCATTTCCTTTTGACGCATAAACTTGACCTTGTAGGGTTTCCGCCCAACCTCCTGAGATGGATTTCTAGCTATCTTTTTCCAGGTCTCAAAGAGTCGTCTTCAAAAACTCCCTCTCTTTACCAGTAAAGCTTTCTTCGGGAGTACCACAGGGCGGCCATCTAGGACCCTTATTCTTCACACTCTTTTTTAATGACTTGCCTTCGGTATTAACATACTCTCGAGTACTTATGTATGCGGATGACTTTGTGTCCAGTATAAGGACATTTCATTTCATTCTCGCTTGCAATCTGATCTCAATAACTTTCAGTCATGGTGTTGTGCAAACTTGTTTCACCTGATACCCTACACCTATACCCTATTTGGCGGTTCTCTTGAGAGAATTACCCTGGTGGATGATCTTGGTGTTATGTTAGATCCCAAGTTAAAGTTTTCTGAACACATGTCTACCATGGTAAATAAAGCCATGGGCGTGCTTGGGTTTATAAAGAGGTGGTCAAAGGAATTTGACGACCCCTATATAACAAAGACTATCTATACCTTGCTTGTTCGTCCGATCTTAGAATACGGCTCCATTGTATGGTGACCTCAGTAGAAAGTACACCAGGACCGTATAGATTCAGTACAGAAAAACTTTTTACTCTTTGCTCTGCGGGGCCTTAACTGGGATTAAGGTGTGAGACTCCCATCTTACTCTAGTAGACTGCTATTAGTAAACCTCCCATCCTTATTTAATCGTAGAAAAATGCTTGGTGTGATTTTTATGCACAACTTGGTTGAAACCTGGCTCAATTCTAACTTTTTTTACAACGAATACTTCGATCCTGGCCTTTTCCAGGTGTTTCGTAAGGACACAGATTGTGCCAAAACGAAGTGCTGCAGAGGTGGTGGGGTCATTGTGGCCGTCAGACGCACCCTACGCTGCGATCGGATTTGTCTCCTGGATGGAGACTCTGTTCTGGATCAGATTGGTGTGGCGGTGGCTGGCCAGTTGGAGACGCTATTTATTAGCGCATCGTACATTCCACCAAATAGCAGCTATGAAATATACAAGGCACACACACAGAACATTGCTTACATTTATAGTAATCTGCGAGACCGTCAGCACCTCTGCGTTGTTGGCGACTTTAATTTGGGTTCGTTGGTATGGTTCGGCGATCCGCAATCGTCGGCTATGATACCTAGTAATGTACATTTGCCGAACGAGATTATTTTCCTAGATGACTGACTAGTATGGGCTTATCCCAAGTAAACAATATTTTTAATAGGCTAAATAAGATTCTAGACTTAATTTTTGTTAGTTCGGATATAGATTGCCATGTTACATGTTGCGAACTCCCCATCGCGGAATGTGACATGCATCATATGCCGTTGGAATTCTTAGTCAATTTCCATTTTTATTCGCCCTGGGCGGAACCATATTATGAATGCTTCTTTACTAGTGTAAGCCTGAATGCTATTAGTATAGTATTAGGATAGTATCTTAAATGTTAATTGGGCTTCTGTTCTCTCGCATCCTAGTGTAGACACGTCCTATAATGTTTTCCTCCATACGGTCCGTCGTATTATTGGTAACAATGCTTCCAAAAGGGTGCATGGCTCCTATAGACTGCCGTGGTATAGGATGGGTCTTATGAAATATAAGAATCTTCGTAATAAGTACTTTAAACGATTTGGTAAGACCCGGGACCCTGTAGATTGGGCGAGGTATGTGCAACATAAGAGGGAGTTTGCTTTTTTAAGCAAATTTTTGTATAACCAATATATTGCCGACGTTGAGAGGGAACTTAAAGTCAATTCCAGGTCTTTTTGGCATTTTATAAAGTCCAAAAGGTCAACGAGCTCTCTTCCTTCCGTTATGAACCTGGGCAGCTTGAGCGCTAATACGGATAATGGTATAGCAAACCTTTTTGCTTCTTTCTTTAGCTCAAATTTTGAGCCATACGCAGCTTGGCACAGTTTCGACGTCTTAAACTCTATTCCATCGGTGGTCAATATTGGCATACTCGATGTATCGGAGGAGGATGGTGGCAATTGATGAATTCGATAATTCTAATAAACCCGCCTGTGATGGCATTTCTGCCTTCCTGCTTCGCAACTGTGTTGTACCGTTCTGTGAGCATCTCAAAATTCTATTCACAAATTCGCTGTTAACATGTCAGTTTATTGGTAAGTGGAAAGCTATCACGATTACGCCAATTTTTAAGAGAGCTACCAAAAATCTTATTTCCAATTATAGACCAATTGCCAAACTCAGCAATGTTTCGAAACTTCTAGAGCGAATCATTGCCAGAAAGATCACCTTCCTCATGAAATCGTACATTAGCCCTAATCAGCATGGTTTTATGCCGGGTAGATCAACAACCACTAATCTCATTGCTTTCAGTAATTTCTGCACTCGTGTCTTTGAAATGCACTCTCAAATAGACGTTGTGTATACTGACTTTGCTAAAGCCTTTGACAAAGTCTCCCACTGTGCTTTAATAGCCAAGCTGCATCGGTTAGGAATTCATTCCTGCCTGATCAGTTGGTTTAGGTCGTATCTTGAGCGGCGAGAGTATGTCGTATTGATAAATGGAAAGCCTTCGGTCCCATTCTTGGCTACTTCCGGCCTTCCACAGGGAAGTGCACTTGGTCCACTTCTGTTCTTAATTTTTATTAACGACATATGTATCAGCATTCAAGCTTCTGAGCATCTGCTTTATGCTGATGATCTTAAAATCTTCCGATCTGTCAAAACCTTAGGCGACAGTATCCTTCTGCAGCGCGACCTGGATAGAGTTGCTCGTTGGTGCAGACTTAATTCGCTCCCACTGAACATTAGTAAATGTTACTTTGTTACTTTTAGCAAGCGTGTCTTCAATGTGCTGGCCTCATATTCAATAGATGGCCATCCTCTCTTAAAGCAGATGGAGATACTTGACCTCGGGGTCTTATTTGACTGTAGATTTCTGTTTGCAGGGCATACGAATTTAATATTGCCAAAAACCTATGCAATGTTTGGCTTTGTTAAGCGCAATTCATCTAAATTCAGGGACCCATATACGAGGCTCAGTCTGTACGCATTCCTTGTGCTCTCGCGCCTTGAGTACGCTTCCATGGTCTGGAATCCCAACGGGGTCGTTCAAATTTCGCGCATCGAGAGACTCCAAAGAAAGTTTCTGAAATTTGCACTTCAGCCTCTGCCATTTTCCATTCCGATGCCGTCCTATGAGTGCAGATGTCGCCTCGTGCATCTCTCCTCTCTCGAGGATCGTAGGACCATTGCGGCTCAAATATTTATTTATGACCTTTTAGTGGGTAATATCGATTGCCCTGACCTACTTAGTAGGATTAGCTTCACTACGCCCGCCAGTAGCCTCAGGACCCATGCACCCTTTGCAGTTGATCTCCACCGGACCAATTATGGCTTTCATGAGCCCATCTGTAGGGCGCTTCGGCAGCACAATGCGCTGCCAGCTGGGATGCGCTTTGACTTTTGCCAGGGGAAGGGAGCCGTCAGACAATTGTTTGTGGACTTCTTCCTGTTACATAATCAATTTATTAATGTTATTTTTTGTTATTTGTTAAGATAGAAATAAGTTAGCCTAGCCAGCTAAGGATTTTTTGATTCCGTTGGCGAATAATAAATAAATAAATAAATATTAGTCTAACAGCTATCTTTCCTGCATGCTCGCGTAACAGCTTTCTGCTGGTTGCAGACGGGCCACTTGACGTTGCAGTAATTGCATCGCCTCTTGAAATATGCAGTCATTGCATGTCAACGACCAATACAAAAAAAAAAATAAATAAGCATATGAAAACCAACTTATTGTGTCATATGTAGGTACTCGTAATTGGGTGAACGATTGATGCGACTCAAGACTTATAATGTAAAGGTTGACGGGCCAAATTGCCGGGCCCTATGCAGCAAGCTTAGACGCGAGCGAGAGAGTAGGATAGCCCGAGAGCGTTAGAGCTACTCTGGGCCGCTGCTAAGTCGAGTACGAAAATTTGATTGAGACAATATAAAGAGACGAAAGAATTCCGCTGTGTATGCATATACGGTAACAAAATTATCTTTACAGTGGGCATTGCAAATGACTATCAACAACAAAATACATTTGCTTTGGGTCGCACCACTAGCAATAGTTTATAATATTTATGCTGCTTGACCCGACATTATTTTCAAAAAGAAAATTTTAGCTCAGGGGTAACTTTGTGGTCCCTTAACAAGGATATGCAATAATATTGGCGAACATTCTAACACAGAAGCCGTAAATCCTGTTGAGTTTTATTTTAAGCAAAAAAAATAATAAATCATAATTAATCATTAATTTGATTGATTAAGTCTAGGTTTTATCAAATTACTCCAAAATAATGATTATCAGTGAATAAAAAATTAAAATTAAAATTAAAAGTAAGCGATTTTTTTATTTTTATTTTGTTTAGTTTGTTAAAAAAATTTAATTTAGTAAGAAATTAAATATAGCAAAATTTTGTAAAGCGAAAAATACCATTGAATGTTCTTTATTGATCAAAGAATATAAAAAACTGTATTTATATAGACAAAAATACACCGGAAAAATATTGTGAAACTTCTAGACACCGTAGAACCGTGTACGTGTGCAGTCTAAATTGTTCAGGATTTTTCTTTCAAACGCAGTTTGCTTATTTTTGCTTGTTCATATTTATTTAGTGGTAGATTTTGCGAATTATAACCATAGTTGTATGTACTAGGGGAAAAATAGTTTTCTGCAGAAGTAGAGTCTCACAAAGAGGTATGAAACGGCTTTAGCTAAAACGAAAATTAGTTCTTTGGTTAATTAATACATTGCGTTTTTCTCTTATAATGAGTAACTAATAAATATGAGGAACAATTCTTTACAATTCTATACATATAACATTGTAAGGATAGATAGCTGAGCATACATGAACTTCCACACAGAAAAACTTTAAAGCTTTCAAACGCCTTACACTGGCAAAACGCGCTGCAATTACACAATTTAACAAGCTAAATCTGCAAAGGCCTTGCTAGGCGTTTGTCATAGAGAGAAGTTACATCAAGTAATTTAAGTTCATATATAAGGAAAGAAAGTGGGAGGTAGTTTCATTCTTGGTCAAATTTCAGCGTTAGCAGAACTTTGTCTTTTCTAATTGCGAGGTGCCGTGGATAGTGAAGATTTGGTATGGCTTGGATCAGCCGACAGTTCTAGATTGCTGCGTCATCTAGTGGTCGGCACGGTATGTGAGTTATAGAATAAAGAAAAAAATTATTTAACTTTTGCGTTTCGACTAAAGGCCCGCTGCGAGGGGCATAGAAAGTGAGCGAGTGAGCTCCTGGGAGCAGGGAGAGCAGGGCAAGTACTTCGGTTCTTATAAATGTACATATCGATGGTCACGAGAACAAACAGGTAAACCCCCTTGGTCCGTGAAGTCAAGCTCCATGTAGTCTAGCATGGCTCCATGCAACTAGAAGGTGATGATAAATATTTATTCAATTGATGGGACCGGTAGAACAGAGAAGCTTCTGATCTCGGCCCAATATTCCGGCGGATCGGCCTTCATGTCCAGGATGGATATCTTGTTTGGTCTTGTTAAAATTCCGCTTAGCTGTTTGCTAAATTTGGCTGTGAATTATTGTCGCGTTAAATGTGCAGATGTGCAGGGATCTCGGGCCGTGTGAGTGTTGCCATATTCCGAAGTAATGGCCTGCATTATAGTTGTGAGAAATGGCACGCTGTTGAAAACGACATGCGATCGTTGAAGAGGCAAACACGGAGTGGCTTCAAAAAGCTGGGCTTCAAGAAGCAATATGATCTTCTATGGAATATGGATACCCAGTTCTGCAGCTACCAGCTTCTGAGTGAGTCTGCGAGTTTTAAGAAGTCTGCTCCGCCGAACTTGCAGTGCAGCTCATTTTCTACTCCAAGTTCAACGACAGCTGCTGGTGAAACAGATTCGGCACCCGGTGGGAGTACCAAAAAATAGGCAAGTTTTTGTCTCACGGCTAGCCCCAGAACTTACGCATCTAATGAAGTAAAAGCTTTTGTTCAGCCACAGACATGTATTTAATGAATATTAGGAATATACAGTTCAATCTTATACACAAATACTCATAAATAAAATTGTTCATGTCATTTCATGTAACTGAATATGACGACACGAAAAATACATTAGCAACTAAGAATGGACAATAGCACTTGTAAACTCGAACCCACCAAAAGGGATCAAGCAATAAACTATCTACTTTATTGCTGCCAAGTACCTAAGTAAATACACTGAAATATAACCCCCGCACAGAGTAAGTGTACCCAATCTAAAAATACACTCACAAGGAGCCTGTGCGGTCCTTCCCATAGAATAAGAATTCCACTGATAGATATATAAGGA
This sequence comes from Drosophila persimilis, assembly GCF_003286085.1. Lineage (NCBI taxonomy): Eukaryota > Metazoa > Arthropoda > Insecta > Diptera > Drosophilidae > Drosophila > Drosophila persimilis. Next base: position 919,434 of record NW_020825327.1, read on the forward strand.
GATTGTTCAATAAAGTCAGTATCAGAAACAGTACCATAGCTGCCTGTCACTCATCTTCCATCGCAATCAACAGAGGCTGTCGCTGTGTCTTCAGATCCTCACTTGCGCACCGTAGGATACCCTCTCCGCAGTCCAACTGGTTCAAGTTCTAGTTGCGACGACCAAACTGTAGACGGTTTATGTACCGTATGCAACCCAGCTTCCTACACACACACATATCACATTAACATTTGGTGACCCCCGACCTTGGTCATCCTTTCAAACTGTCTAACAAGCTACAGTGAAAGGATTCGATCTGGACATCAGATTAAAGCAGTCAACAGGACATCTTCAATAAAAATTTGGCATCAGGCCATACACTTACGGTAGCATCTCCTACCAATAAGTATCACTTTGGCAAATCTGACATATTCAGGTTATCAGCCAACAGAAAAACAGCTATAGAATTCGATTACCACCGAGGCAATCAATTTTTGTTTTTTCGTGCGTTCCATAGATTGGAAACAGCACAAATCCCTCCATCCAACACATCACCTGTACTATTACCTTTCTGACCAACAACGGTTGCGATTCGGAGCGTATCCAGCTGCAAAGCAAATAAAACACTCCCAACGGGTCAAAAATTAATAAGTACAAACAGATAGAATGGATACACATATGGAGGCAGAAGCTGCCGCTACAATGGCAATGGATGTGCAGCAAGAGATTGGTGAGGAAATATCGAGGTGCATTCGGAACTTTAAAAAAGATTCCCAAGAACGAAAGCAAACGGCCTCTTATTTTCAAGCCAAAATATCAGCACTCGAAAATGCGTGGAATCGCTTCAACAAAAACGACTCCAAACTTCGCGATACAGACAAAACGGATGAATACGTAAAATTCCGTGAAGACTTACGTACAACATGTAAGCAACACATTACGATCTTTACCGAATGCATGGATAAGCTATCACAGACTCCTAGTGCTCGTGGGGAACGTCAAATCGTCTTTAAAGAAAAGCATGAGAATCCTCCAGTAGATCCCAAAGAAAGCGGTCTGATCCAGCAGCCCTCGAAGGATTACAGCAAACTGCTTTCACTATGTCGCCGACAAAAGGCCATAGTAGAGTCCGTTAAACGCAATCTGGAACAACTTTCAGAGACGGATGGACGCACATCAAATGATTTGATAGAATCACTATGGACTCAAGCACAGGAAGTCCACTTCACAATTCATGAGGAATATGAGGACCCAGTGGAAGGAGGGTATGACATGGAATCCTACCTAACACTGGAAAGTAAGGTCCAAAGAGCATTGGCAAAATCAGCCACACCAAACACGGATAACGTGCATCTTCCACGCATCAGCATCCCAAAGTTTGATGGGGATCTATTAAAATGGACCCAGTTCGTCGATCTGTTCTCATGCATGGTGCATGAGACCAACATGCCTACGGTGAAAAAGATGTGGTATCTTAAAACCACCGTTACCGGCGAGGCAGAAAGATTGATTGGACATATCGATCTAAAGGAAGAAAATTATGAAGCCGTTTGGGAAATACTAGTTGACGCATACAACAATCCCAGAGATGTTTCGAACACGGTACTGAACCGCTTCCTCAATCACCAAACAATTAATGACGATCCAAAGTCATTAAAAGAATTGTATATAACAACCATAGAATCCCTTGCATCACTAAAGGGATTGGGCATCAATATATCTACATGGGATCCGATATTGATTGCCATTATCAGAAACAAACTGGATGTAACAAATAAGGCCTTGTATGAGCAATCATTGGGAAGCTCAAAGGACATTCAGGCGCTGGATACGATGCTTCAGTTCTTGGAGCAAAGAATTCGGGTTCTAGGAACCAGTAAGAAGCCACCAGCATCAAGGAGAGAGCCAAAAGGCACGACATGTGCATCAGCAAACACAGGGAGAACGCGAGCACCCTTATGCACATTCTGCAAAAAAGCAAGCCATTGGCTCTACGGATGCGAAGAATTTCGCTCCAAATCTCCATCAGAACGACTAAATTGGGTACAAAAACAAAAAATGTGCGTTAATTGTTTTAGAACAAATCACAAAACAAACGCATGCCCTGGTCGAAACTGCTTCAAGTGTGACAAGAAGCACAACACGATGCTACATTTGGAAACAGCATCAGGCGCAGCTACAGAATCAAGAGGCCCGACGGTCGGTGCAGCAAGTAACAATAGTTACAATCTTCTGGCTACAGCAAAGGTGGCAGTAGAAGCCAACAACGGGCAGGTTGCTAATTTCAGAGCACTGCTAGATTCAGGATCACAGATAAACTTGATCTCTGAACGAATGGCATCAATGTTGTCACTCAAACTAAAAGACACAACATTACGGATCGAAGGAATTGGAGGTCAATCAAAGACCAGCAGAGCACGAGTAAATGTGCTCATGAAATCCCTTCACAATGGTTTTACGCAAAGAATTGAAGCTTTCGTATTACCACAGATAATAGCTGATCAACCAGCTCAGGCACTCGATTCAGATAGCTTAAACATACCAAGCAAGATCTCACTGGCAGATCCAAACTTCCATAAGCCAGGCAAAATCGACATGCTAATCGGAGCCGAGCATTAATACTCGCTGCTGCTACCAGATCAACAGCAGCTAAGGACAGGAGGCCCGTTGCTACAAAACACGAAACTGGGATGGATTGTGGCAGGAAAAGTCAAATCTGCCCACAATTCCTCACCCATTTGTGCCACGGGAGTAAACGAGCTCATGGAAAGATTCTGGACTCTGGACAATCTAGAGACGGAAGACAAACCACGCACTCCAGTGGAAGCACGGTGTGAAGCTCATTTTATAGAAAATATTCAGACAGCTTCAGACGGCCGTTTTATTGTAAAGCTCCCATTTTCCGAACACCCTTCAGCCCTGGGGGAGTCGTTGGAAACCGCAACAAAAAGATTCCTAGCGTTGGAGCGGCGAAGCTCAACAGAAACTTGGAAGAGTTATGTGGACTTCATGGAAGAGTATGAAGGACTAGGACATATGAAGATTGTGCCAGCATTAAAAGTTCCCAAAAGGCACTACTTCATTCCACATCATTGTGTACTCAAACCTGAGAGCACCACCACAAGGCTTCGGGTAGTATTCGATGCCTCATGCAAATCAACAAGCGGGAAATCGTTGAACGACATTCTGCAGGCTGGACCCACCGTTCAGAGCGAACTTATGTCCATTCTGCTACGATTTCGAATTCATAAGTACGTATTCACAGCGGACATAGAAAAGATGTACCGGTAAGTGTGGATGAATCCGGAGGATCAGTTCCATCAGATGATAGTGTGGAGAAACAATCCATCCGAAGAGATCAGGTACTATCGCCTGAAAACAGTAACATATGGGACAACAGCTGCTCCGTTCCTAGCAACGAAATGTCTGGATCATTTGGCAATACAATACAAAGACAGACTACCAGTCGGATCAACAACATTAAAAGCCGATTTCTATGTTGACGACTGTCTAACTGGAGCAAACACGATTCCAGAGGCAATTCATGTTCGACAAGAACTAAATAAGATATTGCTACCGTCCGGATTCAAATTGCGTAAGTGGTGCTCCAACAATGAGCAACTTCTCCAAGGAATCCCCAAAGAGGATATTGTAACCGATGTAAAACTAGGAGAGACGTGAAAACTCTGGGTCTCATCTGGATGCCGAAGATGGATACATTGTGTGGACAAACACAGAAAAGCCAGGCTACACGCATCACCAAACGAGTGGTATGTTCCGAACTGGCCCAAATCTTTGACCCACTAGGACTCTTTGCACCGGTGGTCGTAAAGGCAAAAATCTTCATGCAACAACTTTGGGAGCTCAAACTGGATTGGGATGACGAACTACCATTACAACACCAAACCGAATGGAAAGAATACCGGGACGACTTACAAACATTGAACAAAATGCAAATTCCCCGGCATATCTACGATGGTAAAATTCCAGTTACACAAGAACTCCATACGTTTGTAGATGCATCAGAACGAGCATATGGCGCAGCAGTATATGTACGCGCTACATACAAAAACAACCAAGTGTCAGTAAGACTGCTCTGTTCGAAATCACGTGTGGCGCCGACAGCCAAACAATCGCTACCACGGTTAGAACTTTGTGCTGCAGTCCTCGGTGCCGAGCTCACAAACCGAGTCCGACAGGATCTGCACATGGACATTAACACGGTTTCAGGATGGTTTTGGAGTGATTCCACAGTTGTGTTATCCTGGATAAACGCATCGTCATCAACATACCATACCTTTGTGGCAAATCGAATAGCCAAAATCCAGGCATTAACAAACCAGTCACAATGGCGTCACGTGTCATCGGCCAACAACGCAGCCGATGTCCTGTCGAGAGGAATCGCAGCAAGCAGGCTGGCAGATCACAATCTGTGGTTATATGAACCATTATTCCTGCACGGATCTCGAGACAACTGGACGAAGGCACCCAACATAGAACCCAGCAATCTTGAGAGAAAGGCTAAACATGTAAGCTTGCCAATCACACCCAGCGCACTTGGGGATGAATTATATACTTGCTGACATAGCAACTCGTTTCACAAACTGCAACGCATTGTGGCATATATGTTACGCTTCTGCTACAAAACCAACAGAGCGAACACCACGACGCTCTGCGCAGAAGAACTGACTCACGCCCGCACTATAATCCTGCGAACCATACAACAAGTCGAGTTTACAGCAGAGTTAAAACAGTTCCAACGATATAAGACTGTGGATAGAAAGAGCTCGATCATATCGTTATCTCCCTTCCTAGGAGACGATGAGCTCATCCGAGTTGGTGGTAGACTTGAAGAAGCTCTACTTCCATACAACGCAAAACACCCAGTTTTGCTGCCTTACAATGACCCAATCGTCAAAATGATTTTGCGGGAGCTACATGAGGAGAACATGCATTGTGGTGCTCAAGCATTAAGGGCAATCGCAAGACAACAATATTGGATTATCAATGACAAGACAATGGCTAGAAGCATCATCCACAGCTGTGTTAGATGCACCAAGGCTAGACCAAAGCTGATGCACCAAATCATGGGCAATCTCCCAGCACAACGAGTCACACAAGCACGCCCGTTTCTTAATGCAGGCGTCGACTACTGTGGACCAATCTCGATCCACCATAAGATCCGAGGCAAAAGACCAGATAAGGCGTACATCCCCGTGTTCTGCTGCTTTTCCACAAAGGCAGTACACCTGGAGCTGGTAAGCGACCTGACCACAGATGCATTCTTGGCCGCCCTGCGTCGATTCTTAAGCAGACGTGGGAAGTGCCAAACTATTCATTGCGACAATGCAACGAACTTTGTGGGTGCAAACAACCAGCTTAAAGAATTAGAAGACTCTATATTCAGCTCAAAGGCAAGTGCTCTGATCACGAATCATTGCAACAAAAAGCAAGTGGATTTTAAATTCATTCCTCCCAGGGCTCCATCGTTTGGCGGCCTCTGGGAAGCGGCGGTAAAATCAGCAAAAAAGCTGTTGATAACAACCACCAACACAGCCTCATTGACATTTGAAGAACTAAACACAGTGATAATCGAAATTGAAGCAATTCTCAATTCTCGACCCATCACTCCAATGTCAAATGATCCCACTGATACAACAGCGCTCACCCCAGGACACTTCTTGATTGGTGAACCATTAACAACGCCTCCTGACGTCAATACTGATCATCAAGGAAGAACATTGGTCAAGCGCTGGGAATTGGTATCGCGCCTAAAGCATTCATTCTGGAAACAATGGTCTACAGAATACCTCCAAGAATTGCAAGCTCGGCATAAATGGAAGACCGCTTCACCAAACGTACCTGAAGGATTATTAGTTTTGGTTAAGGAAGACAACCTTCCTGTAATGAAGTGGCCAATGGGTCGCATCATTAAGACATATCCTGGACAGGACAACCACGTACGAGTGGTTGACGTTAAGACAGCATCTGGCGTATACAAGCGCCCGATCACTCGTCTATCGCCGCTCTTTCCAGAAGATGTGGCAGTCAAACGTTCCCACAACGTGATCAGTGACACCACGGGGATTGATGAGCCACCCACACAGCGAACAACAAAATTGTCACCTACATTAACGTCAACATTAGTGGTGCTGTTGCTCATGCTTCCGTTAGCATTGTCACAGTCAATAAATGTGACACAATTCGCAAACAAGCCTGGAATATTCTATGAGAAACTTGGAACATCAAGAATAGCAACGTCTGAGTGGACTATGATCGTATACTATGACTTGGACCCATATTGGAAGGATATGCAACTAATGTCTGCTGGAATTTCAGAGTTACGATACATGTGCCCTGAACTAAAAAATGTTCCGGCATGTAACTCCATAGTTCAACACTTTCAACATGTGCATAACGAGCTACAAGCAGGAAGCGTTTTAATGAAAACCTCTCGAAAACGCAGATCGCCGCTGGACATCATAGGAAACGTAGCAAGCAGTCTTTTTGGTGTTCTCGACGCAAAATACGCAGAAGAGATGACTCAAGTAATTGAGAAAGTGAAAACCAATGAAGACTTTTTACTACATCTGCTCCAAAACCAAACATCAATTGTTGACGCGACAATAAACGTAGTCAGAAAAGACAAAGTAACAACTGATAATCGCCTAAAAATTTTGGAACAGCATATGGCTACCATCAACCGAGAAAGAGGGTCATATCACAGCGATCATCTGACTCAAGCGTACTTAGGACTAATAGCACAATTAACCCTGCTCACAACAACTCTCCAACGAATGCAGTCCGACATATCTGATGTCCTAATCGGTATTCATCATCGGAGAATAAGCTCCACGCTGGTGTCTCCCGAGCAACTAATAGACCAACTAGACCAGATACGGGATCATTTGCCACAAGATCAAATGCTGCCGGTCACAACGAAGGAGGTGATTCAACTATACAGAATCATGCGAGCCGAAGGAACCCCGACTGCAAAACACGTCATCTTCAAACTGACGCTACCGCTGGTTTCAACAGCTCAGCTCGAAGTTTTCAGCATCATCCCAATTCCGTTTTGGGATTCAACAAGCTGGAGTCTATTTGACCTCAGAACCACCATAATAACGGTGAACATACACCGAGACCAGTTCATGGGCACTACCCAAGAGGAGTTCCGACGTTGTCTTAAAGTACACAACGAGGAGTTCATCTGCTTTGACCATCAGACGATCTTCAATGTGGACAATCGCTGTGAGTTTCAACTGTTTAACAATAAAACAGAAACACTGTGTCAGGTAACACACACAAAGGCTGACACGGTGTGGCTAAAAACTCAGCATCCAAATAATTGGATCTTCGCAACGCATTCTACAACCAAACTTCAAGCAGTATGCAACGGAGTTCCGTCAACCATAACACTGGAAGGAACTGGTCTACTCTCCATGTCCCCTGGTTGCACTGCTCGCAATACTGAAGTAAGCATCAGCACTTTCAGCACCACAATCAGCGAAGTAAAATCGACTTACACTCGGTTTGATGACGTGAGCCCACCAGAGACATCACCCTCGCCACCAATGTGGCAACTGAAGAACCAGACATCAGACTTTCTTCAAGAACTTGATGATCTACGCCAGCAACTATCAACCATCAATCATCACGAGCTGCCACACCATCTCACCACCGTGCAGCACCATCAACTCGCTGCTTACGCAACCCTAGCAATATTAATTTTATTGATCATTGCCTTCATTTTCCGGGAGAAATATCAACTATGGAAACCAAGGCCATCAAATCCCGATCCAGCCATGTCATCACCCCCTATACCCCCTGCACGCCGGTTTGCGGTCGACTTGAGCGATGGTTGAACACCAGTTCAACGGCCGGGAGAATGTTCAGCCACAGACATGTATTTAATGAATATTAGGAATATACAGTTCAATCTTATACACAAATACTCATAAATAAAATTGTTCATGTCATTTCATGTAACTGAATATGACGACACGAAAAATACATTAGCAACTAAGAATGGACAATAGCACTTGTAAACTCGAACCCACCAAAAGGGATCAAGCAATAAACTATCTACTTTATTGCTGCCAAGTACCTAAGTAAATACACTGAAATATAACCCCCGCACAGAGTAAGTGTACCCAATCTAAAAATACACTCACAAGGAGCCTGTGCGGTCCTTCCCATAGAATAAGAATTCCACTGATAGCTATATAAGGAGATGCATTTGTTCAATAAAGTCAGTATCAGAAACAGTACCATATCTGCCTGTCACTCATCTTCCATCGCAATCAACAGAGGCTGTCGCTGTGTCTTCAGATCCTCACTTGCGCACCGTAGGATACCCTCTCCGCAGTCCAACTGGTTCAAGTTCTAGTTGCGACGACCAAACTGTAGACGGTTTATGTACCGTATGCAACCCAGCTTCCTACACACACACATATCACATTAACAGCTTTCATACAAAACAAAATAAAAGCCGTCAGTTTAAAGGTGGAGAACTTTAAGTTCTCTTATGCCAGGATGATAGCGTACCTTGTGGTAAACGTATCCCCAATTTAATTCGAAATCAAATACCTTGCCAAATTTTTGGATGGAGCATTTGGTTGTGAAAGAGTTTAAGGCTAAAAAGAAGAGAAGGCCCCCCATAACTCTCTGCAAATAAAATCAGCCCAAAAAGCCATCCTAATCTTCCCGTTCTACTTTCATACGTTCAAACGAGGGGGAACGTTGTGAGTTGCTGCGGACACCGCAACTCTACGGTTATACCCGATACTAAGTCAGTATGGCTCTCCTCCGGCAGACGCCGCTAATATTTAACGACACGACAAAGAGTGCGTGCGAGAGAGACAGAAAATCAGTCTGAGCGTGACGTCGGGCGCTGCGTAGCCACTGCAAATTGATTTGTTCCTTTTGGCTAAAAAAATTGTCTGATCTGATCCAGATTCAGCAATCTAATAGATATGGTCATTATCTATGATTCTGCGTTTTTAGTTTTCTCAAATCTGCAATATTGTGGATGCAACAGATTTTCGTCCTTTGTGGGGGCGGATGGGGGTGTGGCGAAATTTGGACAGGAAACGGTCAAGGTCCGATATCACAGGAGTGTGGATACCAAATTTGGTTGCTCTGGCTTTTATAGGTTCTGAGATCCTTGAACTCATATTTTGCAATTGGCAAAACCGACCATGAAACCTGTGTGTTAGAGTGAGACAGAGCGAGAAAGAGTGAAATTGTTTTCGTGATTCTGGCTGTAATAATTATACGATCTGGTTCAGATTTTGCACTCTAGAAGATATAGTCATCTTCTACGATTCTGCGTTTTTAGTTTTCTCGTATCGTCAAAATTGTGGATGCCACAGATGCACAGGTGCAAAGTTTTGAAATATTTTTGGAGCAGTGACATATCACAGAAGTCTGGATCCAAAACATCGTTGCTCTAGCTCTTATAGTCTTTGAGCATTAGGCGCTGAAGGGGACGGACAGACGGACAGACGGACGGACGGACAGACAGACAGGGCTCAATCGACTCGGCTATTGATGCTGATCAATAATATATATACTTTATAGGGTCGGAAACGATTCCTTCTGGACGTTACACACATCCACTTTTACCACAAATCTAATATACCCCAATACTCATTTTGAGTATCGGGTATAAAAACGAACATCTTCTTAGTTCACCAAAGAATTATCCAGACAAAAAATTAGAATCAAGACTGTTCGGCTAAGCGCTAAGCACAGAAATCATTACAGAGAACGTATCTCTGAACCTAGCGCAACTTGTTGTTATTTTTTTTTTTTTTTTTTGCTTGGTTGCTTTTCCCTACGCTCTTAATCGTTATATCCCCCTTTTCTCATCGTTCGTCGCTGGCGAAAGCTGCTAGGGAGGCTCGTCTGCCTAGCAGAAAACACATCTACACCAATCGCCATCGCCAGTGTAATATTTGACGCTTGTCGTGCCTTATTTATTGGATATATCAACGGCTAACTGCGAAAGAACAGCCTAAAACTTGGCCGTAATAAAATTAGAGTTTAAGATCTGGTGAGCTTATCAACATATGTTTTGCGATCAAGTGGCAACATTTTAATATGCAATGTATCTGCTTTGCATCTTATTTTATTGAATATTGCTGTACGTGTATTCGGCATAGTAACGAACCTGTAATATCTGGCCGGATAGGCAACTCTGCTAAATAGCGCGTTCCAATGTTTCTGTCTGATTTAGGTTTCAAAGTGGATTAGCTCTACTGCCTACCCATGGGGAATATGGGAGCGTGTTGTTTGGGGGCGGAACTTGTCCATACCGTTGCTGATCTTGATAAACCTTGTCTTCTTCTTCAGTGTTTCTATTGTGGTTTCGTTTTTTTGTTTGACAGACGTAGGTGGAATGGTTCTCCTATACTGTGGATCTGGAAAATTTGGTGGTCCGCGATCCAGAACTTTTTTGTGTTTGCGACCTACACTATAAGTAGAGGTCCATGGGATTGTCAGGGCTTCCGAATTGCTCGGATATCCATCGGTGGTGCAAAACTACCGAACGGTCCCAATTCATCCGATAATTCATTGTATTGATTGTTGATTGTTAATAATATCACCAGAGTCAGTGGGGGACACACTCCTGTTAGACGAATGTTGCACGGTTTCCGAATTTTGAAGATAACGAGTAGATATATCGATCATTATAAGTTAATAATCGATAGTAGAAAAGAAAATTATACAGTGGTAAAAGTAGAATAGGATGTCATTAGATTGGAGTTTCGACGAGATTGATCAAACCGTTGAGCGAATCGCCTAGACGGAAAATTCCGGATAATGATACCAATCTCTTGCAACCTAATCCGATTGGTACGCCTGCCTCCCACCTTCATCCATCGGAAGCATTTGTTACTCCGGGTGGTCATGCCACGCCGTTATCTGTAAATCCGCCAACGGTGGCTCCGGTGTTCTTTAAACCGAGCAATGTGCTTCCTTCGAGCATCCAAGTTCCCAACAGAATCAATCCCATCCCTGCAGTTTCTGTTGCTGTCACTTCTGACATGTTGAGTGCTCCTAGTGCGGGTGTGCTGGTTGCTGGTGATGTCCAATTCCTGCTCCAGCCATTGCTGCCAATTCTTCTGCCCCAGGACCGAGATCTCTTTTAGGAGTGGCTCCACCATCTCGATCTCGCTCGGGACTTCAACTTAGAGCAGTGGTCCCTCGGAAAGCAATATTTGTTTCTCGTCTTATTCCTGAGGCTACAACGGAGGACGTTAAACAACATCTTTCCTCTAAACTTAACGCTTCGCCGGATGATATAGTTGTGACTAAATTTACATTTAAACATAAGCGCAACATATCATCCTTTAAAATTCTTCCCCCTGATTCTTTACTATCCAATTCTCTAGAACCGTCAATCTGGCATGAGCATTCAATGCATGAGATCATTTTCAAAGATTCGAACTCGAATCCCAGAATTACCGAACCTGCTGCTCCAAAAAACTGATGTACCATTTTTCTATGCACTATCAGAACGTTCGCAGTTTGTTGGGCAAATTGCGTCAAATTCATACTAATAGTGCGTCTTTTGATTTCGATGCCATCGCTTTTACCGAAACCTGGCTTAATTTCACTATCAATGATTATGAAATTTTCATTGATAGTTACACTATTTATAGGTGGGGTTCTGATTGCAGTCAAATCTGTTTTCTCATCTGAGTTTTTACCATTCAATAACATCCATGGAATTGAATTTGTTGCAGTCAAAGTTCGTGTTGGCTCGGCATTTTTCTATTTAACCTGCTCTTACATTCCCCCCAGGTCTGATGCTGAGCTTTACCTACACCACCTCTCGGCAATTAATACTGTCGTATCTGCATTAGGGTGCAATGAATGAGTTATTGTCATGGGGGACTTTAACTTCCCATTTCTTGGCTGCCTTGCGATGACGCTAACCTGTTGTTTCCCAATTGCTATAATGAGTTTATCAATGGGCTAACGGATATTTCCCTTGTCCAAATTAATGCCGTTAAAAACATTAGGGACAGACTTCTTGACCTCGTTTTTGTTAACGATGCTTCTCTTGCTACGGTATATAGAGCAAGCCCAATATCACTCCCAACTGTCCCTGGTGGTGCTGACAGTTCCATGGCTCCTTGTCACATAAAGTGTTTTCGCAAAACAAACTTTATCGATTTAGATCTACATCTCTCGCGTGTTGATTGGCCGTTTCTTTATTCATTACCGAACATAGATGCAACTGTTAGCTCGTTTTATAGCTCTATTTACTCCGCCCTTAATACATTTCTTCCAGATATCACTGTACCCGTATCGTCCAAGCCAAGTATTTGTCATACTTAAAAAAAAATAAATCCCGGCTCTATAAAAAGTACCAGAAGTCGGGCTCCACGTCGGCCTTAGCTCCATACTCTTCCGCTCGCTCTCTGTTTATAATCATTACCTTTCACAATGTAGTAGTAACTTTCGTAGTGATCCTAAAAAATTCTTTTCGTTCGTTAACTCTAAGCGTAAGTCAAACACTTTTCCTCCGTCCCACAGTGGACGGTGCTGTACGGAAATGGTGGCCAAAATACTTCGCGTGCGAATATCAATACGAAATTTTGAAATCAGCTTTATATAGTATTTGTAGCGCCATTTGGCTAATAATAATTGTTATTAGGATAGTATTTTATGAAGTCTAGTGTAAGTTAGTCTAGGGCAAAGCGGGAACGCAATAAAAGCTCGCTCTCTCGCACTTGGCGAATTCGCCCCGCTTTGCCACCGTAGGTAAGATAGGCGAAGAAGAAATGTTTGAATATATGAAGAGAGGTCGAGAAAAATCTATGAAATCGAACGCACGCACTCCTTTTTTTCGTCGTCTTAAAATACAAATTTGCAGTCACCCAAGTTTTTCGGTATCTTTTATTTAGAAAAACTATTCTAAATTTTCATGGCGCCCCCGGCTGGACTTGCAAATTAATTAAAAGTGAAAGGCAAAAGTGACAGTGACACAGTGGAGAATAGATCAATAGCCAAAATCTATTATACCTACATGTACATGCATATGTGCTGCAGCTAAATTGCCAAATTGTCCGCGACGTGTGTGCAAATAATTCAACAAACAAAACTAAAAATCACCGCGTCGGTCGTGCAATACCCTGTTTGCAGCTATATACATATAAAAGGGGATATATACATATACCATCTACCAAAGGAGATCCAAGTGGAGCATCCAGCATCAGAAGAGGAGAGTACAGCACCTGGAATTTCCAATCTTATCAAGAGGTATTTGTGCAAAAAATTGAAAGCTCGAGTGAAGACGAAAAGATTAAAAAACTCGCAATTATTGTCTTGTGCTGAAACAATTGCACCTCGCTTTCAATTCTTGGCACATACGTATGACATAGTAGAGCTAGATTGCATGCTGTAGTTAGAGTTGAGCATACATATATATTAATACATATATAGTGACATATCCATAATTCCCCACATCCCATACCCATTATGTTTATGTACAATTCATCCACCCCATCCACGCAAGTAACAGGACCCCACTCAAGAATCAATAACTGTTTCTTCCCATACTCCAAGCTAGGGCCCCCCATAATATAAACAATGGACCACATTGTTTCATCAACATTAGAATCACGCCACTCTCGAGAAATCGATTCTTTAGAATCACGCCATTCATGAGGACCAATCAAAGCTAGACATAAAACCAAGGAGTATCACATTCCTAGCTCCGTCATGTAATACAACACCGATCGCCAGCAGTGGATGCCTTTCATCAAAGCCGACGCATCCCCAAATATCGATCCAGGCACTTACGCCACCGACACGAAGATGCAGCCGAGGAAAGCAACGCCCGAAGCCAGAGTCGGGAGTTCCAAGAGAAGGGCTCATGGAAACTAGCCAGCAGCAGAGAGATCAGTTCCGTTTGAGACAAGCAGACCCACAGTCAAGTCGGGGAATTCATTTAAATCTTGTGACATAAAGATATTTAAGTTGTAAAATAAAAGTCTTTTTTAAAAAACTTAAAATCGAGTTGCGGATATTTAACTGGCGCAGTCGGTAGGATTTCGTTTAAAATTAACACCTATATTTCGGTAATGGTCAGCTTGTGTAATTTATAATTACTGTGATCACGTAATCCCGGAATCGTTAATAAAATTGTGAAATCCGCCAAAGAACCTATGTGCTGCAAGCACATACGATTTGCAAAACTAATTTAAGTGAACTGAAGTAAGCGGAGATAGTGAATCACCAAGGACAGTGAAACTCTAAATACAAAATCAAAAAACTTACAAGTGAACCAAAATAAAGTTAAAAACTACTGAAAACAAAACAAAACCCAATCAACACCAACAACATGGCGTTACCACCACTATCATTGAGCGAAATCCACTTGAACCAGGCACTGCTGTCGATCAGACAAATACCTGCCTATGACGGTTCATCTGGACAGCTAAGCTCATTTATCAAACGAATCGAATATGTATGCGGATTATATCCAAGTGAAGATCTTCGCCAACAAAGGATCCTATTTGGAGCGACCGAGATCCAACTGTCAGGAGAGGCACAACGCATATCGCAAATGATACAACCCAACACGTGGCTCGAACTGAAGACGGCGCTGATCAACGAGTTCAAAAATCACACACCATATGAAGAACTCTTACGACAACTATACACCACCAGATTCAACGGCAGTCTTCGTAAGTTTATAGAAGAATTAGAGATAAAAGCATTATTAATAAACAATAAGCTAAACTTAGAAAACATACCAGAAAATAATGTCATTTATAAAAACGCTTTGAACAACACAATTAAAGATGTCATTACTCGAAAACTTCCTGACAGAATGTTCATGACCGTAGCAAGAAAAGATATTACCACATTGTCTAATCTTAAGAAGGCAGCACAAGAAGAAGGATTGTACGAAGGTAGTACAACAGATTCAGGTACAAATAAAGATCAATCGAAATCGTCTCAATCAAATCGAAAGAATGTTGGAAACTATTATCCAAATTATAATACTACTAACTATCACAATCAAACTCAGAGTTCATCTGGAACAGGTCAGACTAATCGAACAAATCAAAATCAAAATTCCCAAAATCCTGGATTATACAATGAGTTCAAAAATTCCTTGAATCAAGGTAGGGCTCAGAATCAATTCAATCAGCAAATATCTCAAAACCAAGCTAGTGGGAGTGGACCCAACCAACCTACTAAAAGAGGGAGGGAGAGCCAGAGTGGCCAAACGAAGATGGACGTAAATTTTCATCAAGCCGCCTCGGAAGAAACCGAGGAGGACCCTATATAAACATTACCATTAATAAAAGAATATTAAGGTGTATCGCTGACTCGGGATCATCGATCAACATCATGAAAGAAAATTACACAGATTCCGAGATAAAAGACGATAACCTTACGGTCCATACCATCAATGGACCTGTCCGTTTAACTAAGAGTATAATGAGGAATGCGAACAAAACATGTCCGTCCGAACAAAAGTTCTACATACATAACTTTTCCGAAAATTATGATATTTTATTAGGAAGAGAATACTTGATGGCAAGTAAAGCCGTCATCGATTACAGAAATGACACTGTAACACTAGGAGCTAGGTCGTACCCAATCATTCAGAGTGGAGAAGCTATTGAAGCCGGCAAGACCGCACAGAAGTGCACTGATCCCTCTACAAAAGAAGAGAAGATCGCACCTAAGTGCCTTGACCCATCTCCAGAGGGAGATCAATACTTCGCTTCCGCTCTAGACAGTGAATTAAGGGAATGTAATCAATTAAGATTGGAACACTTAAACGACGAAGAGAGGGAAGAGTTAAAGAAGGTCTTATATGAGTTTAAGGATGTGCAGTACAGAGAAGGTGACAATGTGACTTTCACAAGTACAATCAAGCTCGAGATCAAAACTCAACATGAAGACCCGGTCTACAGACGACCATACAAATATGCCCAGATACATGATCAGGAGGTAAACCAGCAAATCAAAGATATGATCAGGCAGGGAATAATTCGAAAGTCGAATTCTCCTTACTGCTCGCCCATATCTATGATTCCGAAGAAGATAGATGCTTCAGGAAAGCAAAAATATCGAATGGTAGTAGACTATAGAAGTCTAAATGAAATAACAGTTAAGGACAAATTCCCAACTCCACGAATGGATGAAATCCTAGAAAAACTAGGTAAAAGTCAGTATTTTACGACAATCGATTTAGCAAAAGGCTTCCATCAAATACCCATGGAACCTAGCTCAATCCCCAAAACTGCGTTCTCCACTAAGCATGGACATTACGAGTTCACTCGTATGCCCTTTGGGCTAACCACTGCCCCAGCTACCTTCCAAAGATGTATGAACAATCTGCTAGAAGAGTTAATCTTCAAAGATTGCTTTGTATACTTAGATGACATCATTATATTTTCCACTTCATTGGAAGAACACTTGTTGTCACTAAGGAGAGTATTTGGAAAGTTGAGAGACGCCAACTTGAAGCTACAAATGGATAAATGTGAATTCATGAAAAAGGAAACTGAATTCCTAGGTCATGTAGTCACTACTGAAGGAATAGTACCAAATCCAGGCAAAATCTCTGCCATTGTCAAATTTCCAATACCAGAAACGACTAAACAAATAAAGTCATTCTTAGGTCTGTGCGGGTTCTACAGGAAATTCATTCCTAATTTTGCAAACATAGCAAAACCCATGACACTCAAACTAAAGAAAGGAGCTGTCATAGACCCATTGGAAGAAAAGTACGTCGAGGCATTTGAGAGACTAAAATTACTCATCACCTCAGACCCTATCCTTGCGTTCCCAGACTTTGACAAAATGTTCACGGTAACAACCGACGCTAGTAACATAGCATTGGGAGCGGTTTTGTCACAAGAACACAAACCGATCTGCTACGCTAGCAGAACCCTAAATGAACATGAAATAAACTATTCAGCCATCGAAAAGGAATTATTAGCGATCGTATGGGCAACCAAGTATTTCCGTTCATACCTGTTCGGTAGAACATTCGAGATACAAAGCGATCATAAACCCTTGATTTGGTTGAACAACCTCAAGGAGCCAAATATGAAATTACAAAGGTGGAAAATAAAACTGAATGAGTTTGATTTTAAAATGAAATATCTACCAGGCAAAGAAAATCATGTAGCTGATGCCTTATCAAGGGTAAAGATTAATGAAAATCTCCTGGGAGAAGCTTCCAATAGCGTTGGTACAACTGTACATAGCGCACAGGAAGACAATCTAAATCACATTGCTATCACGGAAAGACCAATTAACTATTACAATCGGCAAATTGAGCTAATAAAAGGCAATGAAGATAAGGTAGAAACAATTCGTTATTTTCACAAGCTAATCATCAAGATCACGTATAAGGAAATGACTAACACCTTACCTTATAATAAAGGAATATCTATGCACCAAAAAGAGCGCATTATATTTCCATAACGAAATAGATTTTCTCCATTCCAAAAAGCCTATTTAGAAATCATTAATTCTAACAATATAACCAAAGCTATTAAATCAAGCACGAAACTCCTAGATATTCAGAATTACGCTGAATTTAAAGAAACCATATTAAAGAATCATAAGGGCTTACTCCATCCATGGATAGAGAAAACCGTCAATTGGTTTAGGGAAAAATACTATTACCCGGATTATCAAAAACTAATCCAAAACATCATAAACGAATGTCCTACTTGTAATATTGCCAAAACAGAGCATAGAAATACGAAGTTGGCATTCGAAACTACACCGGAAATACTGAACATCAGAGAGAAATACGTCATGGATTTCTATATGGTTGGTAACCAACAGTTCCTATCATGTATTGACGTATACTCGAAGTTTGCCACTCTTGTAGAAGTAAAAAGTCGTGACTGGTTAGAAGCAAAAAGAGCCATCATGAAAGTTTTTAACGAGATGGGCAAACCAATTGAAATCAAAGCCGATAAAGATTCAGCTTTTATGTGCACAGCATTGCAAGCATGGCTGAATGCGGAAAACGTCAAAATAGAGATCACTTCCAGCAAAAATGGAATATCTGACGTAGAAAGATTTCATAAAACAGTAAATGAAAAATTAAGAATAATATCTAGCGAGGATAACCCAGAAGATAGATTCACGAAGTTTGAATTAATTCTTTATACTTATAATCATAAAACCAAACATAATACCACAAATAGGACACCAGCTGATATATTCATTTATGCAGGCTCACCTGATTATGACACCCAACTAAATAAAGTGAATAAAATCACTCAATTAAATAAAAACCGCATAGAGTATGAAGTAGATACCCGCTATAAACTATCACCTCTAGTTAAGTCTAAGGTAACAAATCCTTTCAAAAGGACGGGCGAAATTAGACAGGTAGACGAAAAACATTATGAAGAAAAGAATAGGGGTAGGAAAATAACTCATTATAAATCAAAATTCAAGAAAAAGAAGAAATCTAATACAAGCAAATATAATAATTCCAGAGAAACCGAGGAAGTTAATGGAATCGGCGAACTTCAACACAATTAAAATCCTCATCTTCCTCATAATTACCATCGTAATGGCACAGGGCCAAAACATAGAAATAAATCCTATAAAATCCCATAGCATTCAAATGAATGAACTAAATTTGGTAATAGATGCAGTTAATAGCGGAATAAACGTTATAAACAAACTAAATGAAGAAAAAGACAGGAATCAACAAATAGAAATTTTGATATTCAATCTACAACATTTCACAGAATATATCGAAGATATAGAACTAGGTATGAAATTAACTAGGCTCGGTATATTTAATCCAAAATTATTAAATCAAGACTACCTGGAACAAATAAATTCTGAGAAAATACTAAATATAAAAACCTCCACATGGCTAAAATCCGATACCAACGAAATTCTAATAATTTCCAACATTCCCAAAGACATTACAAAAGTACCAATCTATAAAATCGTTCCGTATCCAGACGAATTAAATAACATGTTAACAGATATGACATACGACAAGTACTACATAAAAAATGAAGAAGTATTTGTTAAAGAAACTAGATTGAAAACCAATGACAATTGTATAAAAGGAATTTTAATGCAAACTCCCACTAAATGTCCATATTCCAAAACTTTTCAAAACTTTCAAATAAACTTTATTGAACCCAATATACTAATCACGTGGAATCTTCCAAAAACAACGCTAAATCAGAATTGTTTAAACCAAGAAATCATAGCGGAAGGAAATACCATTATAAAAATCTACAACTGTTCAATCCAATTAAATGAATTTACAATATCAAACACAATGTTAGATTTTGCCCAGAATGTTTATGTCAACAACAACATAACTAAAATAAAACCACTGTCGTATGTCCAAACTAATGAAATAATTATGCAATACACCACATATAGTAACCTATTACAAATAAGTCTACTAATTTCATTTGTCATAATTATATTAGTACTACTAAGTTATGTAGCTGTTAAATTTACGAAAACTTCTAAAAGAGTCACGGTTAAATGTATTAACCCTATAATAGAAGCAGAAGAGGAACCAACCTCAGCCACCGCACTTGACACCCCGTCACTATACCCGAGGGTAATCGCCTAGGGACAGGCTAATAACAAACTTTGGGGGAGTGACATATCCATAATTCCCCACATCCCATACACATTATGTTTATGTACAATTCATCCACCCCATCCACACAAGTAACAGGACCCCACTCAAGAATCAATAACTGTTTCTTCCCATACTCCAAGCTAGGGCCCCCCATAATATAAACAATGGACCACATTGTTTCATCAACATTAGAATCACGCCACTCTCGAGAAATCGATTCTTTAGAATCACGCCATTCATGAGGACCAATCAAAGCTAGACATAAAACCAAGGAGTATCACATTCCTAGCTCCGTCATGTAATACAACACCGATCGCCAGCAGTGGATGCCTTTCATCAAAGCCGACGCATCCCCAAATATCGATCCAGGAACGTACGCCACCGACACGAAGATGCAGCCGAGGAAAGCAACGCCCGAAGCCAGAGTCGGGAGTTCCAAGAGAAGGGCTCATGGAAACTAGCCAGTAGCAGAGAGATCCGTTCCGTTTGAGACAAGCAGACCCACAGTCAAGTCGGGGAATTCATTTAAATCTTGTGACATAAAGATATTTAAGTTGTAAAATAAAAGTCTTTTTTAAAAAACTTAAAATCGAATTGCGGATATTTAACTATATACATATGTACATCTTACCCTCTTGGACGCAATAACTACACATATAACTCATTTTAACTGCAATCGCTGTCACCCCTTTCTCGTTTTCGTTGTGTCAAATATATGTATAGTTGGGTCGTTGGCCAAGCACGCATACCAATACGCAGCTGCAGCGGTGAATTTTTTCGTCTCGCTTTCGCTCCTCACCGTTGCTTATCGTTGTTCTTTTGTTTGGCGCGTTTGATCCAAACCAGACACCAAGTGACGCGCTACCCTGTTTTCGTCGGGTATATTCGTTTGGTGTCAGTAGGATCCAACTATCAATTAAGACAAAGTCGTGCCTCGCAAATCAATTTAGCGTCGATAGTTGTCGGTGCATACGTATACACAACATCCATTCTTCAGAACTACAGCGGTGAAATTTTTCGTTTTCGCTTGTCACCAGTGCAGTTCGTTGCTATTCTTGTGTGGTTTTCGTGTACGCGCCAGCCAACGACGCTCCACCCTAAATTGGTCGGGTATATTGGTTTTTCACCTCGTTTGGGTACAATTACCCATTATTTCATTGAGTGCCTCGGCATTAAATACGATTATTAAAAACGATCTTTCGCCTTCAGTTGCTTGTATTGAGAATCAATATGGCCTCAAAAGCCAACAATATCGCCTTTGAAGAGCTGAAGAAAAAGCGCAGTTGCCGTGTCAAAGGCATTCGTTTATTAGCGGACCGTTTAGAAGAGGGGGATATTCCGCTGGTATTGACGGAGCTCGAGTGCAGACTCGAAGCGCTGATGCGTAGCATTGACACGGCACGCGAACTTCAAGAGAAGATTGAAGATATAGACATTGACGATGAATTTGGAGTACACAGGTACGCCTTGACAGCTGATGTCAAGAAGACGTATCGCCAAGGCTGGGTCGCTGATGCGGATAGACAATTCCAGCTCATAGTGTGGAGAAGAGACCCGTCTGAGTCCTTGAGAATATACCAGCTCAACACCGTAACATATAGGACTGGACCAGCCCCATTTTTGGCTATTCGGTGTTTGAAGAGGTTGAGTGAGTCTGCAAAACTCTCATTCCCTAAAGCTGCTGAAGTTATTGACTCCGACTTCTATGTAGATGGCATGTTGACTGGTGCTGGTTGCGTAGAGGAGTTAAAGACAATTTAGTCTGATGTGGCTCAGGTTCTTCAAACTGCTGGGTTTGAATTGACTAAATGGTTTTCGAACTCACCTGAGGTCACCGCATCCGAGAGCACAGTTAAACCGATAAAGATCTCGGACTAAGAGTCAACTAAGGCGTTAGGAATATCGTGGCTGCCACACGAAGACGTCTTTAAGTTCCAAATTGACACGTCAGTTATGGGTCTCCGAGCGACAAAACGGAACATATTATCGGTGACATCAAAGCTGTTTGACCCCCTTGGCTTGTTAAGTCCTTTAGTAATTAAGGGAAAGATCCTACTGCAGGAGCTTTGGCTTAACAAGCTAGATTGGGATGAGTCCATTCTAATGAACTTGGAAACAGCATGGAACTTATTAAAAGAATCCTTGGGTTAGTTAGAGAAGATTACCATACCTCGATTTGTGCATACTGATCCCATGTCACCGATTCAAGTACATGCCTTTGCCGACGCATCCATGAGAGCTTATGGAGCCTGCGTCTATATCCGTAGAAAGACTGCAGAAGGTTTCGAGGTCTCCTTGTTGACTGCAAAGTCGAAAGTAGGGCCACTCAAGACGAAAACGCTCCCAAGGCTTGAGTTATGTGCCGCTCACCTTCTAGCAGACCTTTGTCACCGAATCAAATCACTGCTCAAGGTTCCAATTGAGAAAATGATATTCTGGTCAGATTCAGAAGTTACTCTTCATTGGATCAGATCCCACCCTTCGTCGTTGTCAACATTCGTTGCGAACCGAGTAGCGGAGATTCAAGAGTGGTCAAGTGAAGCTACGTGGCGGCATGTGCCAACAAAACAGAGCCCAGCAGACATAGTTTCGAGAGGTTGTGACGTAGAGGAAATCGTGCAGTCGATCTGGTTTGGTGGATCAGAGTTCTTAAAGTTTGAAGAAGAGAGCTGGCCCAGAAATCCACACTTCGAGCTTTCCGAAGAAGAGCTACAGATGGAAAGTCAGAAGAAATCGGTCGGACTGACCGTCGCGGCCAAGCCAAATTATTTAGTGGATGTAGTCGAGGGATACTCGTCACACCTCAAACTGCTAAGAGTGTTCGTTTTCGTGTTCCGCTTCATCCGAAAATGCAAAGACAAAAGTCTCAACTGTGGAAAAATTCCGTCATCCGTGGAATACGACGAGGCGTTTCTAAAAATAGTCGAAATAACACAGAAAAATGAGTCTCAAGAAGATATTGAAAGGGTTCGTAAAGGCACCAAGTTAGGCCCCAGTCTTCAGCGCTTGAATCCCTTCATCCATGAAGAGGCCGGGACATGGTGCTCTTTTTCGTTGTTGCGAGTTGGGGGGCTACTAGTTAACGCTCCTATGTCATATAATGCCAAGTTTCCCTTTTTATTGACAAAACGCTCGCAGTTTGTGCAGACATACGTTCGCTATCTGCATCAAACGAATTTTCATGCCGGCCCACGAGCACTCGTGAGTATCCTTAGACAGCGCATTTGGATAGTGAATGCTCAGGCGGTCTGCAGGGCGACAGTTAGGTAGTGTATTTGTTGCTTTAAATGCAAGCCTCTACTCCAGACCCAAATGATGGGCAACTTACCCGCAGACCGGCTCCGTGCTCTCCGCCCATTTTCAGTATGTGGCGTTGATTTTTGTGGCCCAGTCTATACGACTCTGAAAATTCGTGGAAGGCCCCCTTATAAGTCCTAAATTGCGTTATTTGTCTGTTTTGCGTCCAAGGCGAATCATTTAGAAATTGTCTCCGATTTGACGACTAATTCCTTCTTGTTGGCATTCCAAAGGTTCGTCGGTCGTCGATGATGTCCGCAACGCGTGAACTGCGACAACGCGACAACGCGACAAATTTCGTCGGAGCATGTCGCCACTTCAGCGAACTGCGGAAGAAAATAGAAGCGGAAGCGGACGCGATACGCGAATTTGCGTCAAGAAGCGGGTGCGAGTTTGCTTTCATACCGCCTCGAGCACCGCACATGGGCGGACTTTGGGAGGCCGGTGTGAAGTCTGCCAAGGGCCTACTCCTACGGGCAGTCGGAAGCGCTCTCCTCACCGCAGAGGAGCTGGAGACCGTGCTGGTCGGGATCGAGGCGGTACTCAACTCGCGCCCGCTAGGACCCCTAAGCCCAGACCCAAGCGACGGAGACGCGCTGACTCCCGGGCACCTGCTGACAGGCGGGCCGCTCATGGCGTTGACGGACGCCCTGGCCCAAATTGACTAAGACAATGTAAGTCAAACGGTACAGCAGCCGAATAATCAAGTTTCAGGATGTTCAAAGCCTAGTGGAGAAAACCAAACCATTTAACAGTGGTTCCAAATACCCACTTGAGAGCCTCTAGGTGTCCCGATAAATCAATGATTCTATGGGTAACCCCATGTGGATTCCAACAGATAGCGGGACTACGAACAGATAGGACTGGAAAAATAATCGATTTTATATATTGGATAGAAGCCCTAACCAAGCCGACCTTAGAAGATAATCTCGACCTAGTTGCCAGAAACGCCATTTACCTGTTTGAAGCCAGTGCTAGCGAGTGGTTTTGGCGTTACCATAAAAGTGTACCCTCCGCAGCAGCTAAGTACAGCTTTAAAAACTCGATTTAGAGAGGGGCGTAGCGACCTAGAAATTCGTGCGGCAATAGTTCAACGAAAGCAGAAGCCGCACGAACCATTTGATACAATCTACGAAGCCATTGTAACCTTGTCCGACAAAATAGTCAGCCCCATGTCGGAAATGTCGCTGTTGGAAGTGCTAAAGTCGAATATCTTGGCCGATAACCAACATGAAATTTTATACATTCCAATTCTGTCCGTAGCGCAATTGCGCAACATATTGCGTACTCGCGAGCGCTTTTTGCAATCAGTGGCTAAAGTGGGCAGCGCTGAGCCGAAGCGTATTCCTATACGACGACAGGTGCATGAAATTGTTGTGCAGACAGATAAGGATGGTGATGTTGAGGTCGATGAAGCAGAACAGCTAGATATTGCGGCAGTAACCCGCAGTAGGAACTGTGGTTGTCAGGGTCATCTGTATCAACATTGCGTAGGGGATCGCATCGTCTTTTGTTACGGCTGTGGAAAACGGGATACGTACAAACCGTCGGGCGCTAGGACTCACGAAATAGTTATTTTAATTTGTTAAATGTTTATTCTGTGTTTGCGGTCGGAGCTGCACTAGCTCCATCAGCGTGACCCTGCTCTTCAAGAGCTAGCACTGTTGTTCCGACGACTTGATAAAAATGGTATTTTGCCGACTTGAAAGCCGGCTTCCCTTGGCTTCCAGCCAAAATCTTTATGAGTGATCCAACCTGCGGCATAGGTGTGCGCTCCGGTAAGTCTATAGTTTGCGAAACTTTAGAAGGCCATGCGCGATTCAGTTGGACATTCGATTTTATGCAAGCGCAAGCTCCTTATGCGGCCATGCTGGCCCAAAAAGCAGCGGGCCTAGTTCTATATATAACGGTCTCCAGCTTGTACACCTTGATTTCATCAGTAGGCAGCGATACATCTTGCATATATATTCGCAAAGAGCAATCGTTTAGAAGCTAAAACGTGGCAGTTTGTTGAATAATTTTGGCTGAATGGCTGGGCCAGCCATAACTAAGTCATTAAGAGAGCGCCCAGATGTGGTATTAGCGGAACCATCGAAAAAAACGTTGCCAAGAGACTCAAAACCAGCATTAGTCAAAAGCCAAAACGAAATTTGTCCATTTTCGAGAGGAGAGTAGTTTTCCTTGAACAAACGCTCGCGGAGTAGATCCTCACTCGATGCAGTTTCCTCCGAAGAGCAATAATTTTCCAGCTCCCAAGACCGCTTCACAACCTCAAACAGGGAATCCTCCTCATCCTTTGGCATGTGCGGTCTAGCAGATGCAGATGTTTGATGTTTTGGCGGGCCGTGTCTGCTGAAACTATTGAGGATGAAAAAAATTGAGGCAGAGATGAATTTTCTTTGCTTTCTTAAAGCGCAAAGTAGGGGCCAAATTTAAAAACATGTTAGATATTTTTTCTAGTTTTAATGTTGCTACCAACTTTCTTAATCAGTATCTTCAATGATTTTAAAAATTCTAAAAAAAAAGAAAACTTAAAGAATTACATATTAAAATTGATCGATTTTGCTTCATTCTTCAATAAAACTGAATTTTAAGTTTATGCAATCCACAGGCACATGTTAGCGTTGAAAGTTTCTTTGCAAGTACAGATACAAACAAAATGAGGGGGAACGTTGTAAGTTGCTGCGGAGACCGCAACTCTACATTTATACCCGATACTTAGTCAGGCTCTCCTCCGCCATACGCCGCGAATATTAAAAGACACGACAAAGAGTGCGTGCGAGAGAGACAGAAAATCAGTCTGAGCGTGACGTCGGGGGCTACGTAGCCAGTGCAAATTGATTTGTTCCTGTTGGCTATAAAAATTATCTGATCTGATCCAGATTCAACAATCTGATAGATATGGTCATAATTTATGATTTGCGTTTTTAGTTTTCTCGTATCCTCAATATTGTGGATGCAACAGATTTTCGTTCTTTGTGGGGGCGGAAGGGGGTGGGTCGAAATTTTGTGATATAAGTCTTATAGTGAGATCTAACAGGAGTGCGGATACCAAATTTGGTTATCTAGCGTTAATAGTCTCTGAGATTTGTGGATACCCCCAAGATTTTCGTCTTTTGTGACCAAATTTGTGTACCAAATTTGGTTGCTCTAGCTTTTATAGTCTCTGAGATCTAGGCGCTAATGTTTTACTCTAAGTAAAGCCTATTCTCCGTGTGTGTTAGAGAGAGACAGGGCGAGAAAAAATGAAATTTTTTTCTTGATACTGGCTATAATAATAATACGATCCAATTCAGATTCTGTCTTAAAGATATGGTCATTTCCTGCGTTTTTGGTTTTCTTGCATCTTTAAAATTGTGGATGCCACAGATTTTCGTCCTTTGTGGGGGCGGAAGTGGGCGGGGCGAAGTTTGGAAATATTTTTGTAGCAGTGACATATCACAGAAGTCTGGATCCAAAACATCGTTGCTCTAGCTCTTATAGTCTTTGAGCACCAGGCGCTAATAGGGACGGACAGGCAGACATGGCTCAATCGACTCGGCTATTGATGCTGATCAAGAATATATATACTTTATGGGGTCGGAAACGATTCCTTCTGGACGTTACATACATCCACTTTTACCACAAATCTGATATACCCCAATGCTCATTTTGAATATCGAGTATAAAAATATTGAAAAATTGATTATGCGAAGATAAAATTGAGTCTCAAATGCTGGGATGGCGGACGGGCGGGAGACCAGCGACCTGACGCAACAGCCAAATGATAACAACTCATTTGCTGGATGAGGAGATTCTAGCCGATCCTGTGCGGTCAATTGCATACAAATAGAACAAAGAAATAAGCTACAGAGTTTACGATGCCATTTGTTGTTGCTGTTGTTTGTTGTAGGCATGTTTCTGTTCATTGTTGTTAGATTTTCGTGTTAGCTCTTTTTGTTTTCCTCCTTCTCGTGGTTAAAGTTCACAATCAGGGGCAGTGACTGTACTTGAGCGACCTACATCAGAGTCTCCTTGGTGAGCTCGCATTCGAACACAGATTAAACAGGATCACGCCATTGTCTTTGCACTGCTGCTCACACCGAAGACAAACGAGTCCAGGGCGTAGGCGGTCTTGGTGAAGATCTTGGCCTCCTGGAAGAAACCAATGATGGCAATTTCGTTGTTCTTGAGGAACTGCTCAGCATCGGCCACGTTGGAGATGATGTCGGCGGCCTGACGACCCCGTTGTACTCCCCTGTGAGGTAACCACGCACCTGTTACTGCTCAGCTAGATCACCTTCGACGGTGGCGTCGACCTTGGCCAGATTGATTGGCGAGCCCTTCTCGGCTAGCTGCTGAGCAGCCTTGGCATACTCGTGAGTGAGGGCCTTGCATTGTCCGCACCAAGGAGCATATAATTCAACTAGCATAAACTCATTGTCGGCAACCAATTGCTTAAAGTTGTCCATTGTCGCAATGAGAGCCTCCTCCTCAACTTTGACTTTGGCAGCGGCCACGTAGAAAGCCGCGGCGAGTAGTGCACAGATTAGGAATTTCATCGCTTTCAGTTTTATATACTAAGTAATATGTTGGGGTATATCACACACTTCTTCTGTTGCAACTGGTGCTGTTCTGTTCTCTGTTTGTCAGTTTGACGGGACGCGAACGAGATTGGAGAATGTGACTAGATTGGAGAATGGAATCACAAAACCTACGTGCTGTGTTTTTAATATAGTTAGATGAAGCAATGAGGACATTTTGGCTTGGATTATGAATGCTTTTTGGTGCTTCGTGTTTCGGTTACCAACTCATTTCCTCGATGCTCCATCATCCTGTATCGTATTTCCAGAAATTACGCCAAGGAGTTCCACCTGGACAGCTTATTGCTCGGCAACTCTTTTTTCTGCGTTACGATTCGAGTCAGAACTCCATCTAAAATCCCCTTTTGATGATGACAACGGCCGAATCGCATGCAGATGAGCATTGACCTTGTCGCTGAGCTGTGGAAGACTCCTTGTAGATCCCATCTCAACACCATGTAGCCCAAATATCGCCCTTACGTGTGCCTGAAAATGAAGGTAATTTTTGTGGAAACGATTACTAAGCAATTCTAACGATTTTCCATAAGTCGAATTCCATAATTTTTCTAAGCTAGCATACTGGAATTTCTCCAAATTACTTAGCTCCTGCTCATTGTACTACCATAGTACCATAGTGCACTACTGAAGCGAGCCGACACCAGATGCGGCAGCCTTGACCTCCGAGCTGAAATGTTGAAAGTAGCTTCTTCGGTGAAATGATGTGGCATGGTAGTTGAGTTTGCCTTGCTCAACTGCTTCTTCTGTGGGGCTAACTCGCTATATAATTTCGCCTCGTTATCCAAATATTCCGTCGTGAAATCGGCACGAGCGCCACTGGCGAGCTCCATCAGATCGAGGCACTACTAGAGTTTTCCAGGGTACGAAATAACACCCTGTATACACGGGCCAGGCCGAAAAACCAAGCGACGAAAAACAAACTGTTCCGATTTGTGTTCTGCTTTTGCCTCAGCTTCTAAAAGAAGAACCGCTTCTTGACGGTGTAATTGCACTCAGAGACCGATATATATATACATATAGTTAAATATCCGCAACTGAAACTTACGTTTGTAAAAAGATTTTATTTTCAAATGGCTGTACTTCTTAATGTTACAAGATAAGGTTGAGTTCCGCGACTGAACTGTAGGTCTGTTTGTTGTAAACTGATCTCTCTGCTGCTGGCTAGATTCCATCAGCACTTCTTTCGGAGATCTAGACTCTTGCTTTGGGCGTCGCATTCCTCGTCTGCATCTTCGTGGCGATGTCATACGTGCCTGGACTAATATTTGGGGATGCGTCGGCTTTTATATAAGGCGACCGCTGCTGGCGATCCGTGTTGCATTACATGAGGAAGTTAGAAGTGTGAGAGAATTCAAGGTTTAATGCTTAGCTCGGATTGATCCTCCATGTATGGCGTGATTGTGGGGAATCGATCTCATCATTGGTGGTGTTTCTGGAGTGGATGAATCAACTGTTTGTAATTGGTGACTCTAGCTTGAAGTGTCAGAATCATTCGATACTAGGCGGTGTCCTGTTACTCGTGGTTAGGGTGGGTGAATAGGACGTAAACATAATTTGTATGTGAAGTAGGGAATTATGCGGATTCATATATGTAGGGCTATATCCTTTGTACAGCACAAACTGCAGCCAAATGTCGGTAATGGAAAATGTCGAATATCACTGTTTTATGTGTGGTTTACTTGTATTTTATATGTTTGGCACCGATATGAGCGCAAACAGCTTCATCGCGAATAATAAATTTCCTGAACTACATAGGTAATTTGATTATTAAGAGCGTGGTTCAGGCTTCATATCTCGTCGGGGTCGCCAATATGTTTAGAGGAAGATATCAATTATAGCACTGGTTATGAATTAGTGGACTGTATAATCGTTTATATCTTGAGCTCATTTATTTTTATTGATTATTGGTGGTTATAGTACAATTATATTACAAGAACAGCGGGGGGGTCGTTTCTGCGGCGGTACAAAGTATGCGTGCGGGCGGTTTCGTCTAGAAGTTTCTACTAACTCAACTCCGCGAAAAGAAGTCGAGCAAAAGGGAATTGGAAGATCACGCGATACGACTCGACGCGACGGACTCAATGCAAACAACGGAACGCATCGCTGTGTGCGTGTGCAGCTGCGGGTCTGGCCATGCGTGTGAGAACATTACATCTATGTTCTGGACACGAGCAAAAACAACAACACAGCTATGCGCGTAAAAATAGTTACTTAGGCGGTGTACTACAATCATGAGCGTGTAAATAGGTCAATCGCAATATACATGAACATTGAATTAAAAACTACGAGGCTCATTTCTCAACAAGCACCTTGATTTTACATAAAGACTCACGAAATAGTTATGTATTTAATTGTGTTAAATGTTTGTGCACAAGCTCCATTAGCACTAACTCCATCAGCACAAGCTCCATCGGCCCAGCTACAGCAGCAGCCGAAAGCTCAGGTCGAATGCAAGAGCGCCAAAGCTAACCAGAGCACAAGCTTTAGCGGGGCTAGCGCTAATGAAGAGAGATTACAAAATATGCAAAAACAAGCAATGATGCTCGATGGCAGTAACTTTAGGACAAATCTGCACCGTTCGCTCCGAACAGTTAGAATGTACAGTTTAACAGTACTTACCGTCTGATGATGGTAAACAGGCATCGTCGAAAACTTCTTCGCATATGACGGATGTACTCGGAGATATATACCCAGAGCGTTTCGTTTTAGAGGCAGCTATGGTCATTGCCGATTCAGTTTCTCTATTCGTATGCAAAGTTGTGACTGTTGTTTTGACCATCAATGGCGTTGCCGAGGATATGCTCGTGTTGTTACTGGTCGTTGTCATGACAGTTGCTTTTATATATAGTTCTTAATTCAACACAGTATACGACACGTTAGTCACTTCGAGCAGACCTTGATTAAGTTGTATTACCCCGTATTTAATTTGTGTCTTTACACTTTAATGTTTCTATGTTTTCCACGGAACATATATGAAATTTCGTCATTTCGTATGACTCGCAGTCACATTGTTACGATAATCGTTGTGATAGAGACAGTGTCTGTGGTTTCTCTCACGCTCTTTTCGTTGTGTATTATTTTATTCGCTGCAGTGTGGAATATGTTATCCAAACAAATTGAAAGAAAAAGAATAGATCAAAAAGTAAAGAGATTTTCGTTAAGTTGTCTGTCGGTGGCATTACTGGTTTTTGCTAATTTCAGAAAATAGACAAAAATGCAAGTGTTGTTTCTGTTGATTGTGGAAAAATGTTTGCGTATGTCTATATGAGATAGGTGTAATTCAAAGCTTTCTGGAAATTATTGTATAAAATTTGCTCGTGCTGTTATTGCTTGCCCTTCCGTCCGATTAAAGAGTGTAAGGACATGATAGGGTCGTTTTGACAGGGAGCGCATAGACCTGTCGGTGAATTGCTAAAATAAATTCGGAGTGTTTGTAGCTGGTTTTATCGAACCACTTTCAGGATAGGTAGACGAAGAAGTGACAAGGGAATATATAAGCGTACTCCAATATAAGAGTACCTATGAAAGACGAGTTCAATGTTTTGCACTGGTGGAGTGCAAACAAATGGCAGTTCCCAATGTTGTAATGAGCCTAAAAGGGTTCGATACAATCCTTCCCCCAACGTATAATAAACATAAGCCCACTACTAAGTTACAACACCCCGCATATATTATTTATCTCCCCTCCCTACTCGACACGCGCCGACTCCAACATCGCTGACCAAACACACCAGGTCGCGCAGACACCGCGGAACCTCGCGACGAACGCCAACGTCGAATACGCCAGGTTGCCAAAACACAAGCTAAACCGGGTCAAACCACGATCGCCGAACAGGCGAAAAGCAAGCCCTACGCGGAAATGCATTTTGTGACAGCGCGGCACAGCGACAGAGAAACGCGAACAGTGTCACCACCCCGCGAATAAATTCGAAACGTCCGCAGTGAAGCTCGACCCAGTGCCGCAAAACGCAAGCCAAACGAAATAGCAAACGCGAGTAATAAGCAGAGCAGTGGAATCCCATACAGAGGAACAGTCTGGTGAGTACTACCCTGGAGAATTAGTCGCCAAACCAGGGGTGAGTACCGGCTGAATACCTAAACGTCGCCGAGAGAAGCTGGAGTCCTTCGTGGAGGAATTCCGACTCAGCCGCGAGGGTAACGTGGAAGATTTGCGAAGAAATTTCGCCGAACTAGTCGCCGGGCCCCTCGAACATGATTCCTGGGTCAGGCTGGCGAAACTCGAGCGACAGTACGCCAGATCACCAGGACGAGCCAGATCGCCACAGCCCAGCACATCGGGACAAACGGAAAAGCGGAAGACGAACCCCGATCTTAGCCTGCGAGTCCCAAAGCCTGCGGAGCCAAGGCCTTCGCCCATGAGAAGGATCTTGCCGACTACAGAAGGAAACGACCCCACAGACGGTCACTACAGTCACGCCGCGTAGATGGCGGAACGGGTTCGGAATTGGGGAATCCAGTTCGACGGGCATGATGACCCATTGTCCCTCGTGGAACTACTGGAAGAGCGTGCCCTCTCGCATGCGGGAAGACATGAACTACCTGCCGATACAGAGCGACTTATGGATCGAGTTCCGTCAGGAATTCCTAGCCTTCTTCCTGCCTCCCCGATACTTCGACCAACTTGAAGACCAGATCAAGGACCGCAAACAAGCGGTAGGCGAACCGTTCAAGGACTTTGGCATCGAGCTCCGTTTGATCATGCACCACGCCGGGTATGACGTGGCAAAAGCGCTCAACTGGATCTATGACAACTCTCTCCCAGCGTACCAGCTATACGTGCGAAGACACGAACTGAGAAGTCTGGCGCAACTGACGATGTTGGCCACAGAGTTCGAGAGTATCCAGGAGCGAAACATACCGGCGACCCTCATCCTTCTTCGACAACCACCAAGGTACACATGGCCGACGGCACAACGAGCGCAAATTGAAGGCGAGATGAATCGGGCCAAATTCCGAAAACCTCACTGGAACACCCCGTAATCCGCAAGCCGGCGCTCCAGCCCGGAAAGCTACACATCGGATGATCAGCGGCCTGTCGGCGCTGTGAAGAAGCTGGACACCGATCCTCTTCTGCTGGGAGTGCGGTAAGCGCGGAACACGCATTGTGGGCTGTTGCCGCCAATACCTGTCGGGGAACGACTCGCGTCCCCAGCTGACACGGGAACAGCCGGGCACGACGCTCTCTCAAACATCCGTCTAAAGAACCCGCTACAAGTACACGAAGGCCGGATAGTGGCGAGAGTAACCGTCGAAGGACGACGCACGGAAGCCACGGTCGACACCGGGGCATCGCGAAGCTTCATCAACGCTGACCTCGCCCGCCAACTCCATCAAAACAACGACCTGAGAGAGGCGTGCATCCAGATCCGCCTGGCCGATGGCTCGGCACTCGAGATAACTCAGATCTTGCTAGCGCGCGTCCGACTAGACGAGCGAGAGGTACAGATACCGCTCTTAGTACTACCAAATATGCTAGAGCAAGTCATCGTTGGGATGGATTTCCTACGCGCCATCGACATAACGATACAGTGTGGCACCACGCGCCTCCATCTTCAAGGTCACCAGCGCGCCGTTTTAAACACGCCAATGATCACCGCCAGCCAAGTACACACCCCAAGACCCACGAACTCGAGACCCCCGCCGCTAACGGATCCCCCGACACGATACGAGACACGAGCAAGAGAAACAAGGAACACAAAACCCACGGCCGCATCGAGGCACACTAGCCCTAGGCCCACGGCGAGAAACCCAATATCACCACGGCCCCACCGGCAACAACCGCCACGCAGCTAGACGCTCGAGGTACCGGCTCCGACCGCCACCCTGGCCCAGGACTGCAGCGACAACGCCATTGACACAAGACACAAGACCTCTACAACAGAGAGCGACCAGCTACTCCCGCATCCTCTCAGGCAGGAACCGGGAAAGGCGCCACGAGGCACCAATCTGAACCCCTATGCACCTAGAGCCAACACGCCATCGATCGTCGCCGACATTATGGAACGCCTCCCAGGCAGCCCCTCGCACATCGTCGGCATGCCTGTCCGAAACCTGCGTCGCCCAAACTAGTCGTCGGTCCAACGCTAGGATCGCCACCAAGTCCCACACGGGCACCCCTCCCATGGTCGACACCCTCGCGGTAGCAGCCCACATAAGCGAATACACTCGCGAAGTTGACCCAACAAGCGAATTCAACACGACGATCCTCCCCGAGAACCTCGACCACACCTGCGACCCAGGAATCGAGGAACCGTCCAAGGACGATTCGGAACGAATCTCCGACCCATGGCCCCCCGAAATCGCGCCGAAAATACAGCAATTTCTGGACGAGGAGCTGCCAACACTCGCACGCCTCCGAGGGACGACAGATCTAAAGGAACATACCATCGTCATGAGGGACAACCGAACCATAAAAGAGTGGTACCACCCAAAAAATGCAGCCATGAGGCGGATCATCGACGAACAGGTCGACCAACTAATAGCCAAAGACCTAATCGAACCATCTCGGAGCCCCCACAGCGCCCCAATTGTCCTGGTCCGTAAAAAGGACGGGAGATGGCGCATGTGCGTAAACTATCGACAGCTCAACGAACGTTTTATCCCGGACGCACACCCGCTGTACAGGATAAACTACATACTAGAACGACTCCGAAACGCGCACTTCATCACGACCCTTGACCTGAAAAACGGATACTGGCAGATACCCATGGCCCGCGACAGCCGGGAAGCCACGGCATTCACGATACCTGGCCGAGGATTATACCAATGGAAAGTAATGCCTTTCGGTTTACATTCCGTTTCAACGGACCCTCGACGCCGTCAACGGCGTCATGGAACCGTTCGCATTCGCATATCTCGATGACATCGTCATCGTCGGGAAAAACTTCACGGAACACCTGAACAACGTGAAGGAAGTTTTCGCACGACTACACAAGGCGAACTTACGGATCGACACAGACAAGTGTGCCTTCTTCCAGCGCCGGATAAAATACCTGGGCCACATGATCAGCGAAGAAGGTATCCACACGGACCTCGACAAAATCGCGGCCGTAACAGAACTGAGGCCAACGACCAACCTGAAGGAACTACGACAATGCGTAGGCATGGCCGGTTTGTACCGCAAATTTGTCCCAAACTTTGCCACCGTGGTCCAACCAATGTCACTGCTGCTGAAGAAAGGGAAAGCATGGACGTGGAGCCAGGAACAAGACGCCTTCGACGAGCTAAAAATACTGCTCACCACCGCACCAGTACTCGCCTGCCCAGACTTCAATGTCAAATTCGCCCTGTAGTCGGACGCAAGCAACCCTGGAGTGGGCGCAGTCCTCACCCAAGAGATCGAAGGGAAAGAGCGGGTCATCGCATACGTCAGTCGACGCCTCAACGAAGCTGAGGAAAACTGCTCCGCCACCGACAAAAAATGCCTAGCCGTCATCTGGGCGATCAGAAAACTGCGATTCTACCTCGAAGGCTGCCGTTTCGATGTGATGACCGACCACCTCGCACTAAAGTGGCTGAATACCCTCGAGAGCCCATATGGTAGAGTAGCAAGATGGGCACTCGAGCTACAGCAGTACCAATACGACGTGCATTATCGGACCGGCAACCAGAACGTAGTCGCAGACGCGCTATCGAGACAACCATTAGAAACCCTCTCCCGCATCGAGGAAAAACACAACACAGCATGCACCTGGCTCAAACAAAGGATCCAGCAAGTCCAAGACGAACCCCAGAAATACCCGGACTACGCGAATTACACATACCGTGGAAACTATGGCTGCCTATAAATTGCCAAACGATAGTACTCCACGAAT
Organism: Drosophila persimilis; assembly: GCF_003286085.1. NCBI lineage: Eukaryota > Metazoa > Arthropoda > Insecta > Diptera > Drosophilidae > Drosophila > Drosophila persimilis. The sequence continues at coordinate 954,758 of NW_020825327.1, forward strand.
GCCACGACGAGCCAATAGCAGGTCACCGCGGCATCCGGAAGACCATCCTAAGGATAACGCAGCGGTATTACTGGCCAGGACTACACCAGGAAGTACGACGATACGTATAGGGCTGTGTCAGCTGTCAGAAGCTCAAGACCACACAACGCAAGGCCGTGGGTAGGATGCTCACACGCAAAGCCGAGGAGCCCTTCGCCACGGTGTGCCCCGATGTCGTCGGACCATTACCACGGTCCAAACACGGGAACACCATCCTGCTGGTCTTCTTCGACACTTTCTCGAAGTGGGTCGAGCTGGTGCCCCTCAAGAAGGCGACAACAGCAAATCTTGAACGAGCCGTCAGAGAACGGATACTAATGTGGAGAAATTAAAGGTGGAGAAATGTAACTTCTCTTATGCCAGGGAGATAGCCTCGTTTAAGATAAGCATCTCCCCAACTCAATTTGACACCATTTGCTCCGCCAAATTTTGGCCGGAGCATTTGGTGGTGAAGGAGTTTAAGGCTAAGAAGAAGAATAGGCCCCCCATATTCCTTCCAAATCTTTCCAGTGTGCCACCCTCAACCTCAACTTCGTCTTCCTCAACTTCCCGTCTTGCTTCCACCTTTCCAAAAAACTAACTTCTCTTTTAGTAACCTATCAGAATGTAAGAGGCTTGCGTAGTAAGCTCAGCATTCTTTTCCGGGATAGTGTTGCATTTGCTTCCCACGTTATTGTGTTTACTGAAACCTGGTTAAAGCAGGAGATTCTTAGTTCCGAGGTTTTGGCAGGTCGGTACACAACTCTTAGAAAGGACCGTTCGTCTCGACGTGCAGGAGGGGTTCTAATTGCAGTGGACTCTTACTCCACGTCAGAACACTTCACAGTCCAAGTTCAACAGGAACTGGAATTCCTGTGTGTAAAACTGATTCTTCCCGCTTTCGCTATATTCATTACTTGCTCGTATATCCCACCTTCTTCGGATATTTCAATTTATGAGCAGCACTTGTCCGCTTTAACCGCTGTTTCTTCCTCGCTATCTGATAAAGATCGTATGATAGTTCTTGGTGACTTCAACTTGCCAGGAACTGTTTGGTCTTCGGTAAAGGAGTCTAGTATCCTAGTGCCCATGTCACGACATGACTTTGTTGACGGCTTGCTTGACCTGTCCCTGTCTCAAGTCAATCATGTGAAAAATTCCTTGGGTCGATTGCTTGATCTATGCCTTGTATCGGATCCGACCATAGTGTTGTTAACCCGAGCCCTTCCGCTCACTATACCTGAAGACGCCTACCACCCTACTTTCGAGGTGTCGCTAGATATAGGACCAACTGTATTGGATCGGTCGAGTAGACTACCTGAACGTGTCCGCTGCTTTCGTAAAGCCGAGTTTGCGAAGCTTAATAACCTAATTAGGGATTTTGATTGGTCCGCTTTGTACTTGTGCTTTGATGTCACAAAAGTCACAAACATTTTTTACAATGCTGTCAGCACATTTTTTGATTCTTGTGTCCCGCTTTCTTGCCCGATTAGATCTGGAAAACCCCCTTGGTTTACCAAAGAGTTATCCAGTTTTAAAAACTTAAAATCAAGACTTTATAAAAACTTTCAAGAAGTGGGCTCTCCTACTTCTCACTCTCGTTATGTAATAGCTCGGTCAAACTTTTCAGTTCTTAATGCTCAATGCTATAAGAACTACCTATCTCGTTGCAGGATACGTTTTTCTCAGGACCCTAAACAGTTTTACTGCTTCGTAAACAGTAAGCGTAGAACGTCCGCACACCCATCCTCGCTATCATTTTGTAATACGTCGGCAAATAATGATCAGGCAATTGCCGATCTTTTTGCCCAGTTTTTCCAAACCACCTATTCTAAGGAAAGCTACTCTGGTCAACCGTACCCATACGGATTACCGAGGTCGAATGGCATTTTCAGTCCCTTGTTAAATGAATATTCCCTACTTCATGATCTTCTACTAGTTAAGCCGGTGTTTTCACCGGTTCCAGACGGGTTTCCAGGTTGTGTACTCAGATACTGCACCGAGGCTCTGTGTGGACCATTGCTTAAACTATTCACCCTGTCCATTGATTCCTCTTGCTTCCCCCCAATCTGGAAGGAATCGTTTATAATTCCTCTCCATAAAAAAGGTAGCAAGTCTGATGCAAAAAATTATAGAGGTATAGCAAAGTTATCCGCTATTCCCAAATTGTTTGAGAAGGTTTTAACTCCGCACTTGCAACATATCTGGAAAGTCACTTATATCTCCAACTCAGCATGGATTTATAAGGCGACGATCAACCACCACGAACTTGTTAGAGTTTACCTCTTTCATTATTAAAGGCTTTCAAGCTAACTTACAGACGGATGTTATTTACACCGACTTCAGTAAAGCATTCGACTCTGTAAACCATTCGCTTTTAGCGTATAAACTTGACCATTTAAGGTTTCCGCCCAACCTCCTGAGATGGATTTCTAGCTATCTTTTTTCCAGGTCTCAAAGAGTTCTCTTCAAAAACTCCCTCTCTTTACCAGTAAAGGTTTCTTCGGGAGTACCACAGAGCAGCCATCGAGGCCCCTTACTCTTCACACTCTTTATTAATGACTTGCCTTCAGTAATAACATACTCTCGAGTACTTATGTATGCGGATGATGTTAAACTCTGTGTCCAGTACAAGGACATTTCATTTCATTCTCGCTTGCAATCCGATCTCAATAGCTTTCAGTCATGGTGTTGTGCAAACTTGTTACACCTTAATGCCTCGAAATGCAAAGTTATGACATTTCTTCGTTCTAGCCCTTTGTTGGCTCCCTATACCCTAATTGATGGTTCTCTTGAGATGATTAACCTGGTGGATGATCTGGGTGTTATGTTAGACCCCAAGTTAAAGTTTTCCGAACAGATTTCTACCATGGTAAATAAGGCCATGGGCGTGCTTGGGTTTATAAAAAGGTGGTAAAAGAATTTGACGACCCCTATATAACAAAGACTCTCTATACCTCGCTTGTTCGTCCGATCTTAGAATACGGCTCCTGTGTATGGTGCCCTCAGTACAAAGTACACCAGGACCGTATAGAATCAGTACAGAAAAACTTTTTACTCTTTGCTCTGCGGGGCCTTAACTGGGATGCGGGTGTAAGACTCCCATCTTAATCTAGTAGACTACTATTAGTAAACCTCCCATCCTTAGTTAACCGTAGAAAAATGCTTGGTGTGATATTTATGCACAACTTGATCAGGGCTGACATAGACAGCCCCGATCTGTTGAGCCGCATAAACTCCGCATTCCTATTAGACTGACTAGAAATTTTATACCGTTGTTCCTTCCACTTTGTAGATCGAATTATTCCTTGCATGAACCGTTTAGGGTCTTATGCTCGGATTATAATTCCCTCTACCATATTATATCCAACACTAATTCTCTTCCTCTTATTAAATTATTAATCCTTACACACCTTTCCATTAATTAGTAATTGTAGTGGTATTTGTATTTTGATTGCATGCTTAGTTTCTTAGTACGTTTAGTGCTAATTTTCCTCGAATGTTAGTCTAATAGCTATCTTTCTTGCATGTTCGCGTTTGGTTCGGCTACGCACCGCGCGTCATGCGGCAGCGCCCCTCGGTCGGTTGGGCGGGAGGAGGGTTGCGTTTTGCCTGGGATCCGCGCGTAACAGCCTTCTGCTGGTGTCACACGGGCCACTTGACGGTGCAGTACTTCGCCTCTTGAAAGATGCAGGCATTGCATGTCAACGCCCAAAAAAAAATAAAATAAATAAGCAGCTTTGGCGTGCCGAAACTTTTCGTATGCGACAACGGCACGCAGTTCACCAGCCGGTCCTTCGGAACCTTCATACGAACCGCAGGCGTGGAGCTTCAAAATACAGCACCGTATTGCCACAAGAGAGCCCAACGGAGAGCGCCAACCGGACCGTAAAGACGATGATCGCCCAATTCGTCGAAGAACACCAGAATACATGGAACGAACTCCTACCCGAAATGACACTGGCGATCAACTCAAGCGTCTCCGAGACGACCGGACTCAGCCCCGCGTTCCTCCTGCAAGGAAGGGAAGCCCGGCTCCCCGGTGCTCTATACGACGAAGTCACGACCTGGATAGGAAGCACTCCAGAGACGGCCACCAGCAAAGCAACGAGGCTGAAGGAAGTATTCGCCATCGTCCGGACCAACATCCATAGAGCCAGCCAAGAGCAAGGGAGACATTATAAACTCCGCCGGCAATTATGGCGCCCCGCCATCGGGTCATTAGTACTGTTACTCCAACACCACCTCTCGAACGCCGCCGAGGGCTTCGCAGCAAAACTAGTTCCATGGCCCCTGCCAAGTCAAAAGCTTCCCGATACCGAATATCGCCAAATTACAACATCGTGAAAGCCGGAAGCAGAAAGTCTCGAATATAACGCTCATTTGACGTCACGACCACGCGCCCCACAAATCCGCTGACGAAGCGAAGAGAACGCGGAAACCCTAAAGCAGACCACAGAAGAAACAGGACGACAAGCTACAACCGGCGACACCGTCGAAGGGGAGTCTCCCAAATTATAGCAAGAAAAGGGCACGCGGATGACCCAAAAGCGCACCCATGATGCAACGCGGAAGAAAAGCTTGATTCGCAAGTATAGACCCCGAAAGGCGATATCATCGATCACACTACGTACGCCCACACTTGAAGAAACCACCAGAGCCCGACCAACAGCCCACGAGTCTTCGTATCTCTCGCCGGGGAAGAAAGGGCAGGGTGTAACGAGCCTAAAAGGGTTCGATACAATCCTTCCCCCAACGTATGATAAACATAAACCTACTACTAAGTTACAACACCCCGCATATATTATTTACCAACACTCCCTCCACACATAACTACTCGACACGCAACGACTCCAACATCACTGACTGAACACACCAGGTCGCGCAGACTTCCCCCACTCCAGACAAAGTGACCGATACAGTGCCATCGGCCACGAAAAGATGACACCGCGAAAGCTCGCGACGAACGCCAACGTCGAATACGCCAGGTTGCCAAAACACAAGAAGCGAAACCGGGTCAAACTACGATCGCCGAACCGGCGAAAAGCAAGCCCTACGCGGAAATGCATTTTGTGACGCCCGCTGACACAGCAACAAAAGGCATATAAATAGGTGCCAGCCAGAACCAGAAGACAGCTTACGCAGAAACTCGGCTCCGAGTACCGACGTTGTACCAAGAACTTACGGAGGAGTCTGGAGATCAGTAAAGTCATCGAACTAATCTAAAAAATTAAAAGTGTTAAAGTATTCATCATAAAGTGTCTAATCATCCGAACAAGATCGAGCTGCGTAAATTCATTCCAACCATCCGAGACACAGACTCTACCCCACTCCACGTCTACAAACACCAGTTAATACACACGACGAGCAGTGTTGAAAGCGAACAGACGTGTTTATAGTGTGCCTCCAGCGATCATAAAGAAAAGAAGCTTTAGACCCTCCTAAAAAAGGTAGATAAGTGAGTGCGTGGTTTCCAATAGGAAGGGGGTACGCACCAAGCCTGGCCCAAGCGTGAAGGGAATCCTGCAGCGAAGGTACCAGGTAAATTTGGGTGCACCAGCCAGGGTTAAGGGGCGGAGGGGAAATTTAGTTCCGCTGTCTGCCGCTCTCTCCCATTCGGACCACAAAAACAAAGTTTTTCCGCGCGCACACTATCAGGCAGCTACACTATCGGCCTCACAAGTCTTGTAGCAGCCAGCCGCCGACAGGCGTAAAACTAAAAGCAAAGAAGAAGAGGTAAAAGCAGAAAGGTGCATATTTCCAGGCAGAATTATTCGTACTGGTAAAGTGTAAGTGATACCTGCCTAGGCCAAAGTAAGCAAGCACAGGTCTAAATAGGGGAAAGGGCTGAAGGTCGCGGATCCGACTATTTGCCAACCCCCCGCCTAGGCGGTGTCCCGGAAAATGGGGCTCTGGGGAACGAGAAAGGGCGGTATATCCCCCATCGACCAAAAGCCAATGGAAACCTGTGGCCAGCGCGGGTTCACCTATCGTCTGACTTGGAATAGCAAGAGGCATGGAGGTAGGAAACCCCTTTGCTAAAAGCGCAGCGATGGCAAGATCGCCCCCTCAGCCAAAGGCCACGCCATTGGCGCAGCAGCTGGCTGAATCGATAAGCAGCCCTACCACGGCACCAAAGTCCCTGGCGGACGCGGTAAGCCAAATAGGTCTAATCTTGAAGCACCTCTCGACCATGTTCACGGGCCAGAGGCACATTAACCAACGGATGAGAGACAGCTTAACACAGCTAGTAAACCTGCAGGAGATGGTAGCCGATCTCATCAGCCAAGATAATGGCAAGATTCCCGAGCGCAAAGAGGCAGACACGCAGACAACGCCAATAGCCGCAAGTAGGAACGGCAGAGTGCTCGGCACACTGGAGAGGAGTCAAGCGACACCAAAACGTGCAAGGGAACCAACGACAGGCCAGAGACAGACACCGCCGAAGAAGTTCAGGCCACGGGAGAGAACGGACCGCGAAACTGAAACCCAACGGTCCCCAGCTGGCAGCAGTTCGGAAAGAAACCAGGAGAAAACAGGCCACGAAGAAAACGCGATCAGATGCCGTAGTGATAGCGAGCGTAGGAAACACCACCTACGCGGAACTACTAAAATCGGTAAAAGGAGATGCAACACTGAGCCATGTGAGCGGTGACGTGGAAAGCATTAGGAAGACAGCTAAGGGAGATCTGCTGCTGCGCCTCAAAAAAACCCCGAGTCACAGCGCGGAGGAGGTCAAAAGAGCGGTCGGAAACGCACTAGGGGCCAAGGCAGTGGTACGGGCCCTGACTGAACAAACGAGGCTTGAATTAATGGACCTGGATGAAGTCACAACAAAGGAAGAGATATTGGAAGCATTGAAGCGTGCCACGGGGGTATCCGAAATCCCCGAGGACCTGTTAGATCCCTACGAGCCACCAGAAGCGGGATGCAGATAGCCACCCTATCCCTCCAAGCAGTCGCCGCCAACAAGCTCTCTGCAATGGGAAAGATAAGGGTTGGCTGGGTAAACTGCCATATAAAGCAAATAGTGTCGCCAAAACGATGCTATAAATGCTTGGAGTTCGGGCACATCTCAGCAAACTGCCCCGGAGGAAACGACCTCAGAGGAGCGTGCTTTAGATGTGGAGGCAGAGACCATTAGGCCAGAAATTGCAGAAAGGACCCACACTGCTTACTCAAAAAACGGGTAGCCCCACGGACCATGCCTCGGGAAGTTTCAAGTGCCCGGCGTACCGCGAGGTAGTTAGACTACTCCAATGTTAAGAATCATCCAACTGAATCTTAACCATTGCAGGGTGGCCCAAGACCTTCTCACCCAATCCGTTACAGAACTCAGCACGGACCTGGCACTGCTGAGGGAGCCCTACAATACCGAGAGATCCAACACGTGGGTCACGGATCAATCGGAAAAAGCGGCCATCTGGATGTGCGGCAAACCGGCACGGCACCTAGACGGAGTAAAAAGATCCAAAGGATACGTACGAGGGCGGCTGAAAGACCTATGGGTATACAGCTGCTACCTACCACCCAGCTGGTCACTCGAGGAGTTCAGCGGCGAATCGAAAACTTGGCAGATGACATCAGGGCGCATTTGCCGTCGCTAGTAGCTGGGGACTACAACGCCTGGGTAACGGAATGGCAGTCAACATCAACGAACGCCAGGGGCCGTGTCTTGGTGGAGGCTTTTCCCTCCCTGGACATAGTCCTAAAAAACGCTGGTTCCAACCCAACTTTCAGCAGAGCATGTACCACATCCATCATAGACCTCACCTACATAAATACTCGACTAGCAGTGAACACGTCATGGCAGATCAGCGAGCAGTACACCGCGAGCGACCACAACACTATCCTGTGCAGCCTCCAGACCAGAAGAGCCACCCAGAGTTTCGCTACGAGGGGGCACTACAAAGAAACCACGCTGAACACATCAGCCTTCAGGGCAGCCCTAGCAGGACTAGCCGATGTGGAAGGCGAACACGATCTAGTGGCACAAGTCATGGGGCAACTCGAAGGGGCGTGCAAAGCTAGCTTGGAGCGCAGCAAACCGTTTAAAGGGCATAGGCCGATATTCTGGTGGAACCGGGCAATCGAGGAGGCCCGCCAAACATGCATAGGCGCCAGAAGGGCATACCACAGATCCCGCGGAACAGCAGACTTCCAGGCTCTCAAGGAAAGCACTGAAGAAGGAAATTAAAAATAGTAAACAACGATGCTTCTTAGATCTTTGCGACGAAGCCGAAAATGATCTCTGGAGTAAGGCCTAAAAGGTGGTCATGAAGAAGACCGGCGCATTAAAGCATGCGGCCCCAACAGGAGCGAAAAAAATGGAGGCGATTGTCGAGCACCTATTCCCAGCGCAGGACACGCAGGTTGAAAGGATCACGATCCTTGGACAAGGATCTGTACTCGAACCGCTATTGTGGAATACCATGTACGTTGGAATCCTTCGCCTCAACTTCCAGCAAGGATTCGAAATCGTTGGATTCGCTGACATTGTTGCGGTGACAGTCACGAAGAAAACACTCGCGGAGACGGAGAGCTGCATGAACAAGGCAATAGAAACCATAAGCGACTGGCTCAAATTTGCCGAGCACAAGACAGAATCGGTCCTCATCAGTAGCAGGCAACAGGTGGAGACGGCGAAGATAACCGTAGGAGGAGCCGAAAACGAGCGATAAGGTTATGCTCGACACCCGGCTGTCGTTTAGAGAGCACCCGCAGCAGACACACCAGAAGGCACACGGCGTAGTCATGGCGGTTTCAAGAATGATGCTGAACCATAGAGGCCCAAAGTCGACGAGCAGGAGACTGCTGTTTAACGAGGCCAAGTCATCAATACTATACGCAGAGACAATATGGGCCCATGCTAGTCGGCGAGTCGGCGAGTCGGCCTTCAGACTTGGCGCCCTGCGGGTCAGCTGGGCGTTCCGTACAGTCTTCACAGAGGCCATAATGGTCATAAGCGGCATACCACCGGTCGAGCTTGCAGCGTAGGAAACCAGCGAAGTCCACAAGGGAAAAAAGGCCGCCAACACACAGGCAGACGCTAGAACAGCTAAGACCAGGGCGAGGGCTGAATGTGTGGAGAGCTGGCAACGCAGATGGGATAATGCCGTAACTGGCCGCTGGACCCACCGACTAATCCCCAACATTGCAGCATGGATGAATCGGCGGCATGGAGAACTTACGTTCGAACTGACACAAGTTCTCAGAGGTCACGGGTGCTTTAAGGAGTACCTTCACCGCCGTGGCCACGAGGAAAATGGGCTGTGCAGCTGCTGAGGAACAACAGAAAACGCTGAGCATGTCCTGACCACATGCGCCAGATTCGCAGAGGCCCGTAGGCGAGCGGAAGGCACCCTAGGGGCGCCCATAACAGTAGAAGGTTTGGTACCAAGGATGCTGGAAAACCAAACAAAGTGGACGGCGATATGCAGTCTTGCAACAGAGATCGCTTCGGAACTAAGGCGGCTGGAACGCACACGAAATGAGCGGCCGTAACAGGCTAGCCAGCCTTGTGAAGCAATGCTTCACGGCGGTCCCACAAGTCTGGTCCATATATGTAAATGTTATATAATTGTATTCTAAGTTTTATATTACTATATTTTATATATATATATATATATATATATATATATATATATATATATATATATATATATATCCTATTTTTAAAAATGATCTATTAATGCAAATTTCAAGAATTGTGGTGAAAAGTGTAATTTCTTACTATATACATATCAACAAGATTTTATTAATCTATGACTCACAAAAGGTTTCAATGTGGGACTTGTTTCAAAAATTAGTTTTCATTAAAAGTTGGCACATGTTGAAGGCCTCACCTTAACCTTCAATTACGTAGACATCACATCTGCAAGATACCATTCAAAACTCAAAACACGTAGTAAAAACCCGACTGATTAAGATTCATCAAAAATATTTAATCAGGTCTTGACTTTTTTCAATTTTTGACAGATTTCAAATGGTTATTAATATGGCACTTTTTCACTTCACGTGCTTTACGATAAAAACAGTTGGGCTACACAGCTGATTTTGCCAATGTGGCGCCATCTATGGAAATTTCTGGTACGCAGCTTTAATGGTCACTCTTTTTCTAATGCAGAGTGATCAAAACCAGGTTTTAGTTTTGACTTTTCAAAATTAGGCTTTGACCAACAAAAGTGGTCGTTCGGACCATAGTGCAGCATCGTCAGCTTTTTCGGAAGTGTGTTTTCTCTAGCAAGGAAACTACTTTGAGAAATGAGCAGTTTTCCTGGCAACGAAGACATGGTGAAAAAATTATGTTTTTCAATAAATTATGGAAAAATATTAAGTTTAATCACCTATAAAAAAATTTTTTTATTCGTAAAATTTATTCACATTAAATCTGATTTTAGCACAGTACCTATTCACAATGGTGACATGAGAATTTCATCAAAGTGTTTTTAAAGTCAGTGTGAAACATTAATAGTTTGCGAGTAGCACATGATTCAGTTGAGCGTGATGGGATAATTTGTTGTTTAGTGTGGACTAGGGCTTAAAAGCATACATATGTATGTACAGTGGGTCCTACGTGAAAATTCGGTGCAATGCTTTCAGAGTTAAGACCTTAGGTTTTAGCAGCTGTTTTCAGAACATTTGTTTCACCATTGCATGCAAAGGTATCCGTCTTAAAATAAAAATCTGTCTCTTTTTTTGTTGTTCTTACAGCAACAGCAGCCTTTTTATACCCGATACTCAAAATGAGTATTGGGGTATATTAGATTTGTGGTAAAAGTGGATGTGTGTAACGTCCAGAAGGAATCGTTTCCGACCCCATAAAGTATATATATTCTTGATCAGCATCAATAGCCGAGTCGATTGAGCCATGTCTGTCTGTCCGTCTGTCCGTCCGTCCGTCTGTCCGTCTGTCCGTCTGTCCGTCCCCTTCAGCGCCTAATGCTCAAAGACTATAAGAGCTAGAGCAACGATGTTTTGGATCCAGACTTCTGTGATATGTCACTGCTCCAAAAATATTTCAAAACTTTGCCCCGCCCACTTCCGCCCCCACAAAGGGCGAAAATCTGTGGCATCCACAATTTTGACGATACGAGAAAACTAAAAACGCAGAATCGTAGAAGATGACTATATCTTCTAGAGTGCAAAATCTGAACCAGATCGTATAATTATTACAGCCAGAATCACGAAAACAATTTCACTCTTTCTCGCTCTGTCTCACTCTAACACACAGGTTTCATGGTCGGTTTTGCCAATTGCAAAATATGAGTTCAAGGATCTCAGAACCTATAAAAGCCAGAGCAACCAAATTTGGTATCCACACTCCTGTGATATCGGACCTTGACCGTTTCCTGTCCAAATTTCGCCACACCCCCTTCCGCCCCCGCAAAGGACGAAAATCTGAGGCAACCACAAATCTCAGAGACTATTAAGGCTAGAGTAACCAAATTTGGTACACACACTCCTTTAAGATGTCACTATAAAACGTATATCTCAGAATTTCGCCCCACCCCCATCCGCCCCCACAAAGGACGAAAATCTGTTGCATCCACAATATTGCAGATTTGAGAAAACTAAAAACGCAGAATCATAGATAATAACCATATCTATCAGGTTGCTGAATCTGGATCAGATCAGATCATTTTCATAGCCAAAAGGAGCAAATCAATTTGCACTGGCTACGCAGCGCCCGACGTCACGCTCAGACTGATTTTCTGTCTCTCTCGCACGCACTCTTTGTCGTGTCGTTAAATATTAGCGGCGTCTGCCGGAGGAGAGCCATACTGACTTAGTATCGGGTATAACCGTAGAGTTGCGGTGTCCGCAGCAACTCACAACGTTCCCCCTCGTTATCTTTCCAGAGGGCGTACATTGCACTGAGTAAGCGCATGGAAGGGGTAGCGTAGCCACTCCAATTTCATTTGTTCTTTCTGGCAATGTGCTAGACATCGATATTTCATAATTCAACGTTCTCGAATCTTCTAAATTATGGATGCTACAGACTTTCGCCCTTTGTGGGTTCGAAAGGGGGCTTTGCCAAATTTTTAAATAAACTTGATTGAGTGTGATATCACAGGAGCCTACACATGAAATTTGGTTGCTCTAGCTCTTATAGTCTCTGATAGCTAGACGTCAAGCAAGAAGAACAGACAGACATTGATACATCGACTCGGCTATGGACCGATTCCTTCCTTCTGGGTGTTACCACGTAACCATACAATATATACATAGATGTGCCAGTTCACACTACGAAGTGTCACACGACGGGTAACCAGATTAAGCACCCCAGAGACTTCGGCTCTGGCGTACTGACGCGTCATCATGAGAGAGCCAGAGAGAACATCTTTGCATGTGTTATATGTTTTGACAAAAATATGTGTTTGTATGCTTTTTTCGTTTTCAGAGATCTGATGCTGATGCTAATTTCTGTTTTCTGTTGTGCCTCCAGCATATTTCAATGTATGGGTGCACACGCATTCTCACGTACTTAGCGTGTGTATTATTGTATTGCTGGCCGCTAGAACTGGAATTTTAGTTTGGTTTTTGTTTTGGGTCTCTTAATGAATGAAAAAAATTAAGAATGGGCAGGAGTGGGTTCACTTAAACGCGTTAAATAAAATAAAAGCTGTTATTTTTCTGATTTTTACTACAAAATATAAAATATTATAATCGCTCGCAGCCCGAGTGTAAATTCTTTACTCATCTTTCTATTTCCTATCCTATTCATTTTCTGTACCATTTTGGTCACTGTACTAAGCTAACGTAACGTAAGCGTAGCGTATCTTTTCTTTCCTCTGCCGTCGCTATGCCGTAAGCAGCTGCGCATCGGCTCGCTTGCCTCATCCAAGTGTATCACTCTTTAATACTATTGTAAAAGGCTCTGGCATCTTTGGCCAACCTCATCACACATATTACCAATAACCAAGAAATAAAAATTAGAACGTTTCCAAATTCATTAAATTGTGAAATTATTGAACAATTATAGACAGCGAAAAAGCTCGTTGTCTCAAACATAATTTTAGAACATCTTGAAGATACTCATGAGTCCTTGACGAGTAAAAGTTAATATTTTGCGTAATATTTTTTTCTGCGGGGCTATAGCTTAATGTCTATTTTGCATGCAAGATACATATCGTTTTTGCCTCCGCAGAAACCTGAACGGAAACATCTTGGCTATTATGGGAGTTGTTTTAAGTTGTTTTGATACTGTTACGGCTATTCGTACGATATACGACCCTTTTTAAAGCCGAAAATCGATCTTTTAATCTTTTAAAGCCATTCTCTTTTTTTTGGTCAGCCATTAACTCATATTTTTATACCAGATACTCAAAATGAGTATTGGGGTATATTAGATTTGTGGTAAAAGTGGATGTGTGTAACGTCTAGAAGGAATCGTTTCCGACCCCATAAAGTATATATATTCTTGATCAGCATCAATAGCCGAGTCGATTGAGCCCTGTCTGTCTGTCCGTCCGTCCGTCTGTCCGTCTATCCGTCCCCTTCAGCGCCTAGTGCTCACAGACTATAAGAGCTAGAGCAACGATGTTTTGGATCCAGACTCCTGTGATATGTCACTGCTATAAAAATATTTCAAAACTTCGCCCCGCCCACTTCCGCCCCCACAAAGGACGAAAATCTGTGGCATCCACATTTTTAAAGATACGATAAAACAAAAAACACAGAAACACAAACGTAGAGGATGACTATATCTTCTAGAGTGCGAAATCTGAACCAGATCGTAAAATTATTATAGCCAGAATCAAGAAAACAATTTCATTCTTTCTCGCTCTGTCTCTCTCTAACACACAGGTTTCATGGTCGGTTTTGCCAATTGCAAAATACGAGTTCAAGGATCTCAGAACCTATAAGAGCTAGAGCAACCAAATTTGGTATCCACACTCCTGTGATATCGGACCTTGACCGTTTTGTGTCCAAATTTCGCCACACCCCCTTCCGCCCCCGCTAAGGACGAAAATCTGGGGGGTATCCACAAATTTCAGAGACTATTAACGCCAGAGTAACCAAATTTGGTATCCGCTCTCCTGTTAGATCTCACTATAAAACATTTATCTCAAAATTTCACCCCACCCCTTTCCGCCCCCACAAAGAACGCAAATCTGTGGCATCCACAATATTGAAGATACGAGAAAACGCACGATCATAGAGAATGACCGTATCTATGAGACTGCTGAATCTAGATCAGATCGGATCATTTTTATAGCCAAAAGGAACAAATTAATTTGCAGTGGGTACGCAGCGCCCGACGACATGTTCAGATACGATTTCTGTCTCTCTCGCACTCACACATTGTCGCTCAATGTAGCCATACTGACTATGTATCGGGTATAAATGTAGAGTTGCGGTGTCCGCAGCAACTCACAACGTTCCCCCTAGTTTGTACTATATTTCTCGTTTTTCTCTCTTTTTAAGCAATTTTCACAGAAGTTGATATCAATCGATTCTTTATTTTTTAATGAAACTTTATCAGGCGTTTCTGTAACGCACTGTTGCTATTGTTCGTTTAGAATTATATTATGCACATCTGCCAGTTTAATTCTCTAAGCCTTAAAAAATGTTTCTATTGGTTCATTGCCTTGTTCATTTTCTGAAAATTCATAATTATTACAAGGATCTGCATTGAATGGATTTAATAAAGTATTTTCAGACAAGTTTAATGTTTTACACACTCCTAAATACTTAACATCAAAAAGCTGGTCACAAATTCGTGCAGTTTTTTTCACCAAATTGCTACCCAAACCACAAACCTCAACCCATTTATTTATTAAAAAATAATAAATTCTGTGGAAATTTAAATAATCTTATAGGGCGTCAGCCATCGGGTGCTACAGGGGGACAAACGGATGACGGGTCGGCTCGCACAACTGTGAACTCGGAACTGAGGCGCAGCCGCTCCGGTTAGTAATACCCGGTGCGGTCTGCGTCTCACACCCCCCCTAGGACACAGAGGGTTGCGAGCGAACCGTCACCCGCCGTAACTGTACACACCGGTGGAAGTGCGACTATACTCTCCCCGTGAGGGCGGCTGGAAACAGGTCCTAGCACGGTCATGTCTCTGCTAGGATGCTGGCGAATGGTAGTCGGGCGGAGAGAAGAAAACTCTCAGTGAAATTACCCCAATCCAAGGTGACACTGTTATATGCCGAGGGATGCATGGCCGGGGGGGTGCCCGGTCGCTAATATGCGGACTCTGGATACCTGCCGACCTCCAGTTTAAATCAGGCTTCCCGGTGCAAGCGGGCTATGCCTCGGGTGACCATCCCCTTCCCGCCTACTCGTGGGAATAACTATGCCAAATAATAATAAACATATAAAAACAAACAAAGCCGCAAAGGAGCTCGGTACTCCTCCTAAAGTACCGGAGGGACAAGCCAATCCCTCTGCACCAGCGCCTGGGAAACCGGGTCCAAAGAAGACGGGGAAGGAGACTGAGTCGGTCCACCGTCTTCAGGCAGCAGCCGCAGCGAGGGGGGGCCCGAAAAGCCAATCGGGTCCTTCCAAGTCGGGTGGCTCCAAGGGCGAAGCGGATACCGGGGTGGCTGCCAAGCAGAGCGAAATCGCGGCTGGTAAGCGCACCGGGACCGAAGAACCCTTGGGACCCCCGGCGGGCAGCGTCTCTGCACCACGGGGAGGAAAGCCGTCGTACCAGGACAGGAGACGAGCGGCCTTCATCCTGTCCAACGAAGACCCGAATTTCAAGGCGTCAGCCGAAGGAAAGGAGCAGAGGCTGTGGGCCTGCTCAATCCTTCCTCTGTTCCAGCCAGCCAAAGCCGGAAAGGGCGCAGCCAAAGCCCCCAACAAGCGGCAACGCTCAGCGGAGGACCCCGCAAATCAGCCAGGTCAAGCCCAGCAAGCCAAGCGGGTGAAGACCCACCTCACGAACCGGTCGTTCGCTGAGGTGGCGAGGGGCAAGACCCTGATCGGTGTCCTGGACGGGGGCACCGAGGACGGCCATGTCCCCCGCGATAAGTGGCACCTGGTGGAGAACGAGCTCCAGGACCGGTTCCTGCTGGAACTGGAGGAGAACGGCGGACCACCGCCAAAGTGTGAGGACGCAGGGTGGCATCAAGGCAAGGTGAAAGCCATCGCCTGCCAAGACGCTCGCTCTGCGGCCCTCTACATGAAGGCGGTGGCGGCCCTAAAAGAGGTCTATCCAGGGGCAAAACTGGAGGCCGTGAAGTGGGAAGATGTCCCTAGTCGCCCGAGAGCCAGAGCGTGGGTCTCGGCTAAGCCTGCAGAGCCTGAGAAGATCCTCAGGTTACTGCAGGTCTGCAACCCCCACCTTCCTACAGCCGATTGGAAGGTGGCAAAGGTGGAGGATATCCAAGGGCAGAGGCGCCAGATTATCCTCGTCCTAAATGAGGAATCAATAGATCTCCTCGCAAAGTCGGACGGTGTAGTGGATTATGGCTATAAGAAGGTCACCATATCCACGTACAAGTCCGATCGCAAGGGCAGGCAAGCGGAGGTCGAGCCAGACCCGGAGCTGCCGGAGATCCTGAAAGAGGGGGCCTCGTGCGAGGAAGATAACCCGGCGTCGGATGCGGCGTCCATGATGTCGGACGACATCCTGGACGACTACGCGTTCGACGAGAGCGACCTAGCCAGAGGTCTCAGCCATATCGTTGTCGGGGAGGAGCCGGAGTCCCCTGACAGCGATCCAGAAGTAACAATGGTGGAGGCGAGCCTCAGGAATGTCGTTGACGCTCCTGCAGATAAACCTCCACCATTGTAAGGCAGCATGCGCTGCTCTACTGCTCCACCTGGCCAAGGGTGGAGCCGACATAGTCCTCATTCAGGAGCCCTGGATCCTCGGAAACAGGGTCTCCGGTCTGAGGACTTCTGACTACAAGCTATATGTAGCTGAAACCGCAGGTAAAACTCGTACCTGCATTCTTGCAAAAAGAGAGTTGCACTTATTTTTGCTCCCAAATTTCAGCAATGAAGACCACACCGCAGTGAGCCTCGAAGGCCAGGAGCGCTCACTGAGGATCTGCTCCGCATACATGGGGCATGAACAACCAGACCCCCCTCCACACGCGCCCCTCCGGGCTCTAATCGCAGACTGCTCGGCCAAGGACATCGGCCTAATTGTGGGGTGTGATGCCAATGCACATCACTGTCAGTGGGGAAGCACTGACACAAACGAAAGGGGTGAGTACCTTTTCAGTTACTTACTGACCACACAGATGGTCTTATTAAACCGGGGTAGTGATCCCACCTTTATCATTAAAAACCGCAAGGAGGTCCTGGACCTCACGCTTGCCTCTCATGAGATACAGCGTAACATTGTATCCTGGAGGGTCCTGGAAGAGCACTCCTTCTCGGACCACAGGTACGTGGAAACTGTCTCCTCCTTCTCAGTGCCGAAGCCAGTCCGATTCCGGAACATCAGGCGGACAAACTGGACTCGGTATTCTGACTACCTCTGTCGTGTTCTCCCTGAGCCCTCATCTGAGGAGGAGTTCTCCGCGGAGGCCACGACTCGCCTTCTTAAGATCTTTACCGACGCCTGCAATAAGGCGCTCGACAAAGCATGCCCCTCTGGCAAGAACAGAGGCCGGAAGAAACCTGAATGGTGGAATCCGAAACTGGGTGAACTCCGGAAAGCCTCCCGGAGACTCTTCAATAAAGCTAAGGCTGAAAACGTTGAGCAAAACTGGGCCGAGTACAAAGCCAGTCTGTCAACCTACAACAAAGAACTTAGAAAAGCCAAACGCGCCTCCTGGCGTAAGTTCTGCAGCGAAATCGAGAGTAACTCAGAAGCCTCACGCTTGCGCAGAGTTCTCTCGAAGACAACACCCACCCTGGGCTACTTGAAGAACACCGACCAGTCGTGGACTACGTCCAGCGAGGAGTCGCTAAATCTTCTCCTAAATACCCACTTCCCTGGCTGCGATGAAAACAGACCCAACTACCTCGCGCCTCCTTCCGTCGCCTCAAATGCCATCCTGAGACTGCTAAGCCAGGAGAACATTTCCTGGGCGATCAGAAGTTTTAAACCCTACAAGTCCGCGGGGCCAGACGGCATTTTCCCTGCCCAACTGATTCACGCGGGACACAAAGCCATTAACTGGCTCAAAATAATTTACGAGGGAATCTTCTCCCACGGGTGCATTCCTGACACCTGGCTTCAGACCAAAGTCGTATTCATACCCAAGGCAGGCAAGCCCTCGCACACTGCCCCAAAAGATTTCAGACCCATAAGTCTATCGTCTTTTCTTCTAAAGGCGATGGAGCGGCTCCTGGGGCTGCATCTAACGGCGTGCATTCCGTCCAGTCTGATCTCAGACTCCCAGCATGCCTATCGGAAGGGAAGATCCACCGAAACGGCCCTCCACTCGATCACATCGATCATCGAAGCGTCCCTTAATTTTAAGGAGTACACCCTAGTAGCCTTCCTCGACATAGAAGGCGCCTTTAACAACATCCTTCCGACCGCCATCACGGGCGCACTGACGGATCTGGGCGTTGACTCCAGGACGGTGAGCCTGATCGATCAGATGCTACAATGCAGGACGGTTGAGGCATCACTGGGGACGTCAACGGGTACCAGATTTGTCAGTAGAGGCACACCGCAGGACGGAGTCCTCTCGCCCTCCTATGGAACATGGCAGTGAACACACTGTTGCGGGAGATAGAGGGGGATGGCTGCCGTGTGGTGGCGTACGCGGACGATGTTGCCATAGCATTCTCCGGAAAATTTCCGCAGACGTTGTGTGAGTGCATGACAAGTACTCCCACGAAAATGTCGAAATGGGCAGACAAATGCGGGTTAGGCGTCAACCCGTCTAAAACGGAACTGGTGCTTTTCACTAGGAAGTACAAAGTTCCGGCACTGATTCCCCCAAGACTATGTGGGGAAACGCTAGTCTTCAGCAACAACGCCAAGTATCTTGGCCTAATCCTCGATAGAAAGCTCGATTGGAAATTGAGCATAGAGGATAGAGTAAAGAAGGCCACAGTGGCCCTCTATACTTGCAGGAAAGCCATCGGACTAAAATGGGGAATGACCCCCTATATAGTTCGGTGGCTCTACACCGCCATCATACGACCAATCATGCTCTATGGAGTGGTGGTATGGTGGCCAGCCTTGGACAAAAGGACAGGCCTCAATAAACTCAGCAGAGTTCAACGCATGGCAGAGCTATGCATAACTGGCAGGCTACGCACTACTCCAGGGGAAGCCCTGGATACTGTGCTGGACCTCCTCCCGGTTGATCTCATGGGAAAGAAGGTGGCAACACTTTCCGCCCTCCGAATGAGAGAAGCCAGACTGTGGAAAGCATCCGCGGTTGGGCACTCGGGAATCCTGATGAGACTCCCGCAATTACCAGAGAGGACAGATTACTGTATCCCCAGTGATCACCTCTCGACGCCCTTCCAGGTATCAATCCCATCTAGGGAGGACTGGGAGATGGGCGAACCAGGGCCTGCAAATGCGGTCCACTTCTACACTGATGGCTCAAAGCTAGACGGCCGCGTGGGAGGCGGAGTCTACTGCAGCGAGCTGAACATCAGTCATTGCTTCAGGCTCCCGGATCACTGTAGTGTGTTCCAAGCGGAGGTTGAAGCCATCAAGGAGGCCATTTCGATCGTCTCCAAACTACTCCTAGATACGCACTTAGTGTGCGTCTTCTCGGACAGCCAAGCAGCTATCAAAGCTCTAGGCTCAATATCGTCGAACTCAGCGACTGTAAATGACTGCCGCAGGTCTCTGCACGAGATCGCAGAGCAGTTAGATCTCTTCCTTATATGGGTCCCCGGCCACAGGGACATCGAGGGGAATGACGCCGCCGACGAGCTAGCCAGGCAGGGTACTACGATTCCTCTCCTATCGGAGAGGGAGCAAGTAGCGATGCCCTTGGCTAAGTGCAGGCTCCTAACGCACGAATTGTTCGAGCAAAATGCCAATAGGAGATGGCAGCAAACCGTTTCCTGTAAAGTCTCAAGATTGATATGGCCATATCGATCGAAGAAGCGCTCAGCAGAGCTGTATAAACTCAGCAGAGCACAGTGCTCTGCAGTTACTAGAGCCATTACGGGCCGCTTTCCTCACGGACATTTCGGACCTATCCGTAATCAAACCAGGGACCTTGTCCAAATACATCCAAGCCACCGGATGGGACTGCCCTTAACCTGCAGTAGTATGCTCTCACGGTTGGGGCAACGCGAAGGGGCACATGCCCATGCGGCAACACAACGGACCTGTTTATAGGTCCAAGTGAGCTTGGGAGGCGGGAGGCTCTTATCCCCCCCCCCCCTCCCGGCTACCGCTTTAACCTAACCTAACCTATAGGGAAATCGGACGAACTATTTCTACCCACTGAGACAGGATGAGATAATGGATTTTATACCGGATTTTCGGTTATCTTTTTAATTAGCTGGCGACATAATATATTATAATAAAACAACTATGTAGGCTAATAATAATAATTATATATAATGCACTTCACTGCGCACTGATTCTACAGACACACTCAACGCATTCACTTGCCGAAAAGGGGGAGATAGGCTAGCCACTCAAACCTAGAGCTTTTATCTGCATGCCTCTTAGTCCTACTATGCCTTGCTTAACAAACTCTCAGTCACACGTGGATATGCATATGCAGGTCTCTTAATCCTAGTGAAAATGCAGCTTTCTCCACAAAATCTCACTTACTATTCATATGCAGGTCTTTTAGTCCTTCCAGCATATGCACATTTAAGCACAAACACTTACACCCACTTAGATAAAAAAAAGGGGAATCTAATATAATCTAATGTAATTAATGTGGCATAAAAGCAACGTACTAGCGGAAAAACGAATCAGTTGTCTTTCTCCCAAGATACGCATTCCTTCCCACATGCACTTGCGTGCCCTTTTCTAAGAAGCTTGCCACCAAAACATCAAGACAACAGTAATTTTAAATAACATCATGCAATATACGAATGTAAACTGATATATTTATGTAAATATGTATGTATGTATGTACATAAGATGTTTCACAATTGACTTTATACTGATTAATTGTCCATGAGAGTATTCAATTTGCGACCGGTATCTACATTTTTTTTTTCCATCCGTTTCTGTTTCTGGTGTAAAACGAATTCCATATATGTATATGTATGTATGCATATTTTTTTTAGTATGTGGATTGTCGGGTCAAGCAGCTTAAATATTTTAAATTATTTCCAGTGGTGCGGCCCAAAGGAAATGCATTTTGGTGTTGTCGTTTCCAATGCCCCCACTGCAAAGATCATTTGCTACCGCATATGCGCATGCAGCGGAATTCTTTCTTCTCCTTATGTCGCAATCTCTCGTACTTGGCTTAACAGCGTCTCCGAGCAGCTCTAACGCTCTCGGGCTATCATACGCTCTCGCTCGCGTCTAAGCTTGCTGCATAGGGCCCGGCAATTTGGCCCGTCAGCCCTTGCATGGGCAGTCTTGAGCTAATCGTCGCAGCTATTAGATTAACATCCTCGCATCAATCGTTCGCCCCAATCATCCCCATATGTACATACGCGATAAGTTGGTTTACATATGCAAATAAATTGTGAATTATAAACAGCCTCTCGACTTTCATTAACTTCAAATTGCAACAGTTATTAAAAACGCTTAATAGCTTAACATTTGGTGACCCCGACGTGATTGTGCAATAAATAATCAATCAGTGCAATCACAAACTAATATAGCATTCAAAGATCTAAACTAATTGCCATCTCAACCAGTGTCATCGACCACATAAGTTATCCATACATATATACACCGGCCTCCCCTGCATATTCGGTAGTGCACGTAGCTGTTAGCTTTCGCTTCTCTTTTCGGTCATCTTCCAGTAAGAAACGTTTCTTACACCGGCCGCCTTTGTATATACGGTTGGTACATAGCTGTGCAAGCGGTGCTCGGCTATTGTCGTCTATTGCTCATGTTACTCTTTGCGATCATCTTCCCGCTAGAGACGTGGCTCTCCCTGCTAACGCTACCGCTACCAAGGAAATCAATGCTGCTAACGAAATTCCAATGACCAGTGAGCAAAACAGGGTATCTTGCTTGAAGCTAAAGTCAACGGAATTATGCGAGAAAATGAAAAGGTTAGTTACCGCCTGGCAGAATGAGTCGTCGGACTATGACTACTATATCTCGTGGAAAAGCAAGAGCAAGTCGAGAAGTTGATCGGCAAATTTGAGATGTTTCACGGCGAGCTTGAGGAATTGGATACAAACCAAATTCACAGTGGTTTGTGTGACATTTTTGAGTCAGTTGCCAGCTCGCTGAAGGCGGCGATTATGAGGGAAATGGCTAAGAGTAGCGGCCGCATGCCGTTTCATTCTACCTTGGCTGGAGGAAATACTACGGTTGAGTTTGCCGGCTCGCAATTTCTACCTCACCGTAGACAAGTACCATCCCTGCCTCCTATACAATTGCCGACGTTTAGCGGCGGGTATGTGAACTGGACGGACTTCTATTCAGTGTTTGCCACCATCATCGACAGCCATCCGGACTTAACAAACATAGAAAAGCTCCAGCATTTGCGTTCCTGTCTGCGGGATTCGGCATTGGAGACTGTTCGGTCGCGCTGGAAATCTCAGATGGCAATTATGCTGTGTCATTAGATTTGTTGGAAAACAGATTCAATAATCGGCGATTGGTCTTTCAGGCACACATCAATGAGATCTTGGCGCTCCAGGCTGTGGAACCTGGGTCAGTGGTCATGCTTCGGGAGCTTTCAGACAAGTTCAATTCACATATGCGCGCGCTCCAGGGTTTGGGCACCACTGAGCAGATCGCAGGATGCATCGTCGTGCAGGAGCTTCTCCGAAAACTGGATCCAGCGAGCCAAGAGAAGTGGGAGGAACGATTCAACGACCCCCCATTCGCCAACTTAATTCCGTCGTGGGAATTTATGGCCTCGTTCTTGGAGCAGCGATGCAGATCATTGGAGACGATGGACTTTTCTATGGCAAGCTATGCGTTGAGCAATCAGGTGGGCAGAAGTAGAAAGCATAATAATTCTAGGTCCACATTGGTTACAACGAACCAAACCGTAGCACGCTGCGCGCTGTGCAACGATGGTGCTCACGAGGTCCAGCACTGTCAGAAGGTTAAAGCGCTGTCCCCCACAAATCGCCATAAAGAAGCCAAGCGGCTTTCCCTGTGTATAAATTATCTCAGACAAGGCATCGATTACTTCAGTGCACCTCGAGCAACTGTCGCACCTGCGGGGGTAGACACCATACCCTCCTTCATTTTGGTAGCCCTGAAGATACCGCAGTCCAAAGGAAATCAGCGCCGTATACTCCATCTCAGTCTACGCTGTCTGAGTCTACGCCGTCTGAGCATACCACTGAGCCCTCTACTTCAGCGGCTACCTCGTCTGCCCTTATTGCCCAAGATCTCAGGAATGGTGTTGTTCTACTTGCCACGGCCACGGTCTTAGTCAAAAATTGTTCCGGAGTTTTAGTTCCCTGCCGAGCGTTGCTGGATTCCGGCTCCCAGTTGCATCTAATAACTTCTCGTTTCGCGAATCAGCTTCAGCTTCGAAAAATGAAATCATCGACTGCAGTCTCGGGAATAGGCGACACTAGCTTCGTCACGGATGGATTTTCGGTCAACGTTAGCCTGCACTCTCACTCATCGGATTACTCAACTCTCATCACTGCCATTGTAGCCCCTAGCATAACCGATCGACAGCCAAGCTTTGGAATTGACACTCAAAACTGGAACATTCCATCTACACATAACACTATCTGATCCGGAGTTTTATAAGCCGCAGCGCGTCGATCTGCTAATTGGCGAAAGTCTGTTATTCGAACTCCTGTGTGTTGGTCAGTTAGATCGTCGCCCTGATGTTAAATCTCAGTATGCAGCATTTATAAAGGAGTACCTTGATTTAGGCCATATGTCTCAGGTTCCTACCCAGTCAAGATAGTTCTACGACTTGGTCGAAGCTATGGACTGGACATTCCTCCGCGCTCCCCTCATTTTGGTGGTCTATGGGAGGCTGCAGTGAAGACGGCCAAGTACCACTTCTACCGTGCGATAGGCAACTCGGTTCTTGGATTTGACGAGCTGCTTGCCGCAACACGGCAGTGATTAATTCAAGACCTTTAGTTTCAATTTCAGAGAGCCCTGCCGATCTAGATGTTCTAACTCCAGCGCATTTCTTGAATGGTGGCCCTCCTTCTTTGTTCGCTGAGCCTGACGTCACGCAGCTAAACTTCGATCGCCTGGACGGCTGGCAGCGCGTTTCGTACCTTCAGCAGCTCTTTTGGTCCCGGTGGAAGGAGGAGTACATAACGTCACTGCAGCAGCGCTCAAAGTGGCGCACTGCGAAGCCTAGTTTAGCAGTCGCAGATTTGGTGCTTGTCAAGGATGAGAATCTTCCTCCCATGAAGTGGCCACTGGCGAGAGTGGTAGAGCTTTTGCCTGGACGAGATGGCGTTTCCCGAGTTGCTGTGCTGAAGACGTCATCTGGAATCACCAAGCGCGCCGTCAACAAGCTGTGCCTGCTGCCTCTTAAAGATGCATGCAGCGGAATTCATTCTTCTCCTTATGTCGCAATCTCTCGTACTCGGCTTAACAGCGTCCCCGAGCAGCTCTAACGCTCTCTGGCTATCATACGCTCTCGCTCGCGTCTAAGCTTGCTGCATAGGGCCCGGCAATTTGGCCCGTCAGCCCTTGCATGGGCAGTCTTGAGCTAATCGTCGCAGCTATTAGATTAACATCCTCGCATCAATCGTTCGCCCCAATCATCCCCATATGTACATACGCGATAAGTTGGTTTACATATGCAAATAAATTGTGAATTATAAACAGCCTCTCGACTTTCATTAACTTCAAATTGCAACAGTTATTAAAAACGCTTAATAGCTTAACATTTGGTGACCCCGACGTGATTGTGCAATAAATAATCAATCAGTGCAATCACAAACTAATATAGCATTCAAAGATCTAAACTAATTGCCATCTCAACCAGTGTCATCGACTACATAAGTTATCCATACATATATACACCGGCCTCCCCTGCATATTCGGTAGTGCACGTAGCTGTTAGCTTTCGCTTCTCTTTTCGGTCATCTTCCAGTAAGAAACGTTTCTTACACCGGCCGCCTTTGTATATACGGTTGGTACATAGCTGTTCGCTTGCTGTGCTCGGCTATTGTCGTCTATTGCTCATGTTACTCTTTGCGATCATCTTCCCGCTAGAGACGTGGCTCTCCCTGCTAACGCTACCGCTACCAAGGAAATCAATGCTGCTAACGAAATTCCAATGACCAGTGAGCAAAACAGGGTATCTTGCTTGAAGCTAAAGTCAACGAAATTATGCGAGAAAATGAAAAGGTTAGTTACCGCTTGGCAGAATGAGTCGTCGGACTATGACTACTATATCTCGTGGAAAAGCAAGAGCAAGTCGAGAAGTTGATCGGCAAATTTGAGATGTTTCACGGCGAGCTTGAGGAATTGGATACAAACCAAATTCACAGTGGTTTGTGTGACATTTTTGAGTCAGTTGCCAGCTCGCTGAAGGCGGCGATTATGAGGGAAATGGCTAAGAGTAGCGGCCGCATGCCGTTTCATTCTACCTTGGCTGGAGGAAACACTACGGTTGAGTTTGCCGGCTCGCAATTTCTACCTCACCGTAGACAAGTACCATCCCTGCCTCCTATACAATTGCCGACGTTTAGCGGCGGGTATGTGAACTGGACGGACTTCTATTCAGTGTTTGCCACCATCATCGACAGCCATCCGGACTTAACAAACATAGAAAAGCTCCAGCATTTGCGTTCCTGTCTGCGGGATTCGGCATTGGAGACTGTTCGGTCGCGCTGGAAATCTCAGATGGCAATTATGCTGTGTCATTAGATTTGTTGGAAAACAGATTCAATAATCGGCGATTGGTCTTTCAGGCACACATCAATGAGATCTTGGCGCTCCAGGCTGTGGAACCTGGGTCAGTGGTCATGCTTCGGGAGCTTTCAGACAAGTTCAATTCACATATGCGCGCGCTCCAGGGTTTGGGCACCACTGAGCAGATCGCAGGATGCATCGTCGTGCAGGAGCTTCTCCGAAAACTGGATCCAGCGAGCCAAGAGAAGTGGGAGGAACGATTCAACGACCCCCCATTCGCCAACTTAATTCCGTCGTGGGAATTTATGGCCTCGTTCTTGGAGCAGCGATGCAGATCATTGGAGACGATGGACTTTTCTATGGCAAGCTATGCGTTGAGCAATCAGGTGGGCAGAAGTAGAAAGCATAATAATTCTAGGTCCACATTGGTTACAACGAACCAAACCGTAGCACGCTGCGCGCTGTGCAACGATGGTGCTCACGAGGTCCAGCACTGTCAGAAGGTTAAAGCGCTGTCCCCCACAAATCGCCATAAAGAAGCCAAGCGGCTTTCCCTGTGTATAAATTATCTCAGACAAGGCATCGATTACTTCAGTGCACCTCGAGCAACTGTCGCACCTGCGGGGGTAGACACCATACCCTCCTTCATTTTGGTAGCCCTGAAGATACCGCAGTCCAAAGGAAATCAGCGCCGTATACTCCATCTCAGTCTACGCTGTCTGAGTCTACGCCGTCTGAGCATACCACTGAGCCCTCTACTTCAGCGGCTACCTCGTCTGCCCTTATTGCCCAAGATCTCAGGAATGGTGTTGTTCTACTTGCCACGGCCACGGTCTTAGTCAAAAATTGTTCCGGAGTTTTAGTTCCCTGCCGAGCGTTGCTGGATTCCGGCTCCCAGTTGCATCTAATAACTTCTCGTTTCGCGAATCAGCTTCAGCTTCGAAAAATGAAATCATCGACTGCAGTCTCGGGAATAGGCGACACTAGCTTCGTCACGGATGGATTTTCGGTCAACGTTAGCCTGCACTCTCGCTCATCGGATTACTCAACTCTCATCACTGCCATTGTAGCCCCTAGCATAACCGATCGACAGCCAAGCTTTGGAATTGACACTCAAAACTGGAACATTCCATCTACACATAACACTATCTGATCCGGAGTTTTATAAGCCGCAGCGCGTCGATCTGCTAATTGGCGAAAGTCTGTTATTCGAACTCCTGTGTGTTGGTCAGTTAGATCGTCGCCCTGATGTTAAATCTCAGTATGCAGCATTTATAAAGGAGTACCTTGATTTAGGCCATATGTCTCAGGTTCCTACCCAGTCAAGATAGTTCTACGACTTGGTCGAAGCTATGGACTGGACATTCCTCCGCGCTCCCCTCATTTTGGTGGTCTATGGGAGGCTGCAGTGAAGACGGCCAAGTACCACTTCTACCGTGCGATAGGCAACTCGGTTCTTGGATTTGACGAGCTGCTTGCCGCAACACGGCAGTGATTAATTCAAGACCTTTAGTTTCAATTTCAGAGAGCCCTGCCGATCTAGATGTTCTAACTCCAGCGCATTTCTTGAATGGTGGCCCTCCTTCTTTGTTCGCTGAGCCTGACGTCACGCAGCTAAACTTCGATCGCCTGGACGGCTGGCAGCGCGTTTCGTACCTTCAGCAGCTCTTTTGGTCCCGGTGGAAGGAGGAGTACATAACGTCACTGCAGCAGCGCTCAAAGTGGCGCACTGCGAAGCCTAGTTTAGCAGTCGCAGATTTGGTGCTTGTCAAGGATGAGAATCTTCCTCCCATGAAGTGGCCACTGGCGAGAGTGGTAGAGCTTTTGCCTGGACGAGATGGCGTTTCCCGAGTTGCTGTGCTGAAGACGTCATCTGGAATCACCAAGCGCGCCGTCAACAAGCTGTGCCTGCTGCCTCTTAAAGATGCATGCAGCGGAATTCTTTCTTCTCCTTATGTCGCAATCTCTCGTACTCGGCTTAACAGCGTCCCCGAGCAGCTCTAACGCTCTCTGGCTATCATACGCTCTCGCTCGCGTCTAAGCTTGCTGCATAGGGCCCGGCAATTTGGCCCGTCAGCCCTTGCATGGGCAGTCTTGAGCTAATCGTCGCAGCTATTAGATTAACATCCTCGCATCAATCGTTCGCCCCAATCATCCCCATATGTACATACGCGATAAGTTGGTTTACATATGCAAATAAATTGTGAATTATAAACAGCCTCTCGACTTTCATTAACTTCAAATTGCAACAGTTATTAAAAACGCTTAATAGCTTAACATGGATAATAAATTAGTTCTTATATCGAGAACCGACGGCGTTTACATAATTTTTATAATTTGTAATCCACCTGTTTAAATTAAGGAAATAAATGTGTAATAATATTATTTTAATATTTTATATTTTGTAGTATAAATCAAAGAAATAACAGCTTTATTTTATTTCCCGCGCCCTAGTGTACCATACCCCCACCCCTGCCCATTCATTAAGAGACCCAAAACAAAAACCAAACTAAAATTCCAGTTCTAGCGGCCAGCAATACAATAATACACACGCTAAGTACGTGAGAATGCGTGTGCACCCATACATTGAAATATGCTGGAGGCACAACAGAAAACAGAAATTAGCATCAGCATCAGATCTCTGAAAACGAAAAAAGCATACAAACACATATTTTTGTCAAATAACACATGCAAAGATGTTCTCTCTGGCTCTCTCATGATGACGCGTCAGTGCCCGAACGCCAGAGCCGAAGTCTCTGGGGTGCTCAATCTGGTTACCCGTCGTGTGACACTTCGTAGTATGAACTGGCACATCTATGTATATACTGTATGGTTAGTGGAGTTACACACATCCATTTTCATCATTTTACTCTGCTCATTTTGAATATGGGGTATAAAAAGAATCGAAAAATAATTAAAAAATCATTAAAACGCAGAACTGAATAGGATAAAATCAAAAATCTGCTTATTTATTGCCTCTAAGGGCTCGCGCACACTGTAGCTGAAATCGGAGCTGAAATGGCGCTTTGTCTATTTCCTTAAGTGGCATCAATAAATATCATTCTAATTATTATTATTATATTGTTAATGAACTATTACTTCACAGCACGTACAGTAGCCAGACGGAAGCTTTCTTCGCTTTTTTTTATACCCGATACTCAAAATGAGTATTGGGGTATATTAGATTTGTGGTAAATGTGGATGTGTGTAACGTCCAGAAGGAATCGTTTCCGACCCTATAAAGTATATATATTCTTGATCAGCATCAATAGCCGAGTCGATTGAGCCCTGTCTGTCTGTCCGTCTGTCCGTCCGTCCGTCTGTCCGTCTGTCCGTCCCCTTCAGCGCCTAATGCTCAAAGACTATAAGAGCTAGAGCAACGATGTTTTGGATCCAGACTTCTGTGATATGTCACTGCTACAAAAATATTTTAAAACTTTGCCCCGCCCACTTCCGCCCCCACAAAGGGCGAAAATCTGTGGCATCCACAATTTCGACGATACGAGGAAACTAAAAACGCAGAATCGTAGAAGATGACTATATCTTCTAGAGTGCAAAATCTGAACCAGATCGTATAATTATTACAGCCAGAATCACGAAAACAATTTCACTCTTTCTCGCTCTGTCTCACTCTAACACACAGGTTTCATGGTCGGTTTTGCCAATTGCAAAATATGAGTTCAAGGATCTCAGAACCTATAAAAGCCAGAGCAACCAAATTTGGTATCCACACTCCTGTGATATCGGACCTTGACCGTTTCCTGTCCAAATTTCGCCACACCCCCTTCCGCCCCCGCAAAGGACGAAAATCTGAGGCAACCACAAATCTCAGAGACTATTAAGGCTAGAGTAACCAAATTTGGTGCACACACTCCTTTAAGATGTCACTATAAAACGTATATCTCAGAATTTCGCCCCACCCCCATCCGCCCCCACAAAGGACGAAAATCTGTTGCATCCACAATATTGCAGATTTGAGAAAACTAAAAACGCAGAATCATAGATAATGACCATATCTATTAGATTGCTGAATCTGGATCAGATCAGATCATTTTTATAGCCAAAAGGAACAAATCAATTTGCAGTGGCTACGCAGCGCCCGACGTCACGCTCAGACTGATTTTCTGTCTCTCTCGCACGCACTCTTTGTCGTGTCGTTAAATATTAGCGGCGTCTGCCGGAGGAGAGCCATACTGACTTAGTATCGGGTATAACCGTAGAGTTGCGGTGTCCGCAGCAACTCACAACGTTCCCCCTCGTTTTGTTTTAAATTCCGTGTATTTTAACCACATTTCCGTTGAGTTTTTATTCGTATTACTTTTATTTTACGAATTATTATTACATTTTTCAATTATTATTTATTTTGTATAATAATAAACATTGTGATGTCTTTCGAGCGTTTACTGTACTTGAGGACATAGTATATTATATTTATTATTGACATATGAAAATGGTAAATAATAATAATGTTGCCCATATTCGATCACTTATGAACCAATACACTTGAACACAATCAGCAATCAGCTTGCTAAAAAAACAAACATGCTTGATCGATCAAACTAAGCTGAGATGATTTCAGCGAGCTTTTTCAGCTCAGCTCAGTCGGCAATGTGCGCACTTGCACCGGTGCAGTGTGTTTGTTTTTTCAGAGCTTAAAAGTGAGCTTTCAGCTACAGTGTGCGCGAGCCCTAAAACTAAAACGGATAATGCGAGGATGCTAAGATGCTAAGATTTTTAACTCTGAATGGCTTCCAAAGTGGAAGACAGTGTTCCGCAAAGCGTTTGCCAGGACCTGGTGTACTGGTTTACTGGTGTACCGTCGCCATCAATTGGTGTGCGCGGAAAAAGTCAAGTTTTGGTTTAGATAATACACCTCAAGAAAGCTGAGAGCTATAAAAGCGATGTGCTTTGTTGTGCGAAGACAGCGTCACCAGTGTGACAGATACAATCCGACGTCACATTAATGATATTTCCATTGAAATTAAATCAACGCTAATTGAACATTTAAAACTTTGTGGATTTTTGTAAGCAAAAAATCGACGAGTCTACTGATATCAGAATTAACGCGCATCTCATCTCAAATTTGAGGTACACTGACGGATATAAAAACGAGGGCGAACGTTGTGAGTTGCTGCGGCGACCGCAACTCTGCATTTAGACCCGATACATAGTCAGTATGGCTACATTGAGAGAGACAGAAATCGTATCTGAACATTTCGTCGGGCGCTGCGTACCCACTGCAAATTAATTTGTTCCTTTTGGCTATAAAAATGATCCGATCTGATCCAGATTCAGCAGTCTCATAGATACGGTCATTCTCTATGATCGTGCGTTTTCTCGTATCTTCAATATTGTGGATGCCACAGATTTGCGTTCTTTGTGGGGGCGGAAAGGGGTGGGGTGAAATTTTGAGATAAATGTTTTATAGTGAGATCTAACAGGAGAGCGGATACCAAATTTGGTTACTCTGGCGTTAATAGTCTCTGAAATTTGTGGATACCCCCCAGATTTTCGTCCTTAGCGGGGGCGGAAGGGGGTGTGGCGAAATTTGGACACAAAACGGTCAAGGTCCGATATCACAGGAGTGTGGATACCAAATTTGGTTGCTCTAGCTCTTATAGGTTCTGAGATCCTTGAACTGGTATTTTGCAATTGGCAAAACCGACCATGAAACCTGTGTGTTAGAGAGAGACAGAGCGAGAAAGAATGAAATTGTTTTCTTGATTCTGGCTATAATAATTTTACGATCTGGTTCAGATTTCGCACTCTAGAAGATATGGTCATCCTCTATGTTTGTGTTTCTGTGTTTTTGGTTTTATCGTATCTTTAAAAATGTGGATGCCACAGATTTTCGTCCTTTGTGGGGGCGGAAGTGGGCGGGGCGAAGTTTTGAAATATTTTTATAGCAGTGACATATCACAGGAGTCTGGATCCAAAACATCGTTGCTCTAGCTCTTATAGTCTTTGAGCACTAGGCGCTGAAGGGGACGGATAGACGGACAGACGGACGGACGGACAGACAGACAGGGCTCAATCGACTCGGCTATTGATGCTGATCAAGAATATATATACTTTATGGGGTCGGAAACGATTCCTTCTGGACGTTACACACATCCACTTTTACCACAAATCTAATATACCCCAATACTCATTTTGAGTATTTTCCGAAGTAGAGATAGCGTAGCACAGTTTTGGGCGCATATAAAAAATTATAGATGTTATTTATGCGAATTTGGAGTTTAAACTCAGTTAAACAAAATCGCATTTCTCACTGAATATGTTTTTATATTAGGTATATTGATTTTAGAAATAAACAAATAATTAAATAAACATTGCTTTTGCTTTAGTCTCCCTTTAAATTTTCTTGATTTGAAAGGTTTACTTCGTAAACAAAAGGTTTGTGGAATACTGGTGTTAAGGACTCACATTTTTAACGCATTCTTGTTATAGAGCAAACAGAAAATAAATATCTATGTGAATTTATAAAGATATTGATTTTTCCTTCGTTACTTCGTGTTTTTATAACTTGCCCACTTATGAATCGCAGACTTATCGATAAGATATACTGTCTGTACATCAGAAATATACCGAAATTTACTTTTTCATTTGCAAAATATACTTTAAGCATACCGAATACAAATTTTTTGTGTAAAGCTACTATTTATTTATTTATTAAATTAGCAAATTATCTGTTAATAATGGTACTTAGTTACTAAAGGCGGAAAAAGGGAAGTTAAAAGTTAGCTAAATTTAAGTGATTATAAATATTGCATGCAATTAGTTTAAGAGACAGTTCAGGGGATAGGGTTTAGTGTTGGGTAAACATTGCTTATTTTGGTGAACATGTTCACTTG
The DNA here is from genome assembly GCF_003286085.1 of Drosophila persimilis. Taxonomy (NCBI): domain Eukaryota; kingdom Metazoa; phylum Arthropoda; class Insecta; order Diptera; family Drosophilidae; genus Drosophila; species Drosophila persimilis. The sequence goes on from NW_020825327.1 coordinate 987,479, forward strand.
TTCTTTTTTAGTAAGTGAGTCAACTCACTCATATTGCTCATTTGCTCACTTGCTCTCTTAGATTGCTCAGTTACTCACTTGTTCACTTGCTCAGTTGCTCACTTGCTCAGTTGCTCACTTGCTCAGTTGCCGACTTGCTCTCTCAGTTGTTCACTATCAAAAGAGTAAATAGCATTGCCGGTAATACAAAAAGTGTGAAGTAAACGCAAATATGAGCAAAGCTGCCAGATCGCAAAATGCCCTTTGAGGAGCAAAATTGCGCAAAAAGTGAGTAGAGAACAAGTGAGTAAAAATGAACAAGTGAACAACAAAGAACAAGTGAGCAAAAAAGAACAAGTGAACAACAAAGATCAAGTGAACAAAAAAGAACAACTTGGAAGGAACATGTTCAGTTGCTCACTTAAGTGAACAACTCTTTTTTGTTCACTCACTCATGAGCAACACAACACTAATAGGGTTTGACAAAGGGAGTTATAATTATGGAATAAACCGTAAAAGGTTCATGATCAGCATAATTAGACCTACATATGGGTAGACGGATAGGCCTAAAAGTACGGGTAGGTCTAGATGGAACGGCCAAGTCAATCTGACCCAAGAGAGTTTGGGAGTCAACAGTCCCGAGAAGAAGCTTGTGCACGAACATTACGCCATTGCATATTCTGCGATGGTGCAACGACGGCAGGTCAATAAGATTTAGCCTAGACCGGTAGGGTGGCAAGATTCTACCCGGGTCCCAGTTAAAGTTCCGAAGGGAAAAAATTAAAAATTGCTTTTGCACGGATTCAATAACAACCTGCTGCTCTTTATACTGCGGGCTCCACACACATGAACAATACTCCAATATAGGACGTACTAACGAGATGTACACTTGTTTCGTAACGTACGGGTCGTCAAACTCCTTGGACCAACGCTTGATGAACGCTAAAACACCCTTAGCTTTATTTACAGTTGCAGCTATATGGGTGTTAAAACACATCTTATGATCAAAAAGGACTTCGAGGTCATTTGAACTCGAAATTCGCTCAAGGACATGATTTCCTAGAACATATGAGACAAAATAATAAATGGTAAAATGTCATAAGTTTGCATTTGGAAAGGTTCAGAAAAAGAAGATTAGTTGAACACCACAATAGTAGTTCACTTAGATCAAGTTGAAGGCGTGTGTGCAAATACCAATCAGAGTAAGAAAGACAGATTTTAACATCATCAGCATACATTAGTGTAGTAGAGTATGTTATAACTTGAGGAAGATCATTCACAAATAAAATAAACAGAAGCGGGCCCAGATGACTTCCCTGTGGCATACCTGAAGTAACATTAACAGTATTTGACAACACGTTAGAAAACAAAACACGTTGAGTACGGTTAGAGAGATAGGACAAAATCCAATCTAGAAGATTCGTTGGGAACCCTAATAAAGAGAGCTTGTGAATAAGCATAGCATGGTTCACAGAATCGAATGCCTTGCTGAAGTCCGTAAAAACTACATCCGTCTGCAAACCAATTTGAAAACCACTGTGGATTAGGTTAGAAAACTCAAGAAGGTTAGTCGATGTTGAACGATGTCTGAAAAAACCGTGTTGCGACGGAGATATCAAGCTGCAACAAAGATGTTGCAGTTACCGGGTGACCAGGAACTCAAGAAGCTTTGCGATACCACGATAGTTTTCAATGTTTGATCTTGAACCTTTTTTGTGAAGCGGAATGATGTAGGACTCATTCCCAATTACTGGGAGACAAGACTGTTTCAACCATACATTATTTAGATGTGACAGTTCATACACCGAAAATTTCGGACTAGTTCCGCGCCGGTTGCCGCTCAACTACATAGTTAGGCGGGAAGCAAACGCCGACCAGTCTTAACATATCCGTAATATAAAGCCGCGTTTGTTTTGTTTTCGAAGTCGATAAGTAACCATAAGCCGCGAACAAGACTTACAGTACATTGCGGACTCATTAAGTTTCTACCGATGACACGCCATGCAATCGTGAATTGTGATATTTTGCTGTATTTGTGCTGGTAGAATGGAAGATACAAAAAAAACCACAAACAAAACGCGTTTCTTGTCTGCGCGTTTGCATTCTGCATTGTTTTTGTTGACTTATGTTAAAGATCTAGTTTCTGGCAAAAGGATTTGCGAAAACGTTGTTTAAAATATAAAAAAAGAGTGAGAAATATACTCTAATTTCACCAAATAAATGCTAATCAACAGGTACGTAACGATACATTTGAAATATTCGACGCTTGTCGTGCCTTCTTGTATTTTAATTATCCACGGCTAACTCCCAAAATAACAGCCTAAAACTAGGCCGTAAAAAATTCGAGTTGAAGATCTTGTGAGCTTTGATAAAGCTTATCAACAGCTGTTTTGAGACCAAGTGGCAACACTTTGATATGCAATTTTTCTGCCGTGCACTATATTTTATTAAATATTTCTGTGCCTGGATTCTGTATAACAGAAGAAGACCATAAAGTGTGGAAAAAACGTGGGTTGCTGGACTTAGTAGGCTCAGCCTCTTTCTTTTTCATCTCGTGACCGTCAGAGTGACCGGCAGTGGAAAAAGAAGTCTTGTAGAGCTGACCCAGTTCTCTAAACCAAGGTCAAGCCAAAGTTAAAGCCTAGTGCAAGTGCCAAGTGCGGCTCAAAGTGATCATTTAATTTGAGTGGACGCGCCAGTTATATATCGCCAATACTGGGGCAGCCATTCGACCATTTGGAAAACGAGCGCCCACAGTTTACTAACATTTTTCGAAACAGTGGTGCAATTCTGTTGAGGTAATTATCCACTTAGCTACAGCGACCCGTTGAAAAATGTTCAGTTCTTTCCGCGTAGGATTAGCACCACTATTATCTACGTATTGAAACGCTGGTCTAGAAGTTACGGATTGGTTATTCCCGGAGACCTCTATTAGCCACTTGCCCGTACCACCGGTTAAAGCCCACCGTTTGACATTCGGATGAGGCGGTAGCCGAGGGCATGGACTTGCTCCCCAAGTATACCCGATCGGTGGGCTCTGCAATCATCGCCCCCCGTTCGACCCATGGGGATGATCTGGCTGACTCTTCAAATACACCAGTCGCCCCACGAGCAATCCAGTGTGCGAGTGTACCTAACCTCACGCCGCAGATGGACCGCGGTCATTGACCCCTGGCATCGGAAGCAGCTGACGTTACATGCGCCCGGTATAATCGTGTGCCACCGTCAGCCCTCGAGTAGGAACTCGGTCTCCAGCCGGGAAGCATCGACCCCGCCTCGGATTTAGTTATATTTTCTATCTTTCTTTCGAAATTAGACCCGATATGCGAAACCCTGTTTTTTTATCCGCTTTCTGTTTAACTACGTTCTTTTGATACGGCAAAAATGTGCAACAGCCAATTAAATCCGGTATAAACAAAAAGGGAATTCCTGTCCATGGGCTAAGTCGAACTTGAACAAATGAGTAGTGTATTAATACCGATTATTTTTACAGTTTTTGATTTTGGTTGCCACGCATTCATCTCATCATCTATGCAGACACTCATCACAATCACACACATCATCATACTCATCCACCCATCAAATCACCTCATCCAACACACAACGAAAGATCTTTCTGCGTGGGAGTCAACTTCTGCGTAGCTATTAATCGTATCGTAAGTGATTATCCTGAACCAAGAAAGCCATCTGAAAAGAATGAATGTGCGGTGACTATTCGTTGGTCTTCAACCATGATCACGGTTTTATACACGTATTACTCATGCCTTTAAGCGAATTTCCATATTTCGATTTTTGTCTGGTTTTGGCACTGACCAAGTTAACGTAATGAAGTTTGAAGTTTTCTTGTTCCTATGATGAACACATAACATAGCGCTTGCATTTATATTTACCTACTACTAATCAGTTTTATAGATTTAAGATCATTATACCTTACCTCGCCCCTATGATATTCTTTCCCCAGTATATGCTGTATAGTAATACCCTATAAATGTAAGACAATATCGAATATAAGGCTTATATTAGGGACTACATTCTATAAGCGTTAGGTTTTATAGGCATTTAAATGAAGAACTATGGATTGCTTAAATAAAGTAAGTTTGGAAATGAACCAAGGCTTATATCGGAACCATGAAACCTCGTCTGACGCAGATGTGACCCACCGCAGTCTTTGTTGGAGGGATCCTGACTGTTAATAGGTGGCCCTGAAGGATCATGGTAGGGTGGGCGTTCTCGCCAATGGGCGATACCGCAGCCGACAAAGATGTGACCGGTGATCTTCTTCCTTTACGTATCCATGCTGATCTGTCCCTTTGACCCCCTGTATCCCGTTTCCTAGTATCCTTTCCCTACTCGTACGCGATTTTTTTTTTATATAAATTCTTATCTCGACCATTTGCCAGAGCTCTAAATGGGTAGTAAAATATCCTCCATGCCCACACCCCGCCGACCAGAGACAAAAGCCGAAGCCAGCGCGTACTTCCTAGAGACTTCCCCAGAGACTTCAAAATTACAGTTGTCTTCATGTTAGGTGCCAAGCTTCTTAGAAGAGTTTAGTACTCTTAAAGGGCGCGCAACTGGATGTAATGTATGTATGTATCTATGCGAGTATGATGGATGTACCAAATCTCGAAATCTTGTGACAAAGGCATGCACACAGTTCGAATTTTGTTCAGGTTCGTTTCTTTGATTTAGGGTATTTTCGGGTACTACAACTTTTTAAAGAAGCTTGCCACCAAGACATACAACAGTAATTTTGAATACCCTCATGCAATATACGAATGTAATAATCTCATATATATTTATGTACATATGTACATAAGAAGTTTCATGATATAATTAGAAAATGTTTGGGTATTGTCCATGAGAGTATTCATGGTGCGACACGCATCTACATTTTTGCTTTGCACATTCCCGTCGGAAAGCGCGTATTGACAATTGATTTGAAATATATGTGAAACCAATTTCATTTATATTTATGCATATTTATTTTGGTACATATATATTTATACCCTATACTCAAAATGAGTATTGGGGTATATTAGATTTGTGGTAAAAGTGGATGTGTGTAACGTCCAGAAGGAATCGTTTCCGACCCCATAAAGTATATATATTCTTGATCAGCATCAATAGCCGAGTCGATTGAGCCATGTCTGTCTGTCCGTCTGTCCGTCCGTCCGTCTGTCCGTCCCTTTCAGCGCCTACTGCTCAAAGACTATAAGAGCTAGAGCAACGATGTTTTGGATCCAGACTTCTGTGATATGTCACTGCTACAAAAATATTTCAAAACTTTGCCCCGCCCACTTCCGCCCCCGCAAAGGACGAAAATCTGGGGCAACCACAAATCTCAGAGACTATTAAGGCTAGAGTAACCAAATTTGGTATCCGCACTTCTGTTAGATCTCACTATAAAACGTATATCTCAGAATTTCGCCCCACCCCCTTTCGGCCCCACAAAGGACGAGAATCTGTTGCATCCACAATATTACAGATTTGAGAAAACTAAAAATGCAGAATCATAGAGAATGACCATATCTATCAGATTGCTGAGTCTGGATCAGATCAGATAATTTTTATAGCCAACAGGAACAAATCAATTTGCAGTGGCTACGCAGCGCCCGCCGTCACGCACAGACTGATTTTCTGTCTCTCTCGCACACACTCTTTGTCGTTTCGTTTCATATTAGCGCCGTCTGCCGGAGGAGAGCCATACTGACCTAGTATCGGGTATAACTGTAGAGTTGCGGTGTACGCAGCAACTCACAACGTTCCCCCTCGTTTTTTCTTATATCGTTTATTTAGATAGTTCATTAATTAATTAATTAATTAATAAATAAAGAAAGAAGTCGAGAACCGACTGCGCTTACATAATTTTTATAATTTATAATCCACCTGTTTAAATTAAGGAAATAAATGTGTAATAATATTATTTTAATATTTTATATTTTTTAGTATAAAAATAAATAACAGCTTTATTTTATTTCCCGCGCCCTAGTGTACCATACCCCCACCCCTGCCCATTCTTAATTTTTTTTGGCGGTAGGTCAAATCATTAAGAGACCCAAAACAAAAACCAAACTAAAATTCCAGTTCTAGCGGCCAGCAATAAAATAATACACACGCTAAGTACGTGAGAATGCATGTGCACCCATAGTTTCAAATATGCTGGAGGCACAACAGAAAACAGAAATTACAAACTAATATTTTTGTCGAAACATATTGCGGTGTACTAACACATGCAAAGATGTTCTCTGCGCTTTCTCATGATGACGCGTCAGTACCCGAACGCCAGAGCCGAAGTCTCTGGGGTATTCACTGTATGGTTAGTGGTAATAATCATCTGCGTAGCCAATATAATGTGGAGAATGATACAGCCTGTTGGCATATCGGAAAGAAATTGCAGAAAATCGAAATAAATATGTATATACTTTCAGCAACTCTATATCAGGAGAATGATATTATTCGTGGTAAGACTAATTAACATTAATAGAACATTACTTGTATTATCAAAGAAATTACAAACATTGTTTTTATAATAAAAACGGTGGAACAGCAGAAGGAATTGAATGAACAAATGAAACTCAACTTTTTCTTCTTCTTATACTTCTTTTTAAGGATTCTATTTACACGTACAAAGCATTCATTTTATTTATATATGAAATATTCTATTTCTGGTCGGACGGGGACTGGTTGCGGATATCGAATAAGCGGGCTTTCCCAGGGGAGAGTTCCAAAAACAAGTATCCCCGGAGCGTCAGCGGGTGTTCGCGAAGTAGCAACACTGACGATGCGCCTCGATGCCTCGTATAAGTAGCTCATACACTACAGGTCTTCGACTTCCGCGTCGCGACACATCGCCTCAAATTCACGCCCCAGCATGCTGTCGGTAAAGTAGCCTTCCAGGTCTGTTTCCCTGTAATCGTCTGGTGCTTCGATTTCTGAGGCAGCGTCCTGCTCGACTGGATTGTCGACAGGATGCGCCCCGGCCGCTACATCCTACTTGTAGACCTTTACGGTCACGGAGCTGAACCCAAAGTTGAGCTCGCCTTTGGCAGCCTCTATCGGCACCAGTGACTCCTTATTTAGGACGACCACTACTGGTCCAGGGGTCGCCTGCGAGTGTTGCCTCTTTGGCTTAGGGGATCTCTTTTTCGGCGCCTCTGTGGCATAATTCGGCAGCACCTTCCAGACCCACTCAACCTTCTATTGCCATTTGTCCTTTGGGCTGGACATCTGACTTGCGTTCTGCCGACGGAGTATGTTACCAGCACTCCTTCTGTCAGCATATGTGTATGTCTTGGCTTGGACGCTTGTAGATGGTAACTCGTCCCCCGCCACTTTACCAGCAGGCACAGCAGCCGTGGATTGTATAGCCACTCTGCCAAGGTATCGGTTTTGGGAGCAAATTCACCACCCACCCCGGATCCGGGATGGGATTACCCTAGTCCTACCTAGTAGCCCTAGTCCAGGAACCTTGGATAGTGGGAGACAATGTTTGTTGACTAGGACCGAAGGAGTACAAGATGATTGTAGCTCAACATGAAGGTAAAACCCGCAACTGAATTCTTGCCACAGAGCACCTAAATATCTTTCTGCTCCATAATTATAGCGGTAGCGACAACACGGCGGCAAGCCTAGAGCTGAAAGGGACACATCTAAGGCTGATGTCGTCCTTGATTTGAAAGGTGTACTTCGTAAACAAAAGGTTTGTGGAATACTGGTGTTAAGGACTCACATTTTTAACGCATTCTTGTTATAGAGCAAACAGAAAATAAATATCTATGTGAATTTATAAAGATATTGATTTTTCCTTCGTTACTTCGTGTTTTTATAACTTGCCCACTTATGAATCGCAGACTTATCGATAAGATATACTGTCTGTACATCAGAAATATACCGAAATTTACTTTTTCATTTGCAAAATATACTTTAAGCATACTGGTTATGAATTAGTGGACTGTATAATCGTTTATATCTTGAGCTTATTTATTTTCTTGATTATTTAATATTGGTGGTTATTTTACAAGTATATTACAAGACCAGCGGGGGGATCGTTTCTGCGGCGGTACAAAGTATGCGTGCGGGCGGTTTCGTCTAGAAGTTTCTACTGCCCTACAAGGTAAGCGTGCGGCGGCTTCGTCTAGAAGTTTCTACTGCATCAACTCCGCGAAAAGAAGTCGAGCAAAAGGGAATTGAAAGATCACGCGATAAGACTCGACGCGACGGTCTCAATGCAAAACAACGGAACGCATCGCTGTGTGCGTGTGCAGCTGCGGGTCTGGCCATGCGTGTGAGAACATTACAGCTATGTTCTGGACCCGAGTAAACAACAACACAGCTATGCGCGTAAAAATAGTTACTTAGGCGGTGTACTACAATCATGAGCGTGTAAATAGGTCAATCGCAATATACATGAACATTGAATTAAAAACTACGAGGCTCATTTCTCACCATACCGGCCCCCCTGAACGACTGTTCAGAACAAGGGAAGCACAGCAAGTTTGGTAATAGGCCTCTTGTACACTCCTCGGGCGGTTTTGACGGTGACCACTCGAACCCTCTCTGGCCAGGATGAACTTCGGTGATTCGCCCAAGCAGCCACTTGCTAGGCGGTTGATTTGTCTCCTTCAATACCACAAGAGTGTCCACGGTTATGTCGTTGGACTCCTGCTGCCATTTCGTGCGAGGTTGCAAGGAAGTAAGGTATTCCAGATTCCAACGTTTCCAGAATCCTTGAACCTTGGCTTGCAGTTGTCTCCAACGCTGCAGTCTGTTAATGTTGACGTCTAACAAGGACGGCTCCGGCACCGACATGTGAGGTTGACCTGTAAGAAAATGAGCGGGGGTAAGGGGATCCAAGCTGTGATCGCTGGGCGCGCACAGTGGGCGAGAGTTGAGTAACCCTTCAATCTGAGTTAAAATTGTTGAATATTCCTCGAAGGTTAACGCACTGCTACCAATTACTCGGCGAAGGTGTAGTTTGACAGATCGTACGCCTGTTTCCCAAAGACCTCCAAAGTGCGGGGCAGATGGCGGAATGAAGTGCCAGTTGATGTCCTGACTCGTCAGAAAATTAGCAATTTCCTCGTCTTGACTTTGAGATACAGCTATCCGTTGCATCTCCGTTAGTTCCTTTCTGGCTCCATGGAATGTTGTGCCATTGTCCGAGTACAAGTCGGATATAGGGCCACGTCGAGACCAAAAACGTTTGAAAGCGGCGATAAATGCAGGAGTCGTCAAATCACTGACGAGCTCGATATGAATTGCTTTGGTGGACAGACAAACAAAGATGGCAAACCAAGCTTTGCCAAACTTCGGTGTCCGACCTGCTGATGTCTTGATGGTAACTGGTCCAACGTAATTTATTTATTTATTTATTTATTTATTTAATTAACAATTATCTGTTAATAATGGTACTTAGTTACTAAAGGCGGAAAAAGATAAGTTAAAAGTTAGCTAAATTTAAATGATTATAAATATTGCATGCAATTAGTTTAAGAGACAGTTCAGGGGATAGGGTTTGACAGAGGGAGTTATAATTATGGCATAAAACCCTAAAAGGTTCATGATCAGCATAATTAGATCTACATATGGGTAGACGGATAGGCCTAAAAGTACGGGTAGGTCTAGATGGAACGGCCAAGTCAATCTGACCCAAGAGAGTTTGGGAGTCAACAGTCCCGAGAAGGAGCTTGTGCACGAACATTACGCCATTGCATATTCTGCGATGGTGCAACGACGGCAGGTCAATAAGATTTAGCCTAGACCGGTAGGGTGGCAAGATTCTACCCGGGTCCCAGTTAAAGTTCCGAAGGGAAAAAATTAAAAATTGCTTTTGCACGGATTCAATAACAACCTGCTGCTCTTTATACTGCGGGCTCCACACACATGAACAATACTCCAATATAGGACGTACTAACGAGATGTACACTTGTTTCGTAACGTACGGGTCGTCAAACTCCTTGGACCAACGCTTGATGAACGCTAAAACACCCTTAGCTTTATTTACAGTTGCAGCTATATGGGTGTTAAAACACATCTTATGATCAAAAAGGACTTCGAGGTCATTTGAACTCGAAATTCGCTCAAGGACATGATTTCCTAGAACATATGAGACAAAATAATAAATGGTAAAATGTCATAAGTTTGCATTTGGAAAGGTTCAGAAAAAGAAGATTAGTTGAACACCACAATAGTAGTTCACTTAGATCAAGTTGAAGGCGTGTGTGCAAATACCAATCAGAGTAAGAAAGACAGATTTTAACATCATCAGCATACATTAGTGTAGTAGAGTATGTTATAACTTGAGGAAGATCATTCACAAATAAAATAAACAGAAGCGGGCCCAGATGACTTCCCTGTGGCATACCTGAAGTAACATTAACAGTATTTGACAACACGTTAGAAAACAAAACACGTTGAGTACGGTTAGAGAGATAGGACAAAATCCAATCTAGAAGATTCGTTGGGAACCCTAATAAAGAGAGCTTGTGAATAAGCATAGCATGGTTCACAGAATCGAATGCCTTGCTGAAGTCCGTAAAAACTACATCCGTCTGCAAACCAATTTGAAAACCACGGTGGATTAGGTTAGAAAACTCAAGAAGGTTAGTCGATGTTGAACGATGTCTGAAAAAACCGTGTTGCGACGGAGATATCAAGCTGCAACAAAGATGTTGCAGTTGCCGGGTGACCAGGAACTCAAGAAGCTTCGGGATGGCGGAAAGCTTTGCGATACCACGATAGTTTTCAATGTTTGATCTTGAACCTTTTTTGTGAAGCGGAATGATATAGGACTCATTCCAAATTACTGGGAGACAAGACTGTTCCAAAGAGAGGTTGAAGAGAAAGGTCAAGGGTTTGCAAAGGGACTGGGCACAGTGTTTTAAGATGCAACTTGGTACCTTATCTGGACCCGCAGAAAACGATATGTCCATAGATGACAAACCTTCCAGAACAACGCTTTCCTCAAAAAAGGGCAGAAAAATGCTGTTAGCTTGAGGTAGCTGGTACGGATACGGAGTGGATGCGTTGTAAATATGAGACGAGTACGTTGTTTGGAAAAAGTTAGCGAATAAATTAGCAATACCAACCGCAGAAGCTTCTGTTTTGTTCTGGTAATGAAGGGGAATACAATCCAGAATGAAGAAAGCAGCGGGTGGGCTGAACGCGAAAGGCGGGAAGATCAGCCATGAGTTGTGTACTCGTTCCTTTGCGCTGGAGGAAGCATATCTTGCAGTTGAATACAATTTTGCGGACTATGTTACGGGCTCCCAGGATCCAATACTTCTGTCTCAACGTGTGAAACATAAATTCGACTCCAGCGTGTAACGATGTGACGTGCTGGTGTCTAGCTATTAAAACAGCGACTGGTGATTCCTTTGGAAGACGTATGGGATGTTTTGCGTCATAGGTTGTCATCGAATTTCCAATGCGTCCTCCCACGCGCAGAATTCCTTGGTCGTCAACAAATGGAGTGTAGTGAATCAACTTGGATTTTTGAGAAAGGGCTTGTCCAGTGCTCAGCTGTCTGTACTCCACTTGGAAGAACTCCATCTGGACATGTTTGATTACCCTAGAGCGGGCATATTGAAGCTCCCATGACGATAAAAATGATGACAGGCGGTCCTTGCAACGAAGACGATGTACGAACCGAAAGCAATAGCTAAGTGTCCGCAAGAGATGTGACCAGGAGGAAGCTTTGTTGATCATACAGTTAAGATCATTTCCTTCATTGGAAATGTGTAGATTAACTTGGGGCTTGACCTTTACTTCCATCCGCTCAGCGTCCTCAGTCGACGATGTGATTGGGAAAGCCACGGTGGTCCATTCCACCACAGTTGATGTTCTACCAGATCCTTTGGTAGAAGTCCGCGTGATGCACAGTCCGCGGGATTGTCCTCAGTGCGAATGTGTTGCCAGCAGCTACGTGGGCATGCTTCTAGAATCTCAGCCATGCGATTACAAACATAAGTGTTCCAAGTCCGTGGGGGTGATGAGAGCCAATGTAGTACAATTTCGGAGTCTGACCAACACGAAGTACTGGAAATAGGAATAGTTAGAGTTTGCTTAACCAGAGACATCAATTTCGACAGAAGATGGGCGGCATTCAACTCGAGCCGTGGGATGGAGATAGGTTTGATGGGTGCCACCCGTGTTTTTGTGGCGATCAGTGTTACAGCGTAGTCATTATTGACTCTCACGCGACTGTAGATGACAGCGGCGTATGCATGAGATGACGCATCGGCGAATCCATGCAGCTCCGTTGCTTGAAGTGGCGAGGATAGGTAGCGGGGTATGCGACAGCTTTCCAGTAAATGAACTTCGGCTACAAACGGTTGCCACCGTGCGCATAGCTGCGCGGGTAGTGGTTCGTTCCAGTCGACCGAGCTCAGCCAACTATCTTGAAAGAGAACCTTTAGAAATACAGTTGTGGGGGCAAGCAACCCCAGTGGATCGTAGATCTTGGCAAGCGATTTGAGTAGTGACCAACAGTTTGAACTCCATTTTCGAAGTTTAAATTGAGCTTGGCTCAATAGCAAAATGAATTCATCTTTGAGTGCAATGAGATCGTCGATACTATCGCAACCAGTAGGGATATCATCCACGTACGCGTCTCGTACAAGCACAGCAGCAGCCTTCGGATACAAATCGGCATGATCTTGCGCGATCTGCTTGAGAACTCGAACAGCCAAGAACGGCGAAGACGCTAAACCATACGTCACGGTCAGCAATCGATAATGATCGAGTGTAGCAGTCTCCTCCTTTCGCCAGACAATCCGTTGGTAATGCGTGTGATCTTCTGAAACCAGGATGCCTCTAAACATTTTCTCAATGTCCGTACAAAACACATAGCGATGCTGACGGAAACGTAGACATACTCCAAGTAAATCCCTTTGAATAGGTGGTCCGATGTGTAGTCGTGAATTAAGTGAAGATCCATTGCAGTCCTCCCCAGAGCCATCGAATACAACTCGGCATTTCGTGGTGGTGCTATCTGGTTTAAATACTGCGTGGTGTGCTAAGTAATTGTGATTGGCGGGACTGTTTTCTACGGTAGTAGAAGGAATCACCTCCATGTGTCCTCGTTGTATATAATCCTCCATAAACTCGACATACTGTTGTTTGAGCGCAGGAAATTTTCGAAATTTCCGCTCGAGAGAAGAAAAGCGGCGTAGTGCTTGTGGCAGTGTGGACCCCATCGGAGGGGCAGATTCCTTGAACGGGTATTGGACGATGTACACACCATCGTTTCTGCGGGCGTGCGTGTGAACGAAGTGTTGCTCAGCGGGATCACTAGCATCAATGGTAGCGTCACTTGGTTGAACTCGTTCCATGTCCATGAACGATCGAACCAAAGTGTCCAGATCCTCGTGCGCGTGATGTGCTAGTGCGTGGTTGTGAGCATCACTACTGAGATGGTAGCTGCCTGTAATGACCCAACCAAAATTAGTATGAAGTGCAATAGGATATTCAGAACCAAACTCTTTGCGTTGTCCAGTGTAAAGGTTCCAAAGCTGATCAGCTCCTAAGATCACGTCAATTTCGCCTGGTTTACCAAATGTAGGGTCCGCTAAGGGTAGATCACGAATCCTTTTCCACATCGGTGTGTTAGACTCGATCCTCTGGGCTGGAATCGAGGAGGTTAAAGTGTTCATAATCAGACCTGTTACCACCACTGAGGCCGAGCTTGTGCGGGAGAGCAGCGTGAATGTGGCGCGACCTCTAGTAACCCCAGCAGGATTTGCGCCTAGACCAACCACTGGTATACGAGCGTGGGTGCGCGGCAAACCAATTCGTTGAATAAATGATTCGGCGACCATCGTTATAGTCGAACCAGTATCCAACAGTATCCTGCAGGTGGTCTCGTTGCCCCAGGAGTCGACTATAGTGGCCAAAATCGTAGGAAATATGGCCTGACTCTTGGCCACGAATTTCCTCTCCAATGTATGATGGCTGACCACGGCAGGATCAGCGTCAGCAGGGAAACTGGACGAGCGGACGGGTGAGTCAGCGGAGTTATTGACATCAGCGGAAGCCGTGACAGAGCGTATGTCCTCTGGATGAACAAGAGTGTGCTGCCTCAGCTTACACAGACGGCATGTGTTTGTGGAATTACACTCCTTGACTTGATGAGATCGGCTTAGACAATTGAAGCACAAATGACCATCCCTTGCGAACTTGCGGCGGTCCACAACATCCAGAGCCTTGAATTGAGTGCACGCATAAAGACTGTGTTGCTCGTGACAATATACACAATCACGAGCAGACGTATTTGGCACGTCCACATGATGAGAAATTGCACGACGTTTATTCAGCACCGTGTGTGTATCCTGGATTAGCTTTGGATCTTGACAAGACTCAAGTGCATCGCAACGGGCGAAGACAAAGCCGAACAGGTCATTTATGGTCACATTTTCCTTGCACGATTCACTGGAGGTGGCCCACGCTTCCTTGCATTCCGGGTCTAACTTTGAGAGCAAGATATGGATTAGCCACACATCGCGGCTGTCGCAGCTCAGCGCATGTAGACCACGTATACTGTCGTCAGCGGTGTCGACTATCTTACGCAACTCGGCGATGTTTGAACCCTTTGCGGTTGGCAACGAAAGAAAGTTTTGAATGAACGAACGAGCAATCAGTGACTTCTTGTTGTAGCGATTTTCGAGCCTCTCCCATGCGTCCTGGTAATTGGCATCCGATATGTTTTATCAGAGACAACGCTTCACCATCCAGATAGGAATTCAAATAATGAAACTTTTGGCACTTGGACAGACTACTCTTCTTGTCGACTGAGCCTAAGAACAAGTCACTAAACTGCCACCAATCCTCGTATCTGCCCGAAAACGTCGGAATGCGTATTTTCTCGAACTGCAGCTCTGTGGTTCCCGATGAGTCCCGAATCCTCTCCAGAAGTTGAGTTTGTCCCTCAAACAAGTGTTCCACAGTGTTCGATAGCAGTAGATTTGAGTTGTCGTGCTCATTATCGTGACTGCTCCGGTCACATATGGCTTCATTGAAAATCTTCATTATATTGGACCTGCTCTTCAGACAGCTCCATAAAGCGGTTGAAAATTTGAACAAGTCGGTCCAACTTGTGCTGTAATGTTTGCACAGAAGTACATGACTGTACAAACTCTTGAGCCTCCGCAGCCACGCGAGTTAATTGGGATTTGCAGGCCCCACGTTGCTGAATTAGACGATGCACTAGGGCCTTCATGGCAAACAGCGGGTAACGGTATCACTCAATATGTATATAAATAAACTCAAACGCGGAGATCCGGCTCGAAGGACCAAATTTTGTTATGGTTATGAATTAGTGGACTGTATAATCGTCTATATCTTGAGCTTATTTATTTTCTTGATTATTTAATATTGGTGGTTATTTTACAAGTATATTACAAGACCAGCGGGGGGATCGTTTCTGCGGCGGTACAAAGTATGCGTGCGGGCGGTTTCGTCTAGAAGTTTCTACTGCCCTACAAGGTAAGCGTGCGGGCGGCTTCGTCTAGAAGTTTCTACTGCGGTTCAAAGTAAGCGTGCGGGCGGCTTCGTCTAGAAGTTTCTACTGCATCAACTCCGCGAAAAGAAGTCGAGCAAAAGGGAATTGAAAGATCACGCGATAAGACTCGACGCGACGGTCTCAATGCAAAACAACGGAACGCATCGCTGTGTGCGTGTGCAGCTGCGGGTCTGGCCATGCGTGTGAGAACATTACAGCTATGTTCTGGACCCGAGTAAACAACAACACAGCTATGCGCGTAAATATAGTTACTTAGGCGGTGTACTACAATCATGAGCGTGTAAATAGGTCAATCGCAACATACATGAACATTGAATTAAAAACTACGAGGCTCATTTCTCACCACATACCGAATACAAATTTTTTGTGTAAAGCTACTATTTTTTTATTTATTAAATTAGCAAATTATCTGTTAATAATGGTACTTAGTTTCTAAAGGCGGAAAAAGAGAAGTTAAAAGTTAGCTAAATTTAAGTGATTATAAATATTGCATGCAATTAGTTTAAGAGACAGTTCAGGGGATAGGGTTTGACAAAGGGAGTTATAATTATGGCATAAAACCGTAAAACGTTCATGATCAGCATAATTAGACCTACATATGGGTAGACGGATAGGCCTAAAAGTACGGGTAGGTCTAGATGGAACGGCCAAGTCAATCTGACCCAAGAGAGTTTGGGAGTCAACAGTCCCGAGAAGGAGCTTGTGCACGAACATTACGCCATTGCATATTCTGCGATGGTGCAACGACGGCAGGTCAATAAGATTTAGCCTAGACCGGTAGGGTGGCAAGATTCTACCCGGGTCCCAGTTAAAGTTCCGAAGGGAAAAAATTAAAAATTGCTTTTGCACGGATTCAATAACAACCTGCTGCTCTTTATACTGCGGGCTCCACACACATGAACAATACTCCAATATAGGACGTACTAACGAGATGTACACTTGTTTCGTAACGTACGGGTCGTCAAACTCCTTGGACCAACGCTTGATGAACGCTAAAACACCCTTAGCTTTATTTACAGTTGCAGCTATATGGGTGTTAAAACACATCTTATGATCAAAAAGGACTTCGAGGTCATTTGAACTCGAAATTCGCTCAAGGACATGATTTCCTAGAACATATGAGACAAAATAATAAATGGTAAAATGTCATAAGTTTGCATTTGGAAAGGTTCAGAAAAAGAAGATTAGTTGAACACCACAATAGTAGTTCACTTAGATCAAGTTGAAGGCGTGTGTGCAAATACCAATCAGAGTAAGAGAGACAGATTTTAACATCATCAGCATACATTAGTGTAGTAGAGTATGTTATAACTTGAGGAAGGTCATTCACAAATAAAATAAACAGAAGCGGGCCCAGATGACTTCCCTGTGGCATACCTGAAGTAACATTAACAGTATTTGACAACACGTTAGAAAACAAAACACGTTGAGTACGGTTAGAGAGATAGGACAAAATCCAATCTAGAAGATTCGTTGGGAACCCTAATAAAGAGATCTTGTGAATAAGCATAGCATGGTTCACAGAATCGAATGCCTTGCTGAAGTCCGTAAAAACTACATCCGTCTGCAAACCAATTTGAAAACCACTGTGGATTAGGTTAGAAAACTCAAGAAGGTTAGTCGATGTTGAACGATGTCTGAAAAAACCGTGTTGCGACGGAGATATCAAGCTGCAACAAAGATGTTGCAGTTGCCGGGTGACCAGAAACTCAAGAAGCTTCGGGATGGCGGAAAGCTTTGCGATACCACGATAGTTTTCAATGTTTGATCTTGAACCTTTTTTGTGAAGCGGAATGATATAGGACTCATTCCCAATTACTGGGAGACAAGACTGTTTCAACCATACATTATTTAGATGTGACAGTTCATACACCGAAAATTTCGGACTAGTTCCGCGCCGGTTGCCGCTCAACTACATAGTTAGGCGGGAAGCAAACGCCGACCAGTCTTAACATATCCGTAATATAAAGCCGCGTTTGTTTTGTTTTCGAAGTCGATAAGTAACCATAAGCCGCGAACAAGACTTACAGTACATTGCGGACTCATTAAGTTTCTACCGATGACACGCCATGCAATCGTGAATTGTGATATTTTACTGTATTTGTGCTGGAAGATACAAAAAAAACCACAAACAAAACGCGTTTCTTGTCTGCGCGTTTGCATTCTGCATTGATTTTGTTGACTTATGTTAAAGATCTAGTTTCTGGCAAAAGGATTTGCGAAAACGTTGTTTAAAATATAAAAAAAGAGTGAGAAATATACTCTAATTTCACCAAATAAATGCTAATCAACAGGTACGTAACGATACATTTGAAATATTCGACGCTTGTCGTGCCTTCTTGTATTTTAATTATCCACGGCTAACTCCCAAAATAACAGCCTAAAACTAGGCCGTAAAAAATTAGAGTTGAAGATCTTGTGAGCTTTGATAAAGCTTATCAACAGCTGTTTTGCGACCAAGTGGCAACACTTTGATATGCAATTTTTCTGCCGTGCACTATATTTTATTAAATATTTCTGTGCCTGGATTCTGTATAACAGAAGAAGACCATAAAGTGTGGAAAAAACGTGGGTTGCTGGACTTAGTAGGCTCAGCCTCTTTCTTTTTCATCTCGTGACCGTCAGAGTGACCGGCAGTGGAAAAAGAAGTCTTGTAGAGCTGACCCAGTTCTCTAAACCAAGGTCAAGCCAAAGTTAAAGCCTAGTGCAAGTGCCAAGTGCGGCTCAAAGTGACCATTTAATTTGAGTGGACGCGCCAGTTATATATCGCCAATACTGGGGCAGCCGTTCGACCATTTGGAAAACGAGCGCCCACAGTTTACTAACATTTTTCGAAACAGTGGTGCAATTCTGTTGAGGTAATTATCCACTTAGCTACAGCGACCCGTTGAAAAATGTTCAGTTCTTTCCGCGTAGGATTAGCACCACTATTATCTACGTATTGAAACGCTGGTCTAGAAGTTACGGATTGGTTATTCCCGGAGACCTCTATTAGCCACTTGCCCGTACCACCGGTTAAAGCCCACCGTTTGACATTCGGATGAGGCGGTAGCCGAGGGCATGGACTTGCTCCCCAAGTATACCCGATCGGTGGGCTCTGCAATCATCGCCCCCCGTTCGACCCATGGGGATGATCTGGCTGACTCTTCAAATACACCAGTCGCCCCACGAGCAATCCAGTGTGCGAGTGTACCTAACCTCACGCCGCAGATGGACCGCGGTCATTGACCCCTGGCATCGGAAGCAGCTGACGTTACATGCGCCCGGTATAATCGTGTGCCACCGTCAGCCCTCGAGTAGGAACTCGGTCTCCAGCCGGGAAGCATCGACCCCGCCTCGGATTTAGTTATATTTTCTATCTTTCTTTCGAAATTAGACCCGATATGCGAAACCCTGTTTTTTTATCCGCTTTCTGTTTAACTACGTTCTTTTGATACGGCAAAAATGTGCAACAGCCAATTAAATCCGGTATAAACAAAAAGGGAATTCCTGTCCATGGGCTAAGTCGAACTTGAACAAATGAGTAGTGTATTAATACCGATTATTTTTACAGTTTTTGATTTTGGTTGCCACGCATTCATCTCATCATCTATGCAGACACTCATCACAATCACACACATCATCATACTCATCCACCCATCAAATCACCTCATCCAACACACAACGAAAGATCTTTCTGCGTGGGAGTCAACTTCTGCGTAGCTATTAATCGTATCGTAAGTGATTATCCTGAACCAAGAAAGCCATCTGAAAAGAATGAATGTGCGGTGACTATCCGTTGGTCTTCAACCATGATCACGGTTTTATACACGTATTACTCATGCCTTTAAGCGAATTTCCATATTTCGATTTTTGTCTGGTTTTGGCACTGACCAAGTTAACGTAATGAAGTTTGAAGTTTTCTTGTTCCTATGATGAACACATAACATAGCGCTTGCATTTATATTTACCTACTACTAATCAGTTTTATAGATTTAAGATCATTATACCTTACCTCGCCCCTATGATATTCTTTCCCCAGTATATGCTGTATAGTAATACCCTATAAATGTAAGACAATATCGAATATAAGGCTTATATTAGGGACTACATTCTATAAGCGTTAGGTTTTATAGGCATTTAAATGAATGCTTAAATAAAGTAAGTTTGGAAATGAACCAAGGCTTATATCGGAACCATGAAACCTCGTCTGACGCAGATGTGAGCCACCGCAGTCTTTGTTGGAGGGATCCTGACTGTTAATAGGTGGCCCTGAAGGATCATGGTAGGGTGGGCGTTCTCGCCAATGGGCGATACCGCAGCCGACAAAGATCTGACCGGTGATCTTCTTCCTTTACGTATCCATGCTGATCTGTCCCTTTGACCCCCTGTATCCCGTTTCCTAGTATCCTTTCCCTACTCGTACGCGATTTTTTTTTTATATAAATTCTTATCTCGACCATTTGCCAGAGCTCTAAATGGGTAGTAAAATATCCTCCATGCCCACACCCCGCCGACCAGAGACAAAAGCCGAAGCCAGCGCGTACTTCCTAGAGACTTCCCCAGAGACTTCAAAATTACAGTTGTCTTCATGTTAGGTGCCAAGCTTCTTAGAAGAGTTTAGTACTCTTAAAGGGCGCGCAACTGGATGTAATGTATGTATGTATCTATGCGAGTATGATGGATGTACCAAATCTCGAAATCTTGTGACAAAGGCATGCACACAGTTCGAATTTTGTTCAGGTTCGTTTCTTTGATTTAGGGTATTTTCGGGTACTACAACTTTTTAAAGAAGCTTGCCACCAAGACATACAACAGTAATTTTGAATACCCTCATGCAATATACGAATGTAATAATCTCATATATATTTATGTACATATGTACATAAGAAGTTTCATGATATAATTAGAAAATGTTTGGGTATTGTCCATGAGAGTATTCATGGTGCGACACGCATCTACATTTTTGCTTTGCACATTCCCGTCGGAAAGCGCGTATTGACAATTGATTTGAAATATATGTGAAACCAATTTCATTTATATTTATGCATATTTATTTTGGTACATATATATTTATACCCTATACTCAAAATGAGTATTGGGGTATATTAGATTTGTGGTAAAAGTGGATGTGTGTAACGTCCAGAAGGAATCGTTTCCGACCCCATAAAGTATATATATTCTTGATCAGCATCAATAGCCGAGTCGATTGAGCCATGTCTGTCTGTCCGTCTGTCCGTCCGTCCGTCTGTCCGTCCCTTTCAGCGCCTACTGCTCAAAGACTATAAGAGCTAGAGCAACGATGTTTTGGATCCAGACTTCTGTGATATGTCACTGCTACAAAAATATTTCAAAACTTTGCCCCGCCCACTTCCGCCCCCGCAAAGGACGAAAATCTGGGGCAACCACAAATCTCAGAGACTATTAAGGCTAGAGTAACCAAATTTGGTATCCGCACTTCTGTTAGATCTCACTATAAAACGTATATCTCAGAATTTCGCCCCACCCCCTTTCGGCCCCACAAAGGACGATGCAATCTGTTGCATCCACAATATTACAGATTTGAGAAAACTAAAAATGCAGAATCATAGAGAATGACCATATCTATCAGATTGCTGAGTCTGGATCAGATCAGATAATTTTTATAGCCAACAGGAACAAATCAATTTGCAGTGGCTACGCAGCGCCCGCCGTCACGCACAGACTGATTTTCTGTCTCTCTCGCACACACTCTTTGTCGTTTCGTTTCATATTAGCGCCGTCTGCCGGAGGAGAGCCATACTGACCTAGTATCGGGTATAACTGTAGAGTTGCGGTGTACGCAGCAACTCACAACGTTCCCCCTCGTTTTTTCTTATATCGTTTATTTAGATAGTTCATTAATTAATTAATTAATTAATAAATAAAGAAAGAAGTCGAGAACCAACTGCGTTTACATAATTTTTATAATTTATAATCCACCTGTTTAAATTAAGGAAATAAATGTGTAATAATATTATTTTAATATTTTATATTTTTTAGTATAAAAATAAATAACAGCTTTATTTTATTTCCCGCGCCCTAGTGTACCATACCCCCACCCCTGCCCATTCTTAATTTTTTTTGGCGGTAGGTCAAATCATTAAGAGACCCAAAACAAAAACCAAACTAAAATTCCAGTTCTAGCGGCCAGCAATAAAATAATACACACGCTAAGTACGTGAGAATGCATGTGCACCCATAGATTAAAATATGCTGGAGGCACAACAGAAAACAGAAATTACAAACTAATATTTTTGTCGAAACATATTGCCGGAGACCTCTATTAGCCACTTGCCCGTACCACCGGTTAAAGCCCACCGTTTGACATTCGGATGAGGCGGTAGCCGAGGGCATGGACTTGCTCCCCAAGTATACCCGATCGGTGGGCTCTGCAATCATCGCCCCCCGTTCGACCCATGGGGATGATCTGGCTGACTCTTCAAATACACCAGTCGCCCCACGAGCAATCCAGTGTGCGAGTGTACCTAACCTCACGCCGCAGATGGACCGCGGTCATTGACCCCTGGCATCGGAAGCAGCTGACGTTACATGCGCCCGGTATAATCGTGTGCCACCGTCAGCCCTCGAGTAGGAACTCGGTCTCCAGCCGGGAAGCATCGACCCCGCCTCGGATTTAGTTATATTTTCTATCTTTCTTTCGAAATTAGACCCGATATGCGAAACCCTGTTTTTTTATCCGCTTTCTGTTTAACTACGTTCTTTTGATACGGCAAAAATGTGCAACAGCCAATTAAATCCGGTATAAACAAAAAGGGAATTCCTGTCCATGGGCTAAGTCGAACTTGAACAAATGAGTAGTGTATTAATACCGATTATTTTTACAGTTTTTGATTTTGGTTGCCACGCATTCATCTCATCATCTATGCAGACACTCATCACAATCACACACATCATCATACTCATCCACCCATCAAATCACCTCATCCAACACACAACGAAAGATCTTTCTGCGTGGGAGTCAACTTCTGCGTAGCTATTAATCGTATCGTAAGTGATTATCCTGAACCAAGAAAGCCATCTGAAAAGAATGAATGTGCGGTGACTATCCGTTGGTCTTCAACCATGATCACGGTTTTATACACGTATTACTCATGCCTTTAAGCGAATTTCCATATTTCGATTTTTGTCTGGTTTTGGCACTGACCAAGTTAACGTAATGAAGTTTGAAGTTTTCTTGTTCCTATGATGAACACATAACATAGCGCTTGCATTTATATTTACCTACTACTAATCAGTTTTATAGATTTAAGATCATTATACCTTACCTCGCCCCTATGATATTCTTTCCCCAGTATATGCTGTATAGTAATACCCTATAAATGTAAGACAATATCGAATATAAGGCTTATATTAGGGACTACATTCTATAAGCGTTAGGTTTTATAGGCATTTAAATGAATGCTTAAATAAAGTAAGTTTGGAAATGAACCAAGGCTTATATCGGAACCATGAAACCTCGTCTGACGCAGATGTGAGCCACCGCAGTCTTTGTTGGAGGGATCCTGACTGTTAATAGGTGGCCCTGAAGGATCATGGTAGGGTGGGCGTTCTCGCCAATGGGCGATACCGCAGCCGACAAAGATCTGACCGGTGATCTTCTTCCTTTACGTATCCATGCTGATCTGTCCCTTTGACCCCCTGTATCCCGTTTCCTAGTATCCTTTCCCTACTCGTACGCGATTTTTTTTTTATATAAATTCTTATCTCGACCATTTGCCAGAGCTCTAAATGGGTAGTAAAATATCCTCCATGCCCACACCCCGCCGACCAGAGACAAAAGCCGAAGCCAGCGCGTACTTCCTAGAGACTTCCCCAGAGACTTCAAAATTACAGTTGTCTTCATGTTAGGTGCCAAGCTTCTTAGAAGAGTTTAGTACTCTTAAAGGGCGCGCAACTGGATGTAATGTATGTATGTATCTATGCGAGTATGATGGATGTACCAAATCTCGAAATCTTGTGACAAAGGCATGCACACAGTTCGAATTTTGTTCAGGTTCGTTTCTTTGATTTAGGGTATTTTCGGGTACTACAACTTTTTAAAGAAGCTTGCCACCAAGACATACAACAGTAATTTTGAATACCCTCATGCAATATACGAATGTAATAATCTCATATATATTTATGTACATATGTACATAAGAAGTTTCATGATATAATTAGAAAATGTTTGGGTATTGTCCATGAGAGTATTCATGGTGCGACACGCATCTACATTTTTGCTTTGCACATTCCCGTCGGAAAGCGCGTATTGACAATTGATTTGAAATATATGTGAAACCAATTTCATTTATATTTATGCATATTTATTTTGGTACATATATATTTATACCCTATACTCAAAATGAGTATTGGGGTATATTAGATTTGTGGTAAAAGTGGATGTGTGTAACGTCCAGAAGGAATCGTTTCCGACCCCATAAAGTATATATATTCTTGATCAGCATCAATAGCCGAGTCGATTGAGCCATGTCTGTCTGTCCGTCTGTCCGTCCGTCCGTCTGTCCGTCCCTTTCAGCGCCTACTGCTCAAAGACTATAAGAGCTAGAGCAACGATGTTTTGGATCCAGACTTCTGTGATATGTCACTGCTACAAAAATATTTCAAAACTTTGCCCCGCCCACTTCCGCCCCCGCAAAGGACGAAAATCTGGGGCAACCACAAATCTCAGAGACTATTAAGGCTAGAGTAACCAAATTTGGTATCCGCACTTCTGTTAGATCTCACTATAAAACGTATATCTCAGAATTTCGCCCCACCCCCTTTCGGCCCCACAAAGGACGATGCAATCTGTTGCATCCACAATATTACAGATTTGAGAAAACTAAAAATGCAGAATCATAGAGAATGACCATATCTATCAGATTGCTGAGTCTGGATCAGATCAGATAATTTTTATAGCCAACAGGAACAAATCAATTTGCAGTGGCTACGCAGCGCCCGCCGTCACGCACAGACTGATTTTCTGTCTCTCTCGCACACACTCTTTGTCGTTTCGTTTCATATTAGCGCCGTCTGCCGGAGGAGAGCCATACTGACCTAGTATCGGGTATAACTGTAGAGTTGCGGTGTACGCAGCAACTCACAACGTTCCCCCTCGTTTTTTCTTATATCGTTTAATTAGATAGTTCATTAATTAATTAATTAATTAATAAATAAAGAAAGAAGTCGAGAACCAACTGCGTTTACATAATTTTTATAATTTATAATCCACCTGTTTAAATTAAGGAAATAAATGTGTAATAATATTATTTTAATATTTTATATTTTTTAGTATAAAAATAAATAACAGCTTTATTTTATTTCCCGCGCCCTAGTGTACCATACCCCCACCCCTGCCCATTCTTAATTTTTTTTGGCGGTAGGTCAAATCATTAAGAGACCCAAAACAAAAACCAAACTAAAATTCCAGTTCTAGCGGCCAGCAATAAAATAATACACACGCTAAGTACGTGAGAATGCATGTGCACCCATAGATTAAAATATGCTGGAGGCACAACAGAAAACAGAAATTACAAACTAATATTTTTGTCGAAACATATTGCGGTGTACTAACACATGCAAAGATGTTCTCTGCGCTTTCTCATGATGACGCGTCAGTACCCGAACGCCAGAGCCGAAGTCTCTGGGGTATTCACTGTATGGTTAGTGGTAATAATCATCTGCGTAGCCAATATAATGTGGAGAATGATACAGCCTGTTGGCATATCGGAAAGAAATTGCAGAAAATCGAAATAAATATGTATATACTTTCAGTAACTCTATATCAGGAGAATGATATTATTCGTGGTAAGACTAATTAACATTAATAGAACATTACTTGTATTATCAAAGAAGATACAAACATTGTTTTTATAATAAAAACGGTGGAACAGCAGAAGGAATTGAATGAACAAATGAAACTCAACTTTTTCTTCTTCTTATACTTCTTTTTAATGATTCTATTTACACGTACAAAGCATTCATTTTATTTATATATGAAATATTCTATTTCTTGTCGGACGGGGACTGGTTGCGGATATCGAATAAGCGGGCTTTCCCAGGGGAGAGTTCCAAAAACAAGTATCCCCGGAGCGTCAGCGGGTGTTCGCGAAGTAGCAACACTGACGATGCGCCTCGATGCCTCGTATAAGTAGCTCATACACTACAGGTCTTCGACTTCCGCGTCGCGACACATCGCCTCAAATTCACGCCCCAGCATGCTGTCGGTAAAGTAGCCTTCCAACAACTCTTCAAGCAAGCAAGCAAGCAAGTCGTGTACAACATACAGAGGAACAAAATCGTGAAAAACTCAAGTGATACACTATTATTTATTAAACAGAGTGTTTTGTTCACATCATAAACTGTGTCCGCATTGAAAGACAACAATTGACGGTGGAAATAATTGAAGATAACGCTACAAAGCCAATTTTAATAAAATACAGTGGAAAAATATTTGTTATTGGTTGTGCTGTGGAAGAAGAATATTTGTTATTGTTCTGAACCACTCTCTGTAAACCAGCATTTGATCTTTCGGAGTCACTGAGAGAATAACGTAGCCATACCCAATAAAAGGTTGCAAGCAGTGCAGACAGCAAAGTGATTGGCAACGCATTGTAAAGAGTCGGCAAAGCAGTATTTCAAGCAGTATAAAGCAGTATTTCAAGCAGAACCGTAACGGAAAAACGTTTTGAACATGGCTCCAGTTTCAAAACGTCTGCGAGAAAAATCTGGAACTGATCTCAAGGGCTCGAAGAGTTCTGAGGAAATACCAGAAAATATTCAGAAAGCCCTGGACAGAATGTTTGCTAAGCAGGCTGAACTAATCACGGCAAATACGTTAAAGTCTGAGGGTGTATTGCAGGCCATAGAGGAAAAGTTCACAGCTATGACCAATCAAATTCTTGGTATGGCAGTAGATGTGAAGAAACTCACTGAACGTGTCCTGCAATTGGAAAAGGCGGGTGAGGTAATCCACGAAATGGAGCAGCAAATTATCAAACTCAAAAATGAGGTACATGGTATGCAAGAAATACGTGCGCAAGTTAGAGATCTAAGCACACAATGTGTTGAGCGCGCCAAAGCGGACATTGCGTGTGATCTCCGTATTCATGGAATACCCTTTGAAGAAGGTGAAATGTTGAAGGTCCGATTCAACAAGATGTGCTTTGCCCTTAACCTAACACCCCTCCCAAGGGTGAAAGACATCTTTAGGATCCGACAGAGAACACACGAAACAGCTGTTGATCCAGTGATAATCCTGCGACTAGAGAGTGTGAGAGAGAAGGCGGCGTTGTTGCAAGCTGTTGGCAACTATCGCAGGGAATCGAAAAAACTGCTATCACTGGACCTAATGGAATTCGACTCACAGGCTGCGTTTTATATTAATGAGCAGCTGTCTAAAGAGAATCTGGCTGTTTTCAAAGAGGCTATGAAAATGAAAAAAAGAAAAGCACTATCGGCTGTTTTCACTCGTCGGGCGATCGTGCATGTTAAGAAGCATCCAGCTGGAGAGATTTTTAGAGTGGATAACATGCATGTCCTGCAAACATTGCGGGATACTTCCGAGGATGAGCTTGCAGCAGTTGATCCAGGTGCAGTTAACAGGCCAGTTGAGACAGACCACAATAACCTTTTTCGTTAGTAAAACTTCCCTTAGCCATAGTAATATAATGTTGAAGTTTAAGGTTTTATGTTTTTATATAGTTATAATTGATTTGTGTATATTGCGTGTGCTGCTAATATGCTATTTAGTAACTTTTAAATGGTCCATAATATGAATAGACTTCCAACGAATAGTAGGATATTGATTCGTACGCTGGCTAAACAAAAAGATGGCATAAATATTTGTCATATAAATGCTCAGAGTCTGTATGGTAAGATTGATGAGTTCCGATATATGTTTGAACAATCGAATGTTGATGTAGTTTGTGTTTCGGAAACGTGGTTCATGCCGCATCTATGTGATAATGTTATTTTGTGTACCGGATTTGATCTATACCGATCTGATCGGGAAGGAAATGGTGGGGGTGTTGCTGTATACATAAACAAGAAATTCAAATCCAAATTAATATGCAAGCACCCTTCAGAAAGTGCAATAGAATACCTTTTTATAGAATTATCGGCCTCTCTTAAATTACTATTGGGCTGTCTGTACAGACCACACCGCAATACAATCTACCAACAAGTAATTGATGCAATTTCAGACCTATCTGTAAGCTATACTGACGTAATTATAATCGGGGATCTAAACAGCAATATACTGAAGGAACGACATATGGAGTCAGCGATGGCATCGTTAGGCTTGCATCTAGTCAATAATAGTAGACCAACACATTTCTCAAACACTGCAAGTACATTATTGGACCTTTGTTTTGTCAATGATAAAGAAAAAATAGTTCTTTATGATCAGTTATCTGTCCCAACATTTTCCAGACACGACCTACTTTTCCTGACTTATGATTTTAATTGTAAAAAGATTGACGACGACATATGGTACCGGAATTTTAAGAGCATTGACATTACCAAACTTAATGACGAATTCAATACATATGACCTTAATATAATATTTGACATGGATGATGTTAATTCTCAAATAGAACAACTACGAGCTCACATAACATGTCTTTATGAAAAATTCGTACCACTGCGTAAATTAAAGATTGCACAAAAGAAAAATCCATGGTTCAATCAATGTATTGCACACAATATATCATTAAGGGACAAAGCATATAACAAATGGAAACGCTACAGAATTTCTGTTCAGTATCAAGAATTTAAAACTTTAAGGAAAAAAACCAACCTATTAATACTGACAGCTAAAAAATCTTTTTATTCTGTAAGGTTTCAAAGTGCAATATTAACAAGAAGGACATGGAGGGAGCTCAAAGACTTGGGAATAGGGAAGAGGACAAATAACACCAAAATTGATGTAGACATAGATGAATTAAATAGAAAATTTGTGATAAACGGGGTACCTGAAGTAGCATATAATCATTATCTTGACAATATACCGAATAGTTCCTGTGATAATAACTTTAGCTTCATGTGTGCCAGTCAGTGTGATGTCCTTGAATCTGTGCTTAAAATTAAGTCAAATGCAATCGGACTGGATGAAATACATCCAAAATTTCTAAAAATCTTACTTCCGAAAATATTACCACATGTGACTTATATTTGCAATACTGTCTTAACAAAATCAATATTTCCAAGTACATGGAAGCTTGCGAAAATAACACCGGTCCCTAAAGGAAAAAATGAATATAGACCTATATCAATTCTATCGTTTTTGTCAAAAGTCCTTGAACAATTAATGTCACAACAAATTCGAACTTTTCTAGATAACAATGCACTACTAAGTGACAAACAGTCAGGTTACAGAAGACAAAGAAGCTGTACTACGGCAATAGTAAATATAACGGAAGACATTAGGTTAACACAAGATGAAGGAAATGTGACGCTATTAGTACTACTTGACTTCAGTAAAGCATTTGACACGGTTAACCACGAAATCTTATTAAGTAAATTAGTTAACTTTTTCAATTTTAGTAAGGTAGCTATAAAGCTATTAAAATCGTATTTAACGGATAGAAGACAGGTAGTGGTAAGTTGAAGTAGAATTTCTTCAATGATGAGCACTGCACGTGGTGTGCCTCAAGGTTCAGTTCTTGGGCCGCTTTTGTTCTCATTATATGTGAATGACCTGCCAGACGTCCTGTTAAATTGTAAAAGTCATATGTATGCGGATGACGTCCAAATGTATGTTAGTCGTCCATTGAGTAAAATTGATGAGTGTATAAGTGTGTGTAACAGTGATTTGCTCAATGTGAGTAGCTGGGCGAAGCGTAACGGTCTGGCACTTAATCCAGATAAATGTAAATGTGTAATTATATACAAGAAGCAACTAAATACGATGGCCTATCCAAAACTTGAAATCGAAGGAAAACAAATTAATTACGTAGATCAGGTGGAAAACTTAGGATTAACATTTAACAATACGCTTTCTTGGAGTAGCCATGTAGTGAAAGCTACTGGTAGAACATATAGTCTACTAAGAAAACTCGCACCAACACAAAAATACCTGCCAGATATACTCAAACTAATGATAGCTAAGACATATTTGACACCCACCTTATTCTATGGTATTGAAATATTTGGAAATTGTGACGCTGAATCTCAAAAAAAACTAAAAGTAACATTTAACAACATTGCCCGCTACATATATAATAAGAGACGAACCGATCATATCTCAATCTTAGCAAGACAAATATCCAAAATGGATTTAAAGACATGGATAGGGTACAGAACAATTATTTTTCTACATCGAATAATCTATACCAGACAGCCGAGCTACTTATATGATAAATTAACCTTTGCTTCATCAAATAGAACGTTGAATCTGGTAACCATAAGGTACAAACTTGCCAATTCAGGAAAACAATTTTTAACAAATGCTATTCGGTTATGGAATGAGTTACCTTTCAATATTAAAAATATTAGTAGAGCAACGCAATTTAGGGATAAACTAGAAAAACACTTGATAAACCCATAAAAAAAAAAAAATAAATAAATAAAAATAAATAAATAAGTAAATAAAAATAAATAATAATAATAATAATAAAAAAAAATAATAAAAAAAAATAAATAAATAAAAAAAATAAAATAGAAAAAAAACAAAAACAAAAATTAGAATTAGTATTAGTATTAATAATACAAATATTAGTCATAATAATAAAAATATTAGTCATACCAAAAATGTTAGAATAAGAAAATCATTCTGCTTAAAGCATACAACTACATATATATGTGAACTCCATGTGACTAGCGCTTTAACATAAAGTAGGAATACTGTCGCGTTAGGAATATATATACAAATAAATAAAAATACTCCAATCTGAAATCTGTCTCCCTGTAATCGTCTGGTGCTTCGATTTCCGAGGCAGCGTCCTGCTCGACTGGATTGTCGACAGGATGCGCCCCGGCCGCTACATCCTACTTGTAGACCTTTACGGTCACGGAGCTGAACCCAAAGTTGAGCTCGCCTTTGGCAGCCTCTATCGGCACCAGTGACTCCTTATTTAGGACGACCACTACTGGTCCAGGGGTCGCCTGCGAGTGTTGCCTCTTTGGCTTAGGGGATCTCTTTTTCGGCGCCTCTGTGGCATAATTCGGCAGCACCTTCGAGACCCACTCAACCTTCTATTGCCATTTGTCCTTTGGGCTGGACATCTGACTTGCGTTCTGCCGACGGAGTATGTTACCAGCACTCCTTCTGTCAGCATATGTGTATGTCTTGGCTTGGACGCTTGTAGATGGTAACTCGTCCCCCGCCACTTTACCAGCAGGCACAGCAGCCGTGGATTGTATAGCCACTCTGCCAAGGTATCGGTTTTGGGAGCAAATTCACCACCCACCCCGGATCCGGGATGGGATTACCCTAGTCCTACCTAGTAGCCCTAGTCCAGGAACCTTGGACAGTGGGAGACAATGTTTGTTGACTAGGATCGAAGGAGTACAAGATGATTGTAGCTCAACATGAAGGCAAAACCCGCACCTGAATTCTTGCCACAGAGCACCTAAATATCTTTCTGCTCCATAATTATAGCGGTAGCGACAACACGGCGGCAAGCCTAGAGCTGAAAGGGACACATCTAAGGCTGATGTCGTCCTACAAAGCCCATGAGGAGAGCGATCCTCCCAACGACCTTGCTCGCATATTAGCCAGCGTCAGCGAGTGGTCGGACATAGACCTAACAGGTTCCGATGCCAACGCTCACCACACTGAATGGGGGATCTGGGACACAAATGTAAGAGTTGAGTCACTTTTCAGCTTCATCCTTAACTCAAATCTATTTATTTGTAATCGGGGCAACGACCCCACTTTTAAAACTAAAAATCGACAGGAGGTTATTGACCTCACCTTAGTGTCTCACAAACTGTTAGACATAGTCAAGAGTTGGCAAGTCCTTGATGACCACTCCTACTCTGATCACAGGTATATCGAGACCACACTATCCTTCGAGAGTCCGAAACCAAATGACTACATCAATCTCAGGAAAGCCAACAGGGAAATAAATAGCTCAGCCCTGAATTACTTACTTCCTTCTAAAGCACCAACAAGCCGGACACAAAGGAAGACCTAGACCTAGGCCTCCACGGCAGCATGCCTGTAGAATTTTGCGACAAAATATTGGTAATTGCCTTTAATCAGGCTGCGGACGCGGGGGACTAGCGGAATGGACCAGAGGTGCTTGCGGCGGAGACGAAACAAATAAAAAGGCATGACCATTCTTCATCAATGTTCTTCATAATCTCTCCATTTATTACCCTAAGCTATGCTGCAGCGAAAGTTGCTCAACATTTTTGTGTTGCTTTATTTAATTCAAATTTGCGGCTGCATGGACCGCTGTACCGACATTCCGGCCGCCTTGAACGACCGCACGTCGGTCTTCAATCCGCTGGTAGCTGGCCCAATTTATGAATTGGGCGCTTAATGACTCCTGTCCCCACCTTGGCCCCCCTGACTCTTCCATCCGCTCCTTCGACGACTCTGGTTACCCTGCCGTTGAACTACCGGTGCGGCAGCGTGTGGTCTTCGTGGACCACCCCCCTAATCCTGACCTCAATGCTCGGCTGGCTCGACCCTTGCGGCAGCGAGCAAAGGGACTGGCCGATCAGCAAGTGGCCTGGGGTGAGTACCTCTCCGTCGTTGGGATCTGGGCTGGCCGGAGTGAGTGGTCTGGAGTTCAGTATGGCCTCTGCTTCGGCCAGCACCGTCCGAACCTCGCTCTTCGTGAGGATGACGATTTGTTACGCCGGTTTGACCGCCGCCTCCCACAAACCGTCGAAGTGCGGTGCTTGTGGGGGAATGAATTTCCACTCCATCCCTTGCTCCGCTGCGAACGTCCGCAGGCTGTGCTGCTACTCCTCTAACGCTTCCTGCAGCTTCCTCAGCTCGTTCCGGGCTCTGACGAAGTTGGTCCCGTTGTCGGAATATATCCTCTGCGGAACGCCGCGTATTGCGATGAAGCTTTTAAAAGATATAAGAAAGCATTTAGTGGACAAGTCTGGGACAAGCTCTAAATGAACGGCCTTCGAAGCGAAACAAACAAATACCGCGATATACATTTTGACGGGCGGACGTCCTCAAATCCGAAGCGAGAAGTTAATAGGACCACAAAAATCCACCCCACAAATCATTAATGGACAACGTCTCTAAACCTGTCTGCCGGTAGATTTCCCATGATCTGACTCATTATTTTGGTTTGTAGCGAAAACAATGGATGCATCTCCTAACTATCCTAGTGCATTCCCGACGTGCATTTGCAAACCAAATCTCCTGTCTCAGCAGACTGACCAGTGTCTTTGCATGACAATTTTTGAAGTGCAAATTCCTCAAAAACAGTTTGACTAAGTAACTCTTGGCGGGCAGTATAATTGGAAACTTGGCCTCAAGTGGCACAGGCGAAAACTTGATAAGCGAAAACGTTCTCCCTTTTTCAGACATCTTTTGGACCATCCTTTGCAGGCTTGGCGGCCGAGCCTGTCCTTTTTTCAACTGTTTAAGCTCCTGCGGAAAGACACTTCGTTGAACCAGTTCCATCAATTTGAGGGACGATTGCTGCAACTCCTTTACAGTCAACTACGTGGAGAGCTCTCTTTGGGTGGGTTAGTGGGTTACAATAGGCAAATACTCGAAATAATTTTGTATTCGACGAAAAACGAGCAAATACCTGATTGGGAAATGAGTCCTCAACACCAATTAAAACTTGTGCGGACTTTTTTACCTCCGACTCCCTTACATCGGCTGGGATGTTAAAATGCGAGTTCTCTGGCCAACAGTGGTCAGGCTCACATACAAATTTAGGACCTTCTAGCCAAATTGACTCCAAGAGTTCAGGGACGTCGCATCCACGAGAAGCCAAGTCTGATGGATTTGACAAGGCACATGACGCCATGTAATCCCTTCTGATAACTCCTGAATTGTGGATACCCTATTTGACACAAAAACAGCTCGCGACGATGGCGGAGTCTTTATCCAATGTAGCGTTATTTCGGAGTCCGTCCAGAAATAAACGCTCTCGATTCTGCAATTGTCAAGAATTTGTTTGACGTAGGACCAAAATTGAGCCAAGAGAGTAGCGGCGCATAGTTCAAGCCTTGGTAAGGTTTTCGTCTTTAGTGGAGCAACTCTAGCTTTTGCTGCCATCAATCGACAACAGACTTGACCACTTTCGATTGCTAGATTATAAAGGCAACAGCTGTATGCTTTACTTGGAATGCTACCTTGGAATGGTCACTGCGTGAAGAGTCCGCAAATTCTTCCTAATAACTTCCCAACCTGAATGAAGTCCATCGGAATCGCTTTATCCCATTCCACTTCCGTTAACATTTCATCCAAATGAAAGCGGAATGTGTCTGCATTTGGACTCCATCGCATACCTAAGGCTTTGGTCGAATCGGTATCATTGAAGTTAAGGGATGTTTCCATATTGATTCCTTCAGCTAGTTGTGGATGTTTTGAAAACCATTTAGACAGCTGGAAGCCACCTTAATTTAGGATTTCGGACACTTGATTATACATCACATTCAACGTGTCAATTTCATTGGCTTGTGTTGGCATTGTCGTCCACATAAAAATCGTTGCAAATTATGTCGAAACCGATCTCAAATGTGTCTCTATAAAGAACTCCAAGTTCTTGCAAGCAACGGATGGCAAGAAATGAATCTTTGACCTGCGAGCCTAAGTCCAATAGTGTGCTCTTGCGAACTGAACTTGGCCAAACCAATCGAACTCGAACCACTGCTGTGGCCAGGATGACGTGCTCGGGCTCAATGGAAACACGTTCAACCTGCGCAGTATGTGACGAAGCCTGAACTCTAATGGCCTGACCTTGCTAGTCCGAACTCTGATTTGCATTCGAAACGCCATATCTATGCAATAGTGTGTGTTAGCCCTGTGAACAAACTCTGCACTTAGAGGATGTGCACTGGAAAACTCTATGACCAGATAGAAGGCAATTAATGCACAGCTGCTTGCCCTTTGCGAAAAGGGCCTTCGAATCTTTGACTTTGCATCTGAGATTTGGAATGTATCGTTGTATCGTTCTTAAAGCTTCATTGGACAATCACGAAATGAGATGAGTTGAGTTGAATTTCTCAATATTGGACAACGACCGGTCGTAGTCTACCAAACTTTCGAGCAAATTAATAAATTGTTTACATTCCGCGTGCTTGCCGCTGAACTTTGGCTACTTTAATTTTGGCAAATTATAACGGTGCTGCACGGGAACTAAATTTCCTAGTGGTTGGAAAGACCTGTTTGGCGCTGCCGATATGTATAACGCCTTAGTAATCACACACGTTTCTTCTAAATCCGACCTTTCCGAGTTATTTGGAGTTATTTATTTATTGCTTTGGTAATATTTCCAAACGACATTAGATTTGTAGAG
This sequence comes from Drosophila persimilis, assembly GCF_003286085.1. Lineage (NCBI taxonomy): Eukaryota > Metazoa > Arthropoda > Insecta > Diptera > Drosophilidae > Drosophila > Drosophila persimilis. The sequence continues at coordinate 1,022,426 of NW_020825327.1, forward strand.
AAATTGCACCCTCCTCGAAGGCTATCCTCATTCGATTAATAACAAATATTCGAACCAAGCGCACATAAATTCGGTAAAATATCAACGCATAAACGTTGGGTTCGATTCGAAACGCTTGAACGAAAGCACTTCGAACCGTTCTAAGCGAACGCTACCAACAGCCAAGCATTGGCTCGACGTATCAAGTTTGAACCACGTTCGACACGATACGAAGCGTGCGATGCGCAAAACGCTAAGCGCGCGCAGAAATACGTATGTAAGTTAAAACAACGTTTGATCCGAAAAACATGCGGCAAAAAATGTTGCGAACGTATTGGGAAAGCAAACAGGCAAACGTAGACGAGCGATGCTCCAGCTAACTCACCAAGTATAAGAGACCGAAATGATCGCTTCTTGACACACGAACGAAACACATGCTGAGCGAGGCCAGCAAAAGAGGCCGATATGACAAACGAAGCGCGAAAGCAATCTACGAAACGAAACGACAAGCTGTGATCAGGGTAAAGACCGAATGCGACAATAAACAGACGCGTATGTGAGGCATTAACGAGATGAATTGTTTAAGAGAACGGCCATGAGCACCAGCTTACCGCTGCAAGGGTCAATATTTTCTCCAAATGAAAGACGAAATATTGCACCTGTTTATGTGTGTGTGTGTAGGAAGCTGTGTTGCATATGGTACATAAACCGTCTGCAGTTTTGTCGTCGCCTCTAGAACTTGATCCAGTTGGACTGCGGAGTGTATATTTTACGGTGCGCAAGGGAGGGTCTGAAGACACGGCTACAGCCTCTGATGATTGCGATGGAAGATTAGTGACAGGCAGTTATGGTAACGTTGCTGATACTGACTTTATTGATAAAATTGATTCTTATTTATAGGTAACAAAAGGTACAAAAGTGCTGAGTCTGTAAAATATATGTTTGTGTATTATGGATACATAATACGGCTACAGCCTCTGATGATTGCGATGGAAGATTAGTGACAGGCAGTTATGGTAACGTTGCTGATACTGACTTTATTGATAAAATTGATTCTTATTTATAGGTAACAAAAGGTACAAAAGTGCTGAGTCTGTAAAATATATGTTTGTGTATTATGGATAATTTTAGTGTCTGGAGGGCAATTGCGACATTGTGATGGTCAGCAATTACACCGCTGTCTTCGCCCTCTGCGGAGAGAGTGCATTGTAAGCAGAACTCACTGCAGTGGCTAGTGTGTTGTCGTGAGGCATTATATTACATGTTAAATAGAAAACTGTGTCACGGTGTCACTGTGTTATGCCAACGAATACATAACAGGTTGAACAGGTGTTCAACCATCGTTCAAGTCGTCGGCAAATCGGCGTTCAAGGGGGAGCCGTGTGACACGGCTGGATCGGGATTTGATGGTTTCCATAGTTGATACTTCTTCCGGAAAATGTAGGCAATGATCAACAGAATTGATATTGCTAGGGAGCGAGTTGATGGTGCTGAACGGTGGTGAGATGGTGTGGCAGCTCGTGATGATTGATGGCTGACGAGTTCTTGAAGATAGTCTGATGTCTGATTCTTCAGTTGCCACATTGATGGCGAGAATGATGTCTCCGGTGGGCTCACGTTACCAAACCGAGTGTAAGTCGATTTTACTTCGCTGATTGTGGTGCTGAAGGTGCTGATGATTACTTCAGTATTGCGAGCAGTGGACCAGTTCCTTCTAGTGTTATGGTTGACGGAACTTCGTTGCGTACTGCTTGGATTTGAGTGCTGGATGCTGAGTTTTTAGCCACACCATGTCAGCCTTTGTGTGTGTTACCTGACACAGTGTTTCTGTTTTATTGTTAAATAGTTGAAACTCACAGCGATTGTCCACATTGAAGATCGTCTGATGGTCAAAGCAGATGAACTCCTCGTTATGTACTTTAAGACAGCGTCGGAAATCCTCTTGGGAAGTGCCCGTGAACTGGTCTCGGTCAAATAGACTCCAGCTTGTTGAATCCCATTGGATTGGAATTGGTATGATGCTGAAGACTTCGAGCTGAATTGTTGAGACCAGAGGTAGCGTATACTTGAAGATGACGTGTGTTGCAGTCGGGGTTCCTTTAGCTTGCATGATTCTGTATAGTTGAATCACCTCTTTCGTTGTGACTGGCATAATTTGCTCATGTGGCAAATGATCCCGTATCTGGTCTAGTTGGTCTCTTAGTTGGTCGGGAGACACCAGCGTGGGGCTTATTCTCCGATGATGAATACCGATCAGGACATCAGATATGTCGGACTCCATTCGTTGGAGAGTTGTTGTGAGCAGGGTTAACTGTGCTAATAGTCCTAAGTAATAAATAAATAAAATAAATAAGTAAATAAAGTCCTATTTGTCGGTTGATAGTAGTCAATTACTGTTCCAAAACTTTTAGGCGATTAATTGTGGATACTTTGTCTTTTCTGACTAAGTTTATTGTAGCGTCAATAATTGATGTTTGTTTTTGAAGCAGATGTAGTAGGAAGTCTTCATTGGTTTTCACTTTTTTAATTACTTGAGTCATCTCCACAGCGTATTTTAGTCGAGAACACCAAAAAGACTGCTTGCTACATTTCCTATGATATCCAGATCCAAATTGTTTCGTTATTAAATTAGCACGTTATACACATGATGAAAGTGTTGAACTATGGAGTTAGGTTAGGTTAGGTAGAGACGGCCGCCAAGCTCGCTCGGAGCCCAGCACACATAGGCCGGTTTCGGCCCGTTGTGATACCGCTTGGGATCATTCCCTCCCTGCAGATGAGACTTCATGTCAACAGTTGTCCCATCCAGATGCCCTTATAAAGTTGACGATCTTTCTGGGACACAGCGTGGACATCTCCGAGATGTCGTTCAGAAAGGCAGAGCCCAAGTGATGCAGCCTCCTTCTACTGAGAGCTGGACAGGAACAGAACACGTGTTCCACTGTTTCCTCCTCGTCCTCGTCTCTGCAGCTGCGGCAGAAATCATTGTATGGGGCACCCAGCCTGTTTGCGTGGGTGCCTACTAGCCAGTGTCCTGTGAGGGAACGTATGACTGCGCTGCACCTTTCCCTGCCTAGTTTGCAGAGCTCTGAGGTGCGCTTCTTATCTATGGTCGGCCATGTTTGCCGAGCTGTGCGACAACGTGGCCCTATTTGCCACTTGTTGTCTATCAGTCGCGTGTACTGCTCTTTTATGATGAGCTTGCAGGTGGCCATAGGCATACAAATATCCTCCTTATCTTGGAGAAGGGGGGTTGTAGTGCCAGATCTGGCCAGCTCGTCCGCTATGCAGTTGCCCTCGATATCCCGGTGGCCCGGGACCCATATAAGGCTGATAGCAAATTGCTGAGCCATCTCGTGAAGAGATCTGCGGCACTTCGCCACAGTGGCCGAGTTCGAGGAGATCGCGTTAAGTGATCTGATCGCAGCTTGGCTGTCGCTGTAGATGTTTAGATTGGTTGCCGTGGTGGTAACCGTGTGAAGGCAGTACAGAGCCTCCCTGATTGCTGTAACTTCCGCTTGGAAGACGCTACAGTGATCCGGAAGCCTGAAAGATTGCCTTAATATAAGTTGTTCAGAGTAGATTCCTCCTCCAACCCTGCCGTCCAGTTTTGAGCCATCCGTGAAGATGCTTATGGCCCCGTCTGGGCCGGGGGGTCCCTCGAGCCAATCGTCTCTATGAGGGATGATTATGCTGAATGGAGTCTCCGTGTGCTCCATTGGATTTTGATAGTCCGTTCTTGCTGGGACCATGTTGTTTTTATTTAGTATAGATGAGTGACCTATGTTCTGGGGTACCCATGGTTCAGAGTCCCTAAGACGTATTGCTGCCATTTCTGCCCGCTCCTTTCCTGCAAAGTCGAGGCTCTGAAGGCATAACATGGCGTTTAGCGCATCATTTGGTGTAGTTCGAAGAGCTCCACTGATGCAGAGGGCGGCTGTTCGCTGAACCTTGCCCAGCTGATTGGTGATTGTCCTTTTTGCTAGGGCAGGCCACCAGACAGTAACTCCGTTGAGTATTATAGGTCTGACTATTGCCAGATATATCCATCGGACTATGCTTGGGTTCATGCTAAGCTTTTTGTCAATTACCAACCCTAAGTAACTGGCACTGTCGCTGATGGAGAGCCTGTATCCGTTTAGTGTTGGGGGGTTGAGGGGCGGGACCTTGTATTTTTTTGTGAATAACACGAGTTCCGTTTTCGAGGGATTTAGTCCCAATCCGCGCGATTCTGTCCATTCGGACAATCGAGCAAGCTTTGCGGTCATTAGGTCGCATAGTGTTTGGGGGTATTTCCCCGCAAAGATAATTGCAACGTCATCCGCGTATGCCACTACTTTACAGCCCCCCTCTTCCAGGTCGCAAAGAATCTTATTGACTGCAATGTTCCATAGAAGAGGAGACAGAACTCCCCCTTGCGGGGTTCCTCTGTTGACATACCTTGACTGGGTGGACGATTCCATCGATGATGTCACCGTCCTGCGTATGAGCAATTGATCAATGAGCATCACCAAGTGACGGTCCACCCCCAGGTCAGTCAGGGCTTCTGTAATGGCGCCCGGTGTGACGTTGTTGAAGGCTCCCTCGATATCGAGAAAAGCTATTAGTGAGTATTCTTTGAGATGCAGGGATTTTTCTACACTCGAGATCACTTCGTGAAGTGCCGTTTCCGTGGATTTTCCTTTCCGGTAGGCATGCAGCGCACTTGAGTACAGCTGGGGACTTATGGTAGTCCGTAATTGTAACCCGATAAGTCTCTCAAAGGTTTTGAGTAGGAAAGACGATAAACTGATTGGTCTTAAGTCTTTCGGGGTTGAGTGTGAGGCTTTGCCTGCTTTACGGATGAAAACTATCCTAGCCTTAAGCCACGCTTGCGGTATTGTACATACCGCCAGTATCTTCCTGAAGATACTATGTAGCCAGTTGATGGCCGTATCCCCGGCCTTCTGAAGTTGGGCCGGGATTACCTGCTCCGGGCCTGGCGATTTAAACGGGTTGAAGCTGTTTACTGCCCAACTTATGTTCCGTTTTGTAAGGATATGGTCCATTGATTCTACCGATCCCTCTCCTGGGAGGTGTGACGGCTCGGTGGATGTGCATCCGGGGAAGTGCGTGTCGAGCAGAATGTGTAGGGACTCCTCACTAGAGTTGGTCCACGTGCCATCATTCTTTTTGAGGTAACCTACCGAGGGGGTAGTTTTTGAGAAAACTTTCCGGAGTCTTGCGGCCTCCGAGGTTTCCTCGATTTCGGAGCAAAATTTTTGCCAGGAGGCTCTTTTAGCCTTCCTCGTTTCCTTTTTGTATAGTGCTAGACTGGTTTTATAGTCTGCCCAGTGAGTATCCTCCTTAGTTCTTGTGGCTCTATTGAATAGAGTCCTACAAGTTCTACGAAGGGTGTCTAGTTGCTTAGACCACCAGGGGGGTTTCTTTTTCCCCCTTGGTCTGGTAGAAGGGCATGCTGCCTTGAAGGCTTTGTTGCACGCATCCGTAAGCCTGTTCACAAGATGGTTTAGGTTGTCTTCAGTGTTCGGGCAATTAGGGGCGTTAGGAGGGAGTAGCTCCTCCAGGGTTGTGTTATATTTTTCCCAGTTGGCTTTTCTGGGATTGATATAGTCGGTTGGTTTGGGAATATCGACGGATAATATCGTCTCGATATGCCTGTGGTCCGAGAAGGAGTGCTCTCCTAGGACTCTCCAGCTCTTGATTGTGTCCAGCAGTTTGCTTGACACTAGCGTGAGGTCAATGACCTCCTGCCGATTTTTAATTATAAATGTGGGGTCGTTACCCCGATTGCATATGAATAAATTTGAGTTCAGGATGAAGCTGAACAGTGACTCACCCCTTACATTCGTGTCCGTACTCCCCCATTGGGTGTGGTGGGCGTTGGCATCGCAACCTATAAGTAGGTCTTTGTCCGTCCTTTCGCTGTCGCTGGCTATTTTGCGAACAAGGTCGTTCGGAGGATCATCATCCTCGTGGGCCATATAGGACGCCACCAGCCTGAGATGATTCCCTTTTAGTTCTAGGCTTGCCGCCGTGTTATCGCCATTGCTATAATTATGGAGCAGAAAGATATTTAGGTGCTTTCTAGCAAGTATGTAGGTACGGATTTTACCTTCATTTTGGGATACAATGATCTTGTATTCCCTCGTCCCCAATCCACAGACCTTGCCTCCTACCACCCAAGGCTCCTGGATCAGGACTACGTCGGCTCCGCTTGCGTCTAGGCGGAGTATGAGAGCAGCCGATGCTGCTTTACAGTGGTGGAGATTTATTTGAAGGATCCTTAGGACCATCTTCAAGATTCTCCACCACCGTGATGTCCGCGTCCGAGTCATCTGAGACTCTCTCTCGGCACATTGACTCAAAGTCGAGCATCAGCTCTGTCTCTGAGGAGAAGCCTTCCTGGTCTGGCTCCAGCTCGTCGTCAGGCGCTTCGATCTCCGCAACAACATCCTGCACGTCTGGGTTGACGACAGGAAGCGCCGCGGCCGCCGCGTCCGATTTGTACACCTTGATGGTGACCGAGCTGAAGCCGAAGTTTAGCTCTCCTTTTGCTGCCTCTATCGGGCCAGCGACTCTTTATTGAGAACGAGAACTGCCTGGTTAGTCGGCCCTTGTGTCGTCTCAACCTTGGCTACCTTCCAATCTGAGGTTGGTAGTCCTGGGTTGTATCTCTGCAACATTTTGAGGATGCGTTCTGGCTCCTTAAAGGTAGCCGGCACCCAAATCCTGGCCCTCGGTCTGCTGGGCACCTCGCTCCAGTCGACTGCGACGAGTTTCGCCCCAGCATAAACCTCGCCGACCTGCGCTACCGCCGCTTTATAAAGCTTTACAGAGCGCTCGTCTTCGCAGGCAATTATCTTAACATTGCCCTGGAACCACCCCATGTCCTTGCAGACTGGCGGAGGTCCAGGGTCTTTGTCGAGGAGTTCGAAGCAGCGGTCGGCCAGTGCCGCTTCCACCCACTTCCACTGACTCCTTGGGATTCTACCCTCTGCGCTGCCTTTGTCGAGGACACCAATTAGCGTCCTCTCCTTGGCAATCTGCGCAAAGGAGACATTTGGCAGCACTCTGGAGCGCTTTGCTACCGGTCCCGGTGTCTCCTGCGAGCGCTGCCTCTTGTCTTGGGGAGCCACCTTTTTCTGTTCTAAGGTGAACTCCGGGAGCACGGCCGAAGCCCATTAAACCTTCTTCAGCCAGTCGGCAGATGGGCTGTCTTCACTGCTGGCGTGTTGCCGACGGAGTATGTGCCCTGCACTCCTCTTTTCGGCATATGTGTAGCGTCTGGCTTGGGCGCTTGTCGACGGCAAGTCAACCCCCTCCGCTTTACCAGAAGGTCGGGCAGCCGCAATATTGCTTAGCTTTCCTTCCAAGGTGTCAGCTTCGGGAGTTACCTTGCCACCCATACCGGATTCGGGATGGGACCCCCTCGGGTTCGCACAGGCACCTTCCACCTTGCAGGTATTCCCTACTATAGAGCCGGTTGGGCCAGGCCTTTGGGCCGCTGCCTTTCCGAGCTTGGGATTGCTCCCAGTTGGCATTTGGGGAGCGCCGCACTCATTTGTTTTTTTGTTGGTTTTTTGGTTTTTGTTGTTATACATCTTGTTCCCACGAGATGCAGAGAAAGGGAAAGGTCAGCCCGGGCAGAGATCCACGTTGCCCGGGTAAGGCATCATTAGAACAGGGGGCTACCAAGTCCCTGAGCCCTCCGTTAGCGACTGGGCTAGTTTTTATACCGGGCCCCCAGCCAGGCTGACTCTCGGCACGGGTCGAGTAACACACTTAGTCCGGCCCGGTGAGTTGCTATGGAGTTGCATGCCGGAACATTTTTTAGTTCAGGGCACATGAGTCGTACCTCTGACATTCCAGCAGACATTAGTGGCATATCCTTCCAATATGGGTCCAAGTCATAGTATACGATTTTGGTCCACTCAGAGGTTGCTATTCGTGATGTTCCAAGCTTCTCATTTAATATTCCAGACTTGTTTGCGAATTGTGTCACATTTATTGACTGTGACAATGCTAATGAGCAACAGCACTAATAATGTTGTTGTTAATGTAGGTAACAATTTTTTTGTTCGCTGTGTGGGTGGCTCATCGATCTCCGTGGTGTCACTGATCACGTTATGGGAACGTTTGATTGCCACATCTTCTGGAAATAGCGGTGCTAGACGAGTGATCAAGCGCTTGTATACGCCATGGTTGTCCTGTCCAGGATATGTCTTAATGATGCGACCCATTAGCATCTTCATTACTGGAAGGTTTTCTTCCTTACCAAAACTAATAAACCTTCAGGTACGCTTGGGGAAGCGGTCTTCCATTTGTGCCGAGCTTGCAATGCTCGGAGAATACTGATACTCATTGTTTCCAGAATGAATACTTTATGCGCAATACCAATTCCCAGCGCTTTACCAATGTTTTTCCGTGATGATCAACATTGATATCAGGTGGCGTTGTCAATGGTTCACCAATCAAGAAGTGTCCTGGGGTGAGCGCTGTTGTATCAGTGGGATCATTTGTCATTGGAATGATGGGTCGAGAATTACTTCAATTTCGATGATCACTGTGTTTAGTTCATCAAATGTCAATGAGGCTGTGTTGGTGGTTGTTATCAACAGCTTTTTGCTGATTTTACCGCCGCTTCCCAGAGGCCGCCAAACGATGGAGCCCTGGGAGGAATGAATTTAAAATCCACTTGCTTTTTGTTGCAATGATTCGTGATCAGAGCACTTGCCATTGAACGGAATATAGATTCTTCTAGTTCTTTAAGCTGGTTTGGGTCGTCAGCCGTCGGGTGCTATAGGGGGATAAACGGATGTCGGGTCGGCTCGTCACAACTGTAGACTCGGAAAGGGGCACAGGCGCCTCGGGTTCATGGCTTGCCCTGGATCCAAGGCGACTGTGCTCCGCGTCATAGGATACAGGTGGGCACGAGCGAACCGGCACCCGCCGTAACTGCACACACCGGCGGAAGTGCGACTATACTCTCCCCGTGAGGGCGGCTGGAAACAGGTCCTGGTACGGTCATGTCTCTGCCAGGATGCTGGCTAATTGTAGTCGGGCGGAGAGAAGAAAACTCTCAGTGAAATAACCCCAATCCAAGGTGACACTGTCATATGCCGAGGGATGCATGGCCGAGGGGGTGCTCGGTCGCTTATATGCGGACTCTGGATACCTGCCGACCTCCAGTTTTAATAAGGCTTCCCGGGGCACGCGGGCTATGCCCCGGGCGACTAACCCCTTCCCGCCTACTCGTGGGATCAAATATGCCAAATTTAAATATTAAAACAAAAAACACCGCAAAGGAGCACGGCACTCCTCCTAAAGTGCCGGAGGGAAAAGACCATCACTCTACAAACGCATCTGGGAAACCAGTGCCCAAAAAGACGGGGAAGGAGACTAAGTCGGTCCACCGTCTCGAGGCAGCAGGCGCTGTGAGGAGAGGACCGAAAAGCCAATCGGGCCAATCCACGTCGGGGGGCCCCAAGGGCGTGAAGTGGGAGGACATCCCCAGCAAGCCGAGGGCCAGAGCGTGGGTCTCGGCGAAGCCTGCAGAGCCGGATAAGATTCTCCGGATTCTGCAGGTCTGCAACCCCCACCTTCCCACTGCCGATTGGAAGGTGGCCAAAGTAGAGGAGAGCAACGGGCAGAGGCGCCAAATCATCCTCGTCCTGATCGAGGAGTCGGTCAGACTTCTCCACGACACGGAGGGCGCTGTGGACTACGGCTACAAGAAGGTAGTCGTAGTACCGTACAAGTCCGACTCCAAAGGCATGCAGCCGACGGTCGAGCCAGACCTGGAGCCCCCGGAGATCCCTAGTATGGAGATCAAGCCGGCGGTGTCAGACGTGGCATCAGTGGTGTCGGATGACATCCTAGATGGTTACGTGTCAGACGTGAGCGATCTCACTAGGGATCTCAAACACATCGGGGTCGTGGAGGAGTTGGACTCTTCGGAGAGCGACCACGACAGGACAATGGTGGAGGTGAACCTCAAGAATGTGACTGATACTCCTGCAGATAAACCTCCACCATTGTAAGGCAGCATGCGCTGCTCCCCTGCTCCACCTAGCCAAGGGTGGAGCCGACATAGTCCTCATTCAGGAGCCCTGGATCCTCGGAAACAGGGTCTCTGGTCTGAGGACTCCTGACTATAAGCTATACGTAGCTGACTCCGCAGGTAAAACTCGCACCTGCATCCTTGCAAAAAGATATTTGCATTTATTTTTGCTCCCAAATTTCAGCAATGAAGACCAAACAGCAGTGAGCCTCGAAGGCCAGGGGTGCTCACTGAGAATCTGCTCCACGTACATGGGTCACGACCAACCAGACCCCCCTCCACAGGCGCTCAGGGCTCAGGCGCTAATCACCGACTGCGAGGCCAAGGACACCGGCCTAATCGTAGGGTGCGACGCCAATGCACACCACTGCCAGTGGGGAAGCACTGACACCAACGAAAGGGGTGAGTACCTTTTCAACTATTTACTGACCACTCAGATGGTCCTTTTAAATAGGGGGAGTGATCCCACCTTCATTATTAAAAACCGCAAGGAGGTCCTGGACCTCACACTTGCCTCTCATGAGTTACACGGGAACATCGTATCCTGGAGGGTCCTGGAAGAGCACTCCTTCTCGGACCACAGGTACGTGGAAACCGTATTCTCTTTTTCACTACCGAGACCAGCTCAATTTCGGAACCTTAGGCGGACAAACTGGGCTCGGTACTCAGACCACCTCTGTCGTGTTCTCCCTGAGACTCCACCTGAGGAGGAGATCTCCAGGGAAGCCACGACTCATCTTGTGAAACTATTTACCGACGCCTGCAATGTATGCTCGATAAATCCTGCCCCTCTAGCAAGAGCAGAGGCCGGAAGAAACCTGAATGGTGGAATCCGAAACTGAGGGAACCCCGGAAAGCCTCCCGAAGACTCTTCAATAAAGCTAAGGCTGAAAACGCTGAGCAGAACTGGGCCGACTACAAGACCAGTCTGTCAGTTTACAATAAAGAACTGAGGAAAGCCAAACGCGCCTCATGGCGTAAGTTCTGTAGCGACATTGAGAATAACTCGGAAGCCTCGCGCTTGCGCAAAGTTCTCTCGAAGACTACACCCACTCTGGGCTACCTGAAGAACGCCGACCAATCATGGACAACGTCCAGCAATGAGTCGCTAAATCTTCTCCTTAACACCCACTTTCCCGGCTGCGATGAAAACAGACCACACTACATCGCGGCTCCCTCCGTTGCCTCAAGTGTTATCATGAACCTGCTAAGCCAGGAGAACATTTCTTGGGCAATAAAAAGCTTCAAACCATACAAATCCGCGGGACCAGATGGCATCATCCCTGCCCAACTGATTCACGCTGGACAAAAAGGCACTAATTGGCTCAAGGATATACGAGGGAATCTTCTCCCATGGATATATCCCGGAAACCTGGCTTCATACCAAAGTCGTCTTCATCCCCAAGGCAGGCAAGCCTTCGCACACTGCCCCCAAAGATTTCAGACCCATAAGTCTATCGTCCTTCCTTCTGAAGACGATGGAACGGCTTTTGGGGATGCATCTCACGGTAAATATTCCGCCTAGTCTATTCTCAGACTCCCAGCATGCCTATCGGAAAGGAAGATCCACCGAAACGGCCCTACACACGATCACATCGATCATAGAAGCGTCCCTCAACTGTAAGGAGTACACCCTGGTAGCCTTCCTGGACATAGAAGTCGCCTTTAATAACATCCTACCGACCGCCATCACGGGTGCACTGACGGAACTGGGGGTTGACTCCCGGACGGTGAGCCTGATCGATCAGATGCTACAATGCAGGACGGTTGAGGCATCACTGGGGACGTCAACGTCCACCAGATTTGTCAGTAGAGGCACCCCGCAGGGCGGAGTCCTCTCGCCCCTCCTATGGAACGTGGCAGTGAACGAACGAGGGGGGTGGCTGCCGCGTGGTGGCGTATGCAGACGATGTTGCTATAGCATTCTCGGGTAAATTCCCGCAGACGCTGTGTGAGTGCCTGACAAGCACTCTCATGAAGATGTCAAAATGGGCAGACAAATGCGGTCTAGGCGTCAACCCGTCTAAAACGGAACTGGTGCTCTTCACTAGGAAGTACAAAGTCCCGGCACTGATTCCCCCAAGACTATGTGGGGAAGCGCTAATCTTCAGCAACAACGCCAAGTATCTTGGTCTAATCCTCGATAGAAAGCTCGATTGGAAATTGAGCATAGAGGATAGAGTAAAGAAGGCCACAGTAGCCCTCTATACTTGCAGGAAATCCATCGGACTAAAATGGGGAATGACCCCCTATATAGTTGACCGCCATCATACGACCGATTATGCTCTATGGAGTGGTGGTATGGTGGCCAGCCTTAGACAGAAGGACATGCCTCAATAAACTCAGCAGAGTTCAACGCATGGCAGAGCTATGCATAACTGGCGGGCTACGCACTACTCCAGGGGAAGCCCTGGATACTGTGCTGGACCTCCTCCCTGTTGATCTCATGGGAAAGAAGGTGGCAACACTTTCTGCCCTCAGAATGAGAGAAGCCAGACTGTGGAAGGTGTCCGCGGTTGGGCACTCGGGACTCCTGATGAGACTCCCGCAATTACAAAAGAGGACAGATTACTGTAATCCTAGTGATCACCTCTCGACGCCCTTCCAGGTATCAATCGCACCTAGGGAGGACTGGGAGATGGGCGAACCAGGACCTGCAAATGCGGTTCACTTCTACACTGATGGCTCAAAGCTAGACGGCCGCGTGGGAGGCGGAGTCTACTGCAGCGAGCTGAACATCAGTCATTGCTTCAGGCTCCCGGATCACTGTAGTGTGTTCCAAGCGGAGGTTGAAGCCATCAAGGAGGCCATTTCTGTAGTCTCCAAACTACGTCTAGACACGCACTTAGTGTGCGTCTTCTCGGACAGCTAGCTATCAAAGCTCTAGGCTCAATATTGTCGAACTCAGCGACTGTAAATGACTGCCGCAGGTCTCTGCACGAGATCGCAGAGCAGTTAGATCTCTTCCTTATATGGGTCCCCGGCCACAGGGACATCGAGGGGAACGACGCCGCCGACGAGCTAGCCAGGCAGGGTACTACGATTCCTCTCCTATCGGAGAGGGAGCAAGTAGCGATGCCCTTGGCTACGTGCAGGCTCCTAACGCACGAATTGTTCGAGCAAAATGCCAATAGGAGATGGCAGCAAACCGTTTCCTGTAAAGTCTCAAGATTGATATGGCCATATCGATCGAAGAAGCGCTCAGCAGAGCTGTATAAACTCAGCAGAGCACAGTTCTCTGCAGTTACTAGAGCCATTACGGGACACTGGCAGATCGGCACTCATGCCTCTAGACTGTCAATCCCTCATAACGACTTCTGCAGGAGTTGTCGCGACGAGGAGGAGGAGGAATCGGTCCTCCACTTCTTCTGCCATTGCCCAGCCCTTGGAAATCGTCGTCTTCGTATTCTCGGGGCCGCTTTACTCATTGATATTTCGGACCTGTCCGAAATCAAACCAGGGACCTTGTCCAAATACATCCAAGCCACCGGATGGGACTGCCCTTAATTTGCAACAGCCTGTTTCTCCACGGTTTCTAGGCACTGGGAAGGGGCACACGCCCATGCGGCACCACAACGGACCTTCTACAGGTCCAAGTGAGCTTGGGAGGGTTTCATCACTCTCCCAGGCTACCGCCTGAACCTAACCTAACCTAAGCTGGTTTCTTGCACCCACAAAGTTCGTTGCATTGTCGCAATGAATAGTTTGGCACTTCCCACGTCTACTTAAGAATCGACGCAGGGCGGCCAAGAATGCATCTTTGGTCAGGTCGCTTACCAGCTCCAGGTGCACTGCCTTTGTGGAAATGCAGCAGAACCTAGCGATGTATGCCTTATCTGGTCTTTTGCCTCGGATCTTATGGTGGATCGAGATTGGTCCACAGTAGTCGACGCCTGCATTAAAAAACGGACGTGCTTGTGTGACTCGTTGTGCTGAGAGATTGCCCATGATTTGGTGCATCAGCTTTGGTCTAGCCTTGGTGCATCTAACACAGGTGTGAATGATGCTTCTAGCCATTGTCTTGCCATTGATGATCCAATATTGTTGTCTTGCAATTGCCCTTAATGCTTGAGCTCCACAATGCATGTTCTCCTCATGTAGTTCCCGTAAGATCATTTTGACGATTGGTTCATTGTATGGCAGCAAAACTGGGTGTTTTGCGTTGTATGACAGTAGAGCTTCTTCAAGTCTATCACCAACTCGGATGAGCTCATCGTCTCCTAGGAAGGGAGATAACGATATGATCGAGCTCTTTCTATCCACAGTCTTATAGCGTTGAAACTCTTTTAACTCTGCTGTAAACTCGACTTGATTATAGGAGGAGTTTACAGGATCGCAGGATTATAGCGCGGGCATGAGTCAGTTCTTCTGCGCAGAGCGTCGTGGTGTGCGCTCTGTTGGTTTTGTAGCAGAAGCGAAACATATATGCCACAATACGTTGCAGTTTGTGAAACGAGTTGCTATGTCTGCATGTATACAATTTTTCCCCAAGTGTGCTGGGTGTGATTGGCAACCTTACATGCTTAGCCCTTCTCTCAAGATTGCTGGGTTCTATGTTGGGTGCCTTCGTCCATTTGTCTCGAGATCCGTACAGGAAAACTGGTCCATATAACCACAGATTGCGATCTGTCAGTCTGCTTGCTGGGATCCCTCTCGACAGGACATCGGCTGCGATGTTGGCCGATGAGACATGACGCCATTGTAACTGGTTTGTTATGCCTGGATTTTGGCTATTCGATTTGCCACAAAGGTATGGTATGTGGATGACGATGCGTTTATCCAGGATAACACAACGGTGGAATCACTCCAAAAACATCCTGAAACCGTGTTAATCTCCATGTGCAGATCCTGTCGGACTCGGTTTGTGAGCTCAGCACCGAGGACTGCAGCACACAGTTGGTAACCGTGATAGCGATTGTTTGTCTTACTGACACTTGGTTGTTTTTGTATGTAGCGCGTACATATACAGCTGCGCCATGTGCTCGTTCTGATGCATCTACAAACGTATGGAGTTCTTGTGTAACTAGAATTTTTCCATCGTAGATATGCCGGGGAATTTGCATTTTGTTCAATGTTTGTAAGACGTCCCGGTATTCTTTCCATTCGATTTGGTGTTGTGATGGTAGTTCGTCATCCCAATCCAGTTTGAGCTCCCAAAATTTTTGCATGAAGTTTTTTTCCTTTACTTCCACCGGTGCAAAGAGTCCTAGTGGGTCAAAGATTTGGGCCAGTTCGGAACATACATCCCTTTTGGTGATGCCTGTAGCTTGGCTTTCCTGTGTTCGTCCACACAATTTATCCTTCTTAGGCACCCAGATGAGACCCAGAGCTTTCACGCTGTAGTGCTCTAGTGTCTCTCCTAGTTTGACATCGCTTACAATATCCTCTTTGGGGATTCCTTGGAGAAGTGTCTTATTGTTAGAGCACCACTTACGCAATTTGAATACGGACGGTAGCAATATCTTATTTAGTTCTTGTCGAACATGAATTGCCTCTTGAATAGTGTTTAATCCAGTTAGACAGTCGTCAACGTAGAAATCGGTTTTTAATGTTGATGTTCCTACTGGTAGGATGTATTATGTTGCCAAATGATCCAGACATTTCGTTGCTAGGAACGGAGCACTGTTTGCAGGCGATAGTACCTGAGATCTTCGGAAGGGTTGTTTCTCTAGACTACCATCTGATCGAATTGATCCTCCGGACTAGTCCACACTTGCCGAAAAAAGATGTACCTTTCTTTTCTATGGCTGCTGTGTCCCTCCTCGAAGGCTATCCTCATTCGATTAATAACAAATATTCGAACCAAGCGCACATAAATTCGGTAAAATATCAACGCATAAACGTTGGGTTTGATTCGAAACGCTTGAACGAAAGCACTTCGAACCGTTCTAAGCGAACGCTACCAACAGCCAAGCATTGGCTCGACGTATCAAGTTTGAACCACGTTCGACACGATACGAAGCGTGCGATGCGCAAAACGCTAAGCGCGCGCAGAAATACGTATGTAAGTTAAAACAACGTTTGATCCGAAAACCATGCGGCAAAAAATGTTTGGAGCGTATTGGGAAAGCAAACAGACAAACGATGCTCCAGTTAACTCACCAAGTATAAGAGACCGAAATGATCGCTTCTTGACACACGAACGAAACACAAGCTGAGCGAGGCCAGCAAAAGAGGCCGATATGACAAACGAAGCTGCGAAAGCAATCTACGAAACGAAACGACAAGCTGTGATCAGGGTAAAGACCGAATGCGACAATAAACAGACGCGTATGTGAGGCATTAACGAGATGAATTTTTTAAGAGAACGGCCATGAGCATCAGCTTACCGCTGCAAGGGTCAATGTTTTCTCCAATTGAAAGACGAAATATTGCACCTGTGTGTGTGTAGGAAGCTGGGTTGCATATGGTACATAAACCGTCTGCAGTTTTGTCGTCGCCTCTAGAACTTGATCCAGTTGGACTGCGGAGTGTATATTTTACGGTGCGCAAGGGAGGGTCTGAAGACACGGCTACAGCCTCTGATGATTGCGATGGAAGATTAGTGACAGGCAGTTATGGTAACGTTGCTGATACTGACTTTATTGATAAAATTGATTCTTATTTATAGGTAACAAAAGGTACAAAAGTGCTGAGTCTGTAAAATATATGTTTGTGTATTATGGATACATAATACGGCTACAGCCTCTGATGATTGCGATGGAAGATTAGTGACAGGCAGTTATGGTAACGTTGCTGATACTGACTTTATTGATAAAATTGATTCTTATTTATAGGTAAAAAAAGGTACAAAAGTGCTGAGTCTGTAAAATATTTTTATTTATTTATTTATTTATTTACAGCGAGGTTAGAGTTAAAACTATTAACCTAGCTTATTAATGATAGCACTGGTTACTACGACCTTCGGCTATGTTGTTATTATGTTATGCTTATTATATTATGTTTATTATATGTGAGATGTATTCCATAGGTTTTATATTAGAGTTAGATTAATGGATATAAGTTGGTTTCTTTTAGATATTTTATGATTAGGTCTATTTCAGTTTTAGTTGGGTTAGAGAGGAATGTCAGTGGATTATTGTTAGCGAAGATTTTGAAACGTATGTCTGTGAGTTGTGAGGATGGGCAGTCTTTGAGTAGGTGTTCTATAGTTACTGGAACGTTGTTCAGGCAATGCGTACAAGTATTTATTTTGGTTGGGTCTAGGTAATGTTGGTGAGTTATTCTTGTATGTCCTAGTCTTAGTCTAATTATTTTTGTTTGTTTTATCCTTGATGTGGTGTTTTGGTCTAGTCTTTTGGTGAATTTGTCGGCTGTTATTTGGTTGGGATTGATAAATTGATACCAGTTCGATGTTTGTTCTAGTTTTATAAGTTTGTCTTTAAGCATTTTTGTCTTGAGGTGTTTATTAATGTCTGATATATTGCTATTGTGTGTGTATGTAAGGGGCATTGTTGAAGCTGATTTTGCTTTTTGGTCTGCTAGTTCATTTCCTTTTATGTTTTTATGACCTGGGATCCAGAGTAGTTTTATTTTTGGGTGTAGTTGCATTAGAAGAGATCTATTTTAGATTCGTAATAGTTGAAGTTATCGGGGTTGCCTATGGCTTGAAGAGAGGATAGAGAGTCTGAGCATATCATATATTTCCCGCGCATAGATTTGACAATTTGTATTGCCTCGAATATGGCTATGATTTCGGCAGAGTAAATTGAAGAAAAATTTTGTAGTAAGCCCACTTTTAAGGTGTTTTTTTTCAGTTGTGATTGCAAATGATGTGGTACTTATGGTTTTGGATCCATCCGTAAACAGAAAGGTGTGATCATTAAATTGGTTTTTGATGGTAAGAAAGTGTTGTTGGTATATAGAGTCGTGTGTATTATTTTTGTCTAGTTTTTCAAGTTCGGTATTTATGGTATTTGGTTGGAATTTCCAGAAAGGTAGCTTAGTTTTTATTTCGGGTTTTATGAGAAGGCTTATGTTTTGTTTTTTGCAATGTTGTAGAGAGTAAGTTATTGCTGAAGGTATTTTGTTGTTGAAGTGGATTCTGCTTTGGAGGGACTTTGAGATTTTGTGAAGAGGTGAGTTGTTTGGAAAATAAAGGTTTTTTATTAGTTTGGCTTGTAGAAAGTCACGTCGATCTGCAACTGTGTTTATGTTAGCTTCCATTAAAAGATTTGTAATCGGGGTTGTCCTGAATGCTCCCAAAGCTATCCTTACTGCACAGTTTAGAATGGTTTGAATTTTTTTAAGCCAAGTTATTGAGGAATTGCCGTAAAATACTAGTCCGTAGTCAATTTTAGAAACTATTATTGCTTTTGTGATTGATATTAGTGTATGCGTATTGCAATTGAACTTGTTACTGGAGAGACATTTTATTATATTAATTTTGTTTGAGAGAGAGCTAGCTAAGTCTTCTATGTGTCTAGTCCATCTATATTTTGAATCGAATGTGAGTCCTAATATTTTTAAGTGGTCTACGCTCGGAATGTTTAGGTTTCTCGTTGTTATTGTGCATTTACAGTTATGTTTACGGCATATATGTAAGTGTTTGCATTTATCAAATGATAAGGATGAGCCTGAAAACGAACACCATTCGTCGATTTTTTGGAATAGATCATCGAGATTGAAATTTTCTTGGGTTTGGTTTTTTTTAAATTTGACAATAATATGAAAATCGTCAGCATAGGCTGTGAATGTGAGATTTCGTTGGATAGTAATGAGGTTTGCTAGTTTATTATATGCTATTAAGAATATAATAACTGATATCGGTGATCCCTGGGGGATTCCGTTATGCAGAGGAAAAGTGCTCGATAGGTTGTTTGCTACGCGACATTTGATTTTTCTCTTGCTCATAAAATTAATAATATAGTTAAGTATTTTTGGGCCGATGTTCCATTCTTGGAGTTGCTTAGTTATTGCATGTAGTCCAATTTTGTCAAAGGCTTTATTGAAATCTAATGATACTATTGACAAATGTTGTTTGTGGGATAATGCATCAGTTATCAGATGATCTAAGTACGCTAGATTGTCTGTAACTGATTTTCCACGTTTGGTTTCAACCAACTTGATTTGTGTGTATATGTTTGTTTGTAGTAACAAACCACCACAACCTCTTGGCTATGATTTTGTCTAGGACTTTTGCGAAGCAAGAGTTTAGAGAAATCGGGCGGTATGAGGTTATTGATGTTTTGATGTAGCCGGGTTTGGCTATTGGTATAACAAGACCTATTTTGTAAGCTTGAGGTATATAGTTATTAAGTATATTATTGTAGTGTTTTAAAATTCGATCCTTAACTGCTGGGGATGTATTTGCAATCATTGGGTAGGAGATTCGATCAATACCTGGTGTATGGCCCTTTAAGCTTGAGAGTGCGGAGGAAAGTTCTATGGAAGTGATATCTGATTCTATTTTCTGTGCAGATTGCGATGGAGGAGAGCTTTGATATGTTGAAATTGAATATTTGTTGTTAGTGAACATGGATGAGAAGTTGGAATCTTTGGACTGATCAGACCAGTATTCGGCAAATGAATTGGCAATGGAGGGGTTATCTGAAGTTGGCTGTAAAGTGGTCGGATGGATAATTGTATGGATGTTTTTCATATTATTCAGTCCACAAAAGCGTCTTATATTTGACCAGGTTTGACTTGTCTTTGTTTGTGGTTGGATTTCTGAAGTAAAAGAGGAAAGTGACTTATTTTTTGCAGATTTAATTTCTTTTTTAAATTTTGCCGCTGCTTTTCGAAATCTAATGATGTTTGTAGTTGTAATGTGTTTTTTTAGTTTGTTCCATGCTTGTTTTCTTTCGTTGTTGAGAGTTTGCAGTCCATTGTTCCACCAGGGAACGTTTCTGGGATAGTTTTTAATTGATGTTTGTGGGATGGTAAGATGGGCGCTTTGTAGTAGAATTTTATTTAGACATGATGATTCTTTATTGATATTGTTTGAGGGCGAACTTTTTGTATTAAAGTAGTCAGTTTTGTCCTTAAATGCATCCCAGTTGGCTGAGTTTATTTTGAAGATTGGGTTGTTTTGTGTTTTATTCTGTTTGTTATTGTTAAAGAGTGTAATGAGGATAGGGAAATGGTCACTTCCGTGAAGGTCGTCGATGATTTTCCAGTTAGCGTATTGGAATAAGTCTGGAGAGCAAAATGATAGGTCAATATGTGTGTATGTATTGTGTGTGGTAAAGTGTGTGGGGGATTTGTCGTTTAAGAGTATAAAGTTGGTGTTATTTAGGAATTTGGCTACTGTATTGCCTCTTGCGTTATTTTTTGGTGAGCCCCAAAGTTTGCTCCAACTGTTGAAATCACCTAAAATAAGTGAGCTTGAGTTATTGCTGAGAACATTGTGTAGGTTACTTTCGTTAAAATTTTGGCTTGGCGATATGTATGCAGAAATTATTTTAAATTTTTTCTTCGATTCAACTTCAATAGCAGTTGCATCGAAGTCAGTTTGTAAATGTATTTCCTTTGATTCGATTGAGTTGTGTATGAGGACTGCTGCTCCCCCAAAATTGGGTGAGTAGTTTTTAGCGTAAAGTGAGAAGTTGATAGGAATGGGTATATTGTGAATATTAAATAGATGCGTTTCTTGTAATGCAATTATATGCGGCTGGTATTGTTTAATAATAATTTGTAGTTCATTATAGTTGTTTATGTAGCCTCGAAGGTTCCATTGGATTATTGTCAGAGTCATTTTTTTGAGTTTTTATCTCTTGAGTGCTGGTTATTTGGGTTGTTTTTACTTGATCTGTTAGTTTTAGTCGGATTCTATTTCCATTGAGCAGTTGTTGCTACTCAAGGCGTCAGTATTGGGGTTCTTCTGTCTTGTTTTTTTGCTGCTTGAGCTTTTTAATTTGTCCGCAGCCTTAATTGCTGCTAGTCTGCGCTTAGAGGTAGTTAGTGGTAGAATTTTTACAATGTTAGAGGTTGTGCTGTTTTTATGGGAATTTGATAGGGTGTTTATCTTACTGTCTATTTCTGAGTCGATATCAGAGTACGATACAGTTTGGCGTTTGGATGTGGATGCTTGCTGGGGGTGTTGTTGTTTTTGTGATGCTGTGTGTTGTTGTTGTGGTGTTGTGTGTTGTTGTTGTGATGCTGTGTATTGTTGTTGGGAATGCGTAGAGGCCTGTGTGGTTTTGGTGACTGAAGAGAATAAGTGGGGTGTATTATCTGTGTTCCGTGTCCGTAGTATTGAGAGGGCTGTTTTGTTGTCGCATTTGTTCGTGGTTTTAATTGCTTGGAGTTCGTATTGAGTGATAAAGATAGGGCATTTTTTGCTGGTGGAGTTATGTGGGTTCGAAGAGTGCTGGTCGTTATTGCAGTTAATGCAGTGCTGGGTTTTGTTACATTTCTCTTGTGTGGTCGTGTCAATGTGAAAGTCCTCTCCGCAATTGAAGCAAAGTTTTTTGTTTTTGCAGAATTTTTGGAGGTGTCCAAACTGGAAGCAATTGTTGCATTTCATTGGAAGTGGTATATATTGTCTGACTTGGGCTCTTTGGTATCCAATCATTATGTACTCCGGTAGGGTTAGTAGGTTGAATGTTAATATGCAGACGCCAGTCTCTTTAAGAGATCCGTTTTCTCTTTTCAAAATTTTCTTTACTTCGGAGACCTGTTGGTGCGCAAGTTCTAATTGGATTTCGTCTTCATCAATGCCTCTTAAATCGTTAGAGTAAACGACGCCCTTTGAGTAGTTAAGAGAGTTGTGTATTGTGACGTTGACGTTGATGTCGCTTGCAAGAGATTTTAGGTGTATTAGTTTTTTCGCTTGTATGTTTGTTTTCGTCTTTATCAAAATTGTTCCGTTTCTTATTTTTTTGCACATTTCGACTTCACCTCCACAGGTGTAGTCAACTTGTTTTTTTATGAGAAAGGGGGATACCAAGTTGAGGTCTTTGTTGGGATCTGTTCTCGAGATGTTGACGAATTTCGGTCCAGGTGTTTGTAGAAGGGTTTCAATTTGGGGAGAGAGACTAGGCCCTCGATCTGGGGGGTCCCCCATTACGGCGCCTCTGGTTTTGATTCCGTTAGGTTGTCACTTAATTGAATATTTGTGTTTGTTACTGTTCTAGTTATAATTGTTGGTAGTTGTTGGTGATTCTGCTTTGTGCAAGGTTTTGCGATGAGCTTTTAGTTAGCGTAGGCACGTTCGATCTCTATGAGAGTAGTTTTGTGACTGTCTGTAAAATATATGTTTGTGTATTATGGATAATTTTAGTGTCTGGAGGGCAATTGCGACATTGTGATGGTCAGCAATTACACCGCTGTCTTCGCCCTCTGCGGAGAGAGTGCATTGTCAGCAGAGCTCACTGCAGTGGCTAGTTGTCGTGAGGTATTATATTAAATGTTAAATAGAAAACTGTGTCACGGTGTCACTGTGTTATGCCAACGGATATCATAAAATATTACTTATGCATATTTTTGCAACTGAACAGCACCCAAGCACCGAAAGAGGTGGTAAAATTTTGGCGTTGGAGCGTTATGATACTCTTTCTCATATAGAAAGCGACACACGAATATTAAACCGTTTGGGCATGTCATACATACATACATTTACATATGAACTGTTCAATGCCAAGCCAATAGGTATTTTTGCTATTATTTTAGCCGCTATTGCTTTGGCATTGTTACCTGATTGTCGGAAGAATCCATTTCCCTGGGCATGGGCAGGTCAGTATTAATTCTATGTCTTGGTTATGGCACTATGTTATTCCTTCTCCGATAGTTTTCTGGCGACGAAGTGTTATTTTATACGACGCGAAACATGGTTATTCGCAAACAGCTTTCTGGTCCAAAACGAAAATGCGATCACGAAAGTTAATCCCAAGGTCTCTGCTCGGGCGCCATGTAGAATCTTGCGATCAAATATTGGTAATTGCCTTTAATCAGGCTGCGGACGCGGGGGACTAGCGGGATGGACAAGAGCTGCTTGCGGCGGAGACGAAACAAATAAAAAGGCATGACCGTTCTTTATCAATGTGAGATTGCGACTCTCTCTCCATTTATTACCCTAAGCTATGCTGCAAGTGGCCTGGGGTGAGTACCTCTCCGTCGTTGGGATCTGGGCTGGCCGGAGTGAGTGGTCTGGAGTTCAGTATGGCCTCTGCTTCGGCCAGCACCGTCCGAACCTCGCTCTTCGTGAGGATGACGATTTGTTACGCCGGTTTGACCGCCGCCTCCCACAAACCGTCGAAGTGCGGTGCTTGTGGGGGAATGAATTTCCACTCCATCCCTTGCTCCGCTGCGAACGTCCGCAGGCTGTGCTGCTACTCCTCTAACGCTTCCTGCAGCTTCCTCAGCTCGTTCCGGGCTCTGACGAAGTTGGTCCCGTTGTCGGAATATATCCTCTGCGGAACGCCGCGTATTGCGATGAAGCTTTTAAAAGATATAAGAAAGCATTTAGTGGACAAGTCTGGGACAAGCTCTAAATGAACGGCCTTCGAAGCGAAACAAACAAATACCGCGATATACATTTTGACGGGCGGACGTCCTCAAATCCGAAGCGAGAAGTTAATAGGACCACAAAAATCCACCCCACAAATCATTAATGGACAACGTCTCTAAACCTGTCTGCCGGTAGATTTCCCATGATCTGACTCATTATTTTGGTTTGTAGCGAAAACAATGGATGCATCTCCTAACTATCCTAGTGCATTCCCGACGTGCATTTGCAAACCAAATCTCCTGTCTCAGCAGACTGACCAGTGTCTTTGCATGACAATTTTTGAAGTGCAAATTCCTCAAAAACAGTTTGACTAAGTAACTCTTGGCGGGCAGTATAATTGGAAACTTGGCCTCAAGTGGCACAGGCGAAAACTTGATAAGCGAAAACGTTCTCCCTTTTTCAGACATCTTTTGGACCATCCTTTGCAGGCTTGGCGGCCGAGCCTGTCCTTTTTTCAACTGTTTAAGCTCCTGCGGAAAGACACTTCGTTGAACCAGTTCCATCAATTTGAGGGACGATTGCTGCAACTCCTTTACAGTCAACTACGTGGAGAGCTCTCTTTGACTATCGATGTTTAAAAAACAGTGGGTGGGTTAGTGGGTTACAATAGGCAAATACTCGAAATAATTTTGTATTCGACGAAAAACGAGCAAATACCTGATTGGGAAATGAGTCCTCAACACCAATTAAAACTTGTGCGGACTTTTTTACCTCCGACTCCCTTACATCGGCTGGGATGTTAAAATGCGAGTTCTCTGGCCAACAGTGCTCAGGCTCACATACAAATTTAGGACCTTCTAGCCAAATTGACTCCAAGAGTTCAGGGACGTCGCATCCACGAGAAGCCAAGTCTGATGGATTTGACAAGGCACATGACGCCATGTAATCCCTTCTGATAACTCCTGAATTGTGGATACCCTATTTGACACAAAAACAGCTCGCGACGATGGCGGAGTCTTTATCCAATGTAGCGTTATTTCGGAGTCCGTCCAGAAATAAACGCTCTCGATTCTGCAATTGTCAAGAATTTGTTTGACGTAGGACCAAAATTGAGCCAAGAGAGTAGCGGCGCATAGTTCAAGCCTTGGTAAGGTTTTCGTCTTTAGTGGAGCAACTCTAGCTTTTGCTGCCATCAATCGACAACAGACTTGACCACTTTCGATTGCTAGATTATAAAGGCAACAGCCGTATGCTTTACTTGGAATGCTACCTTGGAATGGTCACTGCGTGAAGAGTCCGCAAATTCTTCCTAATAACTTCCCAACCTGAATGAAGTCCATCGGAATCGCTTTATCCCATTCCACTTCCGTTAACATTTCATCCAAATGAAAGCGGAATGTGTCTGCATTTGGACTCCATCGCATACCTAAGGCTTTGGTCGAATCGGTATCATTGAAGTTAAGGGATGTTTCCATATTGATTCCTTCAGCTAGTTGTGGATGTTTTGAAAACCATTTAGACAGCTGGAAGCCACCTTAATTTAGGATTTCGGACACTTGATTATACATCACATTCAACGTGTCAATTTCATTGGCTTGTGTTGGCATTGTCGTCCACATAAAAATCGTTGCAAATTATGTCGAAACCGATCTCAAATGTGTCTCTATAAAGAACTCCAAGTTCTTGCAAGCAACGGATGGCAAGAAATGAATCTTTGACCTGCGAGCCTAAGTCCAATAGTGTGCTCTTGCGAACTGAACTTGGCCAAACCAATCGAACTCGAACCACTGCTGTGGCCAGGATGACGTGCTCGGGCTCAATGGAAACACGTTCAACCTGCGCAGTATGTGACGAAGCCTGAACTCTAATGGCCTGACCTTGCTAGTCCGAGCTCTGATTTGCATTCGAAACGTCATATCTATGCAATAGTGTGTGTTAGCCCTGTGAACAAACTCTGCACTTAGAGGATGTGCACTGGAAAACTCTATGACCAGATAGAAGGCAATTAATGCACAGCTGCTTGCCCTTTGCGAAAAGGGCCTTCGAATCTTTGACTTTGCATCTGAGATTTGGAATGTATCGTTGTATCGTTCTTAAAGCTTCATTGGACAATCACGAAATGAGATGGTTGAATTTCTCAATATTGGACAACGACCGGTCGTAGTCTACCAAACTTTCGAGCAAATTAATAAACTGTTTACATTCCGCGTGCTTGCCGCTGAACTTTGGCTACTTTAATTTTGGCAAATTATAACGGTGCTGCACGGGAACTAAATTTCCTCGTGGTTGGAAAGACCTGTTTGGCGCTGCCGATATGTATAACGCCTTAGTAATCTGGGACAAGCTCTAAATGAACGGCCTTCGAAGCGAAACAAACAAATACCGCGATATACATTTTGACGGGCGGACGTCCTCAAATCCGAAGCGAGAAGTTAATAGGACCACAAAAAACCACCCCACAAATCATTAATGGACAACCTTCTCTAAACCTGTCTGCCGGTAGATTTCCCATGATCTGACTCATTATTTTGGTTTGTAGCGAAAACAATGGATGCATCTCCTAACTATCCTAGTGCATTCCCGACGTGCATTTGCAAACCAAATCTCCTGTCTCAGCAGACTGACCAGTGTCTTTGCATGAAAATTTTTGAAGTGCAAATTCCTCAAAAACAGTTTGACTAAGTAACTCTTGGCGGGCAGTATAATTGGAAACTTGGCCTCAAGTGGCACAGGCGAAAACCTGATAAGCGAAAACGTTCTCCCTTTTTCAGACATCTTTTGGACCATCATTTGCAGGCTTGGCGGCCGAGCCTGTCCCTTTTTCAACTGTTTAAGCTCCTGCGGAAAGACACATCGTAGAACCAGTTCCATCAATTTGAGGGACGATTGCTGCAACTCCTTTACAGTCAACTACGTGGAGAGCTCTCTTTGACTATCGATGTTTAAAAAACAGTGGGTGGGTTAGTGGGTTACAATAGGCAAATACTCGAAATAATTTTGTGTTCGACGAAAAACGAGCAAATACCTGATTGGGAAATGAGTCCTCAACACCAATTAAAACTTGTGCGGACTTTTTTACCTCCGACTCCCTTACATCGGCTGGGATGTTAAAATGCGAGTTCTCTGGCCAACAGTGCTCAGGCTCACATACAAATTTAGGACCTTCTAGCCAAATTGACTCCAAGAGTTCAGGGACGTCGCATCCACGAGAAGCCAAGTCTGATGGATTTGACAGTGAAGGCACATGACGCCATGTAATCCCTTCTGATAACTCCTCAATTGTGGATACCCTATTTGACACAAAAACAGCTCGCGACGATGGCGGAGTCTTTATCCAATGTAGCGTTATTTCGGAGTCCGTCCAGAAATAAACGCTCTCGATTCTGCAATTGTCAAGAATTTGTTTGACGTAGGACCAAAATTGAGCCAAGAGAGTAGCGGCGCATAGTTCAAGCCTTGGTAAGGTTTTCGTCTTTAGTGGAGCAACTCTAGCTTTTGCTGCCATCAATCGACAACAGACTTGACCACTTTCGATTGCTAGATTATAAAGGCAACAGCCGTATGCTTTACTTGGAATGCTACCTTGGAATGGTCACTGCGTGAAGAGTCCGCAAATTCTTCCTAATAACTTCCCAACCTGAATGAAGTCCATCGGAATCGCTTTATCCCATTCCACTTCCGTTAACATTTCATCCAAATGAAAGCGGAATGTGTCTGCATTTGGACTCCATCGCATACCTAAGGCTTTGGTCGAATCGGTATCATTGAAGTTAAGGGATGTTTCCATATTGATTCCTTCAGCTAGTTGTGGATGTTTTGAAAACCATTTAGACAGCTGGAAGCCACCTTAATTTAGGATTTCGGACACTTGATTATACATCACATTCAACGTGTCAATTTCATTGGCTTGTGTTGGCATTGTCGTCCACATAAAAATCGTTGCAAATTATGTTGAAACCGATCTCAAATGTGTCTCTATAAAGAACTCCAAGTTCTTGCAAGCAACGGATGGCAAGAAATGAATCTGGAGCCGTTCCGTAGGTGACAGTATTTAAACGCAAAGTCTGTACCTCATCAGATGGATTCTCGCCATACTATGAGCAGTCATAGTCACTTGCCTGTACATTTTCGATATATCTGCTGTTAAGGCGATGCGATTCAAATGAAATCTGACAAGAAATAATACCAATTCCCTCTGAATAGTGGGCCCCACCATTAAAATGTCATTTAATGACTGCGCCGAAATAGTCTTCGCTGACGCGTCGAACGAAGATCCAAGCATATGGGGATCAGATTTAAAAGGCAGGCTAACTTCGAACCGCCCAGAATTCAAATTAGAAACGCTTTTTCACAAAGTGGTTCTCACAAGCAATTTGTTCTGCTGAGTATTTTGTTTTTTTTTTTATTCTCTGGAACAGTATCTAGCTCCCAAAGCCTTTCAACAAAGCCTCCCAACTCCATGTTTTCCTTTGACGAAACTACAACACAACAACCAGCTTCTTGTTGTAGCTTGCATCGTCCAGAAACGACCCATCCCAGGAGAGTTTTCTGTATCAACGGACCTTCATTATCGAGTCTGAGTTGCCCGGTGGAACGCTGGATCTGCCAGGTAATCTCGGCCCAACTTCAGAAGGCCGGGGATACGGCCATCAACTGGCTTCAGGTATCTTCAGGAAGATACTGGCTGTGGGTACAATCCCACGAACATGGCTTAAGGCAAAGATAGTCTTCATTCCCAAAGCTGGAAAAGCCTCGCACTCAGCTGCAAAAGACTTTGGACCAATCAGCCTATCGTCCTTCCTCCACAAAACCTTTGACAGACTCGTCGGGCTGCAACTGAGGACAACTATACACCCTCAGTTGCTGTCAGGCGCCCAGCATGCCTACCGGAAAGGAAAATCCACGGAAACGGCTCTTCATGAAGTGATCTCAGCGGTAGAGAAATCTCTGCATCTCAAAGAGTACTCACTCATAGCCTTTCTCGATATTGAGGGAGCTTTCAACAACGGTGTACCGGGCGCCATTACAGAATCCCTGACTGACCTGGGGGTGGACCGTTACTTGGTGATGCTCATTGATCAATTGCTCACATGCAGGACGGTGACATCATCGATGGGATCATTCGCACAGTCAAGGTATGTCAACAGAGGCACCCCGCAAGGTGGTGTCCTGTCTCCTCTTCTGTGGAACATAGCAGTCAACAAGATTCTATGTGACCTAGAAGGGGGGGCTGCAAAGTCGTGGCCTATGCGGACGACGTTGCGATTATCTTCTCGGGGAAATACCCGCAAACACTGTGCGACCTAATGTCCACAAAGCTAGCGCAACTGTCGGATTGGACAGAATCGCGCGGTCTGGGAGTAAATCCCTCAAAAACGGAACTCGTATTATTCACAAATAAATACAAGGGCCCGCCCCTCAACCCTCCAATACTACAAGGATGCAGGCTCTCCTTTAGCGACAGTGCCAGTTACTTAGGGTTGGTAATTGACAAGAAGCTTAGCTGGAACCTGAATGTCAAAGACAGAGTGAAGAAGGCAATGACTGCACTCTACACATGCAAAAAAGCTATTGGGCTAAGATGGGGTATGATCCCAAGCATAGTCCAATGGATATATCAAGCTATAGTTAGACCAATACTACTCTACGCAGTTACGGTGTGGTGGCCGGCCCTATCAAAAAGGGCGATCACCAAGCAACTGGGCAAAGTCCAGCGGACTGCCGCCCTGTGTATCAGCGGAGCTCTTCGCACCACCCCAAATGATGCCCTAAATGCCATCCTATGCCTACAGAGCCTTGACCTCGCAGGAAAGGAACGGGCAGAAGCAGCAGCAATACGTCTAAGAGACTCAGATCAATGGGTGACACAGTGCATAGGTCACTCAGCCATACTAAATAATAGCAGTACCGTCCCGTAGCGAAAACAATGGATGCATCTCCTAACTATCCTAGTGCATTCCCGACGTGCATTTGCAAACCAAATCTCCTGTCTCAGCAGACTGACCAGTGTCTTTGCATGACAATTTTTGAAGTGCAAATTCCTCAAAAACAGTTTGACTAAGTAACTCTTGGCGGGCAGTATAATTGGAAACTTGGCCTCAAGTGGCACAGGCGAAAACCTGATAAGCGAAAACGTTCTCCCTTTTTCAGACATCTTTTGGACCATCATTTGCAGGCTTGGCGGCCGAGCCTGTCCCTTTTTCAACTGTTTAAGCTCCTGCGGAAAGACACATCGTAGAACCAGTTCCATCAATTTGAGGGACGATTGCTGCAACTCCTTTACAGTCAACTACGTGGAGAGCTCTCTTTGACTATCGATGTTTAAAAAACAGTGGGTGGGTTAGTGGGTTACAATAGGCAAATACTCGAAATAATTTTGTGTTCGACGAAAAACGAGCAAATACCTGATTGGGAAATGAGTCCTCAACACCAATTAAAACTTGTGCGGACTTTTTTACCTCCGACTCCCTTACATCGGCTGGGATGTTAAAATGCGAGTTCTCTGGCCAACAGTGCTCAGGCTCACATACAAATTTAGGACCTTCTAGCCAAATTGACTCCAAGAGTTCAGGGACGTCGCATCCACGAGAAGCCAAGTCTGATGGATTTGACAGTGAAGGCACATGACGCCATGTAATCCCTTCTGATAACTCCTGAATTGTGGATACCCTATTTGACACAAAAACAGCTCGCGACGATGGCGGAGTCTTTATCCAATGTAGCGTTATTTCGGAGTCCGTCCAGAAATAAACGCTCTCGATTCTGCAATTGTCAAGAATTTGTTTGACGTAGGACCAAAATTGAGCCAAGAGAGTAGCGGCGCATAGTTCAAGCCTTGGTAAGGTTTTCGTCTTTAGTGGAGCAACTCTAGCTTTTGCTGCCATCAATCGACAACAGACTTGACCACTTTCGATTGCTAGATTATAAAGGCAACAGCCGTATGCTTTACTTGGAATGCTACCTTGGAATGGTCACTGCGTGAAGAGTCCGCAAATTCTTCCTAATAACTTCCCAACCTGAATGAAGTCCATCGGAATCGCTTTATCCCATTCCACTTCCGTTAACATTTCATCCAAATGAAAGCGGAATGTGTCTGCATTTGGACTCCATCGCATACCTAATGCTTTGGTCGAATCGGTATCATTGAAGTTAAGGGATGTTTCCATATTGATTCCTTCAGCTAGTTGTGGATGTTTTGAAAACCATTTAGACAGCTGGAAGCCACCTTAATTTAGGATTTCGGACACTTGATTATACATCACATTCAACGTGTCAATTTCATTGGCTTGTGTTGGCATTGTCGTCCACATAAAAATCGTTGCAAATTATGTTGAAACCGATCTCAAATGTGTCTCTATAAAGAACTCCAAGTTCTTGCAAGCAACGGATGGCAAGAAATGAATCTGGAGCCGTTCCGTAGGTGACAGTATTTAAACGCAAAGTCTGTACCTCATCAGATGGATTCTCGCCATACTATGAGCAGTCATAGTCACTTGCCTGTACATTTTCGATATATCTGCTGTTAAGGCGATGCGATTCAAATGAAATCTGACAAGAAATAATACCAATTCCCTCTGAATAGTGGGCCCCACCATTAAAATGTCATTTAATGACTGCGCCGAAATAGTCTTCGCCGACGCGTCGAACGAAGATCCAAGCATATGGGGATCAGATTTAAAAGGCAGGCTAACTTCGAACCGCCCAGAATTCAAATTAGAAACGCTTTTTCACAAAGTGGTTCTCACAAGCTATTTGTTCTGCTGAGTATTTTGTTTTTTTTTTTATTCTCTGGAACAGTATCTAGCTCCCAAAGCCTTTCAACAAAGCCTCCCAACTCCATGTTTTCCTTTGACGAAACTACAACACAACAACCAGCTTCTTGTTGTAGCTTGCATCGTCCAGAAACGACCCATCCCAGGAGAGTTTTCTGTATCAACGGACCTTCATTATCGAGTCTGAGTTGCCCGGTGGAACGCTGGATCTGCCAGGTAATCTCGGCCCAACTTCAGAAGGCCGGGGATACGGCCATCAACTGGCTAAAGGTATCTTCAGGAAGATACTGGCTGTGGGTACAATCCCACGAACATGGCTTAAGGCAAAGATAGTCTTCATTCCCAAAGCTGGAAAAGCCTCGCACTCAGCTGCAAAAGACTTTGG
Organism: Drosophila persimilis; assembly: GCF_003286085.1. Taxonomy (NCBI): domain Eukaryota; kingdom Metazoa; phylum Arthropoda; class Insecta; order Diptera; family Drosophilidae; genus Drosophila; species Drosophila persimilis. The sequence goes on from NW_020825327.1 coordinate 1,054,015, forward strand.
ACCAATCAGCCTATCGTCCTTCCTCCACAAAACCTTTGACAGACTCGTCGGGCTGCAACTGAGGACAACTATACACCCTCAGTTGCTGTCAGGCGCCCAGCATGCCTACCGGAAAGGAAAATCCACGGAAACGGCTCTTCATGAAGTGATCTCAGCGGTAGAGAAATCTCTGCATCTCAAAGAGTACTCACTCATAGCCTTTCTCGATATTGAGGGAGCTTTCAACAACGGTGTACCGGGCGCCATTACAGAATCCCTGACTGACCTGGGGGTGGACCGTTACTTGGTGATGCTCATTGATCAATTGCTCACATGCAGGACGGTGACATCATCGATGGGATCATTCGCACAGTCAAGGTATGTCAACAGAGGCACCCCGCAAGGTGGTGTCCTGTCTCCTCTTCTGTGGAACATAGCAGTCAACAAGATTCTATGTGACCTAGAAGGGGGGGCTGCAAAGTCGTGGCCTATGCGGACGACGTTGCGATTATCTTCTCGGGGAAATACCCGCAAACACTGTGCGACCTAATGTCCACAAAGCTAGCGCAACTGTCGGATTGGACAGAATCGCGCGGTCTGGGAGTAAATCCCTCAAAAACGGAACTCGTATTATTCACAAATAAATACAAGGGCCCGCCCCTCAACCCTCCAATACTACAAGGATGCAGGCTCTCCTTTAGCGACAGTGCCAGTTACTTAGGGTTGGTAATTGACAAGAAGCTTAGCTGGAACCTGAATGTCAAAGACAGAGTGAAGAAGGCAATGACTGCACTCTACACATGCAAAAAAGCTATTGGGCTAAGATGGGGTATGATCCCAAGCATAGTCCAATGGATATATCAAGCTATAGTTAGACCAATACTACTCTACGCAGTTACGGTGTGGTGGCCGGCCCTATCAAAAAGGGCGATCACCAAGCAACTGGGCAAAGTCCAGCGGACTGCCGCCCTGTGTATCAGCGGAGCTCTTCGCACCACCCCAAATGATGCCCTAAATGCCATCCTATGCCTACAGAGCCTTGACCTCGCAGGAAAGGAACGGGCAGAAGCAGCAGCAATACGTCTAAGAGACTCAGATCAATGGGTGACACAGTGCATAGGTCACTCAGCCATACTAAATAATAGCAGTACCGTCCCGTAGCGAAAACAATGGATGCATCTCCTAACTATCCTAGTGCATTCCCGACGTGCATTTGCAAACCAAATCTCCTGTCTCAGCAGACTGACCAGTGTCTTTGCATGACAATTTTTGAAGTGCAAATTCCTCAAAAACAGTTTGACTAAGTAACTCTTGGCGGGCAGTATAATTGGAAACTTGGCCTCAAGTGGCACAGGCGAAAACCTGATAAGCGAAAACGTTCTCCCTTTTTCAGACATCTTTTGGACCATCATTTGCAGGCTTGGCGGCCGAGCCTGTCCCTTTTTCAACTGTTTAAGCTCCTGCGGAAAGACACATCGTAGAACCAGTTCCATCAATTTGAGGGACGATTGCTGCAACTCCTTTACAGTCAACTACGTGGAGAGCTCTCTTTGACTATCGATGTTTAAAAAACAGTGGGTGGGTTAGTGGGTTACAATAGGCAAATACTCGAAATAATTTTGTGTTCGACGAAAAACGAGCAAATAAACAGTGGGTGGGTTAGTGGGTTACAATAGGCAAATACTCGAAATAATTTTGTGTTCGACGAAAAACGAGCAAATACCTGATTGGGAAATGAGTCCTCAACACCAATTAAAACTTGTGCGGACTTTTTTACCTCCGACTCCCTTACATCGGCTGGGATGTTAAAATGCGAGTTCTCTGGCCAACAGTGCTCAGGCTCACATACAAATTTAGGACCTTCTAGCCAAATTGACTCCAAGAGTTCAGGGACGTCGCATCCACGAGAAGCCAAGTCTGATGGATTTGACAGTGAAGGCACATGACGCCATGTAATCCCTTCTGATAACTCCTGAATTGTGGATACCCTATTTGACACAAAAACATCTCGCGACGATGGCGGAGTCTTTATCCAATGTAGCGTTATTTCGGAGTCCGTCCAGAAATAAACGCTCTCGATTCTGCAATTGTCAAGAATTTGTTTGACGTAGGACCAAAATTGAGCCAAGAGAGTAGCGGCGCATAGTTCAAGCCTTGGTAAGGTTTTCGTCTTTAGTGGAGCAACTCTAGCTTTTGCTGCCATCAATCGACAACAGACTTGACCACTTTCGATTGCTAGATTATAAAGGCAACAGCCGTATGCTTTACTTGGAATGCTACCTTGGAATGGTCACTGCGTGAAGAGTCCGCAAATTCTTCCTAATAACTTCCCAACCTGAATGAAGTCCATCGGAATCGCTTTATCCCATTCCACTTCCGTTAACATTTCATCCAAATGAAAGCGGAATGTGTCTGCATTTGGACTCCATCGCATACCTAAGGCTTTGGTCGAATCGGTTTCATTGAAGTTAAGGGATGTTTCCATATTGATTCCTTCAGCTAGTTGTGGATGTTTTGAAAACCATTTAGACAGCTGGAAGCCACCGTAATTTTGGATTTCGGACACTTGATTATACATCACATTCAACGTGTCAATTTCATTGGCTTGTGTTGGCATTGTCGTCCACATAAAAATCGTTGCAAATTATGTTGAAACCGATCTCAAATGTGTCTCTATAAAGAACTCCAAGTTCTTGCAAGCAACGGATGGCAAGAAATGAATCTGGAGCCGTTCCGTAGGTGACAGTATTTAAACGCAAAGTCTGTACCTCATCAGATGGATTCTCGCCATACTATGAGCAGTCATAGTCACTTGCCTGTACATTTTCGATATATCTGCTGTTAAGGCGATGCGATTCAAATGAAATCTGACAAGAAATAATACCAATTCCCTCTGAATAGTGGGCCCCACCATTAAAATGTCATTTAATGACTGCGCCGAAATAGTCTTCGCCGACGCGTCGAACGAAGATCCAAGCATATGGGGATCAGATTTAAAAGGCAGGCTAACTTCGAACCGCCCAGAATTCAAATTAGAAACGCTTTTTCACAAAGTGGTTCTCACAAGCAATTTGTTCTGCTGAGTATTTTGTTTTTTTTTTTATTCTCTGGAACAGTATCTAGCTCCCAAAGCCTTTCAACAAAGCCTCCCAACTCCATGTTTTCCTTTGACGAAACTACAACACAACAACCAGCTTCTTGTTGTAGCTTGCATCGTCCAGAAACGACCCATCCCAGGAGAGTTTTCTGTATCAACGGACCTTCATTATCGAGTCTGAGTTGCCCGGTGGAACGCTGGATCTGCCAGGTAATCTCGGCCCAACTTCAGAAGGCCGGGGATACGGCCATCAACTGGCTAAAGGTATCTTCAGGAAGATACTGGCTGTGGGTACAATCCCACGAACATGGCTTAAGGCAAAGATAGTCTTCATTCCCAAAGCTGGAAAAGCCTCGCACTCAGCTGCAAAAGACTTTGGACCAATCAGCCTATCGTCCTTCCTCCACAAAACCTTTGACAGACTCGTCGGGCTGCAACTGAGGACAACTATACACCCTCAGTTGCTGTCAGGCGCCCAGCATGCCTACCGGAAAGGAAAATCCACGGAAACGGCTCTTCATGAAGTGATCTCAGCGGTAGAGAAATCTCTGCATCTCAAAGAGTACTCACTCATAGCCTTTCTCGATATTGAGGGAGCTTTCAACAACGGTGTACCGGGCGCCATTACAGAATCCCTGACTGACCTGGGGGTGGACCGTTACTTGGTGATGCTCATTGATCAATTGCTCACATGCAGGACGGTGACATCATCGATGGGATCATTCGCACAGTCAAGGTATGTCAACAGAGGCACCCCGCAAGGTGGTGTCCTGTCTCCTCTTCTGTGGAACATAGCAGTCAACAAGATTCTATGTGACCTAGAAGGGGGGGCTGCAAAGTCGTGGCCTATGCGGACGACGTTGCGATTATCTTCTCGGGGAAATACCCGCAAACACTGTGCGACCTAATGTCCACAAAGCTAGCGCAACTGTCGGATTGGACAGAATCGCGCGGTCTGGGAGTAAATCCCTCAAAAACGGAACTCGTATTATTCACAAATAAATACAAGGGCCCGCCCCTCAACCCTCCAATACTACAAGGATGCAGGCTCTCCTTTAGCGACAGTGCCAGTTACTTAGGGTTGGTAATTGACAAGAAGCTTAGCTGGAACCTGAATGTCAAAGACAGAGTGAAGAAGGCAATGACTGCACTCTACACATGCAAAAAAGCTATTGGGCTAAGATGGGGTATGATCCCAAGCATAGTCCAATGGATATATCAAGCTATAGTTAGACCAATACTACTCTACGCAGTTACGGTGTGGTGGCCGGCCCTATCAAAAAGGGCGATCACCAAGCAACTGGGCAAAGTCCAGCGGACTGCCGCCCTGTGTATCAGCGGAGCTCTTCGCACCACCCCAAATGATGCCCTAAATGCCATCCTATGCCTACAGAGCCTTGACCTCGCAGGAAAGGAACGGGCAGAAGCAGCAGCAATACGTCTAAGAGACTCAGATCAATGGGTGACACAGTGCATAGGTCACTCAGCCATACTAAATAATAGCAGTACCGTCCCCTCAAAAACAGACTACCAAGTTCCAAGAGAGTACACAGTCACTCCCTTCGACACAATCATCCCTCCCAGAGACGAATTGCTCGAGGGACTCCCAGGCCCAGATGGGGCCATAAACATCTGCACAGATGGATCAAAGCTGGACGACAGAGTCGGAGGGGGAATCTACTCTGAACAGCTAAACATAAGGCATTCCTTCAGACTTTCAAGCGGAAGGCATAGCAATCAGGGAGGCTCTAGACTGCCTACAAGCGGCTGCCGTTACGGCAACCAAGCTAAACATTTACAGCGACTGCCAGGCTGCGATCAAATCGCTAAGCGCGATTTCCTTGAACTCGGCCACCGTGGCAGACTGCCGCAAATCTCTGCACGAGATGGCTCAGCAATTTGCTATTAGCCTGATTTGGGTCCCGGGCCACCGGGACATCGAGGGCAACTGTATAGCGGACGAGCTGGCCAGATCTGGCACTACAATCCCCCTTCTCCAAGACAAGGAGGATATCTGTATGCCAATGGCCACCTGTAAGGGTGGGGAGCAATACAAGCGACTAACAAACGATATGTGGCAAACAGTGCCACGATGTCGCACAACTCGGCAAACATGGCCGACCATGGACATGAAGCGCACCTCCGAGCTCCTCAAGTTAAGCAGGAAAAGGTGCAGCGTAGTCATACGTTCCCTCACGGGACACTGGCTAATAGGCACCCACGCTAACAGGCTGGGGGCCCCACATAACGATTTTTGTCGCAGCTGTAGAGACGAGGAAGAGGAGGAGACAGTGGAACATCTGTTCTGCTCCTGCCCAGCTCTCAGCAGAAGAAGGCTACAGCACCTGGGCTCAGCCTTTCTACACGACATCTCAGAGATGTCCAAACTATGTCCCAGGAGGATAGCGAACTTTGTGAGAGCATCTGGGTGGGATAATTGCTGACACAACGGGCCAAAACCGGCCTAAGTGTGACGGGCTCCGAGCGAGCCCGGCAGCCGCCTCAACCTAACCTAACCTAACCTTGGAGGAATCCTCTGCTGAAATGTTCTGGTACCGCCTATTTAAAGTTTTTGCACAATCGGATCAGCGCGGCAGCACATCATAGTCAAACGACAGATATATGATCATGGCGTTAGCAACCCCTCGCTCGTCTTTTAATTTTAAGAGCGACTTGAAAATTGCTGACACGGACTATAACTAGTCGCAGAGAAGAAGCGGACGGCTTAGTCATGGCCGGGATTTCAAACAACTGGGCAAGTGTATCGAAAAATATTAAGCACTTGTTGTCATACACTAGTGTTGTGTTGCATATGAGTGAGTGAACAAAAAAGAGTTGTTCACTTAAATGAGCAACTGAACATGTTCCTTCCAAGCTGTTCTTTTTTGTTCACATGTTCTTTGTTGTTCACTTGTTCTTTTTTGCTCACTTGTTTTTTGTTTTCACTTGTTCATTTTTGTTTACTTGTTCTCTACTCACTTTTTGCGCAATTTTGCTCCTCAAAGGGCATATTGCGATCTGGCAGCTGTTGCTCATATTTGCGTTTACTTCACACTTTTTGTATTACCGGCAAAGCTGTTTACTCTTTCAAAAATTCAGTATGTCGCTAAATCGAAAGTATAGTGAAATTTGGGACCATCTGTGCATGAATAGTTAACAACTGAGTGAGCAAGTGAGCAACTGAGCAAGTGAGTAACTGAGCAATCTAAGAGAGCAAGTGAGCAATATGAGGGAGTTGACTCACTTACTAAAAAAAAACAAGTGAACATGTTCACCAAAATGAGCAATGTTTACCCAACACTATCATACACCACCCTCAAACTTTCTAAAGCCTTCGAATCTGAAACTTTGCATCTGAGACTTGGAATGCTTGTATCGTTCCCAAGGCTTCATCGGACAAGCACGAAATGAAATGGTTGAATTTCTCAATATTGGACAACGACCGTTTGGAATCTACCAAACTTTCGAACAAATTAATAAATTGTTTATATTCCCCGTGCTTGCCGCCGAACTTTGCAACTTTAATTTTGGTAAATTATGACGGTGCTGCACGGGAACTAAATTTCCTCGTGGTTGGAAAGACCTGTTTGGCGCTGCCGACATGTACAACGCCTAAAAAATCACACACGTTTCTTCTAAATCCGACCTTTTCGAGTTATCTGGATCTAAACTGTCGATCTCAGACTGCAGGGCCATTGTGGACGCTGACATGCAATGACTGCATCTTTCAAGAGGCGATGCAATTACTGCACCGTCAAGTGGCCCGTGTGACACCAGCAGAAGGCTGTTACGCGAGCATGCAGGAAAGATAGCTGTTAGACTAATATTCAAGGAAGATTAGCACGAAAGTTTCTAAGATAACTAAACATGCATTCAAAATAAACATAAAAATAAAAATACCACTACAATTACTAATTACTAATTACTAATTACTAGAAAGGTGTGTAAGAATATGTTATTTAATAAGAGGAAGAGAATTAGTGGTGGATATGATATGGTAGAGGGAATTATAATCCGAGCATAAGACCCTAATCGGTTCATGCAAGGAATAATTCGATCTACAAAGTGGAAGGAACAACGGTATAAAATTTCTAGTCAGTCTAATAGGAATCGTGAAGTTAATGCGGTTCAACAGATCAGGGCTGTCTATGTCACCCCTGATCAAGTTGTGAATAAAAATCACACCAAGCTTTTTTCTACGGTTAAATAAGGATGGGAGGTTTACTAATAGATGGGAGTCTCACACCTTCATCCCAGTTAACCCGCAGAGCAAAGAGTAAAAGTTTTTCTGTACTGATTCTATACGGTCCCGGTGTACTTTGTACTGAGGGTACCATACACCGTAGCCGTATTCTAAAATCGGTCGAACTTTCGTAGTATAGAGAGTCTTTGTTATATAGGGGTCGTCAAATTCTTTTGACCACCTCTTTATAAACCCAAGCAGGCCCATGGCCTTATTTACCATGGTAGAAATGTGTTCGGAAAACTTTAACTTGGGGTCTAACATAACACCCAGATCATCCACCAGGGTAATTATCTCAAGTGAACCACCAAATAGGGTGTACGGAGCCAACAAAGGGCTAGAACGATGAAATGTCATAACTTTGCATTTCGAGGCATTAAGGTGTAACAAGTTTGCACAACACCATGACTAAAAGTTATTGAGATCGGATTGCAAGCGATAATGAAATGAAATTTCCTTGTACTGGACACAGAGTTTAACATCATCCGCATACATAAGTACTCGAGAGTATGTTAATACCGAAGGCAAGTCATTAAAAAAGAGTGTGAAGAATAAGGGTCCTAGATGGTTGCCCTGTGGTACTCCCGAAGAAAGCTTTACTGGTAAGGAGAGGGAGTTTTTCAAGAGGTCTCTTTGTGATAGCTAGAAATCCATCTCAGGAGGTTGGGCGGAAACCCTACAAGGTCAAGTTTATGCGTTAAAAGGGAATGGTTTACAGAGTCGAATGCTTTACTAAAGTCGGTGTAAATAACATCTGTAAGTTACCTTGAAAGCCTTTAATAATGAAAGAGGTTAACTCTAACAAGTTCGTGGTGGTTGATCGCCGCCTTATAAATCAATGCTGAGTGGGAGATATAAGTGACTTGCAAAGATGTTGCAAGTGCGGAGTTAATACCTTCTCAAACATTTTGGGAATAGCGGATAACTTTGCTATACCTCTATAATTGGTTGCTTCAGACTTGCTACCTTTTTTATGGAGAGGAATTATAAACGATTCCTTCCCGATGGGGAGGAAGCAAGAAGAATCGATGGACAGGGTGAATAGTTTAAGCAAGGCTCCACACAGAGCCTCGGCGCAGTACCTGAGTACACAACCTGGAACCCCGTCTGGACCCAGTGAAAACATCGGCTTAACTAGTCGAAGATCATGAAGTAAAGAACATTCATTTAACAAGGGACTGAAAATGCCACTCGACCTCGGTAAACCGTATGAGTACGGATGACCAGAGTAGCTTTATTCAGAAAAGGTGGTTTGGAAAAATTGGGCAAAAAGATCGGCCATTTCCTGATCATTATTTGCCGTCATATTACAAAATGATAGCGAGGATGGGTGTGCGGAAATTCTACCCTTACTGTTGTGATGGTCCTATTTTAGGCTGAGGTAAGCTCTGTCACGTCCAGGGGTCAATCCAAAAGAAATTTGTAGAAATAGATGGAACCTTAAGGGAGGCGTCGGGGGTGGCCTATCGTAGAGGGTGTGGATCGGGGCTAGAGTGGGCGTCGCTCGTCGTGTATACAAAACGGCGTGCGTGGACTCGCGGTGGGGTAGTGTCGGTGGCTTGGCTAGTTGGAATGAACTTACGCAATTGGATATTACTCTGATAATTTGACTCTTTATTATTAATCTTAGCACTTTAAATTAGCTTAGTTTGGCTGATCGCCGGTGTTTCCCGTAGGTTCCTGGTACAACGTCTGTACTCTGATCCAGGTTTCTGCGCAAGCTGTTTCCCGGTTCTGGTCGTCGTCTTTTTATACGCCCGTATTGCTGAGTCCGCGGGTTCGAAAGTGCACTTCCGCGTCGGGGTGCACTTCGCCGTTTTTGGTGACCGTCGCAGACTTTCGCGGTGTCATCTTTCCGCAGTCGATGAACCAGGAAGACTGCACTTGGCCGATGGCTTGGCCTGGAGTGGGGGAAGTCCGCGTGTCCTGATGTCTTTGGTCAACGCTATGGAGTCGGCGCGTGTTGATCGGTGGCTACGTGTGGAGAGGGGGCATTGGTTGCGGGGTGTTGTGTGATACGCTCATTATATTTCGGGGGAAGGATTGTATCGTACCCCTTTAGGTTCGTTACACTGTTTACGAAGCAGTAAAACTTTTAGGGTCCTGAGAAAAACGTATTCTGCATAGAGATAGGTAGTTCTTATAGCATTGTCCATTAAAAACCGAGAATTTTGACCGAGCTGTTACATAGCGAGAGTGAGAAATAGGAAAACCAACTTCTTGAACTATTTTATAAAGTCTTGATTTTAAGTTTCTTAAACTGGAGAACTCTATGGTTTTCCAGATCTAATCGGACAAGAAAGCGGGACACAAGAATCAAAAAATATGCCAAGAGCATTGTAAAAAATGTTTGTGCCTTTTATGACGGACCAATCAAAATCCCTAATTAGATTATTAAGCTTCGTAAACTCGGCTTTACGAAAGCGACGGACACGTTCTGGTGGCCTACTCGACCGATCCAATACAGTTGGTCCTATATCTAGCGACACTTCGAAAGTAGGATGGTAGGCGTCTTCAGGTGTAGTGAGCAGAAGGGCTCGGGTTGTCAACACTATGGTCGACTCCGAGACAAAGCACAGATCAAGCAATCGACCCAAGGAATTTTTAACATGATTGACTTGAGACAGGGACAGGTCAAGCAAGCCGTCACCAAAGTCATGTCGTGACATGGGCACTAGGTTACTAGACTAGTTTACCGAAGACCAAACAGTTCCTGGCAAGTTGAAGTCACCAAGAACTATCATATGATCTTTATCTGATCTTTAGCGATTATAGCGGACAAATGCTGCTCATAAATATAAATATCTGAAAAAGGTGGAATAAGTATACGAGCAAGTAATGAATATAGTGAAAGCGGGAAGAATCAGTTTTACACACAGGAATTCCAGTTCCAGTTTAACCTAGACTGTGAAGTGGTCCGACGTGAAGTTAGAGTCCACTGCAATCAGAACCCCTCCTGCACGTCGAGACGAACGGTCCTTTCTAAAAGTCCAGCCTTAACCAGGTTTCAGTAAACACAATACAGTGGGAAGCAAATGCAACACTTTCCCGGAAAAGAATGCTGAGCTTACTACGTTAGCCTCTAACATTCTGATAAGTTACTAAAAGAGAAGTTAGTTTTTTGGAGAGGTGGAAGCAGGACGATAAGATTCCTCGCAACTGTAATGCAACCCATTACGTTTAGCTATAGCATCACTCACGAGGCCAGAAAATCCAGCGCATTTTGCGTGCACTACTCTGTCGCAGAGCCAGCAGGGGACATTCGGCTGATCTTGGGTGATCTGCTTCTTACAGGTTTTTTTTGGCGCAGACCACAGCGTATTCCATTTTTATTATTTATTTATTTACTCAAGAAAATTTACGAAAAAAATAAAATTTCCAAAACAAATTATTATCAGACCAATGTGCCAGACATTGCTCAAAGCGGAATTGGTAAAAGATGAGAGCAGAGTGGAGAGCGGGTATAGCAAGCGGTACTGAGAAGAGAGCGCTATTGCTCAGAATGTTTAAAGAGTGAGAGAGAAAGAACAGTTATTGAAGTAGAGGTGATAGCGAGAGAGTGATAAAACAACAAAAGCTACAAGACGAGAGACGAAAGCTGTAATGCAATGTAATTTACTCACGGCAACAACACAAACAGAACAACCCGACGATGAAAAATTTTAAGTTCAATAAATAATAATTAAACACAAATCAAAAGGCATGCACTCGCGGAATAGAATAGATTTCCAGATAGTATGTGAATTAGGAAGGTATTTAATGTTTATTTAAGAAAACACCGGATGTTTATGTAAAACAAAGGGAAAATATGCGGAGCGCAAAAAAAAAATCTTATATTTCCAAACGACATTGGATTTGTAAAGAAATTGCACACTCCTCGAAGGCTATCCTCATTCGATTAATAACAACTATTCGAACCAAGAGCGCATAAATTCGGAAAAATATCAACGCATAAACGTTGGGTTCGATTCGAACAGCTTTTTGGTCCAAACGAAAATTTGCGATCACGAAAGCTAATCCCAAGGTCCCTGCTCGGGGCCATGTAGAATGCTACAAATATTGGTAATTGCCTTTAATCAGTCTATGGACGCGGGGGACTAGCGGGGTGGACCAGAGCTGCTTGCGGGGGAGACGAGAAGATATAAGAGGTACGACCGTTCTTCATCAATGTGAGATTACGACTGTCTCTCCGTTTATTACCCTAAGCTATGCTGCAGCTATGTTGGGCGTTAGATCTTAAAGAGTAAATGTTACCATTTATCTAATTTAATTCAAATTTGCGGCTGCATCGACCGTTGTACCGACAGTCCTTCCTCCTCCTTTGAAAGACTCGTCGGGCTGCGGACTGAGGACAACTATGCACCCTCAGTTGCTGTCAGGCGCACATCATGCCTACCGGAAAGGAAAATCCACAGAAACGGCACTTCCTGAAGTAATCTGAGCGGTAGAGAATTCTCTGGATCTCAAAGAGTACTCACTAATAGCCTTCTTCGATATTGAGGGAGCTTTCAACAACGTTGTACCGGGCGCCATTACAGAAGCCCTGACTGACCTGGGGGTGAACCTGGTCCACCTGACCTGACCAAAGCAGAGACACAAAAGAATAGTCCACAAAGAGCTAACTCTCTCTGGATTGCATATACTCTCCCTCTTTGTGGACTATTCTTTTGTATCTCTGCTTTGGTCAGTTTACTGCTCGTTTTCTGCACTTCGTTGGATCATCTGCTCTGAATTATTGCCACTGCTGCTGATTGTCGGACTCGCGCCGCTGTCTGCTCTCCCATTTTGCCTGCGCTGTCACTCTGTACTTTAATTATTCGTGCACCGTGATTCTACTGCTGTCAATAATGGCAAATGTGTGCAGTGAAAAGAAATGTGAATTCGGTGGTGTAATCATTGGTGATTTATTCCTTAGCTGCTGGCGGTGCGATAATTTTGCCCACATAAAATGTGCTGGTGGCGGAAATTTTGGCTGGCTAAATGATCTGATCTCGAAACGTATAGGCCTGTCTTGGTCACGTTTGGCTTGTCGGCGGATTGAGGCCGAAATGCGCACATTCATGAGACAGCCTCAAACTGGGTTTCTGGATGTCAACGAGAAATTTCTAGCCCTTTAATCGCACTTTGGGCTCAAACTCTTGAGCGAATCGCCTAGACGGAAAATTCCGCATAATGATACCAATCTCTTGCAACCTAATCCGATTGGTACGCCTGCCGCCCACCTTCATCCATCGGAAGCATTTGTTACTCCGTGTGGTCATGCCCCCGGTGTTTTTTTACACCGAGCAATGTGCTTCCTTCGAGCATCCAAGATCCCATCAGCATCAATCCCATCTCTGCAGTTTCTGCTGCCATCACTAGCGACGTGGTGTGTGCTCCTAGTGCGGGTGTGTAGGTTGCTGGTAATGTCGTGCCAAATCCTGCTCCACCCGTTTCTGCCAATGTTTCTGCCTCAGGACCGAGATCTCTTTTAAGAGTGGCTCCACCATCACGTTCTCGGTCGGAGCTTCAACTTAGAGCAGTGGTTGTTTCCGGCTATAATTATTCCTGAGGCTACAACGGAGGATGGTAAACAACACCTTTCCTCTAAACTTATCGCTTCGCCTGATGATATAGTTGTGACTAAATTTACATTTAAAAATAAGCGCAACATATCATCCTTTAAAATTCTTCTCCCTGATTCTTTACTATCTAAATCTGTGGAACCGTCAATATGGCCTGAGCATACAATTTTGCATGAGTTCCTTCACAAAGATACGAATCCGAGTCCCAGAATTACCGAACCTGCTGCTCCAAAACACTGATGTACCATTTTTCTATTCACTATCAGAACGTTTCCAGTTTCTTGGGCAAATTGCGTCATTTGATTTCGATGCCATCGCTTTTACAGAAACCTGGCTTAACTCTTCTATCAATGATCTTTAAATTTTCATTAACACTTACACTATTTATAGAATGGACCGCCCATCTTTTGCAGGTGGGGTTCTGATTGCAATCAAATCTTATTTCTCATCTGAGTTATTCCCATTCAATAACATACATGTTAATTGAATTTGTTGCAATCAAAGTTCGTGTTGGTTCGGCATTTTTCTATTTAACCTGCTTCTACATTCCTCCCAGGTCTGATCCTGAGGTTTACTTAAACCACCTCCCAGCAATCAATACTGTCATATCTGCATTAGGTTGCAATGATCAAATTATTGTCATGGGGGATTTTAACCTCCCATTTCTTTCTTGGCTGCCTTGTGATGACGCTAACCTGTTGTTTCCCAATTGCCACAATGACTTTATCAATGGGCTAACGGATATTTCCCTTGTCCAAATTAATGCCGTTAAAAACATTAGGGACAGACTTCGTGACCTCATGTTTGTTAACGATATCCCCAACGATAGCCCAATATCATTACCTGAAGATCCTTACCATCCAACTTTGTCGATATCCCTTGAGTGTACCCGATCTGGTTGTGCTGACAGTTCCATGGCGCTTTGCCACATAAAGTGTTTTCGCAAAACAAACTTTAACGACTTAGATCTACATCTCTCGCTGTTGATTAGTCGTTTCTTTATTCATTACCAAACATAGGCGCAACTGTTAACTCGTTTTATTGCTCTATTTACTCCGCCCTTAATACATTTGTTCCAGAAATCACTGTACCTGTATCGTGCAAGCCTCCCTGGTTCTCCAAGTATTTTTCATACTTAAAAAATAATAAATCCAGGCTCTATAAAAAGTACCACAAGTCGGGCTCCACGTTGGCCTTAGCTCTAGAACAAAACAGAAGCTTTTGCCGTTGGTATCTCGATCAGATCGGATCATTTTAATAGCCAAAAGGAACAAGTCAATTTACAGTGACTACGCAGCGCCCGGCGACGCGTTCAGACACGTCTCTTCTACACGCACTTTTTGTCGCTCAATGTAGCCATACTGACTTTGTATCGGGTATAAATGTAGAGTTACGGTCGCAGCAGAAACTCACAACGTTCCTCAACGTTCTGTTTCTTTTCACTGCACTGAATGTTTTTCTTCTTACATACGTCCGTCTGTGATCACGGATAAAATTGAAAAGACAGACCTTCGACACGCTCCATCCGCTTGAGCTCTTGTTTCTCTCGTTCCCTTTTTCACCGCCCATTGAAAGTTAACTCTGTTAGCTATGTAATTTTGACATGCGCCTAACTGCCCTAAAAGTGCAAGATGCATTTGAAGAGAATGCGAAACCGTAAGGTGGTTTGTGCACATATTAGTTGTATATTTGTTATTTGTTTCATTTATTTGAATGCATAAATATTAATATCTAAATTATATTACTATATTTAAAATATTACAAGAACAAAATCATTTATATCCTTATTGTTGAGACAACGAGCTTTTTCGCTGACTATAATTGTTCAAGAATTTCAAAAATTAATAATTTGAGAAACATCATAAATTTTATTATGGGTGATTTGTGTGTTGAGGGTGGCCGAAGATGCCAGAGCCTTTTACAATAGTATTAGTATTACAATAGTATACACTTGGATGAGGCAAGCGAGCCGATCTCGAGCCAAAGTAATAGATTGGGGGAAAAAAAGGTCTGTTCTATATCAAGCGGTAACTGCCAGAGCAGGCGCAGCTGCTGAGGGCTTAGCGACGGCATACGAAAGAAAAGATAACAAGAGCGAGCATAGATGATTAAATGAGAGCATATTGCTGAGCGAGCATAGATAAAGCTACGGTTACGTTACGTTAGTTTAGTATAATGACCAAAGTGGAAAGAAGTGAATCGATAGGCAATAGAAAGATGGTACAAAATTTACAGTCGGGCTTCGCCCGAACATACTCCGGCCGTGGCAGGATCCATGCCTTTCACCTCATCTTGTAGAGGCAATAGACATAATTTTTCAAGTGCTCTTCGGCTAACACCTGTAGCCATCATGATCAAGGCGACTCGAGATACGCCATCAGCTCCTGGGAAGAGCTCGAGGATGCTCGCTAGAGGCCACTTCAGAGGAGGGAAGTTCTCGTCCTTAACAAGAACGACATCATTGACGCGAAGCTCAGGATTCCGGGTGCGCCACTTCGTTCTTTCTTGAAGACTGGTTAAATAGGATTGGCGCCAGCGAAACCAAAAGATTTGCTGAAGCTGTGTGACCTTCTGCCAACGGTCCAAGCGATCGCCGTTTGAATGAACCAAGTCGGGCTCCAAGAAGGTTGTGATAGGGGCGCCAACCAGAAAATGGCTGGGCGTGAGTACATCGAGATCTGCAGGGTTCTCTGAAAAAGGAAACAATGGCATTGAATTAATGATTGCACAGATATTGCACGCGAGAGTGCGCAGCTCATCAAATCCAAGAAGCGAGGATCCAAGGGCACGTCGAAGATGATGTTTAGCAAGCTTGACTGACGCCTCCCACAATCCTCCAAAATGTGGCGATGTAGGAGGAATGAAACGCCAATCGATGCAATCGTCGAGACAAGCTTGATGCACGGCTTCTTGATGACTGTCGCTTAGGAATAGCGACTTAAGTTCCGCTAGTTCGTTCCGCGCTCCAACAAAATTTGTGGCATTATCTGACCAAATACGAATCGGTCTTCCATGGGTGCAAATAAAACGGCGAAGAGCAGAGAGGAACTCAGACATTGTAAGATCCTTCACAAGCTCGATGTGAACCGCCTTAGTGGAGAAACATATAAAAATGCTCATGTAGCACTTTAGTGGGGGCCGGTTTCGAACTTCTGATTTATATAGGAACGGACCGCAATAATAAACGCCGGTAACTAAAAATGCACGAGATTCGCTAACTCTGTCCACCGGAAGATCTGCCATTATTTTCCCGAGAGTTCGAGGCTTCACTCTAAAGCATCTGACACACTTTTTGGTTACGTGTGCTACGCTCTTTCGGCCACCGATTGGCCAGTACGTTTGACGAATGATGGCTAATAGCGACTGGGGTCCAGCGTGAAGGTGTTTTTCGTGTAAGGGCCGTATCAGAGCAGAAGTGATGGAATGATTCCTGGGCTATATTATGGGATGCCGAGCTTCGAAGTCCAAGGTAGAGTTTTTAAGACGCCCTCCAACTCGATGCAAGCCGCAATCATCTAAAAATGGCGAAAGCGAGACGATCGAGCTTGAAGCCTTGATGTCCTTTCGGGTTTCCAGGGCGAAGAAGCAGCTCGGTTCCCAAACGCAAGTCCTCCACAGCTATTCCATACTTTCGTCGATGAAAAAATTTGCATATATACGCAAAAATTCGTTGCATTTTGGGAAAGGAACTTACAAACTTTGATTCTTCCACCAAATATATTGACGAGCAGTTTGTAATTATTATGGTTTTTCGTGCCTCCAAAATTGGCTCTGGAAGAGCAGGCGTACTTGGCCATTGATCCTTCCTGGCTGTCAAGTATGTAGGTCCATACATCCAAAGATGAGAATTGATGAGCTCAGCTGGTAATGATCCTCGAGAAAGCATATCGGCAGGGTTTAGATCAGTTGGCACGTACAGCCAAGACATTCCAGATGTGAGTTCATGAATAACAGAAAGTCTATTAGCGACAAATACATTGAAGTTGGATGGTTGATTCTTGATCCAAGCCAAAACGACTGTGGAGTCACACCACAAGTGTCATCAAAGACACTTAATGCATAAGCTGGGCGAGTAGCGCTGCGTCACATAATTCCAACTTGGGTGGCGCTACACGAGATCTGGAAGATAGAAGATTTGCCTTGACTCCATTGTCGCCTTGCGAAACAGCGTAGATGCAAGCTCCATAAGCACTCATGCTGGCATCACAAAATCCATATATTTCAAGGTTGCTGCTTCGAAGGAACGATAGGCGCGGGAAAGAAATTTGTTGCATAGAGTCAAACTGCTGAATAAAGTTGATCCAAGTTGTGCGTAAGGAGACTGGCAGACTTTCATCCCAATGAAGCTTTTCTTTCCACAGCTGCTGTAGAAATATTTTTGCGTTGGTAATTACTGGCCCTATAAGTCCGAGTGGATCATAAAATCGTGCAATAGTTGACAATACGACTCGCTTAGTTGGTTTCGAAGGGACTTGATTGGGACAGAATGAAAATATTAGCTCATCCGAATAATAGCGTCTTGGTTACATCGCTGCCACCAGTAATTTTAACAAATGTTTCCCTAGTTCACTGGGTGTTTGATCGAGTACAGATGTATCGTTGGAACACCATTTACTGATCTTGAAATTTCCTTTGGCTAAGAGTTCTGACACCTGGCGAATTATTTCCAGCACCTCATTTCTAGTATCTCCCCCCGTTAGCACATCATCCACGTAAAAGTCCCGTAGGAGTTTTGTGGTGGTTTTGTCTTCTCTTAAGACGCAGTGATGAGGAAGAAAAAATTTGAATTGTTTAAGTGAGTCACCTTTGAAAGGAGACATGTGATTCAAATCGACGTATTCCTTTATAAAAGCGGCGTATTGGGTCTTGAGAAGTGGTTTGCGAACCAGCTTGCACTCTAGATTGAGGAATCTGCGATAGGCTTGTTGATATGAATCTCCAAGGAGACTTCCACTCAGCTTCAAAGGCAATTGAACGCAGTACTCGCCGCTTGGAAGCCGACCGCAATGATTTTTAAAATGTACCTCGCAAGCAATTTCCTCCTTTGTGGCTTCTGTAGCGAGACCGTGCAGTTTTCCACTTCCCAGAACCTTCGCACTAGCTCATCCAAACCAACGGTAGGCGTTTGGCTCAATTCCGTCGAACTAGAGGCCGCTAGGAGCACTGAGCTGTGGGAGTAATGACCGCCACCTGTGACAACCCAGCCGAGACGGGTTTTTTGTATCATAGGAAGTCCCCTCTCCAATTTGAACTGTCCAACGCATTTAATGTAGTAAAATAAGCTGGCTCCAAGGCTGATATTGGATGGCATTTCCCATTTGGATACATCAAATGAAGAAGCAGGCTGGTTTCCTGTAATACGTGGAGCAACGAGAGCTGTGAGACTCGTGAAGTAATCGGAAGTCCTGGATTGAATGACCAAATTAACTGAACCTTCCGTGTGAAATGCAGAATCTGCGCCGATACCGGATACTGATACCGACCCTTTGGCTCGTTTCAGCTGAAGCTTTTGAGCAAAGCGAGAGGTTATTAAATTAATCTGAGAGCCTGAATCCAGAAGAGCCCGGCAAGGAAGAAGATCACCAAATTGACTCTTTATCATAATGACTGTCGTGCCTAGAAGCACTACGTCTGAGCTAAGATTCTGAGCAGGAGGTGAGCATGATGGTGAAGCGGCAACCAGAGAACTTGGAAGATTGGGACCTGAGCATGAGTCTGTCTGAATAGGAGACGTTGAAGCGTTCGTAGGTTCCGTGATAACTGACGTAGGCAGCGGATTGTTGATATGTAAAAGGGTATGATGTTTTTCACCGCATGTGCGACAAGAGCCTAAACTGCAAGAGGTATTCCAATGTCCCTTCTTCAAACAATTGAAGCAAACTCTAAGCTTCCTTGCCTCTCTAAGACGCAAAGATGGCGAAAGGTTTCCAAAGCGAGTGCAGCTGTAAAATGTTAGGCCCTTTATTATCACAGAATACGCATTCCAATACGATTGTATTTGTAACAACAAGACTGTGTTTTGAATGAGTGATTCGTTTGTGTGGATTGAATGATGATGCATCCTGCTATTTCTTCCATGGTACCCATCGACCTAAGCGCTCTCATGTGAGAATGAAGCTTGTCCGATAAAGTACGTAGGTTTGTAGTTGACTCATCTTCAACCTTCTCATGCCTCAGAATCTCAGCAACGTGTGCCTGAAAGATTAAACGTTTATTATTGTAACGATTGTTTAAAATGTCCAATGCAATATCATAATCTGGGTATGAACCATCGCGCGAGTGTTCAGGTTGGTATAAAGTCAGCGAGAATCGAAGTGTTTTTAGCATAGGCCAGCAGTTCCTGTGGCATCCTCTTGGAGGCATCGTTCAGTGATGCCAGCACTGGGGCGCCCAGGTATTTCCTCCTTACCCTTGAGAGGGCCGGACAGTTGCAGATGAGATGTTCCAGGGTTTCGATAGCCCCAGGTTCATCGCATTTCCTACAAATGCCTCTGTTGGTGATGGCTAGCTTTGTTGCATGTTCAGCAGCCTTGAAATGACCTGTTAGTATTTCCATTAACAATCTACAGTCCTTTCGTGGTAGGTGCATAGGTAGTGGCTAAGTTTCTCGTTGCGTTCCATGCACATTATTTTCGAGGTTCTGCAGGTGCTGGTACTCCTCCACCTGCTTTCGGTTTGTGATCTGGCCTGCTTCTCTAGATCGCTTTGCAGCTTTCTAAGGGAAACAGGCACGTTCTCGATTCTCGTATTCGCCAGCCCAACGCCTTTCTAAGCTAGTACGACCGCCGCCTCGTTTCCTTCGATGCCTTGGTGACTGGTAACCCAATAGATCCGCACTGACTTTGTCGTGCTTCGGATATCTACTGCCTCCCTGCTCGCCAAGACAATTCTGCAACAAACCGCGGACGACTGCATGGATATTATCGCCGCTTTGCTGTCGACGCATCGTGTGCTCTATCAGTAAGAAGAGCGATCTCTACTGCTTTCCTGATAGCAAAAACCTCTGCCTGGCTGTGAAGCTGTGAATATTGCGGAAAGCTATGGGGTAATCGCCTCTTTGGTCACCTGCATCATGGCTGGGAATACCCCGTCCAGTCCTGGTGCGTTTGGGCCCGCAAAGAAGTCTATTGCCCAGTGGATTCGCTTTGTGGTTAACAGATCTGTTGGGGGGTGTTGTTCCTCGGTTGCTAGGTCCTGGTGCTTTTTGGCATCAGCGACCTCGGTGCAGCCAGGGAAATGCTCCTCCATTAGTGCTCTTAGGGCTTCATCACTGCCCTCTGTCCAATTTCCGTCGTCTAGCTTTAATTGGCCATACAAAGCCAGTAGACTGCTTAAAGAGCAGCTTCCGAAGTCGTGCGGTTTCTGGTACTTTCTCGATTTTGGAGCAGAAGGTCCTCCACGAGTTCCGTTGGGCTTTGCATATTTCCTTCCTGTAGCTCCTAAGTATGAGTGTGTATTCCTCATAGACGATCCCTTCGTTCGCTTGTTTGCCGATCTTAAAGAATTCCTTGAGGTTGTTCCTTTGGAGAGAAAGATCCCGGTTCCACCGGAGTGGCTTGGACCTCTTCTTCGTCCTCGAGGGTTTGCACGATGTGTGATAGGTGTCCAGTAACGAGTTGGATAGGATCTCTAGAGACTTCTCTATGTCCTCCGCGGATTTCACTGAGCCCGGACTCGCGAGCTTCGAAGTAACTATCTTTTTAAATTTTCTCAGTTTGTATTCCGGGGGTTTCTATAGACTGTTACCTTCGAAGAGTGTTTGAAATCGCACTTAAACTGAATGTACTTATCTCTTGGACGTTGACATGCAATGACTGCATCTTTCAAGAGGCGATGCAATTACCGCACCGTCAAGTGTCCCGTGTGACACCAGCAGAAGGCTGTTAGGAAAAATAGCTGTTAGACTAATATTCGAGGAAAATTAGCACTAAACTTACTAAGAGAGTTAGGCATGCATTCATAATACAAATACCACTACAATTACTAATTACTAGAAAGGTGTGTAAGGATTAGTAATTTAATAAGAGAATTAGAATTAGAGAAGAGAATTAGTGGTGGATATAATACGGTAGAGGGAACTATAATTGGAGCATAAGACCCTAAACGGTTCATGCAAGGAATAATTCCATCTACAAAGTGGAAGGGCCAACAGTATAAAATATCTAGTAAGTCTAATAAGAATCGTGAAGTTTATGCGGCTCAACAGATCAAGGCTGTCTATGTCACCCCTGATCAAGTTCTGCATAAAAATCACACCAAGCATTTTTCTACGGTTAACTAAGGATGGGAGGTTTACTAATAGCAGTCTACTATAGTAATATGGGAGTCCCACACCCACATCCCAGTTAAAGCCCCGCAGAGCAAGGAGTAAGAAGATTTTATGTGTTTTTTGCACAACACCATGACTGAAACTTATTGAGATCGGATTGCAAGCGAGAATGAAATGAAATTTCCTTGTACTGGACACAGAGTTTAACATCATCCGCATACATAAGTACTCGAGAGTATGTTAATACCGAAGGCAAGTCATTAAAAAAGAGTGTGAAGAATAAGGGTCCTAGATGGTTGCCCTGTGGTACTCCCGAAGAAAGCTTTACTGGTAAAGAGAGGGAGTTTTTGAAGATGTCTCTTTGAGACCTGGAACAAAGATAGCTAGAAATTCATCTCAGGAGGTTGGGCGGAAATCCTAAAAGGTCAAGTTTATGTACTAAAAAAGAATGGTTTACAGAGTCGAATGCTTTACTAAAGTCGGTGTAAATAACATCCGTCTGTAAGTTACATTGAAAGCCTTTAATAATGAAAGAGGTAAACTATAACAAGTTCGTGGTGGTTGATCGCCGCCTTATAAATCCATACTGAGTTGGAGATATAAGTGACTTGCAGAGATGTTGCAAGTGCGGAGTTAAAACCTTCTCAAACATTTTAGGAATAGCGGATAACTTTGCTATACCTCTATAATTTTTTGCATCAGACTTGCTACCTTTTTTATGGAGAGGAATTATAAACGATTCCTTCCAAGCAAGAAGCAAGAAGAATCGATGGACAGGGTGGATAGTTTAAGCAAGGGTCCACACAGAGCCTCGGCGCGGTACCTGCGTACACAACCTGGAACCCCGTCTGGACCCTGGGAAAACACCGTCTTAACTAGTCGAAGATCATGAAGTAAAGAACAATCATTTAACAAAGGACTTGTTAATGTGTGTGTATGTAGGAATCTGGGTTGCATACGCTACATAAACCGTCTACAGTTTGGTCGTCGCAACTAGTTGGAACCAGTTGGACTGCGGAGTGGGTATCCTACGGTGCGCAAGGGAGGGTCTGAAGACACGGCGACAGCCTCACAGTCTAAGCAGTTATGGTACTGTTTCTGATACTGACTTTATTGATAAAATTGATTCTTATTTATAGTTAACAAAAGGTACAAAAGTGCTGAGTCCGTAAAAATATAAGTTTGTGTATTATGGATAATTTTAGTGTCTGGTGGGCAATTGCGACATTGTGATGGTCAGCAATCGCACCGCTGTCTTCGCCCTCTGCGGAGAGAGTGCATTGTCAGCAGAACTCACTGCAGTGGCTAGTGTGTTGTCGTGAGGTATATATATATATGAGGTATATTTCATGTTAAATAGATCCCTGTGTCACGGTGTCACTCTATTATGCCGACGAGTATTATTAACTATTAATTATGCATATTTCTCCAACTGAACAGGACTAAAAATGACGTTTGACATCGGTAAACGTATGGGTACGGATGACCAGAGTAGCTTTTCTCAGAATAGGTGGTTTGGAAAAATTGGGCAAAAAGATCGGCAATTGCCTGATCATTATTTGCCGACGTATTACAAAATGATAGCGAGGATGGGTGTGCGAACGTTCTACGCTTACTGTTTACGAAGCAGTAAAACTGGTTAGGGTCCTGAGAAAAACATATCCTGCATCGAGATAGGTAGTTCTTATAGCATTGAGCATTAAGAACTGAAAATTTTGACCGAGCTATTACATAGCGAGAGTGAGAAGTAGGAGAACCCACTTCTTGAAATTTCGTATAAAGTCTTGATTTTAAGTTTTTCAGACTGGATAACTCTTTGGTAAGCCAAGGGGGTTTTCCAGATCTAATCGGACAAGAAAGCGGGACACACGAATCAAAAAATGTGCCAAGAGCATTGTAAAAAATGTTTGTGCCTTTTATGACATCAGTGCACAAGTACAAAGCGGGCCAATCAAAATCCCAAATGAAGTTATTAAGCTTCGCAAGCTCGGCTTTATGAAAGCAGCGGACACGTTCAGGTAGTCTACTCGACCGATCCCATACAGTTGGTCCTATATCTAGTGACACCTCGAAAGTAGGGTGGTAGGCGTCTTCAGGTATAGTGAGCGGAAGGGCTCGGGTTAACAACACTATGGTCGGATCCGATACAAAGCACAGATCAAGCAATCGACCCAAGGAATTTTTAATATGATTGACTTGAGACAGGGACAGGTCAAGCAAGCCGTCAACAACAAACGTCGGAACTGAGAATGTCCGGCTTTAACCAGGTTGTAGTAAACACAATAACGTGGGAAGCAAATGCAACACTATCCCGGAGAAGAGTGCTGAGCTTACTACGTAAACCTCTAACATTCTGATACGTTACTAAAAGAGAAGTTAGTTTTTTGGAAAGGTGGAAGCAAGACAGGAAGTTGAGAAATATTTGTAAGGTTTATGGAGGGCGTATTCTTCTTCTTAGCCTTAAACTCATTCACCACCAAATGCTCCGGCCAAAATTTGGCGGAGCAAATGGTGTCATATTGAGTTGGGGAGATGCTTATCTTAAAAGAGGCTATCTACCTGGCATAAGAGAACTTGAATTTCTCCACCTTTAATGCCACGGCTTTTATTTTGCTTTAAATAAAAGAAATTACATTATTAGATGTGAGGTCAGGGGCCAGCCGTGAAACAAAAACTTGTCGTTTTGGTTGGACTCCCACCAGTGGTCTAGTCACCACAGGCCTAGTACCTGTGGTGGCAATATCCGGAGGTCCGAAACGTCTATTCACTGATGGGATCGGGATAGACGGGACAGCTAGCGAGCTTGCGGACACCACGGACACGGACGCTGCAGATGTACTTGGCTGCACATTCTCCGAGGCGATGAATTTTTTTATTACTATAATTTTATTTACTCAAGAAAATTTACGAAAAAAAGAAAATTTCCAAAACAAATTGGTATCAGACCAATGTGCCTGACAACGCTCAAAGCGGAATTGGTAAAAAATGAGAGCAGAGTGGAGAGCAATTATAGCGAGCGGTACTGAGTAGAGAGCGCTATTGCTCAGAAAGTTTAATGAGTGAGATAGAAAGAACATCCGTGCTGTAATGAGACATAAGGTAAGCATGGATTCCCCTTCGTATGAGTACGACGGTTCTGTTCCTGCTTAGCGATGTTGAATAAAGCAAGTTGTGATCTGCGGACTTTGGTCCGGCCCCAGAGTTGCTTGTCGCAATCCAGGGCTCCTGGACTAGAGCTATGTCGGCAAGCCCAATGAGGAGCTCATCCGACGCCACCTTGCTTTTATGCAGGTTGAGCTGCACCTGACGGGTTGACTACCAGCGTCAGGTCAGGTCGTTGGCACGTGGACGGACGGGCTTGGACGGGATATGCTCCCGGTCCACAACCTCCAGCTTGGCCCCCTCCCCACATCGCCTCCAGTTGGCAGACCGTGTGCGTCAGCCACCTTAAGGTTGGATCGTCTTGTATGGTCTTCCTCCATATGTGCAAACAGTGCGTCGACGAGACGTGCATGCACCAGCTTCGACGCCCTCATTTGTGGCATCTGAGCGTAGTGTAGCCGGCCCTGCCTGAGGGAGTTGTCGTTGTGGCAGTAGCTATACAACTGACCTGGCCTGCTCCCGCCAAGTCCGAGGTGTGACCGCTGGCGACACGCATCGAGGATTGCTCTTCCCCGTGCCCGCCGGTGGTAGCAGTCACGCTTCTCACCGACGTTTGGGTTGACATCCCAACCCGTACTTGCTCCTTCTTCGCCTCCATAGTTGGCCCGAGGGTTCAAATTAGAATAAGTAACACTAAATGAGTCGGAAATTTTGTCCAAGAATTTGAAATTAACACTTAGCGCATCTTCATTGATTGGGCTGTTTTCATCACTCAGCATCGTATCTCGAAGTGATATTGAGAGTGCATTTCGTTTGTAAAACGACACCCTGCAAGTCCGACAAGTCATTGGACTCATCCCTTTTCGACAGGCAGCAGCAAGCAAAGCACAAAGAAGAATCGAAGAACCAACCGTTTGATTTTTTGGTTTGAAACGCAAGTGCAGCGAGCCCGAAGCCGTAAATGCACGTAGCTGTATTAGTGCTTGTGAGCAAGCGTGCGACGAAATGGGAATTAACCGTTTCGCGTGTATTTTCCTCGTCTGTGGGCTTCTTTAGCTGCTGCGTCAACTGAAGTGTTCTGAGGGATGTTAGCGTGTCCGGGAATGTAGTTAACCTCTACAGTTCTTAGATGTTAATTTTGTTGAATCTTTTTTCTGATTTTAGGCGATAAAGTTATCCTGAATGTTCTTCACCACAATGAGAGCCACGATTGTCACCTCTGTCAGGAGCGCGACACGAGGAGAATTGTACGAAATAGCATGGTCTTATGCCTTCTCGATAGCACGCAGCTCGGCGAACAACAAGGAAAGGGTTTTGTGCGTGTAATAGCTATCTAAAAAACCTGTTCTATTGTGCAGGAAAGCGGCACTGGAATGCCCATCTGTGACTGACCCGTCCGTGTAATAGATTTCAAAGCTTCCCTTTGCCAGTTAATCCTTCTTTTCCCCGTGGAGCAACATGATACCTGTTTGTTCTATAGCGTGCTTGTTAGCCGCAGAACCTTTGAAAAAATCTAAGTCGGGGGCAATTTTAGTGCAAAACGAGGAGGTGTTCTCAAAAACCTTAACTTCATCTATTATGCTGCCAAACTCCCGATATGCCTTAGCGTAGCCCGTGTTTGAATTCCTATATGCTGCCACCGTTTCACTTGCTGGGAGATTAAATGCAAGCAGCTTAACCAACTCTTTCGCCGCCAGGAATCTCATCCTGTAGTCCGGGGGACTGCCATGTGATATAGGATAGGAACGGGAGTGCAGATTATCAGACCTAGCGACTTTCTGAGGTGATGGTTGCAGTGGGATTTGATTTTGACCAAGGCAGATTTGCACGCCCGGGAAGTTCCCAGAGGCAAACGCCGCCAAAGAAGAGCAAGGCCCACCAGGAGGCTACCTGCCTCGAGAACCTCTCTGAGCTGGGGAAAATCCTTGACGAGGTTCAAACTAGGATGATGGACCAAAAAAAAGACGCGCCACATCAACATGGCCACCAGAGCATTGTTCGCGTGATGAAGGAGCTGCACTCGAACATCATCGAATCGAGAAAGGAAGGCTCCGGCGCCCACGGTTTGTGCCCGAAATGCTCACAGAGCACTCGGAGCGCAGACAAGGAGCAGCAGACAACGACCGTCTGGAGGAAAGATGCCGCGGTGAAAACTGAACCGTGGCGTAGATTAAGCCAGCCATCCGTGGCAGAAGGTCCATTGGTGGAGCCGGGAACCCCACCTACGCGCCCATGGCAGCCAAAAGGAGCCATCGCAACCAAGAGGACCCTTAGGAAGGCCCCGTTGCGGCCACAAGGAGAAATCGCGACGCCCAGCGCCATGAGGCAGCCCAAGAGCCCCGGAATCCCGGACAGCGGATAGAACGTGGTGGCCAAGAGGCCGAGAGCAGCACGCCGGGCTCGCCCAGACGCGGTCATAGTTCAGGCCTCCGGGAAGCCATACCAGACGAGACGACAACCAGCTTTCGGACCTGGGAAGCTGTGTCTCCAAGGTACGCCGCACCATTAACGGCAACCTTCTGCTGGAGGTGGCAAAGGATAGCGTGGAAAGTGCTGAGGGCATGAAGGACAGCATCGCACGGGTCCTCGGCGATGGAGCGTCTGTGCGCGCAATGACGGAAGAATCGAAGGTCGTCGTAGAGACACGAGACATCGACTCCCTCGCGACGGAGCAGGAGATCCGTGCCGTTCGAGCTCCTCAATTCAAGTTTGACGAGGGACGAGTAAGAGTCCGCAGACTGCGCCGCGGATACGCGGAGTCCCAGTTGGCGGTGGTCAGCTTGCCCTTCTCCCTGGGCCAAGCGGTCCTGAAAGGCGGCGACGTGAGGATCAGCTGGACCATCTGTAGGATCCGGGAAAGAGATGAACTCCCAAGGTGCTACCGATGTCTGGAACCTGGTTATATCGCGAGGATCTGCGAGAGCACAGTGGACAGGAGTGGCTGCTGCATCAAGTGCGGTGAGAAGGGGCACAAAGTTGCTGAGTGTACCAAAGAGCCGGCGTGTTTCATCTGCTCAGCAGCTGGAAAGAAGGAGGTCAGGCACCAGGCAGGCACTAAAAACTGCGAGGCCACACGAAGCGGGATCGGCAAGTGCAGGACGTCATGCAGTTGATTCAACTCACTGAATCACTGCAGCGCCGCACAGGATCTCCGGACGCAGACGGTGCGCGAGCTTGGCTCTGAGGTGGCACTCCTCAGCGAACCGCAAAAGGTGGGAAGCAGCAGCCATTGGGCCGCGGACCTCACTGGCAAAGCGGCCCTGTGGCTCTGTGGCGTTGACGCGCTACAATTCCGCGACACCAAGCCGGCAGACGGGTTCGTTCGAGGTAATGGTTCTACAGCTGCTACCTGGCACCCAGCCTCTCACTCGAGACCTTCAGCCGCATTATGGACGAGCTGAGCTCCGATCTGCGAGGACGGAACAACGTCGTAGTCGGGGGCGACTTCAACGCCTGGGCCCTGGAATGGAGGTCCTCCCGTACCAACGCCAGAGGCTGCACGGTGCTGGAGGCTTTTGCCTCGAGAACGGCAGATCACTAGCTCCCTACGGTTCCAGCATAGCCCGAGCGACATCTGCGAGGTTACGGAAGCCGAGGTGTTGCAACTAAGCAGAAACCTGATACCCAGGAAAGCTCCGTGTCCGAATGCGATCCCCAACAGTGCGTTGAAGCTGGCATTTCTTCTGCTCCCGAGGAAAGTTGCGGGCCTTTTCAACAAATGCCTCCAGGAGGGGACGTTCTCTGAGAGGTGGAAAAAGCAATGGCTGCTATTACTAACCAAGCCGGGCAAGCCGTCAGGGGTGGCCTCTTCCTACAGTTCCATCTGCCTTCTGGACTCCATAGGAAAGGTTTTCGAAAGGGTGATCGGTGCAAGGCTAAACGCAGCCATCGAAACAGCAGGCGGTCTCTCCCAGAACCAATACGGGTTCAGGAACGCCAGCTCTGGAACGCCATGTACGACGGGGTCCTAAGGCTCCTGATGCCAGCCAACACCAACCTGGTGGGATTCGCTGATGACGTCGCAATAGTGGCTATAGTGAAGAAGCTAGCCACAGTGGAGGAGCTTGCCAACGTCGCCATACAAGCCGTTGAGGCGTGGCTAGCCTTTAAGGCTAAGAAGAAGAATAGGCCCCCATTTTCCCTTACAAATCTTTCCAGTGTGCCACCCTCAACCTCAACTTCCTCTTCCTCAACTTCCCGTCTTGCTTCCACTTTTCCAAAAAACTAACTTCTCTTTTAGTAACCTATCAGAATGTAAGAGGCTTGCGTAGTAAGCTCAGCATTCTTTTCCGGGATAGTGTTGCATTTGCTTCCCACGTTATTGTGTTTACTGAAACCTGGTTAAAGCCGGACATTCTTAGTTCCGAGGTTTTGGCAGGTCGGTACACAACTTTTAGAAAGGACCGTTCGTCTCGACGTGCAGGAGGGGTTCTGATTGCAGTGGACTCTATCTTCACGTCGGAACTCTTCACAGTCCAGGTTCAACCGGAACTGGAATTCCTGTGTGTAAAACTGATTCTTCCCGCTTTCGCTATATTCATTACTTGCTCGTATATCCCACCTTCTTCGGATATCTCTATTTATGAGCAGCATTTGTCCCCTTTAACTGCTGTTTCTTCCTCGCTATCAGATAAAGATCATATGATAGTTCTTGGTGATTTCAACTTGCCAGGAACTGTTTGGTCTTCGGTAAACGAGTCTAGTATCCTAGTGCCCATGTCACGACATGACTTTGTTGACGGCTTGCTTGACCTATCCCTGTCTCAAGTCAACCATGTGAAAAATTCCTTGGGTCGATTGCTTGATCTGTGCTTTGTATCGGATCCGACCATAGTGTTGTTAACCCGAGCCCTTCCGCTCACTATACCTGAAGACACCTACCACCCTACTTTCGAGGTGTCGCTAGATATAGGACCAACTGTATTGGATCGGTCGAGTAGGCTGCCCGAACGTGTCCGCTGCTTTCGTAAAGCCGAGTTTGCGAAGCTTAATAACCTCATTAGGGATTTTGATTGATCCGCTTTGTACTTGTGCACTGATATCATAAAAGGCACAAACATTTTTTACAATGCTCTTGGCACATTTTTTGATTCTTGAGTCCCGCTTTCTTGTCCGACTAGATCTGGAAAACCCCCTTGGTTTACCAAAGAGTTATCCAGTCTAAAAAACTTAAAATCAAGACTTTATAAAAAATTTCAAGAAGTGGGTTCTCCTACTTCTCACTCTCGCTATGTATTAGCTCGGTCAAACTTTTCAGTTCTTAATGCTCAATGCTATAAGAACTACCTATCTCGATGCAGGATACGTTTTTCTCAGGACCCTAAACAGTTTTACAGCTTCGTAAACAGTAAGCGTAGAACGTCCGCACACCCATCCTCGCTATCATTTTGTAATACGTCGGCAAATAATGATCAGGCAATTGCCGATCTTTTTGCCCAGTTTTTCCAAACCACCTATTCTGAGGAACGCTACTCTGGTCAACCGTACCCACACGGATTACCGAGGTCGAACGCATTTTCAGTCCCTTGTTAAATGAATATTCCATACTTCATGATCTTCGACTAGTTAAGCCGGTGTTTTCACCGGGTCCAGACGGGGTACTCAGGTACTGCGCCGAGGCTCTGTGTGGACCATTGCTTAAACTATTCACCCTGTCCATTGATTCCTCTTGCTTCCCCCCAATCTGGAAGGAATCGTTTATAATTCCTCTCCATAAAAAAGGTAGCAAGTCTGATGCAAAAAATTATTGAGGTATAGCAAAGTTATCCGCTATTCCCAAATTGTTTGAAAAGGTTTTAACTCCGCACTTGCAACATCTCTGCAGGCACTTATATCTATAACTCAGCATGGATTTATAAGGCGGCGATCAACCACCACGAACTTGTTAGAGTTTACCTCCTTCATTATTAAAGGCTTTCAATGTAACTTACAGACGGATGTTATTTACACCGACTTTAGTAAAGCATTCGACTCTGTAAACCATTTCCTTTTAGCGAATAATCTTGACCTTTTAGGGTTTCCGCCCAACCTCCTGAGATGGATTTCTAGCTATCTTTGTTCTAGGTCTCAAAGAGTCCTCTTCAAAAACTCCCTCTCTTTACCAGTAAAGGTTTCTTCGGGAGTACCACAAGGCAGACCCCAAGTTAAAGTTTCCGAACACATTTCTACCATGGTAAATAAGGCCATGGGCGTGCTTGGGTTTATAAAGAGGTGGTCAAAGGAATTTGACGACCCCTATATAACAAAGACTCTCTATACCTCGCTTGTTCGTCCGATCTTAGAATACGGCTCCTGTGTATGGTGCCCTCAGTACAAAGTACACCAGGACCGTATAGAATCAGTACAGAAAAACTTTTTACTCTTTGCTCTGCGGGGACTTAACTGGGATGCGGGTGTAAGACTCCCATCTTACTCTAGTAGACTACTATTAGTAAACCTCCCATCCTTAGTTAACCGTAGAAAAATGCTTGGTGTGATATTTATGCACAACTTGATCAGGGGTGACATAGACAGCCCTGATCTGTTGAGCCGCATAAACTTCACGATTCCTATTAGACTGACTAGAAATTTTATACCGTTGTTCCTTCCACTTTGTAGATCGAATTATTCCTTGCATGAACCGTCTAGGGTCTTATGCTCGGATTATAATTCCCTCTACCATATTATATCCACCACTAGTTCTCTTCCTCTTAATAAATTACTAATCCTTACTCACCTTTCTAGTAATTAGTAATTGTAGTGGTATTTGTATTTTGCATGCTTAGTTTCTTAGTAAGTTTAGTGCTAACTTTCCTCGAATGTTAGTCTAATAGCTATCTTTCTTGCATGTTCGCGTTCGGTTCGACTACGCACCGTGCGTCATGCGGCAGCGCCCCTCGGTCGGTTGGGCGGGAGGAGGGCTGCGTTTTGCCTGGGATCCGCGCGTAACAGCCTTCTGCTGGTTTCACACGGGCCACTTGACGGTGCAGTAGCTGCATCGCCTCTTGAAAGATGCAGTCATTGCATGTCAACGTCCAAGAAAGGAAGCACGGCCAGGTAGATTTCTACCTCACCCAGGCACTGAGCGGACATGGCTGCTTCCGCGGCTACCTTAAGCGCTTTGCCCACGAGACAGGGGGATGGTGCCCCGAGTGTGGCACAGGCATTGAGGAGGACGCTCGTTACGTCCTCTTCGACTGCCACAGGTTTGACCATGAAAGTCAGACACTGCCTCAGCAGCAGGGTCTAGGGTCAGCACCAAGACTCTGGTACCGCTGATGCTGGCAGACCCGAAGGTGTGGGAAGCGGCTGCGGAGTTCGCCTCTAGCGTGATGCGAACGCTTAGGTCGTCGGAGAGGAGGCGGAAGGAGCAGACGGAGTAGAGGTTCACGCCACTGCGAAGCAATGCTTTGCGGCAGTACCGCAGACCACGGGACCCCCAGTCCCAACAGTCCTGTCCTGTACTGCTGTCCGTTAATTAAGTTAAATATTAAATATATAGTATATTATAGAGTAAATAAATAATTATATGAATAAAAAAAAAAAAACTCCGAAATGGCCAGATCAATGTGACCAGAGGCTGAGTTGTTTGCTGAGAGATCTCTGCCCGAACGGACCTTAACCCTTCTCTGCAGCTCGTGGAAAAGAATAGTAGAATTAAATCAAAATAAGAGCAAAAATTAGTCTGGGACCACCCAAATTCTAACAGGGAGTAATCCTAAACAGGGAAAGGCAGCGGCCCAAAGGCCTCGCCCTTGAAGACGCTAGGAAGAACCCAAAGGGTTCCCATCCCGGACCCGGAGTGGGTGGTGAATCGACAAAACCGATACCTTGGCAGAGTGGTTGTGCATTCCTGCGGCTGCTCTGCCTGCTGGTAAAGTGGCGGGGGACGAGTTAACATCTACAAGCGTCCAAGCCAAGACATACACATATGCTGACAGAGGGAGTGCTGGCAATATACTCCGTCCAGAAAGTCCAGAAAAGTGGTCAAAGTGGAGACGACACAGGGCCCTACAAACCAGGCGGTGGTCGTCCTCAACAAGGAGTCGCCGGCCCCGACTGCACGGCTGCCAAAGGAGAGCTCTACTTCTGATTCAGCTCAGCGACCATTCTACAAGTGGGAATCGGCCGGGGCGCATCCTGTAGACATACCTCGGACGACTGTTAATTTTGTACCATCTTTCTATTGCCTATCAGTTCACTTTTTCCACTTTGTTCATTATACTAAACTAACGTAACGTAACCGTAGCTTTATCTATGCTCGCTCAGCAATATGCTCTCATTTAATCATCTATGCTCGCTCTTGTTATCTTTTCTTTCGTATGCCATCGCTAAGCCCTCAGCAGCTGCGCCTGCTCTGGCAGTTACCGCTTGATATAGAACAGACCTTTTTTTCCCCCAATCTATTACTTTGGCTCGAGATCGGCTCGCTTGCCTCATCCAAGTGTATCACTCTCTAATACTATTGTAAAAGGCTCTGGCATCTTCGGCCACCCTCAACACACAAATCACCTATAATAAAATTTATAACGTTTCTCAAATTATTAATTTTTGAAATTCTTGAACAATTATAGTCAGCGAAAAAGCTCGTTGTCTCAAAATTTGGTGACCCCGACGTGATCGTTAATAACAATTTGGAATTAAACAATTATAAACTGTGAAAATTATCCACTAAACATAATAATTCCCATTTCGTCGCACGCTTGCTCACAAGCACTAATACAGCTACGTGCATTTACGGCTTCGGGTTCGCTGCACGTTCTTCGATTCTTCTTTGTGCTTTGCTCGGTGCTGCCTGTCGAAAATGGATGAGTCCAATGACTTGCCGGAAAACAGGGTGGATTTTTACAAACGAAAGGCACTCTCAATATACAACAAAGCCGTTTCACTTCGAGGTACGATATTGAGTGATGAAAACAACCCAATCAATGAAGAAGCGCTAAGTGTTCATTTAAAATTCTTCGAAAAAAATATCCGACTCATTTAATGATACTCATTTTAATTTAGAAGAGCTTGATGTGAACGATATTGGCAGCGACCTAAGCAACAATTTTGAGGATTTGGCTATGGAAGTTTGTATTCGCTCAGCACTCCGCAGGACTACCCAGAACATGCCGCATCACTCAACGATACGACCCGAGCTCAACGTTACTGACTCCGGAAATGTACGGTCACGATATCATATTGCTGACATTAAACCTCCCAATTTCCGTGGAGGTTATACTGAGTGGGCAGACTTTCACTCAATATTTAGCACAGTAATAGATCAGGAGCCCGTTCTATCAAAGATTGAGAAGTTCCAGCACCTGCGCTCATATTTTGATTTACCTGCCTTGGAGGCTGTTCGATCTTTTGAAGTATCGGAGAGCAATTATGATATTGCATTGGACACTTTAAACAATCGTTTCAATAATAAACGTTTAATCTTCCATGGAGGAAATAGCAGGATGCATCATCATTCAATCCACACAAACGAATCACTCATTCAAAACACAGTCTTGTTGTTACAAATACAATCGTATTGGAATGCGTATTCTGTGATAATAAAGGGCCTAACATTTTACAGCTGCACTCGCTTTGGAAACCTTTCGCCATCTTTGCGTCTTAGAGAGGCAAGGAAGCTTAGAGTTTGCTTCAATTGTTTGAAGAAGGGACATTGGAATACCTCTTGCAGTTTAGGCTCTTGTCGCACATGCGGTGAAAAACATCATACCCTTTTACATATCAACAATCCGCTGCCTACGTCAGTTATCACGGAACCTACGAACGCTTCAACGTCTCCTATTCAGACAGACTCATGCTCAGGTCCCAATCTTCCAAGTTCTCTGGTTGCCGCTTCACCATCATGCTCACCTCCTGCTCAGAATCTTAGCTCAGACGTAGTGTTTCTAGCCACGACAGTCATTATGATAAAGAGTCAATTTGGTGATCTTCTTCCTTGCCGGGATCTTCTGGATTCAGGCTCTCAGATTAATTTAATAACCTCTCGCTTTGCTCAGAAGCTTCAGCTGAAACGAGCCAAAGGGTCGGTATCAGTATCCGGTATCGGCGCAGATTCTGCATTTCACACGGAAGGTTCAGTTAATTTGGTCATTCAATCCAGGACTTCCGATTACTTCACGAGTCTCACAGCTCTCGTTGCTCCACGTATTACAGGAAACCAGCCTGCTTCTTCATTTGATGTATTCAAATGGGAAATGCCATCCAATATCAGCCTTGGAGCCAGCTTATTTTACTACATTAAATGCGTTGGACAGTTCAAATTGGAGAGGGGACTTCCTATGATACAAAAAACCCGTCTCGGCTGGGTTGTCATAGGTGGCGGTCATTACTCCCACAGCTCAGTGCTCCTAGCGGCCTCTAGTTCGACGGAATTGAGCCAAACGCCTACCGTTGGTTTGGATGAGCTAGTGCGAAGGTTCTGGGAAGTGGAAAACTGCACGGTCTCGCTACAGAAGCCACAAAGGAGGAAATTGTTTGCGAGGTACATTTTAAAAATCATTGCGGTCGGCTTCCAAGCGGCGAGTACTGCGTTCAATTGCCTTTGAAGCTGAGTGACAGTCTCCTTGGAGATTCATATCAACAAACCTATCGCAGATTCCTCAATCTAGAGTGCAAGCTGGTTCGAAAACCACTTCTCAAGACCCAATACGCCGCTTTTATAAAGGAATACGTCGATTTGAATCACATGTCTCCTTTCAAAGGTGACTCACTTAAACAATTCAAATTTTTTCTTCCTCATCACTGCGTCTTAAGAGAAGACAAAACCACCACAAAACTCCGAGTAGTTTTCGACGGATCCGCTTGTACATCTACAGGATATTCCCTCATCGATATATTGATGTCAGGCCCAACAATTCAGCCGAAGTTAGTTACGACGCCTCTTCGATTTCGTACCGTTCGCATAGCATTGACTGGTGACATTTGTAAAATGTATAGATGCGTCCGTGTCTCGCCCCAAGATAGTTTTCTGCAGTGTATACTGTGGCGTGACTCACCCCTCGAGGAGCTAAAAACATTCAAGCTAGATACCGTGACCTATGGAACGAAACCAGCAGCATTTCTGGCCATCCGTTCTATGCACCAACTAGCGGCAGACGAAAGTTCTTCATATCCCATTGGCTCTGAAGTTGTGCAGCGGGACTTTTACGTGGATGATGTGCTAACGGGGGGAGATACTACAAATGAGGTGCTGGAAATAATTCGCCAGGTGTCAGAACTCTTAGCCAAAGGAAATTTCAAGATCAGTAAATGGTGTTCCAACGATACATCTGTACTCGATCAAACACCCAGTGAACTAGGGAAACATTTGTTAAAATTACTGATGGCAGCGATGTAACCAAGACGCTATTATTCGGATGAGCTAATATTTTCATTCTGTCCCAATCAAGTCCCTTCGAAACCAACTAAGCGAGTCGTATTGTCAACTATTGCACGATTTTATGATCCACTCGGACTTATAGGGCCAGTAATTACCAACGCAAAAATATTTCTACAGCAGCTGTGGAAAGAAAAGCTTCATTGGGATGAAAGTCTGCCAGTCTCCTTACGCACAACTTGGATCAACTTTATTCAGCAGTTTGACTCTATGCAACAAATTTCTTTCCCGCGCCTATCGTTCCTTCGAAGCAGCAACCTTGAAATACATGGATTTTGTGATGCCAGCATGAGTGCTTATGGAGCTTGCATCTACGCTGTTTCGCAAGGCGACAATGGAGTCAAGGCAAATCTTCTATCTTCCAGATCTCGTGTAGCGCCACTGAAGACTATCACAATACCCAAGTTGGAATTATGTGACGCAGCGCTACTCGCCCAGCTTATGCATTAAGTGTCTTTGATGACACTTGTGGTGTGACTCCACAGTCGTTTTTGCTTGGATCAAGAATCAACCATCCAACTTCAATGTATTTGTCGCTAATAGACTTTCTGTTATTCATGAACTCACATCTGGAATGTCTTGGCTGTACGTGCCAACTGATCTAAACCCTGCCGATATGCTTTCTCGAGGATCATTACCAGCTGAGCTCATCAATTCTCATCTTTGGATGTATGGACCTACATACTTAACAGCCAGGAAGGATCAATGGCCAAGTACGCCTGCTCTTCCAGAGCCAATTTTGAAGGCACGAAAAACCATAATAATTACGAACTGCTCGTCAATATATTTGGTGGAAGAATCAAAGTTTGTAAGTTCCTTTCCCAAAATGCAACGAATTTTTGCGTATATATGCAAATTTATTCATCGACGAAAGTATGGAATAGCTGTGGAGGACTTGCGTTTGGGAACCGAGCTGCTTCTTCGCTTTACTCAGCAATGTCGTCTATCTACTGAAATAAGAGCCCTGGAAACCCGAAAAGACATCAAGGCTTCAAGCTCGATCGTCTCGCTTTCGCCATTTTTAGATGATTGCGGCTTGCATCGAGTTGGAGGGCGTCTTAAAAACTCTACCTTGGACTTCGAAGCTCGGCATCCCATAATATTGCCCAGGAATCATTCCATCACTTCTGCTCTGATACGGCCCTTACACGAAAAACACCTTCACGCTGGACCCCAGTCGCTATTAGCCATCATTCGTCAAACGTACTGGCCAATCGGTGGCCGAAAGAGCGTAGCACACGTAATCAAAAAGTGTGTCAGATGCTTTAGAGTGAAGCCTCGAACTCTCGGGAAAATAATGGCAGATCTTCCGGTGGACAGAGTTAGCGAATCTCGTGCATTTTTAGTTACCGGCGTTTATTATTGCGGTCCGTTCCTATATAAATCAGAAGTTCGAAACCGGCCCCCACTAAAGTGCTACATGAGCATTTTTATATGTTTCTCCACTAAGGCGGTTCACATCGAGCTTGTGAAGGATCTTACAACGTCTGAGTTCCTCTCTGCTCTTCGCCGTTTTATTTGCACCCATGGAAGACCGATTCGTATTTGGTCAGATAATGCCACAAATTTTGTTGGAGCGCGGAACGAACTAGCGGAACTTAAGTCGCTATTCCTAAGCGACAGTCATCAAGAAGCCGTGCATCAAGCTTGTCTCGACGATTGCATCGATTGGCGTTTCATTCCTCCTACATCGCCACATTTTGGAGGATTGTGGGAGGCGTCAGTCAAGCTTGCTAAACATCATCTTCGACGTGCCCCTGGATCCTCGCTTCTTGGATTTGATGAGCTGCGCACTCTCGCGTGCAATATCTGTGCAATCATTAATTCAATGCCATTGTTTCCTTTTTCAGAGAACCCTGCAGATCTCGATGTACTCACGCCCAGCCATTTTCTGGTTGGCGCCCCTATCGCTAAGCCGCCACAGCTGCGCCTGCTCTGGCAGTTACCGCTTGATATAATTGGAGAACAGACCTTTTTTGTCCCCAATCTATTACTTTGGCTCGAGATCGGCTCGCTTGCCTCATCCAAGTGTATCACTCTCTAATACTATTGTAAAAGGCTCTGGCATCTTCGGCCACCCGCAACACACAAATCACCTATAATAAAATTTATAACGTTTCTCAAATTATTAATTTATGAATTTCTTGAATTCTTCATTCTTCAGCGAAAAAGCTCGTTGTCTCAACATTTGGTGACCCCGACGTGATCGTTAATAACAATTTGGATTGAAACAATTATAAACTGTGAAAATTATCCACTAAACATAATAATTCCCATTTCGTCGCACGCTTGCTCACAAGCACTAATACATCTCCGTGCATTTACGGCTTCGGGTTCGCTGCACGTGCGCTTTCAAACCAAAAAATCAAACGGTTGGTTCTTCGATTCTTCTTTGTGCTTTGCTCGGTGCTGCCTGTCGAAAATGGATGAGTCCAATGACTTGCCGGAAAACAGGGTGGATTTTTACAAACGAAAGGCACTCTCAATATACAACAAAGCCGTTTCACTTCGAGGTACGATATTGAGTGATGAAAACAACCCAATCAATGAAGAAGCGCTAAGTGTTCATTTAAAATTCTTCGAAAAAAATATCCGACTCATTTAATGATACTCATTTTAATTTGGAAGAGCTTGATGTGAACGATATTGGCAGCGACCTAAGCAACAATTTTGAGGATTTGGCTATGGAAGTTTGTATTCACTCAGCACTCCGCAGGACTACCCAGAACATGCCGCATCACTCAACGATACGACCCGAGCTCAACGTTACTGACTCCGGAAATGTACGGTCACGATATCATATTGCTGACATTAAACCTCCCAATTTCCGTGGAGGTTATACTGAGTGGGCAGACTTTCACTCAATATTTAGCACAGTAATAGATCAGGAGCCCGTTCTATCAAAGATTGAGAAGTTCCAGCACCTGCGCTCATATTTTGATTTACCTGCCTTGGAGGCTGTTCGATCTTTTGAAGTATCGGAGAGCAATTATGATATTGCATTGGACACTTTAAACAATCGTTACAATAATAAACGTTTAATCTTTCAGGCACACGTTGCTGAGATTCTGAGGCATGAGAAGGTTGAAGATGAGTCAACTACAAACCTACGTACTTTATCGGACAAGCTTCATTCTCACATGAGAGCGCTTAGGTCGATGGGTACCATGGAGGAAATAGCAGGATGCATCATCATTCACTCCACACAAACGAATCACTCATTCAAAACACAGTCTTGTTGTTACAAATTGAATTGGGGACTTCCTATGATACAAAAAACCCGTCTAGACTGGGTTGTCACAGGTGGCGGTCATTACTCCCACAGCTCAGTGCTCCTAGCGGCCTCTAGTTCGACGGAATTGAGCCAAACGCCTACCGTTGGTTTGGATGAGCTAGTGCGAAGGTTCTGGGAAGTGGAAAACTGCACGGTCTCGCTACAGAAGCCACAAAGGAGGAAATTGCTTGCGAGGTACATTTTAAAAATCATTGCGGTCGGCTTCCAAGCGGCGAGTACTGCGTTCAATTGCCTTTGAAGCTGAGTGACAGTCTCCTTGGAGATTCATATCAACAAGCCTATCGCAGATTCCTCAATCTAGAGTGCAAGCTGGTTCGAAAACCACTTCTCAAGACCCAATACGCCGCTTTTATAAAGGAATACGTCGATTTGAATCACATGTCTCCTTTCAAAGGTGACTCACTTAAACAATTCAAATTTTTTCTTCCTCATCACTGCGTCTTAAGAGAAGACAAAACCACCACAAAACTCCGAGTAGTTTTCGACGGATCCGCTTGTACATCTACAGGATATTCCCTCATCGATATATTGATGTCAGGCCCAACAATTCAGCCGAAGTTAGTTACGACGCCTCTTCGATTTCGTACCGTTCGCATAGCATTGACTGGTGACATTTGTAAAATGTATAGATGCGTCCGTGTCTCGCCCCAAGATAGTTTTCTGCAGTGTATACTGTGGCGTGACTCACCCCTCGAGGAGCTAAAAACATTCAAGCTAGATACCGTGACCTATGGAACGAAACCAGCAGCATTTCTGGCCATCCGTTCTATGCACCAACTAGCGGCAGACGAAAGTTCTTCATATCCCATTGGCTCTGAAGTTGTGCAGCGGGACTTTTACGTGGATGATGTGCTAACGGGGGGAGATACTACAAATGAGGTGATGGAAATAATTCGCCAGGTGTCAGAACTCATAGCCAAAGGAAATTTCAAGATCAGTAAATGGTGTTCCAACGATACATCTGTACTCGATCAAACACCCAGTGAACTAGGGAAACATTTGTTAAAATTACTGATGGCAGCGATGTAACCAAGACGCTATTATTCGGATGAGCTAATATTTTCATTCTGTCCCAATCAAGTCCCTTCGAAACCAACTAAGCGAGTCGTATTGTCAACTATTGCACGATTTTATGATCCACTCGGACTTATAGGGCCAGTAATTACCAACGCAAAAATATTTCTACAGCAGCTGTGGAAAGAAAAGCTTCATTAGGATGAAAGTCTGCCAGTCTCCTTACGCACAACTTGGATCAACTTTATTCAGCAGTTTCACTCTATGCAACAAATTTCTTTCCCGCGCCTATCGTTCCTTCGAAGCAAATCCAACTTCAATGTTTTTGTCGCTAATAGACTTTTTGTTATTCAGGAACTCACATCTGGAATGTCTTGGCTGCACGTGCCAACTGATCTAAACCCTGCCGATATACTTTCTCAAGGATCATTACCAGCTGAGCTCATCAATTCTCATCTTTAGAAGTATGGACCTACATACTTGACAGCCAGTAAGGATGGCCAAGCACGCCTGTTCTTCCAAAGCCAGTTTTGGAGACACTGTGAGGGAGCGTACGCTCCACCCACATTTTTCCGCCCATCAGTTGGTCTTAACGTACTCACTGGAGGGACCCGAAATTACGTTCTCTTATTAGAACTAAGATTTTTTATCATTCCTTATTTTCTAGTTTTTAGCATTGACTTTGCAGTTTTAGGTTAATGGGGTGGGAGGCATGCCACGAAGGCTACATGTTGTTAATTTTGTAGATTATACGGCCCGAGGGGTCGCTAAGCCCCATGTAGCCTATCACCTTCATAAAGGGGGAAGGACAAGTCGCGATCACGGCAGACGGCACTGGCGTTTTAGGGTCGGTAAACCAACAACAACGACGCAGCAGCGGCCAAAGAGAGACGACGAAAACACTGAGAACCCAAAAACCCAACAACAACGGCGCAGCAGCGGCAGAAGAGAGACGAGGAGAACACCGAGAACCGAAACCCAACGACACCGACGCAGCAACGGCAGAGGAGAAGCGCTGAAAACGATAAGCCAACAGCATCGACGCAGCAACGGCAGAAGAGAAACGCCGAAAACCAAAACCCAGCAAGATCCACGCCAACGCGAGAAGTTCAGTGATACGAGAAAAGATCCTGCATCGACGCCGTGCTACAGAGGCATGATCCCAGTAGTTCCCCAGGGTCCTGAAGGTGCTGTCCGGCGACTGCCTAAGCCCTTTCGGCGATGCTTGTCGATATCTCCGACCCTCGTAGTAACTCTTAGTCCGACAAGGTCCCGTGAGTGTTATCCGGCGATAGCCTAGGCACTCTCGGCGATACTTGTCATTAGCTCCGCATAGCAAAGATCTTCGTAGTAATCCTTAGTTCGACAGGATCCCGAGAGCGCTATCTGGCGATTGCCTAAGCCCTCTCAGCGATGTTTGTCGATATCTCCGACCCTCGTAGTAATTCTTAGTCCGACAAGGTCCCGTGAGTGTTGTCCGCTTAAGTCAACGAACCCAGAACGACCAGGACCACGAGGACAATTCCAAGGACAACGATAGCAAAGACGCTTAAGTCAACGAACCCAGCACGACCAGGACCACAAGGACAATTCCAAGGACAACGATAGTTTCCCTCTTGAAGTGCTTTTCATCCTCCGTCACCCCTCCCTCTCGGAGTGCACTTCAACCGAAGCAACGAATCCTTTCGCCGATCGAAGCGTACTTAAACCTGCGCATCCTAAATCTTCTCTTCGGAGCGCACCTTAACCTCCGCCACAAATCTTCTCTTCGGACTTTATTCCAGCTACCACATCCAGAGATCAAAAAAATTTCTTCGAATCCCGTCAGTAGCGCCGTCAAAACCTCTTCTGCTCCAGTCCAGATTTCAGCAGAAGAAGGCTACAACACTTAGGCTTTGCGTTTCTAACCGACACCTTAGAGATGTCCACACTATGTCCCAGAAAGATCGCCAACTTTATAAGAGCATCTCGCTGGGACAACTGCTAACATGAAGTCTCACTTTTGCAGGAAGGGAATGACCATACGCGGTATCACAATGTGGAGAAACTGCACTAAGTGTGGCGGGCTCCGAGCGAGCCTGGCAACCGCCTCTACCAAATGTTAATGAGTATGTGTGTGTAGGAAGCTGGGTTGCATACGGTACATAAACCGTCTACAGTTTCGTCGTCGCAACTAGAGCTTGAGCCACTTGGACTGCGAAGTGGGTATCCTACGATGCGCAAAGGAGGTTCTAAAGACACGGCTACAGCCTCCGATGATTGCGATGGAAGATGAGTGACAGGCAGTTGTGATATTTTTTCTGATACTGACTTTATTGATAAAATTTATTCTTATTTATAGCTATAAAAAGATACAAAAGTTCTGAGTCTGTAAAATATATGTTTGTCTATTATGGATAAGTTAATTGTTTAGTGGACAATTGCGTCACTGTGTAATACGAGATAACGAATATTACGAAATATTACTTATGCATATTTCTGAAACTGAACAATCAATCTGTCTAAAATAAGGATATAAATTATTTTGTTCTTGTAATATTTTAAATATTGTAATATAATTTAGATATTAATATTTACGCATTCAAATAAATGAAAAAAATAACAAATATAGTGACATATCCATAATTCCCCACATCCCATACACATTATGTTTATGTACAATTCATCCACCCCATCCACACAAGTAACAGGACCCCACTCAAGAATCAATAACTGTTTCTTCCCATACTCCAAGCTAGGGCCCCCCATAATATAAACAATGGACATCATTGTTTCAGCAACATTAGAATCACGCCACTCTCGAGAAATCGATTCTTTAGAATCACGCCACTCATGAGGACCAATCAAAGCTAGACATAAAACCAAGGAGTATCACATTCCTAGCTCCGTCATGTAATGCAACACCGATCGCCAGCAGTGGATGCCTTTCATCAAAGCCGACGCATCCCCAAATATCGATCCAGGCACGTACGCCACCGACACGAAGATGCAGCCGAGGAAAGCAACGCCCGAAGCCAGAGTCGGGAGTTCCAAGAGAAGGGCTCATGGAAACTAGCCAGCAGCAGAGAGATTAGTTCCGTTTGAGACAAGCAGACCGAAAGTCAAGTCGGGGAATTCATTTAAATCTTGTGACATAAAGATATTTAAGTTGTAAAATAAAAGTCTTTGTTAAAAAACTTAAAATCGAGTTGCGGATATTTAACTGGCGCAGTCGGTAGGATTTCGTTTAAAATTAACACCTATATTTCGGTAATGGTCAGCTTGTGTAATTTATAATTACTGTGATCACGTAATCCCGGAATTGTTAATAAAATTGTGAAATCCGCCAAAGAACCTATGTGCTGCAAGCACATACGATTTGCAA
This sequence comes from Drosophila persimilis, assembly GCF_003286085.1. Classification (NCBI taxonomy): domain Eukaryota; kingdom Metazoa; phylum Arthropoda; class Insecta; order Diptera; family Drosophilidae; genus Drosophila; species Drosophila persimilis. The sequence goes on from NW_020825327.1 coordinate 1,097,298, forward strand.
AACTAATTTAAGTGAACTGAAGTAAGCGGAGATAGTGAATCACCAAGGACAGTGAAACACTTAATACAAAATCAAAAAAACTTACAAGTGAACCAAAATAAAGTTAAAAACTACAACAAAACAAAACCCAATCAACACCAACAACATGGCGTTACCACCACTATCATTGAGCGAAATCCACTTGAACCAGGCACTGCTGTCGATCCGACAAATACCTGCCTATGACGGTTCATCTGGACAGCTAAGCTCATTTATCAAACGAATCGAATATGTATGCGGATTATATCCAACTGAAGATCTTCGCCAACAAAGGATCCTATTTGGAGCGACCGAGATCCAACTGTCAGGAGAGGCACAACGCATATCGCAAATGATACAACCCAACACGTGGCTCGAACTGAAGACGGCGCTGATCAACGAGTTCAAAAATCACACACCATATGAAGAACTCTTACGACAACTATACACCACCAGATTCAACGGCAGTCTTCGTAAGTTTATAGAAGAATTAGAGATAAAAGCATTATTAATAAACAATAAGCTAAACTTAGAAAACATACCAGAAAATAATGTCATTTATAAAAACGCTTTGAACAACACAATTAAAGATGTCATTACTCGAAAACTTCCTGACAGAATGTTCATGACCTTAGCAAGAAAAGATATTACCACATTGTCTAATCTTAAGAAGGCAGCACAAGAAGAAGGATTGTACGAAGCTAGTACAACAGATTCAGGTACAAATAAAGATCAATCAAATCGAAAGAATGTTGGAAACTATTATCCAAATTATAATACTACTAACTATCACAATCAAACTCAGAGTTCATCTGGAACAGGTCAGACTAATCGAACAAATCAAAATCAAAATTCCCAAAATCCTGGATTATACAATGAGTTCAAAAATTCCTTGAATCAAGGTAGGGCTCAGAATCCATTCAATCAGCAAATATCTCAAAACCAAGCTAGTGGGAGTGGACCCAACCAACCTACTAAAAGAGGGAGGGAGAGCCAGAGTGGCCAAACGAAGATGGACGTAAATTTTCATCAAGCCGCCTCGGAAGAAACCGAGGAGGACCCTATATAAACATTACCATTAATAAAAGAATATTAAGGTGTATCGCTGACTCGGGATCATCGATCAACATCATGAAAGAAAATTACACAGATTCCGAGATAAAAGACGAAGACCCGGTCTACAGACGACCATACAAATATGCCCAGATACATGATCAGGAGGTAAACCAGCAAATCAAAGATATGATCAGGCAGGGAATAATTCGAAAGTCGAATTCTCCTTACTGCTCGCCCATATCTATGATTCCGAAGAAGATAGATGCTTCAGGAAAGCAAAAATATCGAATGGTAGTAGACTATAGAAGTCTAAATGAAATAACAGTTAAGGACAAATTCCCAACTCCAAGAATGGATGAAATCCTAGACAAACTAGGTAAATGTCAGTATTTTACGACAATCGATTTAGCAAAAGGTTTCCATCAAATACCCATGGAACCTAGCTCAATCCCCAAAACTGCGTTCTCCACTAAGCATGGACATTACGAGTTCACTCGTATGCCCTTTGGGCTAACCACTGCCCCAGCTACCTTCCAAAGATGTATGAACAATCTGCTAGAAGAGTTAATCTTCAAAGATTGCTTTGTATACTTAGTGACATCATTATATTTTCCACTTCATTGGAAGAACACTTGTTGTCACTAAGGAGAGTATTTGGAAAGTTGAGAGACGCCAACTTGAAGCTACAAATGGATAAATGTGAATTCATGAAAAAGGAAACTGAATTCCTAGGTCATGTAGTCACTACTGAAGGAATAGTACCAAATCCAGGCAAAATCTCTGCCATTGTCAAATTTCCAATACCAGAAACGACTAAACAAATAAAGTCATTCTTAGGTCTGTGCGGGTTCTACAGGAAATTCATTCCTAATTTTGCAAACATAGCAAAACCCATGACACTCAAACTAAAGAAAGGAGCTGTCATAGACCCCAAGGAAGAAAGGTACGTCGAGGCATTTGAGAGACTAAAAGTACTCATCACCTCAGACCCTATCCTTGCGTTCCCAGACTTTGACAAAATGTTCACGGTAACAACCGACGCTAGTAACATAGCATTGGGAGCGGTTTTGTCACAAGAACACAAACCGATCTGCTACGCTAGCAGAACCCTAAATGAACATGAAATAAACTATTCAGCCATCGAAAAGGAATTATTAGCGATCGTATGGGCAACCAAGTATTTCCGTTCATACCTGTTCGGTAGAACATTCGAGATACAAAGCGATCATAAACCCTTGATTTGGTTGAACAACCTCAAGGAGCCAAATATGAAATTACAAAGGTGGAAAATAAAACTGAATGAGTTTGATTTTAAAATGAAATATCTACCAGGCAAAGAAAATCATGTAGCTGATGCCTTATCAAGGGTAAAGATTAATGAAAATCTCCTGGGAGAAGCTTCCAATAGCGTTGGTGCAACTGTACATAGCGCACAGGAAGACAATCTAAATCACATTGCTATCACGGAAAGACCAATTAACTATTACAATCGGCAAATTGAGCTAATAAAAGGCAATGAAGATAAGGTAGAAACAATTCGTTATTTTCACAAGCTAATCATCAAGATCACGTATAAGGAAATGACTATCACCTTAGCGAAGGATATAATAAAGGAATATCTATGCACCAAAAAGAGCGCATTATATTTCCATAACGAAACAGATTTTCCTCCATTCCAAAAAGCCTATTTAGAAATCATTAATTCTAACAATATAACCAAAGCTATTAAATCAAGCACGAAACTCCTAGATATTCAGAATTACGCTGAATTTAAAGAAACCATATTAAAGAATCATAAAGGCTTACTCCATACAGGGATAGAGAAAACCGTCAATTGGTTTAGGGGAAAATACTATTACCCGGATTATCAAAAACTAATCCAAAACATCATAAACGAATGTCCTACTTGTAATATTGCCAAAACAGAGCATAGAAATACGAAGTTGGCATTCGAAACTACACCGGAAATACTGAACATCAGAGAGAAATACGTCATGGATTTCTATATGGTTGGTAACCAACAGTTCCTATCATGTATTGACGTATACTCGAAGTTTGCAACTCTTGTAGAAGTAAAAAGTCGTGACTGGTTAGAAGCAAAAAGAGCCATCATGAAAGTTTTTAACGAGATGGGCAAACCAATTGAAATCAAAGCCGATAAAGATTCAGCTTTTATGTGCACAGCATTGCAAGCATGGCTGAATGCGGAAAACGTCAAAATAGAGATCACTTCCAGCAAAAATGGAATATCTGACGTAGAAAGATTTCATAAAACAGTAAATGAAAAATTAAGAATAATATCTAGCGAGGATAACACAGAAGATAGATTCACGAAGTTTGAATTAATTCTTTATACTTATAATCATAAAACCAAACATAATACCACAAATAGGACACCAGCTGATATATTCATTTATGCAGGCTCACCTGATTATGACACACAACTAAATAAAGTGAATAAAATCACTCAATTAAATAAAAACCGCATAGAGTATGAAGTAGATACCCGCTATAAACTATCACCTCTAGTTAAGTCTAAGGTAACAAATCCTTTCAAAAGGACGGGTGAAATTAGACAGGTAGATGAAAAACATTATGAAGAAAAGAATAGGGGTAGGAAAATAACTCATTATAAATCAAAATTCAAGAAAAAGAAGAAATCTAATAGAAGCAAATATAATAATTCCAGAGAAACCGAGGAAGTTAATGGAATCGGCGAACTTCAACACAATTAAAATCCTCATCTTCCTCATAATTACCATCGTAATGGCACAGGGCCAAAACATAGAAATAAATTCTATAAAATCCCAAAACGGATATATGATATTCAAAACTGCATCGATCAACATACCTATCAATTACGAATACCATTATCTAACTGTTAATGTAACTAAAACCGAAGAACTATACCAAAATTTGTTAAGGCAAGCCACTAAATTCCAGGACATAATCCAAATAAAATATCTAGTAGACAAATTGCAAAGAGAAATGAACGGGCTAAAAATAACCAAAAGAAATAAAAGAGGCCTAATCAATATAGTAGGAACAGCCTACAAATATCTCTTTGGAACACTAGATCAGGAAGATAAAGTCGATTTGGAACAAAAAATAGAAAATTTAGCCAGCCATAGCATTCAAATGAATGAACTAAATTTGGTAATAGATGCAGTTAATAGCGGAATAAACGTTATAAACAAACTAAATGAAGAACAAGACAGGAATCAACAAATATAAATTTTGATATTCAATCTACAACATTTCACAGAATATATCGAAGATATAGAACTAGGTATGCAATTAACTAGGCTCGGTATATTTAATCCAAAATTATTAAAACAAGACTACCTGGAACAAATAAATTCTGAGAAAATACTAAATATAAAAACCTCCACATGGCTAAAATCCGATACCAACGAAATTATAATAATTTCCAACATTCCCAAAGACATTACAAAAGTACCAATCTATAAAATCGTTTCGTATCCAGACGAATTAAATAACATGTTAACAGATATGACATACGACAAGTACTACATAAAAAATGAAGAAGTATTTGTTAAAGAAACTAGATTGAAAACCAATGACAATTGTATAAAAGGAATTTTAATGCAAACTCCCACTAAATGTCCATATTCCAAAACTTTTCAAAACTTTCAAATAAACTTTATTGAACCCAATATACTAATCACGTGGAATCTTCCAAAAACAACGCTAAATCAGAATTGTGTAAACCAAGAAATCATAGCGGAAGGAAATACCATTTTAAAAATCTACAACTGTTCAATCCAATTAAATGAATTCAAAAACAATGTTAGATTTTGCCCAGAATGTTTATGTCAACAACAACATAACTAAAATAAAACCACTGTCGTATATCCAAACTAATGAAATAATTATGCAATACACCACATATAGTAACCTATTACAAATAAGTCTACTAATTTCATTTTTCATAATTATATTAGTACTACTAAGTTATGTAGCTGTTAAATTTACGAAAACTTCTAAAAGAGTCACGGTTAAATGTATAAACCCTATAATAGAAGCAGAAGAGGAACCAACCTCAGCCACCGCACTTGACACCCCGTCACTATACCCGAGGGTAATCGCCTAGGGACAGGCTAATAACAAACGTTGGGGGAGTGACATATCCATAATTCCCCACATCCCATACACATTATGTTTATGTACAATTCATCCACCCCATCCACACAAGTAACAGGACCCCACTCAAGAATCAATAACTGTTTCTTCCCATACTCCAAGCTAGGGCCCCCCATAATATAAACAATGGACATCATTGTTTCAGCAACATTAGAATCACGCCACTCTCGAGAAATCGATTCTTTAGAATCACGCCACTCATGAGGACCAATCAAAGCTAGACATAAAACCAAGGAGTATCACATTCCTAGCTCCGTCATGTAATGCAACACCGATCGCCAGCAGTGGATGCCTTTCATCAAAGCCGACGCATCCCCAAATATCGATCCAGGCACGTACGCCACCGACAAGAAGATGCAGCCGAGGAAAGCAACGCCCGAAGCCAGAGTCGGGAGTTCCAAGAGAAGGGCTCATGGAAACTAGCCAGCAGCAGAGAGATTAGTTCCGTTTGAGACAAGCAGACCGAAAGTCAAGTCGGGGAATTCATTTAAATCTTGTGACATAAAGATATTTAAGTTGTAAAATAAAAGTCTTTGTTAAAAAACTTAAAATCGAGTTGCGGATATTTAACTATATACAACTAATATGTGCACAAACCACCTTACGGTTTCGCATTCTCTTCAAATGCATCTTGCACTTTTAGGGCAGTTAGGCGCATGTCAAAATGACAGAGCTAACAGAGTCAACTGTCAATGGGTGGTGGAGGGAACGAGAGAAACAAGAGCTCAAGCGGATGGAGCGTGGCGTAAGTCTGTCTTTTCAATTGTACTCGTGATCACAGACGGACGTATGTAAGAAGAAAAACATTCAGTGCAGTGAAAAGAAACAGAACTCTACATTTATACCCGTCACAAAGTCAGTATGGCTACATTGAGCGACAAAAAGAGCGTGTAGTAGAGACGTGTCTGAACGCGTCGCCGGGCGCTGCGTAGCCACTGCAAATTGACTTGTTCCTTTTGGCTATAAAAATTATCCGATCTGATCGAGATACGGCAATCTGGTAGGATGCCACAGACTTTCGTCTTTTGTGAAGAAGAAGACTAAGTACATAAGAAACACCAAGAACAAACCATGAAGACTAAGTAATAAGTATTAGTAGGAATAAGAATAAATAGCACCTATGAGAAAAAATACATGAAGACCTGCCATACAGTTAAAGAGGGGGAATGTTGTGAGTTACTGCGGAGACCGCAATTCTACTTTTATACCCAAAACTTAGTCAGTATGTCTCTCCTCCGGCAGACGCCGCTAATAATGAACGACACGATAAAGAATGCGTGCGAGAGAGACAGAAAATTAGTCGAGCGTGACGTCGGGCGCTGCGTAGCCACTGCAACTTGATTTGTTCTTATTGGCTATAGAAATGATCTTATTTGATCCAGATTCAGCAATCTGATAGATATGGTCATTCTCTATGATTGTGCGTTTTTAGTTCTCTCGAATCTTCAATATGGATGCAACAGATTTTCGTTCTTTGTGGGGGCGGAAAGGGGTGGGGCCAAATTTTGAGATATACGTTTTATAGTGAAATTGAACAGGAGTGCGGATACCAAATTTTGTTGCTCTAGCCTTAATAGTTTCTGAGATTTAATTTTCGTCCTTTGCGGGGCCGGAAGGGGGTGTGGCGAAATTGTGACACAAAACGGTCAATGTCCGATACCACAGGAGTGTGGATACCAAATTTGGTTGCTCTGGCTCTTATAGGTTCTGAGATCCTTGAACTCATATTTTGCAATTTGCAAAACCGACCATGAAACCTGTGTGTTAGAGAGAGACAGAGCGAGAAAGAATGAAATTATTTTCTTGATTCTGGCTATAATAATTATACGATCTGGTTCAGATTTGCACTCTAGAAGATATGGTCATTCTCTACGACGCTGCGTTTTCAGTTTTCTCGTATCGTCGAAATTTTTGATGCCACAGATTTTCGCCCTTTGTGGGGCGGAAGGGGGCAGACAAAGTTTTGAAATATACTTGTAGCAGTGACATATCTTATAAGTCCGGATATAAAACGTCGTTGCTCTAGCTTTAATAGTCTTTGAGCACTAGGCGCTGATAGGGACGGACAGATGGACAGACGGACAGACAGACAGACAGACAGGGCTCAATCGACTCGGCTATTAATGCTGATCAAGAATATATATACTTTATGGGGTCGGAAACGATTCCTTCTGGACGTTACACACATCCACTTTCACCACAAATCCAATATACCCCAATACTCATTTTGAGTATCGGGTATAAAAATGAAATGAACAGAAAAACAAAGAATCAAAAGAAACCAAAAACCATCAGCAGCTGATCATCACCAATGTGCCCATAGCACAGCCACCAACGGTCAAACCCATCGCTGAGCTTATCAAGTGTGACCATAACCCGAGTACATACGGGCACATTATCACGTGATCAGCACAAAACGCGTTAGGAACACGCCAGTACGAAAGCCAGCTGATCAGCACAAATGCCAGAGCGATCATCATCAGTTCGGCTCCGGCCAGTGCAGAGGTAAGCATCAGCAGCAACCACCAACAGCCCCAGCGATCCTCCCATCCCTCTCGGAGCGCACTTAAACCTCCGCGTCCCAACTTATCTCGGAGCGCATTTAAACCTCCGCATCCCAACTTCTCTCGGAGCGCACTTAAACCTCCGCATCCCAATTTCTCTCGGAGCGCACTAAAATCTCCACAACAAATCTTCTTCTCGGAGCGCACTTAAACCTTCGCAACGTATCTTCACCTCGGAGCGTACTTAAACCTCTGCGACATACACCAACACCGACCGGGCGATCACCAGGACAAGCACGCAGCTATCCGGCACGTGGGGCCATCACGAAAGACGACCCCGACGTAAGATCCGAGCACCTACCAAGCTCTGTAGCTTTAAAGAACAATAAAAATAACCCTATTTCTTTGTACCGCTCAATCCACGTCCTATTCTTGACCCACGAGACTCTCTATAAGCTACCACATCCAGAGATCAAACAAATTTTTTTGGACCTCGGCGCGGTGAGCAGTGGCGACGAAAAGAGGTAGCAAACGTCGGAAATTTTTTTTATCGTTTTGGATACAATAAATACACGAATCTAATAGAGAATTTTCCAGAGCTTTTAATAATCAAACTTTCAAAAAATAAAAAAAAGTCACAACCTTGCACGAAAAACGCTCGCAACGGCTATCACAGCTATCAACGTTTTTCGTGCGAGGTTGATACCCGCAAGTTTGGTGAATATGCCTCGAAGACTACAGAGCTGTTACTTTTCTAAAAAACATAATTAAATAATCAAATCAAAAATCGAATCTCATGAGGTGTGCTTTGAGTCATTTTCCTGTAGAAAGACCCATCTCAAGAGCATGTTTTGCTCAGCAAAAGGTTGCATAATGTCTGTCAATATGTTTTCATACCCGAATTGGTTCACAGGATCAGTTATGCGATGTACCGGCTAAACGCCATGCCAAGAAAAACAGCCTCAGATACCTATACATCGGCTTACGTTCTTAACCATTTTCTTTGTGCGCCGGAAGTCGAATTCTATGCCTTTGGGTCGTTGTATACATCTTCTGGAGTCATTATCAAAAAGACTTAATTTTGTTTCGTCTCTCAATAATTTATTATTCCATTTTAAAGACCCATCTGACCCAGACCATGGCAAATGATTTTCAACGACTTTTTGCCTCATCTTCAAATTTATTACTCGGAGTAAGGGAACTTTTCGGACTATATGTACGTCCTGTTATTTGAGCGTATATAGCCTCGGAAGACATGAACCGATGTTTTTTTTCAAGACTGATGATGCGGGTGTCCGTTGTTTGTAAAGATTTCTTCTTCCATCCTCGATTTTCAATAAGCACCGTAGATTTTCAAGCATTCTAAACAAGAAATACCGAACGTCCAAGACTTTTCGCAAGTCCCCGGACAATTTTCCTTTATTTTTGAAGATTTATGGAAAACTTATTTTCTTCAGCAGTACGGCCTATTTAAATAATTTTTTTACCTCTCATGTACATAAATATGAAAGGACTCAATAAAAACCAACAAGCCTTTGACCAAATCCTTTAAAATTTATAAATAACACCAGTGTACTTATTATTTTGGCCTGGCCAAAAATGCCCATCCAGCAAAAATTTAAGCATATCATTTGTGTTAGTGTTAAAGAGTTAGAACTCTTAATGTATGTATGTATGCGAGTATAATGGATATACCAAATCGCGAAATCTTGTGAGAAAGACATGTACACAATTCGAATTTTGTTCTGGTTCGTTGCTTTAATTTAGAGATTTTTGGGTATTCAAAATTTTTAAAGAAGCTTGGCACCTAACATGAAGACGTCTGTAATTTTGAATACCCTTATGCAATATACGATTGTAATTACCGGATATACATATTTATGTATGTATATGTATGCACATAAAATGTTTCATAATTGACTTTATATTATAATAATTTTCTATGAGAGTATTCATGGTGCAACACGCATTTACATTTTTGCTTTGAAACTCCCGTTGGAAAGCGCGTTGTTGACAAGTGATTTGAAATATATTTAAAACTAATTCCAAATATATGTATACATATTTAATTATATTATATTTAAATATATATTTTTTTTAGTTTAAATCCCTTTTTTATATGGGATAAGCAATGAAGTCCAGAACCGACGGACTTAACATAATATTTATATAATTCAAATCAACCTGTTAAAAATAAGAATATAAATGTGTAATTATATTATAGTAATATTTTATATTTAACGTAACCTATCCTAGTATAAATCAAACAAATAACAGCTTTTATTTTATTTCCCGCGCCGTAGTGCACCATACCCCAACCCACTGACCATTCTTCTTTAATTTTGTGGCAGTAGATCAATTAATCAAAAGACCCAAAACAAGAACCGAACACAAATTTCAGTTCTAGCGGCCAGAAATACAATAATACACACGTAAAGTACGTGAAAATGCGTGTGCACCCATACATTCAAATATGCTGGAGGCACAACAGAAAACAGAAATTAGCATTAGCATCAGATCTCTGAAAACGAAAAAAGCATGCAAACACATATTTTTGTCGAAACATATTGCGTGTGTACTAACGCATGCAAAGATGTTTCCTCTGCGCTCTCTCATGATGACGCGTCAGTACCCGAACGCCAGAGCCGAAGTCTTTGGGGTTCTCAGACTGGTAACCCAGCGTGTGACGTTTCGTTGTATGAACTGGCACATCTATATACTGTATGGTTAGTGGTTCAACCCATTATTGTGAAACTTTTAGACACTGTAGCATAATATACTTAAGAAGATTCAGTTTAAACGATTTTTCTTTCATATGCAGTTTGTTTCATGAAGATATCTTGTTTTTTCAGAAGTTATTCACTTAGCAAGCTGAAACGCAGAATGCCCCACTGTGCGCCATCTTAGACATGTAAAGGTGAGATCTAACAGGAGTGTAGATACCAAATTTTGCTCTTGCCTTAATAGGCTCTGAGTTCTGTGGATGCCACACATTTTCGTCCTTTGAGGGGGCGGAAGGGAGTGGGGCAATTTTTTGAAATACATTTGTGCTGGTTTGATATCAAGGGAGTGTGGATACCAAATTTGGTTGCTCTTATAGTCTCTGAGATCTGGCGCTCACTTTTTGCAATACGCAAAGCCGACCATGAAACGTCTGTGTTAGACAGAGACAGAACGAGAAAGAACGAAATTTTTTTCATCATTCTAGCTATAATATTTATACGATCTGGATCAGATTATGTAGTCTAGAAGATATTGTGATACTCTACGATTCTACGGTTTTTTTTTCTCGTATCTTTAAAATTGTGGATGCCACAGATTTTCGCTCTTTGTGAGGGCGAAGTTTTAAAATATACTTGTAACAGTTACATATCACAGAAGTCTGGATACAAAATGTCGTTGCTCTAGCTCTTATAGGTTTTGAGCACTGGGCGCTCATAGGGACGGACTGACAAGCGGCCGGACGGACAGACATGACTCAATCGACTCGACTATTATCGTAACGGAATAGCTTCATTCTGGACGTTACACACATCCCACTTTCACCAAAAATCAAAAATATACCCCTATACTCATTTTAAGAATCTGGTATAACAATTCGAACCTCGACAGTGAATACTGTTTATACACGGAGCGTTTTCCGCATTAATGTTAATTCACGGATGGGGGTGTGTTAGTTTTTTCTGCAAACGAATCAAAGTCTATACATGAAAGAGAAAAGCCGATCGATCCAGTTGAGCACTAGGCAATAACTATTTATTACAAATCTTAGTGCTTGAGTACTGGGCATAAGAGAGAGAATACAGTGGTGAATTTAGTACAATCATGGTGAGAGTAACTACAAAAAGTGAGCGTAGGCTCTCTATTTTACGAGGGTCATTTGAATACTTGTTCCTTAAAGGAGCTTGACCGAACATCCCGGCCCCGTTGAAAGGACTGCTTTCAAACCACCGGAAGAATTGCCAACTTGTGTATTGGCCTGAAACATGTTCCATTTGCAGTGCGGAGGTGCAGTGACTGCCACTTCCCAAAGTCCTCCGAAATGAGGTGCCCTGGGGGGAATAAAATGGAAATTAATAAAGTCAGAATCCTGCAGTTGATTCGATGCCCCTACAAAGTTAGTGGCATTATCGCAGAAGATTTCTGCCGGCAGCTTGCGACGACCTCCCATCCGTTTCAATGCATTTAAGAACGCCTTTGTTGACAAGTCAGAGACTACTTCGATGTGAACGGCCTTGGTGAGAAGGCAAACGAACACGGCTATGTATGCATTTGTAGGTCCCTTTCCTCGAATGCGTAGATATGTGTTGATGGGTCCACAAAAGTCAACTCCACAGCGTTCAAAGGGTCGAGCCGGAGCGAGTCGCGTAGGCGGTAATGAGCCCATGAGTTGTTGTAGCAGCTTCGGTCTGTAGCGAACGCAGTGTACACAGGAGCGTCGAATTCGACGTGCCAAGTCTCTGGCGTTAACGATCCAATACTCCAAACGAATGAGAGCGACTAGGGCTTTAGGTCCAGCGTGATAGTTCCGAAGATGCAAATGGCGAATATAGTTCCATACAAATTTGGACTGAATTGGCAGCAGCAACGGATGTTGTTGACCGTCTTGTAGGTCTGAGTATTCCAAACGTCCACCAACCTTGATAAGTTTGAATCCGTTCACGACTTCTAAAAAGTGAGTAAGAAACTTTAAGCTGCTTTTTAATGGTTTTTGCTTCTGAAGTAAACGGATGTCCTCTACAAAATGAGTTTGTTGAATGTTCCAAATAAGGCAATGTGAACCAAAACGAAGTTCATCTGGCGTCGGTGAGGTTGCGGTAAACGTCGATTGCTTCCGACATCTCCTTATGAACCTAATCATTCAAGCAATGAAACGCAGACTGTGAGTGTACGAGCTGATATTATCGACGATGTTGAGGATATTATTTGTCTCGTGTACGGCAGCAAACAAACTTTTCCGATTCTCCGAGTTAACCACGTCCATGTCAATATCAAGTTTTCCACCAATGGCGGGCCAGTTTAGTGAATCTTCGCCTAGAAACGTAGGACACGAAAACCATGGACACTTAATCAACTCGCTCACGATACAACCTCGCGACAGAATATCAGCAGGGTTTTGATGTGTTGGCACATAGCGCCATTTTCCATCAGACGTTAAGTCCTGAATATCGGACACTCGATTTCCAACAAAGGTCGATAAGGTGACTGAGTGTTGTTGCACCCAATGCAATAGGAGCTGTGAGTCACTCCAAAAATAAGATGTGATAGATTGACTTTGTTATACAACTGAGAAAGTAGATGTGCGCCGCATAGTTCAAGCTTCGGAAGAGACTGTTTCTTCACTGGCGCTACTCTTGACTTAGAAGTGAACAATTTCACTGTGACCTGTCCAAGCGCATTCTCCGTGCGCACATAAACACAGCAACCGTATGCCCGAATCGATGCGTCGCAAAATCCATGTATTTGAATGCTCCTAGTATCAGGCTGCAAACAAAAACGAGGTAGCGCTAGTGACGACAGTGAATTCAGCGATTCCAAACACTTGATCCATGCGTGGCTTAAATTCTGGGGGACAGACTCGTCCCAGTCGAGTTTCAGAAGCCACAACTCCTGAAGAATGATCTTAGAGACAATGACTAACGGTGATAGCAGACCGATTGGATCGAATAGCGACGACGCAGTAGACAAAATTGTTCGTTTTGTGGTAGTGGGATAGACTTCCTTTGGATTAAATGTGAAACTAAATACATCACTTCGTTGATGCCAAGTTACGCCGAGTGTGCTGCTGACTGAGTTTTCTGAAATGTTTATTTCCTTGGTAGATTCGTCTTCCATCACCCCTGGATGATTTGAATGCCACTTGCATAATGGAAACTGACCACGAGCGAGAGTTGATGTGATTTCAGTTTTTAGTTTGAAGAGTGTATCTATATCATCAGCCCCACACAAAAGGTCATCAACGTAAAATGCAGTTTTAACAGCAGCAGCCCCTAATGGCCATGCATCCTTACAATCCTCAGCCAAGTAATGCAAACTACGAGTTGCGAGAAATGGGGCAGACGCAGTCCCATATGTCACTGTATTGAGTTGGTAGGTTTGAAGATCCGTATTTGGAGATGCTCGCCACAAAATGTACTGGAATTTTCTATCCTTCTCACTCACAAGTACCTGCCTGTACATTTTTGTGACGTCGGCTGTGATGCCGAACCTATGCATGCGGAACCGCAGCAATTGCAAGTACAACTCATCCTGAATGGTAGGGCCGACTAAAAGTAGATCGTTAAGTGACCTTTGAGATGTTGTACGGCAAGACGCGTCAAAGACAACTCTGAGCTTCGTCGAGGTACTGCTGGGTTTCAGAACGAAATGGTGGGGTATATAATAATGCGGTTCCTCCAAGTTAGGATTCAGTACGAGGGACATATGGCCGAGACTTTCATATTCCTGCATGAACGAGATATACTGCGAGCGAATTTCCGGTAGACGAGCGAGACGTCTCTCAATGGCAAAAAATCGAGTTCGAGCTGTATCGAAGGAACTTCCAAGACAACTTAGATCTTCTTGAAATGGCAAGCGAACGACAATCCGCCCACTGGCATCCTGATGTGTTGTTTCCCTGAAATGGTCCTCACAGCGACGATGATTTCGGAGCATTCTAGCGCTTGGATCGACAAATGAGTCCACTTTCCATAATTGCTGCAAATTCTTGTCGATCGACTCTTCTACAGTCGCCAAGCACAATGGTGGCTGTCTGTTATATTGCCGCTGGTACCTCCCAGCAACAACCCAGCCAAAAAGAGTCTTCTGCAAAGTGGGAAGATTTGGACCAATGCGAATCTGGCCAACAGCTAGAGCTCCATAGAAGGCTTCGGTCCCCAGTAACAGATCAATACGTTTAGTCCTATAGAACGATTCGTCAGCCAATGGAGTGTTGGCTGGTAGGTTCCAATTCGATATGTCGATCTCACTATCTGGCTGGTGGGCAATCTGGGATGTAATTCCAAACTGGAGAGTGAGCTGATAGCCGGAAGTTCGTGACTTAATAGAGGTAGTCGTACGAGCCTTCAAACTAGTAAGGGAGTCTCCTATACTGCGAATTCCAATGTGGTATTTTTCACGACGAAGGCAAAGCTTTTGTGCAAAGGTTTCGGTTACAAAATTAACCTCAGAAAATGAATCAAGCAACGCTCTACCGAGTTTGTATTCACCTGTGGCATCCTTTACCAAAACCATAGCTGTTGCCAACAAAATTTGATCATCTGCTGCGATCTCCATATGAGAGTGTGAAGCAGCTTGATGAGCCGTTTGCCAGGAGGGTTACGCTGGTTGGAGTACCGGTTCAGTAGTTGAAGATTGTCCTGCTGATGATTGGGGTGGCTGTTGCGGCTGAGAGTGATGCAAAGATGAATGATGATTCCGATTACAGGATCGGCAACGATGAGTCGATGAACATTGCGCCACTCTATGACCATTTCCAAGACAATTGATGCAGAGACCGAGGCGTTTTGCATTGTCGTACCGTTGGTTGCTGTTCATAGCCTTGAACTGAGCGCAATTAGAGATCTTATGGCCAGAACTAGAACAAAGTGTACAAGACGGATTAGTGATGGCAAACGACGAGATTATTTGGTGATTAGAATGACGATTTGACTTATTGGATTCAGCCTTTCGTTGTGACGAAGTAGCAGCCGAGCTTCCAGACGAATGGAGAAACTGACAGTGGCGTTCCAAAAGCTGTGTGCATGCTAGCCAGGTTGGCAGAGTTTTGTAGTCCTGCGATTCCTTCCACTTGTTCCGTGTTTGCTGATCACACTATTCCATTATAAAATATATAAACATAGCGTGAACAATGTTCTCAGATTTGCCGATGGACTCCAGCGAGCTTAATATAGCGGATGCCTTATCCACTAGGCTGTGAAGCTGCTGACTGTTTGACCTTTCCACAGGTTGTAGTGCAAACAATGCCTCAATACCTTCTAAAAATATAAGAGTAGGATTATCAAAACGGTTTTTGAGTTTTGCTAGGGCCTTCGGATAGTTTTCGCTTGTAACCTGGAATGCCTGAATTGTATCTAATGCCGGCCCCGTGAGGCAGGTCAGCAAATAATTAAACTTTTCTATATTAGACAATCCAGACTCACGCACAACAATTTGCTCGAACGAGTGAATGAAATTCTTATAGTTTGCATATGTTCCGTCGAAAGTGGGTAGCGACAACCTTGGTAACGATAACTTCACTGGCGGTGGGTGGTAGTCCGGCGCAACAATGCTGGCGTTCAGATCTCCTCCCATTTTTTCCTTTATGGCTAGCTTGATTGCTATGTATGTATCCTCGAAATCTGCCCGTCCTTCATCGTTCGGACTAAGGTCTTCAATATTAGCTTGGACATTTAAAACATTCTTGAAATACGTTTCTAAGATGTTCAACCGATAGCGAAGCTCATCATTGCATATCGGGGTTTCCGATTTAGCATCTACCACAGATTTGATCCGAGTTATATTTCGTTTTATATTGCTCCGTTGGCGTTAGTGTAATTACGCTGACACAGAACTAGAGCTTCCAAAAATAACAACAACAAAAAACGCAGCAAGCAGAAGCAGCTAGAGCACAAATCCAACGGTGAGAGGGAGGGCAGCAAAGATGAGCGCAGTTCCAAAGCGGAGAGTCAGCGAAAACTCCAGCAGCGGCAACGAAAGCAAAACGAAAGTGAAGCGGTGAAATTCCAATAGAAAGAATGCGTTGATCGATGAACCAAAGCAGGTAGCTGCAAAGCGAACGAACCGAGAATGCAAGCGCCGTTAAATGCGTTGTGGGTGACAAGCGAATGATAAAATTAAGCGAGAACGGCGAGAGCAAGGCGAGGACAACGATCCCGCGATCTAGACGAGCAATTCTGATACGGTTTTCGGAGCTTTCGATTGCAGCTGCGAGACGAGCGAATGTTGTAATTGTTGCCTTTGTAGATTGCGATTAGTTTAATTGTTCACAGAAGAATTAACATAACAAACAAGCCCCACGTTGGGCGCCTAAATGTTTATACACGGAGCGTTTTCCGCATTAATGTAATTCACGGATGGGGGTGTGTTAGTTTTTTCTGCAAACGAATCAAAGTCTATACATGAGAGAAAAGTCGATCGATCCAGTTGAGCATTAGGCAATAGCTATTTATTACAAATCTTAGTGCTTGAGTACTGGGCATAAGAGAGAGAATACAGTGGTGAATTTAGTACAATCATGGTGAGAGTAAATAAAAAAAGTTAGCGTAGGCTCTCTATTTTACGAGGGTCATTTGAATACTTGTTCCTTAAAGGAGCTTGAACGAACAAATACCACGTGTCCCGCATGTCGAAGATCTATCCAACAGATCCGCAGACCATTTCTACCTTTACTAATCAAAGACCATCGGGTGAGTTCAATTGTACCCCCAACTACTGGGGGGTACCCGACGCCGTCGATTCGTATTGCCGCAGTTATAAGTAGCCGTCGTACCGATCATTTACCGAATGTTTTAGCGGTCGTCTTCGCCCCAAACCGTCTTGTAGTTTGGCGTGTGCATACATGTGAGAGTAACTGTACGTAGAGCAGAGGGTACCCACACATGAAAGCCTAGCTCGGCCTACGCATTTGGAAGACGGTCGATGGGCTTATACATGCACGTGCAGTGATAAATGTGAGAAGTCTAAGATTCCCTCTTAAGAGAACACTCCAATTTCTACGTCTCTTACATCGCCTCGACACGAAATGCATAGAGCATTCTGGAAGAGACGTTCATCTATTCCTCTACACCCACGCGCTCCACAGCAGCCAGCGTACGGACAGTAACGCATAAGAAGAGAGCGACTACCGATGCAGCAGTTTGCGTTGCCGAAAAATTCAGTTTGATATGCGATCATAGACCATTGCTATGCCGATTCATCTTTGGTTTCCGAAATACGTAGAAAGAACCCCTTGTGCGTAGACCCTAGGATTATCATTAAAGTTAAATTCGAATGAAGTTTAGCCTCGGATTTGTTTTGATTTTGTAAAGAAATGCGCAGTTAAAAAGATATGACCAAAACCAATACTCGCGCATACCGACCAACTTTTCTGACACACTGATACTTACAAGCGCTTGAGTGATTAACTGTTAACATTACGTTACGTCTATACGTGTATTCAAATTATAAGCGAGTCGAAGCGATATTAAAGTTTTCCATGCCTCGACCGTAAACTTCTCGGCAGTGCTGTAATGCTGACCGACTCAAGTGTTCGAGTGTTTGTTTTGCTCTGCTCTTTCGCAAGCCAATGTAATTTTCTAGTATTCAGTCCATGCCAACAACCGAACCTATGATTGGAATTACCCAACAAACAATTGCTGTGCACCTTAAAGATGCATCGATCAAATTTTTTTTCATTCAATCTGATAACCATTCGAATACTTCTCCAGTTTTATAACTTACCTATGATCATTCGAATATATATTGGATCGCTACCAATTTTTCAGCCTGTTTGTACCGGTGCGATCAAGGAAGGGAGGGCATATCGAGTGGCAATGACAGCAATGACCCTCTGACACATCTCCCTACCCTGTCCTTTCTCTGTTAATTCTTCCGTCTGAATCTTGAACCGCACGCGAATCTTATTTTTTTTTTCTTTGTTTCTTATGCTTGAGTTTGTGACGCGATCTCTCCAACCCCATGCACACCTGATTCGTTATCTGTTACACAGAGTCTCGATCCCCCACCCACTCTGCCAATTCTTTATTTATTTTAAGTCGGTAAGGTTAGGTTAAACTTTACAGGAAACGGTTTTCTGCCATCTCCTATTGGCATTTTGCTCGAACAATTCGTGCGTTAGGAGCCTGCACGTAGCCAAGGGCATCGCTACTTGCTCCCTCTCCGATAGGAGAGTAATCGTAGTACCCTGCCTGGCTAGCTCGTCGGCGGCGTCGTTCTCCTCGATGTCCCTGTGGCCGGGGACCCATATAAGGAAGAGATCTAACTGCTCTGCGATCTCGTGCAGAGACCTGCGGCAGTCATTTACAGTCGCTGAGTTCGACGATATTGAGCCTAGAGCTTTGATAGCTAGCTGTCCGAGAAGACGCACACTAAGTGCGTGTCTAGACGTAGTTTGGAGACTACAGAAATGGCCTCCTTGATGGCTTCAATCTCCGCTTGGAACACACTACAGTGGTCCGGGAGCCTGAAGCAATGACTGATGCTCAGCTCGCTGCAGTAGACTCCGCCTCCCACGCGGCCGTCTAACTTTGAGCCATCGGTGTAGAAGTGGACCACATTTGCGGGTCCTGGTTCGCCCATCTCCCAGTCCTCCCTAGGTGGGATTGATACCTGGAAAGCCGTCGAGAGGTGATCACTAGGGATACAATAATCTGTTCTCTCAGGTAGTTGCGGGAGTCTCGTCAGGATTCCCGATTGCCCAACCGCGGACGCTTTCCACAGTCTGGCTTCTCTCATTCTGAGGGCAGAAAGTGTTGCCACCTTCTTTCCCATGAGATCTACAGGGAGGAGGTCCAGCCCAGTATCCAGGGCTTCCTCTGGAGTAGTGCGTAGCCCGCCAGTGATGCATAGCTCTGCCATGCGTTGAACTCTGCTGAGTTTATTGAGGCATGTCCTTCTGTCTTCCACCATACCACCACTCCATAGAGCATGATCGGTCGTATGATGGCGGTCAACTATATAGGGGGTCATTCCCCATTTTAGTCCGATGGATTTCCTGCAAGTATAGAGGGCCACTGTGGCCTTCTTTACTCTATCCTCTATACTCAATTTCCAGTCGAGCTTTCTATCGAGGATTAGGCCAAGATATTTGGCGTTGCTGCTGAAAACTAACGCTTCCCACATAGTCTTGGGGGAATCAGTACCGGAACCTTGTACTTCCTAGTGAAAAGCACCAGTTCCGTTTTAGACGGGTTGACGCCTAACCCACATTTGTCTGCCCATTTCGACATTTTCGTGAGAGTACTTGTCATGCACTCACACAACGTCTGCGGAAATTTTCCGGAGAGTGCTATATCAACATCGTCCGCATACGCCACCACGCGGCAGCCACCCCCCTCTATCTCGCGCAGCAGTTCGTTCACTGGCACGTTCCATAGGAGAAGCGAGAGGACTCCGCCCGGCGGGGTGCTTTCGGCGGATCTTCCTTTCCGATAGGCATGCTGGGGGTCTGAGATTAGACTAGGCGGAATATTCACCGTGAGATACATCCCCAAAAGCTGTTCCATCGTCTTCAAAAGGAAAGACGATAGACTTATGGGTCTGAAATCTTTGGGGGCCGTGTGCGAGGGCTTGCCTGCCTTGGGAATGAAGACGACTTTGGTATGAAGCCAGGTTTCCGGGATATATCCATAGGAGAAGATTCCTTCGTATATCCTTCTGAGCCAATTCGTGGCTGTTTGTCCAGCGTGAATCAGTTGGGCAGGGATGATGCCATCTGGCCCCGCAGACTTGTATGTTTTGAAGCTTTTGATTGCCCAGGAAATGTTCTCCTGGCTTAGCAGTTTCATGATATCACTTGAGGCAACGGAAGGAACCGCGATGTAGTGTGGTCTGTTTTCATCGCAGCCGGTAAAGTGGGTGTTAAGGAGAAGATTTACCGACTCATTGCTGGACGTTGTTTTACGATTGGTCGACATTCTTCAGGTAGCCCAGAGTGGGTGTAGTCTTCGAAAGAACTTTGCGAAAGCGCGAGGCTTCTAAGTTATTCTCAATGTCGCTACAGAACTTACGCCATGAGGCGCGTTTGGCTAGAGCAACGACATTTTGTACCCAGACTTCTGTGATATGTCACTGTTATAGGTATATTATAAAACTTCACCCCGCCCACTTCCGCCCCCACAAAGAGCGAAAATCTATGGCATCCACAATTTTAAAGATACGAGAAAACAAAAACGCAGAATCGTAGTGTGAGGGAGCATACAGTCCACCCATATTTTGCCACATACCATTCTCTAAGTACCCACTTAGTCTCTTATCTTTAAAGAGGGGGGGAAGCCGAGATCACGGCAGACGCCAATGGATTTTTTTTTGGGGTTGGTTATTCTTGGACGTTGACATGCAATGACTGCATTTTGCAAGAGGCGATGCAAATACTGCACCGTCAAGTGGCCCGTCTGAAACCAGCAGAAGGCTGTTACGCGAGCATGCATGAAAGATAGCTGTTAGACTAATATTCGAGGAAAATTAGCACTAAACTTACTAAGAGAATTAGGCATGCACACAAAATACAAATACCACTACAATTACTAATTACTAGAAAGGTGTGCAAGGATTAGTAATTTAATAAGAGGAAGAGAATTAGTGGTGGATATGATATGGTAGAGAGAATTATAATCCGAGCATAAGTCCCTAGACGGTTCATTCAAGGAATAAATCGATCTCCAAAGTGGAAGGAACAGCGGTATAAAATTTCTAGTAAGTCTAATAGGGATCGTGAAGTTTATGCGGCTCAACAGATCAGGGCTGTCTATGTCACCCCTGATCAAGTTCTGCATAAAAATCACACCAAGCATTTTTCTACGGTTAACTAAGGATGGGAGGTTTACTAATAGCAGTCTACTATAGTAATATGGGAGTCCCACACCCACATCCCAGTTAAAGCCCCGCAGAGCAAGGAGTAAGAAGATTTTATGTGTTTTTTGCACAACACCATGACTGAAACTTATTGAGATCGGATTGCAAGCGAGAATGAAATGAAATTTCCTTGTACTGGACACAGAGTTTAACATCATCCGCATACATAAGTACTCGAGAGTATGTTAATACCGAAGGCAAGTCATTAATAAAGAGTGTGAAGAGTAAGGGGCCTAGATGGCTGTCCTGTGGTACTCCCGAAGAAACCTTTACTGGAGAAGAGAGGGAGTTTTTGAAGAGAGCTCTTTGAGACCTGGAACAAAGATAGCTAGAAATCCATCTCGAGGGTTGTGCGGAAACCTTAAAAGGTCAAGTTTATGCGCTAAAAGGGAATGGTTTACAGAGTCTACAGAGCTTACAGAATGCTTAACTAAAGTCGGTGTAAATAACATCCGTCTGTAAGTTACCTTGAAAGCATTCAATAATGAAAGAGGTTATCTCAGCAAAAGCAGCCGGCCCAACAACAGCAACGACAGAGAAGCATAGAAAACCGTAAGCGATAAGGCAAGCCAACAGCAACGACGTGCCAGCAGCGGAGCAAGAAAGAGCAGAACGCAGCAGCAGCAGAGGAGAGACGACGAAACACCGAGAACCGTAAGCGATAAGGCAAGCCAACAGCAACGACGCGCCAGCGGCTAAAAAGAGAGACGAAAGCTACCGGCGCAGCAGCAGATGCCGAAAGAGCGTAAGAACGAGAGCGCCAGGCCTCTGCCGCTGCAATAACAACGACGCTAGCTGGCCGCGCTGACGCTGGATCGGTAGAGCCAGCAGAATGCCGTTTTTGAGCTGGGGACAAAAAGAGAACGAGAAGCTGAAAAAAGTCGGTTGGAGAGTGCCGTACGAAACGGACGTGTCTGCGCTTAGAGTTCAGGATCGGGCGGCCTGAGAAATAATTAAAACACGTGTTCAACGGGATCCACGCGTACATGAAGATTACACCAGTGGTCCCAGTGAAGATCCTGCACCAAAGTCCCGCCAACGGAAGAGGAAGGAGACAGCAGTGGAGAGCAATCAACGTGGGAGTTCAGGAGTAAGCGAGTGCTTAAAGTCTTTAAACGGGCTGCTAAGCTGTGCGATAGGCATGGAAATGAAGAAATAAAGAGGAAAAGAATGGTGATTCGTATTCCTTAGAGATGCCTGTCGGCGCTCTCGTACGATTCCCCCGTAGTTCGTAGGATCCAACTGGATCCGAAGCTGCCATCCGGCAATAGCCTAAGTGCATGATCCCAGTAGTTTCCGTAGGGTCCCGAAGGTGCCATCCGGCGATTGCCTCAGTACTCTCGGTGATACCTGTTGGTTCCAAATGTGGCAGCGACCCCCGTAGTAACCCATAGTCTGATAGGACCTCGAAAGCGAGGTCTGGCGATTGCCTCGGTGCCCACGGCGAACCTGCCGGTATCCCCGTCTGATGTTCAACCCTTAACGTGGCTGGCAGGCCAGCGGATCCGCGAGGGAGCCGTCCGGCGATTGTCTAAGCGTACTCGACGAAACTTTCTGACACGCCGCGTACGGTACTCCTTCACCTCGGTCGATCACATCTGCAGGACTGGGGCGCAGTCCACCATTGTCGGCCCAAAACTCGGAGTCCCAGAAAATTATAAATATTGCTGTAATTTCGACCCAGGTGAATTGTAGCCCATCCAGGATCGCTTCTTTACAGTAGAGAATGACTATATCTTCTAGACTTCCAGATCGTATTATTATTATAGCCAGAATAATGACAAAAATTTCTTTCTTTCTCGCTCTGTCTCTGTCAAACCACACGTGTCATGGTCGGCTTTGCCTATCGCAAACAGTGAGCACCTAGATCTCAGAGACTATAAGAGCTAGAGCATCCAAATCCAATGGTATCCACACTCCTGTGTTATAGAACCTGCACAAGTATATTTCAAAATTTCGCCCCACCCCTTTCCGCCCCCGCACCGGACGAAAATCTTTGGCATCCACAAATCGCAGACTATTAGAGCTAGAGCAACCAAATTTTGAATCCATACTCCTGTTAGATCTCACCGTTACAAGTGTATTTCAAAATTTCGCCTCTCCCTCTTCCGCCCCCACAAAGGATGAAAATCTGTGGCATCCACCATATTGAAGATACAGGAAAATTAAAAACGCACAATCATATCTACCAGATTGCCAAATTTGAATCAGATCGGATCATTTGTATAGCCAAAAGGAACAAATCAATTTGCAGTGGCTATGCAGCGGCCGACGACATGTTCAGGCACGTTTTCTGGCTCTCTCGCACACACTTTTTTTCGCTCAATGTAGCCATACGGACTATGTATGTATCGGGTATAATGTAGAGTTGCGATATATGCTGAATTATATGGAGTTGGACGAACGTAGATGACTTTGTAGATGTGGATGGTTGTATATATGTATATGTACGTATGTATATATTATGTTATATTTATTGGCACTATAATTTGAAGTAGCTGTTAAATAAAGCGATATAAGAATGTGGTCACTGGATCGGAGGTGGAAAGCAGTATCTAACTCGGATCAAACCTAAACCTTTGCAAAAGTAGAAGGCTACAACCGTTGGCAGAACGAAGTATGGTGTAATTTAGAGCTAGAGCGATAAATACATAAATATGTATATGTATACGGGGGCTGGCGTATTAGTCGGCGGATAGAATTGGGCTCGCTGCGGGTGCACAGACCACGGAACTCGGAGCAAGACCGTTTTACTCGGTGTGTGGATGTGAGTTCTTAGGAGCACTCGAAGAAACAGAGAACGCCCGGAATTGCAGATAATATGGCGTCGTCAGAAAGAACGGTGAAAGAAAAAATTGGAATCTATATACATACATAAACATATGTCCAGACTTCTCCTTTTAATTTGGCGAAGATCCATCTCGAAGGACCAATGTTTATAGGGGGGCGGATCGAGACGCAATAATCTAACGAAGAGGACGGTATTATAGAATAACTCCAACTCGTCGTATTAAGAAACGCAGTTGGGTTCCAATATTTATATATGTCGTATATTTGACGATTCGTCTTGTATGTCGGCCGTTTGAAACGGGGATGGAATCGTAGCTCATTTTTCATCAGGTGCCAATTTTTCCGAGGGACATGACCGTCCTCAACTCCTCTGTTCGGGACAGCAATTAGGGTCTTGCCTTTCGCCACCTCAGCGACACAGTGTTCGCGAAACGACCCGTTATCCGTTTATCCCCATCAGTAGCAGAAAACAGGTGGAAACGGCGAGAAAAACCGTATGAGGAGGAGGCTGGACTGGGCTAGGTGTTAGCTGGACATCCGGCTGTCATTTAGAAAGCAACTGCAGCAGACACACTGGAAGGCACCCTGCGTAGTCACGGTTTCAAAAATGATGCTGAGTCACAGAGGCCAAGACCAAGAGACAGCTATTCAACGTGGTTAAGTCATCTATCCTATATGTAGCGCCGATATGGGCTCAGGCTACGAGCACCAAAATTTACACTAAGGGCATTGGGGAATTTCCGACTCGGTGCACTGCGGGTAAGTTCAGCGTTCCGTACAGTCTCCACAAAGGCCATACCAACCGTCGAACTTGCAGCGAAAGAAGACAGCGAAAACCACAAGGGAAGAAGGGCCGCCACCACACAGGCAGCCGCCAGAACGGCTAGGACCAGGACGAGGGTTGAATGTCTGGAGAGCTGGCAACTCAGATAGAATAATGCTGTAACTGGCCGTTGGACCCACCGACTAGTCCCCAATAGGGCAGAATAGATGAAACGGCGGCATGGAAAAGTAACGTTCGCACTGACACAAGTTCTCAGCGGAGCACCGGAAAACGCGCGCAGACGAAGAGAATTCATTATATTCTTGATCAGCATCAATAGCCGAGTCGATTGAGCCGTCTGTCTGTCCGATTGTCGGTCTGACCGCCCGTCCGTCTGTCCGTTCTATGAGCGCCCAGTGCTCAGAGACTATAAGAGCTATAGCAACGACATTGTGTATCCAGAATTCTGTGATACTCCTATGTCACTATTACAAGTGTATTTCAAAATTTCGGCTCGCCCCTTTTCGCCTCCACAAAAGACTAAAATCTGTGTCATCCACAATTTTAAATATACAAGATAACAAAAAACGCAGAATTTTATTTTAATTGATTTATTAAATTAACAAATTATCTGTTAATAATGGTACTTATTTACAAAAGGCGGAAAAAAGAGCAGTTAAAACTTAGCTAAATTTAAGTGATTATAAATATTGCATGCAATTAGTTTAAGAGACAGTTCAGGGGATAGGGTATGACAGAGGGAGTTATGGCCTAAAACCCTAAAAGATTCATGTTCGGCATAATTAAACCTACATATGGGTAAACGGATAGGCCTAAAAGTACGGGTAGTCCTAGATGGGACGCCCAAGTCAATCTGACCCAAGAGAGTTTGGGAGTCAACAATCCCGAGAAGGAGCTTGTGCACGAACATTACGCCATTGCATATTCTGCGATGGTGCAACGACGGCAGCTCAATAAGATTTAACCTAGACGGGTAGGGTGGCTAGATTCTACCCGAGTCCAAGTTTAAGTTACGAAGGGTAAAAATTAAAAATTGCTTTTTCACGGATTCAATAACAACCTGCTGTTATTTATACTGTGGTATCCACACATAGGAACAATACTACGGGTCGTCAAACTCCTTGGAGCAACGTTTGATGAACGCTAAAACACACGTAGCTTTATTTACTGTTGCGGCTATATGGCTGTTAAACACATCTTATGATCAAATTTTACTCCGAGGTCATTTGAACTCGAAATCCGAACGTATGAGACGTATGGAGCGCGACGGTAAAATGTCATAAGTTTGCAATTAGAAAATTGCTTTTGCACGGATTCAATAACAACCTGCTGCTCTTTATACTGCGGGCACCACACACAAGAACAATACTCCAATATAGGACGTACTAACAAGATATACAGTTGTTTCGTAACGTACCGGTCGTCAAACTCCTTGGACCAACGCTTGATGAACGCTTAAACACCCGTAGATCTATTTACAGTTGCAGCTATATGGCTGTTAAAACACATATTATGATCAAAAAGGACTCCGAGGTCATGTTGTGAAATCCTCGATACGAGCTTTCAATGTTGAGCAGAAATGCTCTGGGGAATCTTTGCGTTTAATAATGTACTACACGATATAGACAATTCGAGATTTATTCATTTATACTTCAATCAACTTAAACTTTAATCGTAATCGCGTATAGAGCACAATGTAATGGGTAATACGGGTTTAAGCGCGGCCGGCTGCAACTGCTAATTGTCGTTGTGATTTCGTCGACACGCAAACGAAGACTCTTCTTGGTGATCGGAGACGAGGTTACGCCGCCCTAGCATGAAACGACGCCGTTCTCCGAGTGGGCAATCGCAGTTAAAGCGCTCTCACTCTCTTTGTAGTTTAACCCTTAGAAAACCGTCCATGCCGCCCCCAATACTGGGACCAGTATTAGAAACCAAAGGATGTCACATGTGAATGCTCTGTGAATAAATAAAGTGTTCGTTATGGTACATGTATGGTCGAATGGCGCTAGCAACGGTGGTAGGATTATTCTGAGGTATGTGGCAACGGTAGCCGACATAGTTTAGAGACCGATCGTTTGTATACGCCTGATGCTGTTTTAACAGTTGCGACTCTGACTAAACTGTCAGCTCCAGGGTGAACTTCTATTATCCTTCCCAGTTTCCACTCGTTGGGTGGCAGTCGGTCATCCTTGACAATTACTAGATCGCTGACTTGTAGATTGTCGGCTTCATGTCGCCACTTTGGACGGGCTTGAAGATGTGATAGCCAATCCGAACTCCAACGCTTCCAAAATTGCCGGATCATTTTCTGTCCTTCCAGAAATTGGACTGTGAGTGGAACATCCCTTGTCGTTACATCCGGCGGAGCTAATAATGAATCTCCAATAAGAAAATGTGCCGGGGTGAGGACAGCTAGGTCCTCCGGCTCCGCGCTTAGTGGACATAAAGGTCTGGAATTTAAACAGGCTTCAATTTGTGTTAGCACGGTAGCAAGTTGTTCGTAGGTCATTTTATATCCTGAAAAAGCTCGATAGAGATGTGTTTTGACAGACTTTACATTTGCCTCCCAAAGGCCTCCGAAATTAGGACTATACGGTGGATTAAAATGCCATTGGACGTTTCGGGCCGCTAAAGCAGGTATTACAGTTGTGGGTAGCTCTCGTTTCAAATGTATTTGCCAGGTTTGAAGAGCCCGGTGGGCACCAATGAAGTTCGTGCCGCAGTCGCTATACATGTGTTGACAGTAACCCCGACGCGCGATGAAACGTTGTAGGGCCATGAGAAAGTGTTCGGTGGTTAAGCCCGTGACCGCTTCAAGATGAATTGCCTTTGTAGCCAAACAGATGAAAACTGCGATATACGCCTTGTAGTTTGTGTGTCCACGGAATCTGGATGCTTGAATTTCGAACGCGCCTGTATAGTCCACTCCGGTGGCGATGAATGCACGAGTTGGCGAATTGACTCTATGTAGGGGAAGATCGGCCATCAATTGTGCTGCTGGTTTCGGTCGGTGACGAAAACATCGGACGCATTGTCGAAGAATGCGTTTGACAGTTTGTTTTCCGTTGACTATCCAGAATTTGTGTCGAATAGTGGCCAGCGTTAATTCGGTGCCGCCGTGGAGTGCGAGACGGTGGGCATTACGCACGACGAGATCGGTAAAATGATGATGATTGGGAATGATCATTGGTTGTCGCTGGCTTATTGGAAGGTGCATTGCATTTCGCAGTCGACCTCTGACTCGTAGAATTTGTTGGTCATCTAGAAATGGGGATAATTGACACAGCTTGTGTGTGCCCGATAGTGCCTTGCTTCCCTTCAACCTCAATATTTCTGTCTCGTAGACCTCCTGTTGAATGCTGCGAACGAGATGAATTAAAGCGTTGTCGAGCTCCTGCACACTCAGTGGTCCAGACAGTTTGTCCCCTTTGGCTTGAATGTTATGTATAAACCGTAGAACATATGCCATGACTGATATTAACCTGTCGTATGAGGACGAGTTTTGGATGAAGGCTTCTGGAGCCTCCGAGACATGCACAGCATTTTGCTAATACTGCTAACTCTTGTGGTGTTAAGCCACGAGTTGCGCAGTCCGCTGGGTTTACCGCAGTAGGTACATGTCTCCACTGAGTTGATGTACTATGTTCCAAAATCTGTCCAACGCGATTTGACACAAAGGTTTGCCATCGGTGGGGATCTCCATTTATCCAAAACAAAACGATAGTAGCATCTGACCAATTGAAGGTTGACATAGGTGGTCCTGCAGTGCGAAGTTGGTCCCGGATCCATTTTGCCAGTTTAACTGCCAGCAGCGCACCCGAAAGTTCGACTCGTGGAATTGTGATCGGTTTCGTGGGTGTGACTCGACTGCGTGCAGCTAGCAAATGAGTTTGAATCATTCCGTTTGGTAGCTCTGCACGAATATATGCACATGCTGCATACGCCAGGGATGATCCATCGCAGAAAACATGTAGCTGTAATGACGCAAGCTCGTGGATGTTGAAGCGCAGCCATCGTGGTACTTGAATTTGCTCGACATATGGCAAGTTTTGTATGAATCCCTGCCATCTATCAAGCAGTTCGGTTGGCAGCGGTTCATCCCAGTCCAGTTGTGCTAGGCTGCCATCGTTGCGTTTGATGCGGGCCATCCATGAGTCCTTGAATATCGCCTTCGCGGTCATGACACAGGGCGTGATGAAACCTAATGGGTCGTACAGTCGTGCGACTGTGGAAAGTACAGAACGTTTAGTATGTGCGTGACTGATTTCAAAATTTATCTTGAACCCAAAATAGTCTTGATGTGGATGCCAATAGAGGCCTAAGGTTTTAACGGGATCTTGGTACTCAAACTCTAATAATGTCTTATGAGATAAATGGTCTGGAGGTATGTCTTGTAGCAGAGAAGCGTCATTCGCAGACCACTTTCGAAGATCCATTCCTGCTGATCGTAAGGCTCCGATCAATTGATTTTGAATTTCTAATGCTCCTTCGCGAGTGGAAGCTCCGCTTTGTACGTCATCAACGTATATTTCATGTCGAAGGACCCTTTCCGCGAGTGGGTATCGGTCGCGTTCATCCTGCGCCAGTTGATGTATGACGCGAATGGCTGTGTAAGGAGCTGAAGTGGTTCCAAACGTAACTGTGTTGAGATAATACTCAGCTACTTGGTTGTGTTCGTCATGCCAAAAGATGCGTTGATATTGCGAATCCTCTGCATTCATGTCAATGCATCTATACATCTTCTGAATGTCGGCAGCAAAAACAAAACGATGGAAACGCCAATTCAGGACCACGCCGGCTAGATCGTTTTGGAGCGCTGGTCCGGTGCATAGGACGCCATTGAGCGATTTTCCGTTTGACGTTTTACAGGAGGCGTCATATACTACTCTAACCTTCGTAGTGACACTTTCCTCTTTGAATACTGCGTGATGAGGCAAGGTGCAACATGTGGACTCGATTCCATTCTCCTTGCTAATGATGCAATTCTGCTGCTTCTTGGTTGTTACTTTGGTCACCTGGCCTAGTTGAAAGTACTCATTCATGACTTCCGAATATTTGGCTTGCAGCTCCGGCTGCCTTTGGAATCTTCGTTGAAGCATTTGGAATCGATTAATCGCGATTTGACGTGATTTGCCTAGCACCTGCGAAGGGTCAAACAAACGCTTAAGTGGTAACCGTACCAAGTACTTGCCGTTTCGTTGACGGACGTGAGTTCGTTTAAAATGCTCCTCGCACCATCGCTCTTCTGGTGTGAGCTGTTTTGCAGAACCGAGATGCTCCATTTCGAAGAATTTCTGGACGAGATTCTCTAGCCTGTTGTGGTGACATCTAATGGTGACAGCGTGTGAGCGTGTGGAAGTGGCTCGACCAAAGACTATCCAGCCAAGCTGGGTGTGCTGTGCAATTGGTTGGTTCTCCTTTCCTCTGCGGATATCTGAAAGCAGGATCTGTGGGATTACGTCCGCTCCCAGCAGAAGATCAATCCGTTGTGATTTGTAGAACCTGGGATCGGCGAGTTCTATTCCGTTCAAATGAGGACATTGCTGCAATTTGATGGATTTTGAAGGTAATTGCGATGTAAGCGTTTTAAGTATAAACGCAGTATCAATGGTAGTACAAAACTGCGAAGTACAAGAACTTAATGACAATTCTGTAGTGTAGGTACACCTGTTCTTGGAGGTGGTCCCAACTCCAGCAATTTCTGCCGAAATTGGATGCCGCTTGAGGTTGAGAGCCTGCACTGTGTGCTCTGTAATGAGGGCTCCTTCCGAGCCTGAATCCACTAACGCACGTACCACAGCTGATTGGCCAGTGTGGGGGTTGTGGATTGTGACCAGGGCAGTGGCCAGAAGGACAGTGCTGGGTCCGTGATGCGTTGCCGTAGCGGAGACTAGTTGCGCAGAGTGTGTTCTCACAGACTAGTCGGTCGCTGCAGACTGTGGATGACCACCGGAACTAGTGTTGGGAACAACTGGGAGAGGCTGTGCAGTGCTCTGAGTAGGAAGTAGGGTCCTAGCGTAGAGTTGCGTAGGTGTAGCCCTGCCAGATGAGTCGCTCGTTGTATACTGCCAGGAGTGACCGGAACGAGCACTATGGGAGGCTGCGTGAGGCTGTGTTGCCACCTGAGCAGGAGTTGGGAAGTGCAGCAGTGTATGGTGTCTTTGACCACACTGCGTGCAGTTCCTTTTACTGGTACATTTTGAAAGTGCATGGGAACGGCTCAGACAGTTGAGGCATGCCATTGCATGATCGACGATGGCTTTCCTTGCAAAGCAGTCCTTGGACAAAAGGTCCGGGCAATGCCGAAGATTGTGACTGTCGCTACAGTGAGGGCAGCGAGTGTGTTCGGCAACCGCAGTCTTGGCGTGGAAACTGTTGCCCTTGTATGTTACGTTGCCAACTGACTTCTTCGGGTGCCTTTGAATGACAGGCTGCGGCACAGGTGTCCGCGTCGTGGAGTGGCCTCGATTTTCGAACACATCAATGCTGACGAGACGGTCGTTGAGAAATTATTGTAGCTGAGAAAATGTGGCAAGTTCGGCAGAGCTACCGCGATGAAGCTCCCAAGCTTGCAGGGTCGGGCTTGGCAGTCTGGAAGTGAGATGATGAGCCATCCAATGCTGAACATCTAGATTCTTAAAAGCATTGAGACAAACCGTCGCAACATTAAGCATATGTTTTATATCAGCAGACTCCTCCTTTGTCAACTGTGGCAAGTCATACAAACCGTACATATGGTACATAAACTGCAGCCGTTTGTTGTCGTATCGCTTGAGGACGAGACTCCAAGCTGTTGCATAGTTATTTCCCGCAAGCGCCATCTGCTGAATATCCTCGTCGCGATCCGAGGGAAGAGCTTGCTTCAGGAAATGAAACCTTTGGACGTCGGACAGTTTCTGGTTGTTATGGATGAGTTGAACAAATGCATCGTGAAATGCCGGCCAGTCCACAAACTTGCCTGTAAATGTCGGTACAGGTAGCTTGGGCAATTGCACTGATGATACCGATAGATTTGCTGGCTCTGGATTCTGCTGTACCGGTGGTGCTCTTGGACATACATTTTCGTAGGCCTCTGATATGATGCTGAATGCCGTTGTATAGTCTTCATCAAAGCGAAAGGCCACTTCGCTGGACACATAACTATGCGTACTTGGACATCGAAGTATTAGTAAACGTTGATGATTTTGCTCAAATTCACCTAAGAACCGTTGCAAAGTTTGTAAGCGCGTTTGAAAATAAGCTTTTGTTTTCCGATCTGCGCCATCCTTTCTGAAATTACGCACCGTTTGATTAACCCTCGCAATGAGATTTGTCTGAATATCACTGAGATTGTCGATCTCCACCTGACGATCGGCTTCGAGATCGTGGGACTCGGCTGTTGACATGTTGCTGTTATATGTGTATGTACCTTTCTCACCCTTAGTTGCACTCTCTTTGACCTTGTACAAAATACCCACAACGAAACACTTACTCTGGTACTCGGGAGTGCTTCTCTTTGCTTAAAGCGTAGCTTAAGAGAACTTGCGAGTCGTTCTTGTTGGTGTTGTGCGAGCGGAGAGCAGAAACTGTGCTACTGTGAGCGTTGAGTTGAGGCCTTGTGTCTAGAGATGATGTGCAGCAACAGAACGCTCGTTGGTCTCTTGGTTTCTGCTTTGCACGAGAGAGAGGCTGCTGTCTAACCGTCGGCTTGAGTTGCCTTTTGTGTGCTGCAGTGAGGCCACTGTCCAGGCGTAGAGCTATCGTCTGGTCTTCTTTGTCCCTGCTTCGTTCGAGAGATAGCGGCTGTTGGATAAACCGTTGGTTTGCGTTGTGTTTGCCGTTTACCGTTGCAGCCGGTAAAATATGATTTTGTTTGTACATTTAACTGAACGCGGAACGAGGTAGAATCATATGCGGAGAGTACGAATTAAACGCGGTTCCCCTCATGGGCCACCAAAAATGTTGTGAAATCCTCGATACGAGCTTTCAATGTTGAGCAGAAATGCTCTGGGGAATCTTTGCGTTTAATAATGTACTACACGATATAGACAATTCGAGATTTATTAATTTATACTTCAATCAACTTAAACTTTAATCGTAATCGCGTATAGAGTACAATGTAATGGGTAATACGGGTTTAAGCGCGGCCGGCTGCAACTGCTAATTGTCGTTGTGATTTCGTCGATACGCAAACGAAGACTCTTCTTGGTGATCGGAGACGAGGTTACGCCGCCCTAGCATGAAACGACGCCGTTCTCCGAGTGGGCAATCGCAGTTAGAGCGCTCTCACTCTCTTTGTAGTTTAACCCTTAGAAAACCGTCCAGGTCATTTGAACTCGAAATTCACATATAAGACAAAATTTGGAGCGCGACGGTAAAATGTCATACGTTTTCATTTAGAAAGGTTCAGAAAAAGAAGATTAGTTGAACACCACAATAGTAGTTCACTTAGATCCAGTTGAAGGCGTGTGTGCAAATACCAATCAGAGTAAGACAGACAGATTTTAACATCATCAGCATACATGTTTTTTTCCAGGTGCGGTTGTGTTTATCACGAGCTCCAAGTTTTCCGGCAAAAAAAATCCGCGCCACGCCTGGCAACTGAAAGGAAAGCTGTTAAGAGCAGGTCACTGAAGCACCGGTACGTAGTGCGTATGAAATTGGCCCTCGCCGACCACCCGTTCTGTTGCAGGGGCATATCCAGTGCGCTCCGTGCAGGAGGGGGAGAGGGGTGAACTCTTGTTTGGCGCCTTCCGCTATACACATTGTTGGTGGAGTTGAAGCAAAACAATTTTCTCACTCAAATTTTTCTTTCTTTTTCTGTTTACGGTTCTCGCCGGGAGCCTCCCACTCAGCAGCTGATCACTGAGCTGCCAGTCAGGTGATCGCGCAGGGTGGCAGCTCGGACGGTGTTGCCGGACAGCCTCGTACGGAACAGGGCTGCCGGAGTGCCGGAGCAGAGTTACGCGCCAAACGAAATTTGAAATTTTAAATTAAAATCGACCCAGAATTAACTGGAACATCGAGCAAAGGAATGGAAGAGGACGAAAACCTGGCTTTCATGAAGGGCAGCAAGCTCGCCCGATCGCCAGCAGCTGCGTCAGCTCCAGGAGCTGAGTTACAGAGCATGGACCCGGACGCCCGGGAGACCCCTAAGAGGGTACGGGACCCAGCCAGCCCAGAGAGTTTGCAAAGAAAAACGCCGCCTAAGAGAAGTAAGGCCTGCCAGGAGGCAACCTGCCTCGAAAACCTCCAAGAGCTGGGAAATATCTTGGATGAAGTCCATAGCAGAATGATGGATAAGAATAAGCGCCACATCAACATGGCGACGAGAAACATGTTCGTGCGAATGAAGGAGCTTCACACGAGCATCAATGAAGCAAGTCAAGCATCAGCAGCGGGCAGAAGCGCCAGGCAGGAAGGCCTCGACGCCGCAGTCCTGTGCTCAAAATGCTCACAGAGCACCAAGAGCATGAGCATGGACAAAGAGCAGCAGACAACGACAGTCTGGAAGAAGAATGCCGCGGCGCAAACGGAGCCGTGGCGTAGGCTAAGCCAGCCACTGGTGGATCCGGGTCACCCCCCTCCCCCCACGCGCCCAAGGCAGCCAAAAGGCGCCAACGCAAACAGGAGGCCGCAGAAGAAAGCCCCGTTGCCGCCACAAGAAGACGTGGCGACGCCCAGCGTTATGAGCCAGACTAAGAGCCCCGAGATTCCGGTCAGCGGATGGAGGGAGGTGGCCAAGAAGACGAGGGCAGCCAAGAAGCCGGCTAGGAAACCTCACCGCCCGGACGCCGTGGTCGTCGAGGCGAAAGGAAAAACCTACAGCGAGGTGCTGGCCCTGGTTACCTGGAGAGAAGACGGTCAGCTTCAGGACCTGAGTACGAGCGTCAACAAGGTCCGCCGTACCGCAAATGGTAACCTGCTCCTTGAGCTGAACAGAGGCGATAAAGAAAGCGCAACAAGGATTAAGGAGAACCTCGAATCGGTACTGGATGGAGTAGCGGAGGTACGAGCCCTTTCCGAAGACACGAGGACGAGGGTGCTAGCGATCAGCGACCTGGACCCGCTAGTAACCACGGAGGACCTTGTCAAGGCCTTAGCGGAACAATTTGCCATCAAAGCCGACTCGGTGAATGTGAGAAGCCGGGACTCTTACCGGGACACCCAGACTGCCGTAATTGGACTGCCGAGCAAGGATGCTCAAGTGGTCCTCGACAAGGGCAAGGTAAAGGTGGGATGGACGGTATGTAAGATCAAGGAGAAGGACTCGCAGCCTAGGTGCTACAAGGGCTTGGAGATTGGGCACATTGCGCCAAACTGCCATAGTGCGGTGGACCGAACTGGGTGCTGCATTCGCTGCGGCGTCAATGGGCACAAGATAGTAGACTGTCCAAGCAAGGCAACCTGCTTCGTCTGCGCCGGGAGAGGCCGAGAGGCCGAGAGGGCAGAGGTCATCAATCGGGAAGCCGGCAGTGTCCCTTCTCGAAGCTAGGAGAGGTAGCCGGAACAAAAGGATGGAAGTGATCCAGCTCAATCTGAATCACTGTAGGGCCGCACAGGACCTGCTCCTGCAGACGGTGAGAGAACTCAAATCGGACCTGGCCATACTCAGCGAGCCGTACAAATCAGGTGACAACGAATCCTGGGCGACCGACAGAACAGGGAAGGCATCCCTGTGGGCATGTGGATGCGATCCCTGCAAACTCAGCAATGTGCTGGCAGGAGACGGATTTGGGCGCGCGAGAGCTGGCAACCTATGGGTATACAGCTGCTACCTAGCGCCCAGTCTACCCCTCGAATCCTTCGCCCGAATCATTGAGGATCTAGCTGAAGACGCACGAAACCGCGGGTCCTAATCGCCGGGGACTTCAACGCGTGGGCACACGAGTGGGGCTGTCAAGTCACCAACGCAAGAGGCCGAATCCTGCTAGAAACTTTAGCATCGCTAGACCTAGCGCTGCTGAACGAGGGCTCCCAGCAAACCTTCTGCAGGGGTAGCGCTGGGTCAATCATTGACCTAACGTTCGCGAGCCCTTCGCAGCTGCGCAATGCAAGGTGGCGAATAGGAGACGTTTACACCGGAAGCGACCACGAAGCCATAGTATGCACCATTGGCGAACACCCCAGAC
Organism: Drosophila persimilis; assembly: GCF_003286085.1. Taxonomy (NCBI): domain Eukaryota; kingdom Metazoa; phylum Arthropoda; class Insecta; order Diptera; family Drosophilidae; genus Drosophila; species Drosophila persimilis. The sequence continues at coordinate 1,133,300 of NW_020825327.1, forward strand.
CCAGCAGATCAAGCGCGAGGAGCAAAGCCTACATCGACATGGACACGATCAACACCAGCGCTCTGGCTAGAAGCCTCGAGACGTGGGAGGCCCTCGGGGACACAAATGCCAACGAATCGGCCAACCAGCTCGCCTTGCGAATGGAGGAGTCCTGTGACAGGAGCATGAGACAGCGGAAGCCATTCATGCGGCACCACGAGCCAATCGTGTGGTGGAACGTCGACATCGACAGGCTCCGGACAACGTGTCTAAGGGCCAGATGAGCTATGCAGAGAGCGCGACGCACGACTCGGTTCGTCACATCGCATGAGGAGTATAGGACCGCCAGGAAGGCACTGAAGCATGCAATTCGGAGCAGCAAGCGGGAATGCTTTCTCCACCTCTGCGACACAGCGGAACAAGACCCCTGGGGCAGGGCTTACAACATCGTTATGAAGCGGCTAAGTGCCGGGAGCAAGGTGCCAACGGACCCCAGCACCCTCGAGGACATAGTACACACCCTGTTCCCCAGCGAGCAACAGAGGCGTCCAGGCCCCTTAGAAAGCGACGCACCGATCACGGGCATCGAAATGATCACGGAAGCGGAGATCCTGGAAGCCGGTAGGAGCCTGCCCAGCAAAAAAGCCCCAGGCCCGGATGCAATCCCAAATAGGGTTTTAAAACTGGCATTGGCACTACAGCCATCCGCCTTCGCCGAGGTCTTCAATAAGTGTCTGCTAGAAGGTACCTTCCCCTATAGGTGGAAGATTCAAAAGCTACTGCTCCTCAACAAGCCAGGGAAACCACCAGGCGAGCCTTCCTCGTACAGACCAATTTGTCTCCTGGACAACGCGGGGAAGGTATGCGAAAAGCTCATTGCACGTAGGCTCAGCCGTGCCATTGAAGGTGCCGGCGGCTTGTCGCCCAACCAGTATGGCTTCCGGAAAGGCAGATCAACCCTGGATGCCATTGGCATAGTCACAAACATAGCGGAGAATGCAATAAGGGGGACCCGCTGGAGAGCGGGCCAAAAGCAGTACTGCTTGCTGGTTACCCTGGATATAAAAAACGCTTTCAACTCTGCGGACTGGGGTAAAACGATGGAAGCCCTACGGAGGCTACGGATCCCGGAATACCTCCTGAGAATAGTGGACAGCTACCTCAGTGAGAGGGTACTGCTGTACGAGACGAGCGAAGGGATAAGATCATATAGAGTGACTGCTGGAGTCCCGCAGGGGTCGGTGCTGGGGCCGCTCCTGTGGAATACGATGTATGATGGAGTTCTGCGACTGAACCTTCCCGTGGGCACGACGGTCGTCGGGTTTGCCGATGACGTCGCCATCGTAGTGGTAGCCAAGGACCTTGCAGCAGTTGAAGCAGCTGCAAACGGGGCAATCCGTGCCGTGGACTGGCGGCCCACAAGACCGAGGCTGTTCTGATTAGCAGCAGGAAGAAGGTGGAGACGGCCCGAGTGTCGGTCGGCGGACACGACATTACATCGCAAAGGGCGCTTAAATACCTAGGAGTTATGCTGGACACTAGGCTTTTATTTAGTACGCCAGCACTCTCGCGAATCCTGCTCAACACCAGGGGGCCAAAGCAAGCAAGGAGGAAGCTGATCACCAGCGTCGTCACCTCTCAGCTCCTGTATGCTGCCGCAGTGTGGTCCAAAGCGACAAAGGTGCCGAGCTATATGCGAGGAGTCGAAGCAACGCACCGCTTATGTGCCATCAGGATCGCCTGCGCGTTTAGAACCATATCTGACGACGCAGCACTGGTCATCGCGGGACTAGTCCCAATAGCAGAGCAAGCGAGGGAAAGGGCCGACACCCACAATCCTCCCACCGGAGTCGAGAGAGAATCACCCAGGCGCGAGACCGTCAGGAGGTGGCAGATGAAGTGGGATTCCTAGACTAAAGGACGCTAGACCCACCAGCTGATTCCGGATATCAAGCTGTGGTTGGAGAGGAAGCACGGACAGGTGGACTTCCACCTCACTCAGATGCTGAGCGGCCACGGATGCTTCAGATCGTACCTGAAGCGGTTTGGACACGAAACGGAGGACTGGTGTTCATCATGTGGTCGAGGTATCGTGGAGGACGCTCACCACGTCTTCTTTGAATGCCACCGTTTCGAGTACGAGAGGCGCCAGCTAGAGGATGAGCTAGCCACCAGCATTAGCGTCGGAGGGATCGTGCCGCTCATGGTAGCGAATCCCAAGGCGTGGGATGCCACCACTAGGTTCGCCGCCACTATAATGCGGGAACTACGGAGAGCGGAGAGGGAAAGGAAAGTGTCGGAGGAGTAAGGAGGAACGGCTGTGCGAAGCAATGCTTTGCGGCCGTACCGCATAGCTACGCCCCATTACCCCACCAACAAACCACAGTCCCAGACCCTCACAACTAGTTGCTAACCTTATATAAGAACTAGTATTAAAGCATAATAAAAGTAATAGAATACAAAAAAATCATCAGCATACATTAGTGTAGTAGAGTATGTTATAACTTGAGGAAGGTCATTCACAAATAAAATAAACAGAAGCGGGCCCAGATGACTTCCCTGTGGCACACCTGAAGTAACATTAACAGTATTTGATAACACGATAGAAAACAAAACACGTTGAGTACGGTTAGAGAGATAGGACAAAATCCAATCTAGAAGATTCATTGGGAACCCTACTAAAGAGAGCTTGTGAATAAGCAGAGCAGAATGGAATACCTTGCTGAAGTCCGTAAAAACTACATCCATCTGTAAACCAATTTGAAAACTACGGTGGATTAGGTTTGAATGATGTTGAATGATGTCTGAAAAAACCGTGTTGCGACGGAGATATCAAGATGCAACAAAGATGTTGCAGTTTTCGGGCGACCAGGAACTCAAGAAGCTTCGGGATGGCGGAAAGCTTTGCGATACCACGATAGTTTTCAATATTTGATTCAAGATCAAAGACCTTTTTTGTGAAGCGGAATGATTTAGGACTCATTCCAAATAACTGGGAGGCAAGACTGTTCCAAAGAGAGGTTGAAGAGAAAGGTCAAGGGTTTGCAAAGGGACTAGGCACAGTGTTTTAAAATGCAACTTGGTACCTTATCTGGACGATATGTCCATAAATGACAAACCTTCAGAATAACGCTTTCCTCGAAATTGGACAGAAAAATGCTGTTAGCATGTACGGATACGGAGGGGATGCATTGCAAATATGAGACGAGTAAGTTGTTTGGAAAAAGGTAGCGAATAAATTTGCAATACCAGCAACAAAAGCTTCTGCTTTGTTCTGGTAATGAAGGGATGGAGGAAAAGCGTTTGACTTACGCTTAAAGTTAACGAACGAAAAAAATTTTTTAGGATCACTTCGAATGTTACTACTACATTGTGAAAGGTAATGATTATAACACTGCCTAAGCTAAGGCCGACGTGAAGCCCGACTTCTGGTACTTTTTATAGAGCCTGGATTTATTGTTTTTTCAGTGTGAAAAATACTTGGAGAACCAGGGAGGCTTGGACAATACGGGTACAGTGATATCTGGAACAAATGTATTAAAGGCGGAGTAAATAGAGCTATAAAACGAATTAACAGTTGCATCTACGTAAGAAGGAGTGGGCCAGCTGGCCTATTGAGGGGGCAGCGGGGATAAGCAACAGCAGTAATAACAGCAGCAGAGGAACAGCTGATGAAGCGACGAAGCGAGACGGAAAAGCAAAAATTCGGTGCAAAAAAACTGCGCATTTGACTCTCGGAAGCCGCAAGCAGAGGAAGCGAGACAGCGAGTGGGTGAAAAGAAGAACCGAGAAAAAAGGGTTGTTTCAAGCCGGCTGCCCACAAGAGTATTGCGCAGTAGAATTATAATGGAAAATACAAGTGGACCACCAGCCGGGAATATGCAGCAAAACGAAGGCCCAAGTGGATCAGAAGAAAACAGGATCAATCGCCAGCAAAACGCGAACGAGAAAGCGATGAGGTCAACACTCCTAGAAGAAAACACACAGACGCTCCAACAGCTGGTTCAACTGCTGTCGATGAAAATAAATGCTGATGAAATAGACAAGAAAAATGATGCAAAGCTGGTAGTGGAAAATGTTGCCAAAATTATTCCAGAATTCAACGGAGAAAATATGTCGGTACAGCAGTGGTTTATTAACTTCGAGCTAAACGCTGAAGCATACGGACTAAATGACAAACAAAAATACGTGCAAGCCCGAGCAAAAATGGCAGGTACAGCCGCTCTTTTTCTCAAGTCCACAGCAGTGTATGAGTACGGCCAATTGCGTCACCAACTTTTACAGGAGTTTGAGTGTGAGCGTTTATGCAGTGCGCAAATTCACAATCAATTGTCTATGCGAGTGAAGATTGCCGGCGAAAGTTTTCACGAATATATACTACAGATGAAACGCATTGCTGCACGTGGGACAACAGACACGGAGTCGGTGATTCGATACATTGTCGACGGACTGAATTTAAAAACGGATTATAAGTACACCTTGTATGGATGCAGCTCATACAAGCAGCTGCGAGAGAAGTACGAAATCTACGAAAGAACGCTCGCGGTTGATGGGGGTTTTGCCCCGAAACAAAAAGACTCACAGCCGTTCGGAAAGAAGTCCAATTTCACCAAATATGAAAGGAAGCAACACTGCTACAATTGTGGATCCCTGGAACATCTACGCAAGGATTGCCGAGCTGCATTAAAGTGTTTCCGCTGCAATCAGACTGGACACATGTCTAAGGATTGCCCGAGTGCTGCTGCCGTAAACGTTGCATACGAGGAAAAACGCCTGAAGTCTCTTAAAATTAACGACGTGCAAGTCAAGGGGCTCATAGACACCGGTGCAGATGTTTCCCTATTAAAGATGTCAGTGTTCGGCAAAATGAGTGGTATCCATCTGCAAGCCAGTTCGTCAACTTTGAGGGGACTTGGAAACAACATCACACGCTCCGCTGGGCAGTTTACGGCAGAAGTGGAGATCGACGGAATGCGACTGGCACACAAATTCCTTGTGGTGGCCGATCATGCCGTCGGATGCGAATTGTTGCTTGGACACGACTTTTTATCCAAGTTCACAATGACATCAACGCAAGGAGGATATAAGTTTTCTACCCTGCCGGGGGAGGAAACTGAGGACACCAAACAGATAAGTATTTACAACGTGGTCGAAGAAAATACTGACATAAATATTCCATCGCAGTTCAGAGATGCCGTCCAATCAATGATTCAGGACTTTACTGAAAAGAAGCAGACTGCAGTGTGCCCGATCATGCTGAAGATCGTACCGGACAAGAAAATAGCGCCGTTTCGACATTCGCCAAGTCGAGTGGCCATCAGCGAAGCCGACGTTGTCAAGCAGCAGATCGATGAATGGGCCAACGCTGGGATAATACGACGCTCATCATCAAATTTCGCCAGTCGGACTGTAATTGTCAAGAAAAAGGATGGGAGCAGCCGGGTCTGCGTGGACTATCGTCAGTTGAACAAGATGGTCTTGAAAGATGGCTTTCCCGTTCCAATCGTTGAAGAGGTGCTGGAAAAACTGGAAAATGCTAAGGTGTTCACCATCATGGACTTAGAAAATGTGTTTTTCCACGTTCCTGTGGAAGAAAGCAGCAAAAAATATACGGCGTTCATAACGAAGGAAGGCCTCTTTGAGTTCAACCGTGCGCCTTTCGGTTTTTGCAATTCGCCAGCAGTTTTCATCCGTTTTATAAGTTTTGTATTTCAAAACCTTATAAATGAAAACATTCTTGACCTGTACATGGACGATATCGTTATACACGCTGAAACCGCCGACGAATGCCTGGGAAAGCTGAAGAAGGTTTTTGATGCTGCAGCTGAATACGGGCTGAAGATGAAGTGGAAGAAGTGCCGATTTCTGCAGTCGACCATTACATTTTTGGGCCACCAAGTTGGAGGAGGTGAAATCAAGCCTGGATTGGAGAAAACCAAAGCCGTCAGCAAGTTCCCGATGCCGAAAAACATAAAGGCTGTGCAGTCGTTTTTAGGATTAACTGGGTTTTTCCGTAAATTCATAAGAAACTATTCGCTAATCGCCAAACCACTGACCAATCAGCTGCGAAAAGATGTCTCATTTAAAATGAGTCTGGAGGAGCAGCAGGCGTTCGCTACATTAAAGGAAGCATTGGTGAAAGAGCCGGTCTTGAAACTTTATCGCAGGAATGCAAAAACTGAGATACACACTGATGCGTCAAAGGATGGGTTTGCAGCGGCGTTGTTACAATGGCACGAAGGACAATTGCATCCGATCTTATTCTGGAGTAAGAAAACCTCGGAGTCTGAAGCACGACAGCATAGCTATATACAGGAAGCCAAAGCAATTTTCCTAGCATGCAAAAAATTTCGTCAGTACATACTTGGAACCAACTTTAAGCTCGTAACGGATTGCGCTGCTTTCAAGCAAACGTTAAGCAAGAAGGACGTTCCGCGGGAGGTAGCCCAATGGGTCCTGTACTTGCAGGACTACGACTTTGAAGTGGAACACAGACCAGGAGAACGGCTGAAGCATGTGGATTGCCTGAGTAGGTACCCAATTGATGTCATGATGGTATCTTCGGAAGTCACAGCTAGAATTAAGAAAGCCCAGCAGGAGGATACGATGATCAAAGCAGTTTCCGAAATTTTGAAAAGTAAACCATATGACAACTTTAAGTTGAAAGCTGGTCTCGTATACAAAGTGGTGCAAGGCACGGACTTGCTGGCAATACCGAAGTCATTAGAAAAAGAAATAATAACCGACGCTCACAACGCAGGACACTTTGCCGCTCAAAAAACAATGCATACCGTACAGCAGAGCTATTGGATTCCACATCTGGAAGGAAAAGTAATGCAGATCATAGGAAACTGTATGAAATGTATAATCTACAACAAAAAGCTTGGCAAAAAAGAGGGATTTCTGCATCAAATTGACAAAGGATCACAGCCGCTGTATACTATACACGTGGATCACCTTGGGCCTATGGATGCCACTTCAAAGCAGTACAAGTACATCTTCGCAATGGTTGATAGCTTTAGTAAGTTCGTATGGATGTATCCCACAAAAACAACAGGAGCAGACGAAGTTCTCAAGAAGTTAAGGGAGTGGTCTGATGTATTTGGTAATCCGGCACGCATAGTAAGCGATCGTGGAGCAGCATTTACATCTTCAAGCTTTGAGGAGTTTGTCAAGGAAAAGAACATCGAACACATATGGAGCACCACAGGGGTACCAAGAGGAAACGGACAAATTGAACGCGTAAACCGATCTATTCTGAGCATCATTTCCAAATTGTCGTCGGAGGAACCTGGAAGATGGTATAAGTTCGTACCGTGAGTTCAGAGGGCTATTAACAGCACTGTTCACGTGTCTACAAAGCGTTGTCCATTTGAGCTGATGATCGGGGTAAAAATGCGTTGTGGACCGGATAGCGACATACTTCAGCTAATAGAAATAGAGATGGTTGATAATTTTGAAGACGAGAGGCAAAAGATGCGACAAGAGGCAAAAGAAAATATTCAGCAGGCCCAGGACAGATACAAGGAACGATTCGATAAAAAGCGGAAATGCGAATACGGATACAAGGTCGGAGATCTCGTAGCCATACGTAGAACACAATTTGTAACCGGAAGAAAGATGGCCAGCGAATTCCTAGGGCCATACGAAATAACCAACGTGAAACGAGGCGGACGCTATAATGTTCGGAAGGCAGCAGACGTCGAAGGACCAAGCAATACGACCACAAGCAATGATAACATGAAACTATGGAGCTTTTATGTAGAAAACGAGGACGCATGGTCATCAGGGACTGATGACTAATCAGGATGACCGAGTGTAAGAAGGAGTGGGCCAGCTGGCCTATTGAGGGGGCAGCGGGGATAAGCAACAGCAGTAATAACAGCAGCAGAGGAACAGCTGATGAGCAGCAACAGCAGTAGTAACAGCGGCAGCAACAGCAGTAGTAACAGCAGCAGATCACAGCGGACAGAGAAGAAGAGGAACCGAACGAAGCAGTGAAAAGGAGAGAACAGCAGCATACGGACGCGACTCAAGCAGCAGCAGAAAATCAGCAGAAATAAGCCGTAACATTAAGAACTTTTGTAAGCACACATACCAGGCCACCGCGATAATAATACGAATAAACAATACTCTAAATAACATCTTACATCTATGTTCGGTAATGAATAAAGAAACGACCAATCAACACGCGAGAGATGTAGATCTAAATCGATAAAGTTTATTTTGCGAAAACACTTTATGTGGCAAAGCGCCATGGAACTGTCAGCACAACCAGATCGGGTACACTATCGACAAAGTTGGATGGTAAGGATCTTCAGGTAACGATATTGGGCTTGCTCTAGATACCGTAGAAAGAGAAGAATCGTTAACAAACATGGGGTCACGAAGTCTGTCCCTAATGTTTTTAACGGCATTAATTTGGACAAGGGAAATATCCGTTAGCCCATTGATAAAGTCATTGTGGCAATTGGGAAACAACAAGTTAGCGTCATCACAAGGCAGCCAAGAAAGAAATGGGAGTTTAAAGTCCCCCATGAAAATAATTTGATCATTGCAACCTAATGCAGATACGACAGTATTAATTGCTGAGAGGTGGTTTAAGTAAACCTCAGCATCAGACCTGGGAAGAATGTAGGAGCAGGTTAAATGGAAAAATGCCGAACCAACACGAACTTTGATTGCAACAAATTCAATTAACATGAATGTTATTGAATGGGAATAACTCAGATGAGAAATAAGATTTGACTGCAGTCAAAACCCCACCTGCTAAAGATGGGCGGTCCATTCTATAAATAGTGTAATTATCAATGAAAATTGATAATGCAATTGGTAATGCACTGTCGCTTGCCCTGCCCGGAGTAATGCCCGGGCAATGGTCCATCATCTTCCCGATCTAAAGTCGGGGGAACTGAACCAGGGCCATGGCTAGAGGTGCCTGGCGGCCAGGCATAAAACGCTAGGGGATGGTCCCCCCGAAAAATATTAACCTATGGACCTTCGGGCCAAACAAGGAGGCTGAAAAGGAGCGAACACGGGTTGGGATGTCAACCCAAACGCCGGTGGAAAGCGTGACTGTTACCACCGGCGGGCACGGGGAGGAGCAATCCTCTCTGCGTGTCGCCAGCGGTCACACCTCGGGCATGTCAAGGCGAATATCTCCCACGAAGAGAAGTCTAAGCTAGCCTGGGCTGAGCAACGGGCACAGGAGATACAGACACTCCGGCGAGCAAGCGGCAAAGCGGGCCCAAGGCGGCCACCCGCTAGCCGAAGGCAAGGAAGCCGAGACAGAAGGCCATGAGCGAAGTGTCCAAGAGACATCTCATTGTGGCCTTGATCGACCGCAACGACGAGAACGGGAGGATGACGGCGGCGCAGTGGAAGTTAGTCCAAGCGCAGCTCGTTGAATCACTGTTCACACGAATGGAGGAGGACCCCAGCGCTCCCATACCCACGTTCAATGGAGCGGGATGGCTGAACGGGGTCAAGATCCTCAAATGTAACGACGACCCAACGCGGCAGTGGCTGGTGCAGAAGGTGCCCCTACTGGAAGCTCTGTGGGAGGGGGCCAAGCTGGAGGTGGTAGACAGGGAGCTGATCCCGTCCATACCAAAGGAGAAGGTGCTCTTCCCCATTGCTGTCCAGGGGGAGCGAGCACTGAAACTGCTGCAAATGCAAAATCCGGACGTGCCAAAGGCTGACTGGAAGGTGCTGTATGCGAGTAGCCCACTACCCAACGAGGGGGGCCAGCATGTTATCCTCCAAATCAGGAAGGAGGCAGAGGATATCTTGTATCCCAAGTTCGGGAAGATGGCGTAGGGCGTAGGTAGCGTATACCTACGATTGAAAAAGTGCCATCCCGAGCACAAAGATGCGCACACCCTCCAGGCAGGCGAGGTTGAAAAGGCCCTAGGTCTGGAGACCATACTGGTGGCCGCCCAGGGTCTTGCGCTGGTCGACTCGGAGGAAGAGGAGGACGGTGACCTGACGATCATAGTCAACCCGTCGTGAGGTTGAGTTAGCCAGAAGAGCGTCGGCGGAGCTCCTCATTGCCATGGAGCACGGGCCCGCCGACATAGCTTTAGTCCAGGCGTGGATTGCGTCAGGCAACTCCGTGGCCGGGCTAAGGTCCTCAAATTACAAACTTCTCTACTCAACATCGGTAAGCAGGAACAGAACCACCGTACTCATACGGAAGGGAATCCATGCTCAACTTATGTCTCATTACAGTACGGACGACCTGACGGTAGTGATGCTGGAGAGCGAGGAAAAGCGCCTTATGGCAGCTTCCTGCTACATGGCACACGACAGGCCCGCTCCACCGGAAGATCTTTCCGTCTGGTGACGGAAGCCGGCTCCAGAAATCTCCAACTCCAATGTGTGGGGAAGCCCCGTCATCAACGATAGATGTGAGTCACTCCTAGACTTTATCTTATCCACTAACTTAGACCTAGCAAACGTGGGGGAGGAACACACCTTCGTAGGTCCCACCTCGTCAAAAGTGCTAGACCTAACTCTCGTCACGGAAAGAGTACTTTGGTATCTGACTGGATAGTCCTCGAAAGACCATCCTTCTCAGACCATCAGTACATTTAGTTCAAGTGCGAATTCGAACACTGTTCGAAGATAACAGTCTATAGAAACCCCCGGAACACAAACTGGATAAAGTTTAAAAAGACAGTTATTTCGAAGCTCGCGGAGGATATAAAGAAGTCCCTAGAGACCCTATTCAAGGATTTACTGGATGCCTACCACGTATCGTGCAAACCCTCAAGAACAAAGAAGAGGTCCAAGCCACGCTGGTGGATCCGAGATCTTTCTCTCCAAAGGAACAACCTCAAGCCAGCGAAGAGATCGTCAATAAGGAATACAAAATACTACTTAAGAGCTACATGAAAGAAATACGCAAGACACAATGAAACTCGTGGAGGAACTTCTGCTCCAATATCGAGAAAGTGCCCGAAACCGCTAGGCTCCGGAAGCTGCTTTCAAAACAGCCCACAGTATAGAGCCAACTAAAACTAGAAAACGGACAGTGGACAGAAGGCAGTAAAGAACCCCTAACAGCACTAATGGAGGCGCACTTCCCTGGATGCAACGAGGTCACTGACGCCAAGGAGCATCAGGACCTGGCAACCGAGAAACAGCACCCCCCAACAGGTCTGTTAACCACTAAAAGAATCCACTGGGCCATAGACTCCTTCGCGGCCATAAAAGCACCAGAACTGGACGGGATATTCCCAGCCATGATGCAGTTGACCAAGGAGGTGATCGACCCATTACTCTTCGCAAAATACTCAGCATGCCTAAGTACGGGCTATATCACTGTACAATGGAGAACCTCGAGAGTTGTCTTCCTCCGAAAGGCAGGAAAGTGCAGCCATGTGAGTCCCAAGGATTACAGACCGATAAGCCTTACCTCCTTTATACTAAAAACACTAGAAAGGTTGTTGGATTTACACATCAGGAATGAGGTATGGGGACTGATGTCAACAAACCAACACGCCTACTCCACCATCGAGAGCGCCCTTCACAATAAAAAGTATGCACTGGGGGCAGTAGTTGACACCTCCGGAGCATTCAACAACGTGGCCACAACCGCAATAACAAGTCGCCTAGAAGCGAATAACATCCAGCAAACATCCAGCAATCAACGTTTGGATCAAAAACCTCCTATGTTGTAGACGGGTGCAATCGGAGTGGGGCACCGCTTCCAGGGTTAAGACGGCACACAGAGGCACACCTCAGGGTGGAGTCCTGTCGCCACTACTGTGGAAAATGGTGGTCGACGAGATTTGAGAGGAAGGCCCCAAAGATAACAGCCTATGCAGATGACATAAGCATTCTTATTACGGGTGTATGTCCATCGACCCTCAGCTCCTTAATGGAACGTACACTCAGGGAGATACATGAGTGGCCGGAAGATGTAGGACTCAGTATCAACGCGGACAAGACGGACCTCACCCTCTTTACCAAGATGTACAAGGTACCGATATGGCCACTAATTACATGACCCCCCAAACTTTCCCCGACATCAAAACTATCTCATCTCTGGGACCCGAAGACTGGAAAAAGGGAAGGGACCAAGATAAGCACCTCAACATATATACGGTAGGCTCCAAGATGGACGGAGGAATAGGAGCGGGCTTATTCTGCCTGAGACCCTGAGATACTGAGAGACCCTGTCGTATAAGCTACCGGACCAATGCAGCATATTTCAGGCGGAAGTTTTCGCCATCCGGAAAGCAGCAGAGGTCGCTCATCTTATAGAGCGAGCACAAGACGCGGTCAATCTATTCGTCGACGGTCAAGCGGCGGTCCGTGGTCAGTTCCAGAAGTGTCTTGGCGAGCAGGGAGGCACTAGATACCCTAAGCACGACAAAGTCAGTGCGGATCTATTGGGTTCCCAGCCACCAAGGCATCGAAGGAAACGAGGCGGCGGACGTACTAGCTAAGGAAGGCGTCGGGCTGGAGAATAGGAGAACCGAGAACGTGCCTGTCTCCCTTAGAACGCTGCAAAGCGATCTAGAGAAGCAGGCTAGATCCCAAAGTGACAACAATGTTGTAAGATATTTCAGCAAAGGGCGGAGAATGTAGGAGCAAAAAAAAACAACCGGCTTAAGCAAGAGCTAGAAGCGAATCGAATGAGAATGCCAATTTTTTTTAGACTGCAGAATCTGAACCAGATCGTATGAAATTTTTTTCTTCATTCTGGTTATAATAATGATAACCAGAATGAAGAAAAAAATTTCATTTTCGCTCTTTCTATCCACACTCCTGAGATATCGAACCTGCATATCGAACAAGTGCATTTCAAAAGTTCGCCCCACCCTCTTCCGCCCCCACAAAGGACGAAAATCTGTGGCATCCACAGATCTCAGAGACAATAAAAACTAGAGCAACCAAAGTTGGTATCCACACTCCTGTTGCATCTCACTGTTACAGGTTTATTTCAAAATTTCGTACCAATCCCCCCCACCCCAAACAAACACAAAACTAATATGTATATCGCTAGAGTCTTCGATTACCGGGTATGAAAAAATCTCAATGAATTTCAAGAATATTTTTTTTTAATGTCAAGTCAAAGTTTTAAAATAACCCAGCACTGAGATATACTAATACACCAAAATATCAATCGGCAAATATGTAGTTATTCTTTAAAAACATTAAAATTGTTAGATATTACTTCTAAAAATAAAAAATTTAGACAAAGTTTTATAAGAAAAATAGTTTTTTTTTAAATTTAAAAATTATGTTCGATTTAAATTTAAATATAAAATTTGTATGTAGATCGAAAATGACAATTAAACGTTTTTTATCGATCCAAAAACATAAACAAATTTTATTTATACCGACAAATATGCACCGGAACAAAGTTTAACTTTAGCTCATAATTTTAAAGCTTCTAGACATCGTAGCACCATGTACTTGTGCCAGATTTCAAATTGGGCTTATTTCATGAAGATATCTTACACCCAAGTCTATTTCGTTCCGATGTTGTTCATTCAGCAAGCTGAAATCGCCAAAGTACCCACTATGCGGCGCTAGAATGCTTGGCGCGTTTTTGTAAACATATGTAAACATTTTTTTGTTCATCCTGCTCAAGAATAAAAATACATACATACATATGTACATAAAGGGTGCGCCATCTTTTAGTACGGTATGGAAACATCGAATAACTTTAAAAAAAAGACAACCGATTTTCAAAAGGCGGCCACTTAATTGATATTGTTTACCAAAAATTAGTCTAAATATATTGTAAAGAACCAAACCAAATAAAAATACCTCACTTATGAAAATCGGTTTTTTTTTTTTAAATGTTATTCGATGTTTCCATACCGTACTACAAGATGGCGCACCCTGTCCTTTTATCGTAAATTGTCTTTTCAGTGCTTCTTCTGAACAAGTAATAAAATGTAATAAAACTGAATTGCGTGAAAAATAAAGATGAAAATTCAGGATTTAATTTGTATTACAATTTTATTTCTATTGTTCTTTGTATTTTGTATTTTTATATTATACATAAGTTTAACTTGTTTGTTTTTGTTTGTGTTGCTTATACAAAAAACTTTTCTTTTATACATATGTATACAAAAGATGTTCTATTAATACACACTTTTTGTATGACTTAAACAATGACTATTGTATAGGTGAGGTTAAAAGCAATCACAAAATTTTTAATTAGGTTAAAAATATATTTTTAATTTATATGAAAACAATATCAATCATTCTAACAAAGTAACTACATACATATATGGCAAAGTAGTCCAGCTAGAATGACTGAGCTATGAAGAAACATTAAGTTTATGCAATGTTGATTTATTATCTTTCAAAAATAGTACAAATAAAATATATTTTAGCATGATTTTCATGCTTATGATATTTTAATTCAATCGTGATCTGATGTGGCAAACTTTTTATGGAACATATAAAGTAGCAGTTTTTAATTGGTTGGATTATTTTTAGAAATATTAAAAAACCAAGATATGGATATAAATAAAGAAAATATCTACTTTAAAGGATCGCATCTCTTTTATTTTGTCGTGTAAGATAATAATATAAACGTATAACAACGAAGATTATTTCTTGCCCACGATTCAGTTAATTAATTTAAAGTTAACCACTGCAAATTAAAGGATTACCGCTTTTCTAACCACTTTCTGGCAACGACAAGACAAGAGATATCAAGGATATCAGAGAAATTTTATTGGTTGGATCTTGGTTATTTCGTTTTTTAATAATTATCCGACCTCAAATATTTTGAAAGACTGGTAGATTGCATCAATGTATGTACATATGTATGTTATTGTGAGCAGTAAAAGTTTCATATCTTTGAAGTTGATACCACAGAGTTTTCAAAAATTTCAATGTCAAAGAATATTATCACCATATTTGGTTATTTTAGCCTTTATAGTCTCCGAGAGTCCGATAACAGAAGGTCGGAAGTCGAGTCTCGGAAACCAATAAAAGTGAGGAACAATTATTAAACTATTTTAATAAGTTATCGATTTGTTTTAAAGAACCACTGTTTTCATATTTTTTTAACTAGGTGGTGGTTTGTATGCAAAATAAGCGTAATACCCTTTAATTGTTTTCCTGTGAATTTACAAAAGTTTCCGTGTTTCATTGTTTACCAATTTTGTCATTTAAGGTATTCAAAGTATTTATCTTATATTAAAAATAAACTTCGCGCATAAATTTGTTCTTTACTATTTGTTTTTTTTTTTATAAAAAAAACGTTTTTGTTAGCTTTCTAATGCTGTTTGTACTTCAACATTTTTTACATTTTTTCCAAACAAAATTGTATTTAATTGCAAAAAAATTTAACATGGCAAGCATTCTGACATTAAGGTTCTGTAGATAAATATAAGAAATACCATCTTTGTATTTTACAAAAACCCGAATTTATTTATTTCACCTTTTTTAAAAACCAAAAACTATACCTGATGAGCGCTCAACTAGATTAAGTGTTTTATAAAGTTATACATAACACATTTACATAATTACATTTTAGATTAATTTGCAACTAATTTAATTTTCCGAATTTAAGATTAACAAAATAACTTATATAAATGAAGTTTTTTGTGTTTGTAAATACTCTTGTAAATACCATTAAAGTATTTAGTTTGCTCGCTGTTTTTCTCATGAGCTTGATAATTTATAATTTATTCATGAAATGGTAAGAATTATGAGTATAACCATTTACATACATATCATCAGTTAACTCATGAGTGTGGTATAATCAAGTTATGAAACGAAGACAGACATAAAATGAATAACAGTAGACAATAGAAGATGATTGCATATAATATGAAAATTCAAGAAGTAGTCGTCATTGTAAATGCACTAACTAAAAAATAAGTCTTTATTATTATTCACTTCAATTATGCATAACGAGATTTTTAAATATTAACCAAAGCGAAACTGAATGCTAACACTAAAAACATTTAAATTCAGGAAGCAGCTGGAAAGCCTTGATAGCAATGTATAATGCGATTAGCGTATGTTGTTTTTTAAACACATACAATAATTTATATTGTATTTAAATTGATGTTCTTGGTTGAAATTTTGCTGTGTTTACCACATGGCTATCTTTAACATGGCGTGCGTTTTGTTGTATGAGGAATATAAGAAGCCAAAAAAAAACTCATAGGCATTCGTTTTCTTTATCAGCAGTCATACAAATCTTATGTTTTCCATACCATCAACCTGACATATAGCACAAAACAAAGCGTTTACAAAACCTCATTCTCAATTCAAATATGCATTAATGTCAGGCTAAACAAAGGTAAGCAGCATGGTTAGATCATATGTAATTGGTGCTGCTCGCTCAGTGCGAAAGTCGACGCATCGCTAAGGATATGGAAAGGCACACCAGCCGCTGTTGTGCCAATTTCTAGGGACGGTAAATTAGAAGTTGCCGTTACCGCCGCTGGACTATTGCTTCCACTTGCGTTTTTATTGCCGCTCTTTAGTACGGTATCTAAAGGTGTATTTTGAGACAGGTGATGAGCTGTGCCAGAATTTGGAGTCAAAAGCGTACCTGCATTCGCTGTTGTAAATAAATTTCCCGCATGAGAGGCTCCACGTCCGCGTTTTCGCTTCGGAAGAATGCCTTTTCGTGCCATATAGAAACGAATGGTTGAGACAGGTATATTGAACATATTGCTGACTGTTTGGAATGTCTCGCCCTTTGAAACGCATTTAGCCGCTTGTGCTAAAGAGGCCTCCGAACGTCGAACACGCTTATATGAGGTGTAACTATCGATTGAGCTATGCATGAGGCCTACCGATATGTTGCCAGGAGTATCTGCGTCGAAAATTTGGGGAAGGCCACTCCCACTGCTTGCAATACGGGCTACGCTGCTTTCATTGTCATCATCGTGAGCAGCTACATAGTTGTGATCGTCTTCGATGGTGGAGTCCAAATTATGTGGCTGATGCTTTCGGTGCTGCTGGGACCTATAAAATAAAATATGTAAATTTGAATGAAATTTGTTTTCATAAAAAAATTGTATTTAGGTGTAATGTCTATTGTACATATATAAGTTAACCACCGACACTGGGCGTGTGCTGACCTAGCATATCAGCGAGGTCCACGACCAGAGTCACAGGTTTGGCGGATGCAGCTGCAGTAATTCAACACCACCCACAAGGCGAAAGTCAGCGGTTCCCACGGGTGCCGAACAGCTGCCAGCGACGTTGAAGTTCTTGGAAGGGCGGCGACCGCTCTGCAGTGACGGCAGCGCCGCGGCAGCACTGTCCGCGAAGCCGGCTGCAATCATAGCTTTTAATTTCATTAATAATTAGTCTTAAGTATCGCTCGCCTTGATCAATTAATTCTCATTCATAATATTCGGTCAGCTACCGCTACCGAGTTCAATAACTATCATAACTCCAATGTTTGATACCACTCAGCTAGCTAACGCTTCTGAGGAATTGTTAACTTAACATAATCAATAAAAATACCTAATAACAGCATACTCGTTGTGTTCTGGTGTAATTTAATAATTTATACATATATGTACATAAATAAATTAATCCGATCACACGAATTCTTTATTTATGAACTACGTGCGTCGACACTATGGATACACATCCCACATATAAGGGATCTTCCAAAGATGCGATATCTGTCGGCAGCATCCGGGACAAGAAGGTGGCGACACGAACCGGCAAAGGGGATGCGTAATGGTCCAACAAATATCTCCTCTCCAGACGCCAACCTGATGACAATTATAATGCCTCAAAGCAATCGTACATCAAGCAAAAGGAGTATAGCGTGAGGCTTGCTACATCGCCACTGGAAATGGCGAAAAAGTCCCGGGAATGGCTCCATAAAACGGTAATCAAATCTATTTATGTTGCGTGACCTTCCATCCATGGCCACAATTATTAGTTATAGATGGAATTATGAATTATGAAGTCTAGTGTAAGTTAGGCTAGGGCAAAGCGGGAGCGCAATAAAAGCTCGCTCTCTCGCTCTTGGCGAATTCGCCCCGCTTTGCCACCGTAGGATAGCTAGAATAAGAGATTTGAATTGTGAAGAAAATATAGTTGTTCGCCAACCTTGAAATAGATCGAGCGTATCAAGTTTTTCGCCCCGCCAAATAAATAATTTAAATTACAGCCACCCAAAGTTTTCGGTAACTGATTAGAAAAACTCTTCTAATTTTTCATGGCGCCCCCGGGTGGACTGTAAAGTGAATTATAGGCAACAAAAAACAAGTGACAGTGACACAAGAAATTGCAGTATACATATGCAAACATATTCGTTGCCCGCGTCGTGTGTGTGTGCAATCGGCAATCAATTTTTGTAAAATATCATCGCGTCGGTCGCGCCAACAATAATTTTTGTGCAATTCTGCTACCGCCGAGGGATGCCCTGCGAAAAAGACAGGAAAGTAGCAGTTGGATTCAAAAATCCAAAAGAGGAATCAGAGGTATTTGTGCAGAAAATAGAAGGCTGAGCAAAAGACATTCAGATCTCTCTTTGAGGTGTCTTGTGCTGAAAACATTGCACATCGCCTTCAATTCTAGGCACAGACGTATGATACATATATAGTAGAGCTTGATTGCATGCATTTTGTTAGTAATTGCATAAATATAACTAAAAACATAAATACATACATACATATCGACACAAACAGACATACATATGTGAACCGCTATTTGGACGCAACAGTTATATGTACATACATACATACATCTTTCGTTTACTGCAATCACTGTCGCCCCTCCCCCCCCTCCCCCCCCCCCCCCCCCCCACCATTTTATTTTGTTCTACATTTCTCGTCGTTAGAACCTCTCAAAGTTTGTTCGTTCGTTCACCCAAGCCACGGCGTATAGAAAATATCCACACATACATACAAGCAGCAGCACCGGTGCATTATTTCGTTTTCGCTTTCGCTTCTCCACTGCTGCTTGCGTTGTATTTGTTGGGAGAATTTTCGTTGCCGCTCTTGAGCTTAACGGTGCGCCAAGTGACACGCTACCCTACATCCAACGGGTATATTGTTTTCGGCTGTTACTTGCCAAGTGACGCGCTACCCTGCATCCAACGGGTATATTGTTTTCGGCTGTTACTTGCCAAGTGACGCGCTACCCTGTATCTAACGGGTATATTGTTTTCGGCTGTTACTTGCAACAACTCTTTCCCTTGATACCTCGTGCCTCGACATTCAATTAAAATTCGTTTTCGATTATCGTTCTCGTTCAAAAATTTAAAATTTAAAAAAAAAAAAAAAATAAATAAAAATAATAATAATAAATAAATAAATAAAAACACAACCATTATGGCAGAAAAAAGTAAACCCACTCTTGAAGACTTAAAGATTAAGCTCAAAAGTAGAGTAAAAAGCATTCGCCGCTTAGAGGATCGATTAGATCAAGGGTCGATTCCTTTGCAATTACCGGAATTACAATGTAGATTAGATTGTTTGAATGCTTCAATTGAAAAGGCTAACCATTTGCAGGAGCAAATCGAGGATATAACAGGTGATGATGCATATGCAGCCGAGTTGGAAGAGCTGATAATTGTCACCAAAGGAAAGATAATGTCGCTTATCGCCGCCTTTGATGCAGCAAGCGAGACGAAGCCAGTGTCTTCTTCAGCCCCAACTCATGCTAGACTTCCGAAATTGGCATTACCCAAATTTAGTGGTAAACACTCGGAATTGAAAAATTTCATTAGCCTTTTTGAAAGACTAGTCCATAGCGACAACAGCATACCGGTGATCGAAAAATTTAATCATTTGATTTCGTGCCTCTCTGATGAAGCATTAGGAACAATAAAGGCGTTCCAAGTCACCGAGGCAAATTATGAAAAGGCCATGGCTGGCCTAAAACGAGTGTATGACAACGATTATTTGATTTTCACGAATAATATTTCCACATTGTTCAATCTGCCGAGAATGTCGCATCAATCTGCATCATCTCTAAGAACTCTAATCGATACTGTTTCGTCGATTTACGGATCGTTACTGTCGATCGGAGATGATACAACAATTTCGAATGCAATGCTCATTCATCTCGTTTTAAACAGAGTCGACCCAGTGACGAAACAAAAGTGGGATGAACAGCTTACTTATGAGAAGTTGCCGCTTTGGTCCGACTTTGAGAAAGTCTTGAATCGTCGATACCAGCATCTGTCTGCTGAAGAATCGACCAAGCCAAGGCAAGACAAAGTCATGCCAAGCAAGCAACATAATCGCAGTTCATTTGCTTGTTCTTCCACTTCCACCAACAGTAGAACTCAGCAAACTTGTAGCTACTGCAATTCAGGAGACCATGTAGTGTCAAATTGCCCTTCATTTTCGCGTCTCTCGGTGATGCAAAGGTTTGAGTTTGCTAAGTCGGCATCCCTATGCATTAATTGTCTGCGAAAAGGCCACGCTGTTGTAAAATGCAAAGCCAATAAATGTCGAGTGTGCAGCCGCTCACATCATACATTATTGCATCGATACACAGTGTCGGCTAATAGTCTCGCGTTGCCACCACCCCAAGAGAGTCCTTCTCCTCCATCAAATCAGAATCAACCTTCCACGTCACATGTTTTGCATGCGACAGCGTTGGACAGGGTAATTCTGGCTACGTCGATCGTAAGCGTCCGAACTAAGAGCGGTGAACACATTCTGGCCAGAGCTCTGCTCGACTCTGGATCACAAACAAATTTCATTACCGAGGACCTCGCTAATCGCTTACAGATCCGTAGAGAGGAGTCCTGTATTAACTTGCTTGGAATTGGTGAATCTAATTCTCAAGTAAAGGATAAAATACACACAGTGGTGAAGTCGCGAATAAATGGTAGTGAGTTCTCCTTTGATTTTTGGATCCTGAAATCAATTTCAGGTTATCACCTTGACCAGTCAGTAAATGTGACTGACTGGCGAATCCCAGAGAACCTACCACTGGCAGACCCTTATTTCTACAAGCCACAAAGAATAGATATGTTAATTGGAGCAGAATCGTTCTTTGAATTATTAGCTGTTGGTCAAATTAAACAAGGTCCTGACTTTCCAACTCTTCAGAAAACCCTTCTTGGTTGGGTTGTGTCGGGAAAATATGTTTCCAGGAGTTCTGCTCCTCAAATTACAAGCAGTTTGAGTTGCAGTGAAGAGTTGCTAGTATCCATCGATAGGACCTTGAAAAAGTTTTGGTCACTGGAAGAAATGCCATCTACCAAGAAAATTGCCACACCTGAGCACAAGCTATGTGAAGAACACTATCGTAAGACGACTCAGGTACTATCATCAGGTCGGTTCGAAGTAAGGCTCCCGTTTAAATCAGATCCAAATTGTTTAGGCAACTCTTTTGAGGTTGCGAAACGGCGGTTTTTGTCGCTTGAAAGACGATTGCATCGTGACCCTGAGTTGAAGAAAATGTACTTGGAATTCATGGAAGAGTACCTCTCCCTAGGTCATATGTCTCCTACTGACAATACGATTCCGTCTAATCCACACTACGTAATCCCTCATCAGTGTGTTCTGAGGCCCCAAAGTACGTCTACCAAG
The DNA here is from genome assembly GCF_003286085.1 of Drosophila persimilis. Classification (NCBI taxonomy): domain Eukaryota; kingdom Metazoa; phylum Arthropoda; class Insecta; order Diptera; family Drosophilidae; genus Drosophila; species Drosophila persimilis. The sequence continues at coordinate 1,154,791 of NW_020825327.1, forward strand.
CTCCGAGTCGTGTTCGATGCTTCGTCCAAGACGTCCTCACAGGTGGCCTTAAATGACATTCTGATGGTGGGACCTACCATTCAAGAGGAATTATACTCGACACTGCTCCGTTTCCGTCTGCACAGGTTTGCCCTGACTGCTGATGTTAAAAAGATGTATCGCCAAGTGATGGTGAACGAAGCGGATCGGCAGTTTCAGCTCATAGTGTGGAGAAGAGACCCTTCTGAATCCTTGAGATTATACAAGCTCAACACTGTAACCTATGGGACTGGACCAGCCCCATTCTTAGCTATCCGGTGTTTGAAAAGGTTGAGTGAGTCTGCGAAGCTCTCATTCCCTAGAGCTGCTAACGTTATTGGGTCCGACTTTTACGTCGATGACTTGTTGACTGGTGCTGCATGCGTAGAGGAGCTAAGGGCAATTAAGTCCGAAGTGTCTCAGGTTCTTCAGACCGCAGGGTTTGAGTTGACTAAGTGGTTTTCAAACTCACCCGAGATCACCGCATCTGAGAGCACAGCCAAACCCATAACAATCTCGGATTCAGAGTCGACAAAGGCGTTAGGAATCTCATGGTTACCTACTGACGATGCCTTTAAGTTCAAAATTGACAATTCAGTTATGGGTCTCCGAGCGACAAAACGGAACATACTATCGGTGACATCAAAGTTGTTTGACCCCCTTGGTTTATTAAGTCCTATCGTTATAAAAGGCAAGATCCTATTGCAGGAGCTTTGGCTTAACAAACTAGATTGGGATGAGTCGATCCCGCTGCATTTGGAAACAGCGTGGAATAAGTTGAAAAATACACTATCTCAATTGGAAGACATATCCATATCTCGGTTTGTGTATTCCGATCCGATGTCACCGGTTCAAATACATGCCTTTGCTGACGCCTCCATGAGAGCGTATGGAGCGTGCGTCTATATACGTAGCAGAACTGCAGAAGGTTTAAAAGTATCATTGTTGACTTCGAAATCCAAAGTAGCGCCGCTCAAGACCAAAACGCTCCCAAGGCTTGAGTTATGTGCCGCTCACCTTCTCGCAGATCTCTGTCACAGAATCAAGCCCCTATTAAACGTGCCCATTGAACGAGTCGTTTATTGGTCGGATTCAGAGGTAACTCTCCATTGGATCCGGTCTCATCCATCGTCGTTGTCGACTTTCGTTTCAAATAGAGTGGCTGAGATTCAAGAGTGGTCAGATGATGCTACGTGGCGGCATGTACCCACGAAACAGAACCCAGCAGATATTGTCTCAAGAGGTTGTGACGTCGACGAAATCGTTCAGTCAATTTGGTTCGAAGGACCATCATTTCTGAAAGAGGAAGAAGAAAACTGGCCCAACAACGCTCATTTCGAACACTCCGATGATCTTCAGCTGGAAAAGAGGAAGACTGCGGTCGGGCTGACCGCGGCTGTGCGAAGTTCGGAGCTGTTAGATGTCATCGAGGGATTCTCGTCACACCTCAAACTGCTTAGAGTGTTCGTGTATGTGTTCCGCTTTATAAGAAAATGTAAAGACCCAAGCCTAAAATTCAAAAAAACTATCTCACCGACCGAATACAATGAAGCCTTTTATAAAATTGTCGAAATCGTCCAGCATCACGAGTATCAAGGAGAAATCGAAAAGGTTAGGAAAGGATCTACAATTGGTCCTAGTCTTCAGCGGTTGAACCCATTCATCCATGAAGACACAGGGACTTGGTGTAACTTTTCGTTGTTGCGAGTGGGGGGGCGACTAGCTAAAGCTCCTATATCATACGATGCCAAGTTTCCTCTGCTTTTGACTAAGCGCTCGCAATTCGTGCGAAGCTATATTCGTCATCTGCACCATTCGAATTTTCATGTCGGCCCACGAGCACTTGTGAGCATCCTTCGACAGAGCGTGTGGATAGTGAACGCTCAGGAGGTCTGCCGTCAGACAGTTCGATCATGTATGCGCTGTTTTAAATGCAAGCCTCGATTGCTGACGCAACTCATGGGGAATTTACCCGCAGATCGACTCCGTGCTCTCCGCCCATTTTCAATTTGCGGCGTTGATTTTTGTGGACCAGTGCACACGACATTGAAAATTCGCGGAAGGCCCCCATACAAGTCATACATTGCGCTTTTTGTTTGTTTTGCGTCCAAGGCGGTTCACCTAGAAATAGTTTCCGATCTAACCACTGATTGTTTTTTGTTGGCTTTTCAAAGGTTCGTCGGGCGCCGAGGATATCCCCAAGTCGTTCATTGCGACAACGGGACGAACTTCGTCGGAGCGAGCCGCCATCTCAGCGCTCTGCGGATCAGACTCAAGGAGCAGGGAGACGCAATTCGCGACTTTGCGTCAAAAAACGGATGCGAATTTGCGTTCATACCGCCGCGAGCTCCTCACATGGGAGGGCTATGGGAGGCAGGTGTAAAAACTGCCAAGAGCCTACTCCTACGGGCGGTAGGCAGCGCGCTCCTAACCGCCGAAGAGCTCGCCACAGTCCTCGTCGGCATCGAGGCCATAATGAACTCGAGGCCGCTGGGAGCCATCAGCCAAGATCCAAGCGACGGCGAGGCCCTAACACCCGGGCACCTGCTGACAGGCGGGTTGCTCATCGCCCCCCCAGCACTGCGGACTCCGGACCAGGAGAGTCTCAGTTGCTTGCGGCGATGGCGACTTGTCTCGTAAGTCAGGCAAGCGTTTTGGCAGCGATGGTCCCGCGAATATGTCCTGGGGCTGCAAATTCGGGGCAAATGGCACCAGCAGCAACCGAACCTCGAGGAAGGAGACCTCGTCATCGTGGCCGAACACAATCTGCCGCCTCAGGAGTGGCTCGTAGGGTGGGTCATAGCCACGCACGCAGGAGAGGACGGCATGGTCAGGGTCGTCGAAATAAGGACTAGCACTGGAGCGGTTTTTCGGCGGCCCATACACAAATTAGCGCCGCTCCCAATGTGTTGAAGCCGATGCAGGCGTTAAACGGGGCCGGTGTTGCGTGACCTTCCATCCATGGCCACAATTATTAGTTATAGATGGAATTATGAATTATGAATTATGAAGTCTAGTGTAAGTTAGGCTAGGGCAAAGCGGGAGCGCAATAAAAGCTCGCTCTCTCGCTCTTGGCGAATTCGCCCCGCTTTGCCACCGTAGGATAGCTAGAATAAGAGATTTGAATTGTGAAGAAAATATAGTTGTTCGCCAACCTTGAAATAGATCGAGCGTATCAAGTTTTTCGCCCCGCCAAATAAATAATTTAAATTACAGCCACCCAAAGTTTTCGGTAACTGATTAGAAAAACTCTTCTAATTTTTCAATTTATCTGTTAACAAGCCACTATATTTTTTACCTCTTTTGCAGCTGACAACGAAAGACCTGGTGGCCGTTTGGACAACAGTCTAAACAAAGCAATACGAAACAGACGTCGGGCTAGCCTCCGTCAACGTAACGAACGGATCACTGTCGGAAAAAAATCTCCGGTGTATTATTGCCTGGCTGGCAAACCCTCCACGAGGGTGTTGGTCAATGGACGTTGGATTATCCCGGACAAGGGTAATGCACTGTCGCTTGGACTGTCAATGGTCCAGCGTCTTTCCAATCTGAAGTTAGGTGAACTGAACCAGGACCATGGCTTGTGATACCTGGCCGGCAGGTATATAATGCTAGGGGGTGGTCCCCCCAAAAAACATCAGCCATGTATGTACCTTCGGGAAAAATATGGTGCGGACAGACGTTCAAGCCCAGTTTGAAGCGTCAACCCCAACGTTGGTGAAAAGCGTAACAATCCTCTCTGGGTGTCGCCAGCAGTCACACCTCGGACATGGCGGGAGCAGGCCACTTCAGCTGTAATACTACGGCCGCAATAATGATAAGATAGGGTGATATCTTGATCCTCGTTTCAAGATAAGCCACGCTGGTGCCGCTGTAGGTTTCACCTCGTCAAGCGTGCTATATCTAACACTTGTAACGGGAAAGAGTACTTTGGTATCTGGCTGGAGAGTCTCTGAAAACCCATCCTTCTCAGATCACAAGTTCACTCAGTTTAAGTGCGATTTTAAACACGCTCCGAAGAAAGCAGTCTATCAAAAACCACCGGAACACAACTGGGATAAATTTAAAAAGACGGTTACCTCGAAACTCGAGAACTCGGGCTCAGTGTAATCTGCGGAGGATATAGTAAATAGTCCATAGAGACCCTATCCAAGGAGTAACTGTATACCTACCACGCATCGTGCATATCCCCGAGAACAAAGAAGAGGTCCAAGCCACTCTGGTCGAACTATGATCTTTCTCTCTCGCCAAACAAGCGAAATAAGAGATTAACAACGATTATCGACGTGCAGGAGGGGTTCTGATTGCAGTGGACTCTAACTTCACGTCGGAACACTTCACAGTCCAAGTTCAACAGGACCTGGAATTCCTGTGTGTAAAACTGATTCTTCCCGCTTTTGCTATATTCATTACTTGCTCGTATATTCCACCTTCTTCGAATATTTCAATTTATGAGCAACACTTTTCCGCTTTAACCGTTGTTTCTTCCCCGCTATCAGATAAAGGTCATATAATAGTTCTTGGCGACTTCAACTTTCCAGGAACTGTTTGGTCTTCGGTAAACGAGTCTAGTAACCCAGTGCCCATGTCACGACATGACTTTGTTGACGGCTTGCTTGACCTGTCCCTGTAACAAGTCAATCATGTGAAAAATTAATCAGATCCGACCATAGTGTTGTTAACCCGAGCCCTTCCGCTCACTATACCTAAAGACGCCTACCATTCTAAACTTTAAGTTTCGGTATATATAGGACCAAATGTATTGGATCGGTCGAGTAGGCTACCTGAACGTGTCCGCTACTTTCGTAAAGCCGAGTTTGCGAAGCTTAATAATCTCATTACAGATTTTAATTGGTCCGCTTTGTACTTGTGCACTGATGTCATAAAAGGCACAAACATTTTTCTACAATGCTCTTTTTGGACATGCAAAATTTTTTTATTATTTTTTTTTTATTCTTGTGTCCCGCTTTCCTGTTCGATTAGATCAGGAAAGCCCCTGTCGGGTCAAGCAGCTTAAATATTTTAAATTATTGCCAGTGGTGCGGCCCAAAGGAAATGCATTTTGGTGTTGTCGTTTCCAATGCCCCCACTGCAAAGATCATTTGCTACCGCATATGCGCATGCAGCGGAATTCTTTCGTCTCCATATGTCGCAATCTCTCGGACTCGGCTTAATAGCGTCCCCGAGCAGCTCTAACGCTCTCGGGCTATCATACGCTCTCGCTCGCGTCTAAGCTTGGTTCATAGGGCCCGGCAATTTGGCCCGTCAGCCCTTGCATGGGCAGTCTTGAGCTAATCGTCGCAGCTATTAGATTAACACCCTCGCATCAATCGTTCGCCCAATCATTGCCATATGTACATACGCGATAGGTTGGTTTACATATGCAAATAAATTGTGAATTATAAACAGCCTCTCGACTTTCATTAACTTCAAATTGCAACAGTTATTAAAAACGCTTAATAGCTTAACATTTGGTGACCCCGACGTGATTGTGCAATAAATAATCCATCAGTGCAATCACAAACTAATATAGCATTCAAAGATCTAAACTAACTGCCATCTCAACCAGTGTCATCGACCACATAAGTTATCCATACATATATACACCGGCCTCCCTTGCATATTCGGTACTGCACGTAGCTGTTGGCTTGGGCTTCTCTTTTCGGTCATCTTCCCGCAAGAAACGTTTCTTACACCGGTGGTTTCTTGTCGTCTATTGCTCATGTTACTCTTTGCGATCATCTTCCCGCTAGAGACGTTGGTCTTTCTGCTAACGCTGCCGCTACCATGGAAATTAATACTGCTAACGAAATTCCAATGACCAGTGAGCAAAACAGGGTGTCTTTTTTGAAGCTTAAGTCAACGGAATTATGCGAGAAAATGAAAAGGTTAGCTACCGCTTGGCAGAATGAGTCGTTGGACTGTGACTACTACATGCTCGTAGTAAAGCAAGAGCAAGTCGAGAAGTTGATCGGCAAATTTGAGACGTTTCACGGCGAGCTTGAGGAATTGGATCGAAGCGAAATTTACAGTGGTTTGTGTGACATTTTTGAGTCACTTGCAAGCTCGCTGAAGGCGGCGATTATGAGGGAAATGGCTAAGAGTAGGCCGCATGCAGTTTCATTCTACCTTGGCTGGAGGAAAAACTACGGTTGATTTTGCCGGCTCGCAATTTCTACCTCACCGTAGACAAGTACCATCCCTGCCTCCTATACAATTGCCGACGTTTAGCGGCGGGTATGCGAACTGGACGGACTTTTATTCAATGTTTGCCACCATAATCGACAGCCATCCGGACTTAACAAACATAGAAAAGCTCCAGCATTTGCGTTCCTGTCTGCGGGATTCGGCATTGGAGACTGTTCGGTCGCTGGAAATCTCAGATGGCAATTATGCTGTGGCATTAGATTTGTTGGAAAACAGATTCAATAATCGGCGATTGGTTTTTCAGGCACACATCAATGAGATCTTGGCACTTCAGGCTGTGGAACCTGGGTCAGTGGTCATGCTTCGGGAGCTCATATCTCATATCTAGGCTCATATCTGAGATAGCTGGAATGAATGTATTCAAGGGAAGGTGTTACTGTTGGTGTGATTCTGCCGTTGCGCTCTCTTGGATTCGGGACGAGCCGTCAAGATTTAATATTTTTGTTGCAAATAGAGTGTCAACGATTCAGGAAATGACCAAAAAATGGAATGGCACTATGTTCCCACAGCCTTAAACCCAGCCGACATTCTGTCTCGAGGGGCTCATCCGACTGAGCTGAATGAGTCACCTCTTTGGGCTCATGGTCCTCTATTTCTTTGCGGCTCCTCAGATGACTGGCCACCCACTGTGCTACCTGATAAGCCAGCCCTTGAACTTCGTCGGAAGGCTCTTCTGGTCAAATCGCCCTACATGGACATTATTGCTGATTCCAAGTATGCGAATTCATTTGCTTCTTTGCAACGCGTTTTCGGATACATTTACAAGTTTTGCAACCGAATTCGGCTCCCTGGACTCACTGTCTCAGACATTGAACATGGAACCCAGGTATTGCTACGACTAGTCCAGCGTACTCAGCTATGGGAGGACTGAAGTCACTGCGGGCAAGGGGAGCAGTCTCCTCATCGAGCTCAATCTCAATTTCACCCGGTCCAGACGGTGTTCCAGGCTGTGTACCCAGGTACTCAGGTACACCAAGGCTCTGTGTGGACCCTTGCTTAAACTATTCACCCTGTCCATTGATTCTTCTTGCTTCACCCCGATCTGGAAGGAATCGTTTAGAATTCATCTCCATAAAAAAGGTAGCAAGTCTAACGAAAAAAATTATAGCGGTATAGCAAAGTTATCCGCTATTCTTAAAATATTTGAAAAGGTTTTAACTCCGCACTTGCAACATCTCGGCAAGTCACTGATATCTCTCAAACTCAGCATGGATTTATAAGGCGGCGATCAACCAGCACGAACTTGTTAGAGTTAACCTCTTTTATTACACCTTTGTTGGCTCCCTTTACCTTATTTAATGGTTCTCTTGAGAGAATTACCCTGGTGGATGATCTGGGTGTTATGTTAGACCCCATGGTAAATAAGGCTATGGGCGTGCTTGGGCTTAGAAAGATAACAAAGACTTTATATACCTCGCTTGTTCGTACGATCTTAGAATACGGCTCCTGTGTATGGTGCTCTCAGTGCAAAGTACACCAGGACCGTATAGAATCAGCAGAGAAAAAATGTTTACTCTTTGCTCTGCGGGGCCTTAACTGGGATGCGGCTGTGAGACTCTCATCTTACTCTAGTAGACTGCTATTAGTAAACCTCCCATCCTTAGTTAACCGTAGAAAAATGCTTGGTGTGATTTTTGTGCACAACTTGATCAGAGGTGACATAGACAGCCCTGATCTGTTGGGCCGCAAAAACTTCACGATTTCTATTAGACTCACTAGAAAATTTATACCGTTGTTCCTTCCACTTTGTAGATCGAATTATTCCTTGCATGAACCGTTTAGGGTCTTATGCTCGGATTATAATTCCCTCTACCATATTTGTTGTGAAATTAGCCGCGTAGTTTTAGTTTAATGTTTATGTGTATCACAACAAAATATTAAATAAGACCTAGTCAAATTTATACAGTAGTGAACTCATTCATAACCATACGAAAATTTGGTCCTTCGAGCCGGATCATACGCGTATGATTTATTTTATATATTGAGTGATTTCGTTGACCGCTGTTCGCCATGAAGGGCCTACTGCATCGTCTAATTCAGCAACGTGGTGCCTACAAATCCCAGATAACTCACGTGGCTACGGAGGCTTAGAAGTTTGTACGGTCATTTACTTCATGAAAACATTAGAGCACAAGTTAGACCGACTGGTTTCAACTTTCAACCGCTTTATGGAGCTCTCTGAAGAGCTGGTCATATATAATGATGAAGATGAATATGTGGATCCGGATAGGGATATCCCCGAATATTAGAGAAAGTTTTTTAGTGCGCATAGTATTTTCTGTGAAGCCATACGTGACCGTAGCACGTAATGAGCATGACAACTCAAATCTACTGCTGTCAAACACTGTGGAACGATTATTTGAAAGACAAACTCAACTTCTGGAGAAGATTCGGGACTTATCGGAAACCACAGAGCTGCATTTCGAGTACGCATTCCGACGTTTTCGGGCAGATACGAGGATTGGTGTCAGTTGAGTGACTTGTTCTTTGGCTGAGTCGACTACATGAGTCTTTCCAAGTGCCATTCATTATTTGAAATCCTATCTGGATGGTGAAGCGTTGTCTCTGACAAAATGTATTCCCATTTCGGATGCCAATTACCAGGATGCATGGGAGAGGCTCGAAAATCTTTATAACAAAAAATCACTGATTTCTCGCTCGTTCATTCAAAACTTTGCCAACCGCAAAGGGCTCAAACATCGCTGAGTTGCGTAAAATAGTCAACACCGACGACGAAAGTATACGTGGCCTACATGCGCTGAGCTACGACAGCCGCGATGTGTGGCTGATTCATATCTTGGTCTCAAAGCTAGACCCTGAATGCAAGGAAGCTTGGGCAACCTCCAGTAAATCGTGCAAAGAAAATGTGACCATAAATGTTCGGCTTGTTCGGCAAGTTCGCAATGGATGGTAATTTGTGCTTCAATTGTCTAAGCCGATATCATCAAGTAATGGAGTGTAATTCCACAAACACGTGACGTCTCTGTAAGTTGAGGCACCACACTCTTGTTCATCTAGAAGATATACGCTCTGTCACGGTTTCCGCTGCTGTCAATACATCCGCTGACTCAACCGTCCGCTCATCAAGTTTCTCTGCTGATGCTGATCCTGCCGTGGTAAACCATCATACATTGGAGAGGAAATTCGTGACCAAGAGTCAGGCCATATTGCCAACGATTTTGGCCATCACGCTCACGAGGATCTGGACACTTTGATTTGATAGTTCATGGACTGGAACGACCTAGTGATCCCGCTGAGCAACACTTCGTTCATTCGCACACCCGCAGAAACAATAGTATGTCGACTTTATGGAGGATTATCTACCACGAGGACACATGGAGGTGATTCCTTCTACTACCGTAGAAGACGATCCTGCCAATCACAATTATTTAGCCCACCACGCAGTATTTAAACCAGGGAATGGACCACCGTGGCTTTCCCAATCACATCGCACTTGGCCTCCTGCTAAGGCAAAGTTCGCACTGTCGACTGAGGACGCTGCGCGGATGGAAGTAAAGGTCAAGCCCCAAGTTAATCTACACGTTTCCGATGAAGGAAATGATCTTGATTGTATGATCAACAAAGCTTCCTCCTGGTCACATCTCTTGCGGACAATAAGCTGTTGCTTTCGCTTTGTACATCGACTTCATTGCAAGGACCGCCTGTCATCGTTTTTATCGTCATGGGAGCTTCAATATGCCCGCTCTAGGGTAATTAAACAAGTCCAGATGGAGTTCTTCCAAGTGGAGTACAAACAGCTGAGTACTGGACAAGCTCTTTCTCAAAAATCCAAGCTGATGCGCAACACTCCATTTGTTGACGAACAAGGAATTCTGCGCGTAGGAGGACGCAGTGGCAATTCGATGGCAGCCTATTATACAAAACATCCCATAATTCTTCCAAAGGAATCACCAGTCGCTGTTTTGCTAGCTAGACACCAGCATGTCACATCGCTACACGCTGGAGTCGAATTTATGTTACACACGTTAGGACAGAAATATTGGATCCTTGGAACACGTAACATAGTCCGCATAATTGTATTGAATTGCAAGATTTGTTTCCTCCAGCGCAAAGGTTCGAGCACACAATTCATGGCTGACCGTCCCGCCTTTCGCGTTCAGCACACCCGCTGCTTTCTTCATTCTGGATTGAATTACGCTGGCCCAGTTACCATCAAGACATCAGCAGGTCGGACACCGAAGTTTGGCAAAGCTTGGTTTGCCATCTTTGTTTGTCTGTCCAGCAAAGCAATTCATATAGAGCTCGTCAGTGATTTGACGACTCCTGCATTTATCGCCGCTTTCAAACGGTTTTGGTCTCGAGATTTTCTCGGTTTTCTGGCGAGTCAGGAAATCAACTGGCACTTTATTCCGCCGTCTGCCCCGCATTTTGGAGGTATTTGGGAGACCGGCGTACGATCTATCAAGCTCCACCTGCGCCGAGTAATTGGTAGCAGTGCGATGACTTTCGAGGAATATTCAACAATTTGAACCCAGATTGAAGGCTTACTCAACTCTCGCCCACTGTGCGTGCCCAGTGATCACAGCTTGGATCCCCTTACCCCCGCTCATTTTATTACAGGTGAACTTCACATGTCCGTGCCGGAGCAGTCCTTGTTAGACGTCAACATTAACAGAGTGCAGCGTTGGAAGTTCTGGAAACGTTGGAGTCTAGAATACCTTGTTTCCTTGCAACCTCGCACGAAATGGCAGCAGGAGTCCAACAACATAACCGTGGACACTCATGTGGTACTGAAGGAGCTGAATCAACCGCCTAGCAAGTGGATGCTTGGGCGAAGTTCATCCCTGCCAAGACGAGAGGAGTTTATAAGAGACCTATTACCAAACTTTCTTGGCTTCCCTTGTTCTGAACAGTCCTTCAGGGGGGCCGGTATGTTAAGAAATTAGCCGCGTAGTTTTAGTTCAATGTTTATGTATATTACAACTGTCCTATTCATATGCTCATGATTGTATTGCACCGCTTAAGTAACTATTTTTACGCGCATAGCTGTGTTGTTATTGCTTGTGTCCAAAACATCACTGTAATGTTCTCACACGTATAGCTAAAGCCCGCAGATGCACACGCATACATCGATGTTTACAGTTTTGCATTGGACCGTCGCATCATGTGTGGAAGTTAGTGGAAGTTAGTAGGAAAATAGAAGCATAATCAAACGCCCGCATATCGATGTACCGCCGGAAATCAACCTCCGCTATTCTCACATAACTTACTACCGATATTATATAATCATCAAATATATTAAGTATAACCACTAACCATACAGTATATAGATGTGCCAGACGGCGTTTGCAAATTTTTTTAATATATAATCAACCTGTTTAAAATAAGGAAATAAATGTGTAATTATATTATTGTAATATTTTATATTTTGTGGTATAAATCAAACAAATAACAGCTTTTATTTCATTTCCCGCCCCCTAGTGTACCATACCCCCACCCCCTGCCCATTCTTCATTTATTTTGTTGCGGTAGGTCAGTTCATCAAAAACCCAAAACAAGAACCAAACTCAAATTTCAGTTCTAGCGGCCAGCAATACTAAACACACACACGCAAAGTACGTGAGAATGCATTTGCACCCATACACTAAAACATGCTGGAGGCAAAACAGAACCAGACCTGAGAGAGTTCAAAAAATCTGAAAAAGCATACAATCACATATTTTTGTCGAAACATATTGCGGGTGTACTAACACATGCAAAGATGTTCTCTCTGCGCTCTCTCTCTCATGATGACGTCACTCTTGGGTACGCAACGCGCTAGCCAGTGTGTGACGCTTTCGTTGTATGAACTGGCACATCTATATACTGTATGGTTAGTGGCATAACCAATATTATATCAACCACTAATTCTCTTCCTCTTATTAAATTACTAATCCTCACACACCTTTCTAGTAATTAGTAATCGTAGTGGTATTCGTATTTGTAGTCTGAATGCATGCTTAGTTTCTTAGTAAGTGTAGTGCTAATTTTCATCGAATATTAGTCTAACGGCTATCTTTCCTGCGTTCGGTTCAGTTAACGCGTCGCGCGTCATGCGGCAGCGCCCCACGGTCGGTGGAGCGGGAGGAGGGCTGAGATTTACCTGGGATCCGCGCGTAACAGCCTTCTGCTGGTGTCACACGAGCCACTTGACGGTGCAGTAATTGCATCGCCTCTTGTCAGATGGAGTCATTACATTGCATGCGTCAACGTCCAAATGTCGAAATGTGGAATCCGACTTAGGAGTTACAAGATGGAAATACGTAAGGCACGCGTGGAGAAACTTCTGCTACAACATCGAGAAAGTACCTGAAACGGCATAACTCCGGAAGCTTCTTTCAAAGAAGCCCACCATACAGAGTAAACTCAATCTAGACGACAGACAGTGGACAGAGGGCAGTGAAGTAGCAGCAGTAACAGAGGCCCATTTTCCTGAATGTACCGACGTCACTGATGCCAAAAAACATCAGCAAGCGAATAACAACACACCCAACAGATATATTACCCTCCACATACACTCCTTCGCTGGCATAAAAGCACCTGGACGGGACGGAATATTCTCAACAGGTGATTAAAGAGGTGATTACCCCATGGCTTTCCGCAATAATCTCAGCATGTCTAAGTACGGCCTATATCCCTATCGAATAGAGAACATCGAGAGTTGTCTTTCTCCCAAATGCAAGAAAGTGCAGCCATTTGAATCCCAAGTATTACATTATATACCTCTCACTATCATTGAAAGCTTTTTTCGAAAAGGTAAAGTACATATGTATATTGCTGGTATCTCTTAAATTGAAATTTAATGCATGCACTCAGTATGGGGTGTTCCAATAGTTTCAATTCCAAGTCCAATATCTCGGCACAGTACTCGACAGCAAGCTGTCATGGAGACCCAAAGAAGCGTGCACCCTACTCTAATGCAGGTCGAAACCCTGCAACATATCATCTGCAACTGCCCGGCTCTATTACGGGCTGAAAGATGCCTCTAAGAGAAAGCCAAGGGAACTATTTGCCTTTGCTAAAATTACCTCGATCCTCGAGGACTTTTATACTTCAAAGGCACTCCAGCCTAGGTTCATACTCCCGGTTCATACTACCAGTTCATACCTTTCTGAGTACATTATTGGGGGGTTCCACAGCGAACTCAAGGTATTTTGACTCAACAGGTTTTTTTCAAGAGGTGACATACCATCACAGGAGGTTTCATTTTCCGACGCCTTGGCCGCTCAGTTTCGTTGCTTTGATGTTGTTAGCTGTTTATCTTTGTGCCGCCGTGCGTTTCATCTCAAGTTTGAAAGAGAAAGCTGGTATAAACCTATTAAAGACCTTTCCACTTAGCAATGGCCTAAAGGCTCCCCATCTCCGATATTATATTCCTTATAGCGTACAAGGCCGTCATCCATCGGGTGCTACAGGGGGATAAACGGATGTCGGGTCGGCTCGTCACAACTGTAGACTCGGAACGGGGCACAGGCGTCTCGGGTTCATGGCTTCCCCTGGATCCAAGGCGACTGTGCTTCTCGCCATGGATACAGGTGGGCACGAGCGAACCGGCACCCGCCGTAACTGTACACATCGGCGGAAGTGCGACTATACTCTCCCCGTGAGGGCGGCTGGAAACAGGTCCTGGTACGGTCTCTGACAGGATGCTGGTTAATTGTAGTCGGGCGGAGAGAAGAAAACTTTCCGTGAAATAACCCCAATCCAAGGTGACACTGTCATATGCTTAGGGATCCATGGCCGAGGGGGTGCTCGGTCGTTTATATGCGGACTCTGGATACCTGCCGACCTCCAGTTTTAATAAGGCTTCCCGGGGCAGGCGGGCTATGCCCCGGGCGACCAACCCCTTCTCGCCTACTCGTGGGACCAACTATGCCAAATTTAAAGATAAATATCAAAAACACCGCAAAGGAGCGAAAAGACCATCCCTATACTAACGCATCTGGGAAATCAGTGCCCAAAACGACGGGGAAGGAGACTAAGTCGGTCCACCGTTTCGAGGCAGCAGGCGCTGCGAGGAGAGGACCGAAAAGCCAATCGGGCCAATCCACGTCGGGGGCCCCAAGGGCGACCCGGTTACCGGGATGGCGGCCATGGAGAGCGATATCGCGGCTGGCAGACCCCTTGGGACCGGGGACCCCTTGACAACCCCGGCAGGCGTAGCCTCTGCCTCGAAAGATAGGCCCAATTTTCAAGAGAAGAGACGTGCGACCTTCATTCGGGGCAACGACGACCTGGTGTTCCTGGCGTCTGCCCAGAGAATCGAATCGCGGCGATGGGCCAAGACGGTCCTGCCGGACTACCAGCCAGCCAAAGCTGGCAAGGCCGCAGCCAAGGCCCCAAGCCATCGGCAACGCTCGGCGGAGGACACCACCACGCAAGTGCAACAGGCCAAGAGAACGAAAACACTGAGCAACCGCTCGTTTGCCGAGGTGGCGAGAGGAAAAACCCTAATTGTAGTCTTAGACAGGGGCTCTAAAGACGGGCAGGTTCCTCGGGACAAATGGCACCTCGTAGACAACGAGCTTCAAGACGTTCTCCTTCGTTCGTTCTCTTTCGTAGTGATCTGACGCGTTTTTGTTTTGCGCTCCGCATATTTTCCTTTTGTTTTGCGAATACAACCGGTGTTTTCATTAAAAGACTTTAATTAACTTCCTCACCAGCCTACAATCTGGAAATCTATTTATTATTATTTATTTAACTTCTAATTTTTCGGCTTGTCGTGTTTGTGTTGTTGCCGTGAGTACGCCTTGTATTGCATTACAGCTCTCGTCTTGTAGCTTTTGTTGTTTTATTTTTTTTTTGTTTTTTTTTTTTTTTTTTTTTTATCATATATGGACGTTGACATGCAATGACTGCATCTATCAAGAGGCGATGCAATTACTGCACCGTCAAGTGGCCCGTGTGACACCAACAGAAGGCTGTTACGCGCGGATCCCAGGTAAATCTCAGCCCTCCTCCCGCTCCACCGACCGTGGGGCGCTGCCGCATGACGCGCGGTGCGTAGCCGAACCAAACGCGAGCATGCAAGAAAGATAGATATTAGACTAACATTCGAGGAAAATTAGCACTAAACTTATTAAGAAATTAAGCATGCAATAAAATACAAAATACAAATACCACTACAATTACTAATTACTAGAAAGGTGTGTAAGGATTAGTAATTTAATAAGAGGAAGAGAATTAGTGGAGGATATAATATGGTAGAGGGAATTATAATCCGAGCATAAGACCCTAAACGGTTCATGCAAGGAATAATTCGATCTACAAAGTGGAAGGAACAACGGTATAAAGTTTCTAGTCAGTCTAATAGGAATCGTGAAGTTTATGCGGCTCAACAGATCAGGGCTGTCTATGTCACCCCTGATCAAGTTGTGCATAAATATCACACCAAGCATTTTTCTACGGTTAACTAAGGATGGGAGGTTTACTAATAATAGTCTACTAGAGTAAGATGGGAGTCTTACACCCGCATCCCAGTTAAGGCCCCGCAGAGCAAAGAGTAAAAAGTTTTTCTGTACTGATTCTATACGGTCCTGGTGTACTTTGTACTGAGGGCACCATACACAGGAGCCGTATTCTAAGATCGGACGAACAAGCGAGGTATAGAGAGTCTTTGTTATATAGGGGTCGTCAAATTCCTTTGACCACCTCTTTATAAACCCAAGCACGCCCATGGCCTTATTTACCATGGTAGAAATGTGTTCGGAAAACTTTAACTTGGGGTCTAACATAACACCCAGATCATCCACCAGGGTAATTCTCTCAAGAGAACCCCCAAATAGGGTGTAGGGAGCCAACAAAGGGCTAGAACGATGAAATGTCATAACTTTGCATTTCGAGGCATTGAGGTGTAACAAGTTCGCACAACACCATGACTGAAAGCTATTGAGATCGGATTGCAATCGAGAATGAAATGAAATGTCCTTGTACTGGACACAGAGTTTAACATCATCCGCATACATAAGTACTCGAGAGTATGTTAATACTGAAGGCAAGTCATTAATAAAGAGTGTGAAGAGTAAGGGGCCTAGATGGCTGCCCTGTGGTACTCCCGAAGAAACCTTTACTGGTATAGAGAGGGAGTTTTTGAAGAGGACTCTTTGAGACCTAGAACAAAGATAGCTAGAAATCCATCTCAGGAGGTTGGGCGGAAACCCTAAAAGGTCAAGTTTATGTGCTAAAAGGGAATGGTTTACAGAGTCGAATGCTTTACTAAAGTCGGTGTAAATAACATCCGTCTGTAAGTTACCTTGAAAGCCTTTAATAATGAAAGAGGTAAACTCTAACAAGTTCGTGGTGGTTGATCGCCGCCTTATAAATCCATGCTGAGTTGGAGATATAAGTGACTTGCAGAGATGTTGCAAGTGCGGAGTTAAAACCTTCTCAAACAATTTGGGAATAGCGGATAACTTTGCTATACCTCTATAATTTTTTGCATCAGACTTGCTACCTTTTTTATGGAGAGGAATTATAAACGATTCCTTCCAGATTGGGGGGAAGCAAGAGGAATCAATGGACAGGGTGAATAGTTTAAGCAATGGTCCACACAGAGCCTCGGCGCAGTACCTGAGTACACAACCTAGAACCCCGTCTGGACCCGGTGAAAACACCGGCTTAACTAGTCGAAGATCTTGAAGTAGGGAATATTCATTTAACAAGGGACTGAAAATGCCGTTCGACCTCGGTAATCCGTATGGGTACGGTTGACCAGAGTAGCGTTCCTCAGAATAGGTGGTTTGGAAAAACTGGTCAAAAAGATCGGCAATTGCCTGATCATTATTTGCCGACGTATTACAAAATGATAGCGAGGATGGGTGTGCGGACGTTCTACGCTTACTGTTTACGAAGCAGTAAAACTGTTTAGGGTCCTGAGAAAAACGTATCCTGCAACGAGATAGGTAGTTCTTATAGCATTGAGCATTAAGAACTGAAAAGTTTGACCGAGCTATTACATAACGAGAGTGAGAAGTAGGAGAACCCACTTCTTAAAATTTTTTATAAAGTCTTGATTTTAAGTTTTTTAGACTGGATAACTCTTTGGTAAACCAAGGGGGTTTTCCAGATCTAATCGGACAAGAAAGCGGGACACAAGAATCAAAAAATGTGCCAAGAGCATTGTAAAAAATGGTTGTGCCTTTTGTGACATCAGTGCACAAGTACTAAGCGGACCAATCAAAATCCCTAATTAGGTTATTAAGCTTCGCAAACTCGGCTTTACGAAAGCAGCGGACACGTTCAGGTAGTCTACTCGACCGATCCAATACAGTTGGTCCCATGTCTAGCGACACCTCGAAAGTAGGGTGGTAGGTGTCTTTAGGTATAGTGAGCGGAAGGGCTCGGGTTAACAACACTATGGTCGGATCCGATACAAAGCATAGATCAAGCAATCGACCCAAGGAATTTTTCACATGATTGACCTGAGACAGGGGCAGGTCAAGCAAGCCGTCAACAAAGTCATGTCGTGACATGGGCACTAGGATACTAGACTCGTTTACCGAAGACCAAACAGTTCCTGGCAAGTTGAAGTCACCAAGAACTATCATACGATCTTTATCAGATAGCGAGGAAGCAACAGCGGTTAAAGCGGACAAGTGCTGCTCATAAATTGAAATATCCGAAGAAGGTGGGATATACGAGCAAGTAATGAATATAGCGAAAGCGGGAAGAATCAGTTTTACACACAGGAATTCCAGTTCCTGTTGAACTTGGACTGTGAAGTGTTCTGACGTGAAGTAAGAGTCCACTGCAATTAGAACGCCCCCTGCACGTCGAGACGAACGGTCCTTTCTTAAAGTTTTGTACCGACCTGCCAAAACCTCGGAACTAAGAATTTCCGGCTTTAACCAGGTTTCAGTAAACACAATAACGTGGGAAGCAAATGCAACACTATACCGGAAAAGAATGCTGAGCTTACTACGCAAGCCTCTTACATTCTGATAGGTTACTAAAAGAGAAGTTAGTTTTTTGGAAAGGTTGGAGCAAGACGGGAAGTTGAGGAAGAGGAAGTTGAGGTTGAGTTATCACTCTCTTGTTATCACCTCAACTTCAATAACTGTTCGTTCTCTCTCACTCTCAACTTTCTGCTCAGTAGCTTTCTCTTTCTCATTAGCTGCTGCTTCAACTGTTCTCCTCTCCTTCTATTAGCGTTGTCTGGCACACTGGTTTGATAGCCATTTGTTTTGGCATAATATCTGATTGTAATTGTGTTCAAATTTTTTATAATGGAGTTTTCTGTGGTTTGTGCCAAAAAATCCTGTCGGAAAGAGATCACCCATGATCAGCCGAGTATCCCCTGCTGGCTCTGCGATAGCGTAGTGCACGCAAAATGCGCTGGGTTTATGGGCCTCGTGGGCGATGCCATATCAAAACGTAATGGCTTGCACTATTTTTGTGAGGCTTGCCGTGCGTTTGAGCCTGACATGGTCATATTTATGAGGCAGACGCGCAAGGGCGTTAAGGAGCTGACCGTTGACTTTAAAAAGCAGTACGATCGGCTTCTAGCTATGGAGTCTCAATTTGGCAGTCTGCAACTGCTGAATGAGTCTCCGAGGCGTAAAAAGGTCACTCCGCGTGATCTGCAAGTGCCAACCGTCAGTCAGCCGTCAGCAAAACTCCGACCACTCCAAGTGTGCAGCAGCTGATCTCGTTTGCCACTCCAAGGGCAACGACAGCTGCTGGCGATGCAGATTCGGTAGCCGAATTCATCGCCTCGGAGAATGTGCAGCCAAGTACGTCTGCAGCGTAAGTGTCCTAGTTGTCCCGTCTATCCCGATCCCACCAGTGAATAGACGTTCCGGACCTCCGGATATTGCCACCACAGGTACTAGGCCGGTGACTAAACCACTGGTGGGAGTCCCACCAAAACGACAAGTTTTTGTTTCACGGCTGGCCCCTGACATCACATCTAATGATGTAATTTCTTTTATTCAAAGCAAAATAAAAGCCGTGGGTGGAGGAATTCAACTTCTCTTATGCCAGGGAGATCGCCAAATTTTGGCCGGAGCATTTGGTGGTGAAGGAGTTTAAGGCTAAGAAGAAGAATAGGCCCCCATATCCGTTACAAATCTTTCCAGTGTGCCACCCTCAACCCCAACTTCCTCTTTCTCAACTTCCCGTCTTGCTTGCACCTTTCCAAAAAACTAACTTCTCTTTTAGTAACCTATCAGAATGTAAGAGGCTTGCGTAGTAAGCAAAGCCTTCTTTTCCGGTATAGTGTTGCATTTGCTTCCCACGTTATTGTGTTTACTGAAACCTGGTTAAAGCCGGACATTCTTAGTTCCGAGGTTTTGGCAGGTCGGTACAAAACTTTAAGAAAGGACCGTTCGTCTCGACGTGCAGGGGGCGTTCTAATTGCAGTGGACTCTTACTTCACGTCAGAACACTTCACAGTCCAAGTTCAACAGGAACTGGAATTCCTGTGTGTAAAACTGATTCTTCCCGCTTTCGCTATATTCATTACTTGCTCGTATATCCCACCTTCTTCGAAAATTTCAATTTATGAGCAACACTTTTCCGCTTTAACCGCTGTTTCTTTCCCGCTATCAGATAAAGGTCATATAATAGTTCTTGGCAACTTCAACTTTCCAGGAACTGTTTGGTCTTCGGTAAACGAGTCTAGTAACCTAGTGCCCATGTCACGACATGACTTTGTTGACGGCTTGCTTGACCTGTCCCTGTCTCAAGTCAATCATGTGAAAAATTCATTGGGTCGATTGCTTGATCTGTGCTTTGTATCGGATCCGACCATAGTGTTGTTAACCCGAGCCCTTCCGCTCACTATACCTGAAGGCGCCTACCATCCTACTTTCGAAGTGTCGCTAGATATAGGACCAAGTGTATTGGATCAGTCGAGTAGGCCACTTGAACGTGTCCGCTGTTTTCGTAAAGCCGAGTTTACGAAGCTTAATAACCTTATTAGCGATTTTGATTGGTCCGCTTTGTACTTGTGCACTGATGTCATAAAAGGCACAAACATTTTTTACAATGATCTTGGCACATTTTTTTATTCTTGGGGAAAACCCCCTTAGTTTACCAAAGAGTTATCTAGCCTTAAAAACTTAAAATCAAGATTTTATAAAAAATTTCAGGAAGTTGGTTCTCCTACTTCTCACTCTCGCTATGTAATAGCTCGGTCAAACTTTTCAGTTTTTAATTCACAATGCTATAAGAACTACCTATCTCGATGCAGGATATGTTTTTCTCAGGACTCTAAACAGTTTTACTGCTTCGTAAACAGTAAGCGTAGAATGTCCGCACACCCATCCTCGCGTTCATTTTGCAATACGTCGGCAAATAGTGATCAGGCAATTGCCGATATTTTTGCCCAATTTTTCCAAACCACCTATTCTGAGGAAAGCTACTCTGGTCATCCGTACCCATACGGTTTACCGAGGTCGAACGGCATTTTCAGTCCCTTGTTAAATGAATATTCCCTACTTCAAGATCTTCGACTAGTTAAGCCGGTGTTTTCACCGGGTCCAGACGGGGTTCTAGGTTGTGTACTCAGGTACTGCGCCGAGGCTCTGTGTGGACCATTGCTTAAACTATTCACCCTGTCCATTGATTCCTCTTGCTTCCCCCCAATCTGGAAGGAATCGTTTATAATTCCTCTCCATAAAAAAGGTAGCAAGTCTGATGCAAAAAATTATAGAGGTATAGCAAAGTTATCCGCTATTCCCAAATTGTTTGAGAAGGTTTTAACTCCGCACTTGCAACATCTCTGCAAGTCACTTATATCTCCAACTCAGCATGGATTTATAAGGCGGCGATTAACCACCACGAACTTGTTAGAGTTTACCTCTTTCATTATTAAAGGCTTTCAAGGTAACTTACAGACGGATGTTATTTACACCGACTTTAGTAAATCATTCGACTTTGTAAACCATTCGCTTTTAGCGCATAAACTTGACCTTTTATGGTTTCCGCCCAGCCCGCTGAGATGGATTTCTAGTTAACTTTGTTCCAGGTCTCAAAGATACATCTTCACAAACTCCCTCTCTTCACCAGTCAAGGTTTCTTCGGGAGTACCACAGGGCAGCCATCTATGCCCCTTACTCTTCACACTCTTTATTAATGACTTGCCTTCGGTATTAACATACTCTCGAGTACTTATGTATGCGGATGATGTTAAACTCTGTGTCCATCTCAACAAAGACTCTCTACACTTCGCTTGTTCGTCCGATCTTAGAATACGGCTCCTGTGTATGGTGCCCTCAGTACAAAGTGCACCAGGACCGTATAGAATCACCACAGCCCTGATCTGTTGAGCCGCATAAACTTCACGAATTCTATTAGACTTACTAATCCTTACACACCTTTCTAGTAATTAGTAATTGTAGTGGTATTTTTATTTTGAATGCATGTCTAGTTCTCTTAGAAACTTTAGTGCTAATCTTCCTCGACTTCCTGTTAGACTAATAAACAGCATGCTCGCGTAACAGCCTTCTGCTGGTGTCACACGGGCCACTTGACGGTGCAATAGCTGCATCGCAATTGGAATGTGGCCAAGGTAGAGGAGAGCAACGGACAGAGGCGCCAAATCATCCTCGTCCTGAACGAGGAGTCGGTTAGACTTCTCAACGGCACGGAGAGCATGGGTCATGACCAACCAGACTAACCTCCACAAGCGCTCAGGGCGCTTATCACAGACTGCGAGGACAAGGACACCGGCCTAATCGTAGGGTGCGACGGCAATGCACACCACTGCCCGAGGGGAAGCACTGACACTAACGATTGAGGACACCGGCCTAATCGTAGGGTGCGACGCCAATGCACCACTGCCAGGAAGCACTGACACTAACGAAAGGGGTGAGTACCTTTTGAACTATTTACTGACCACTCATATGGTTCTATTAAATAGGGGAGTGATCCCACCTTCATTATACAAAAACCGCAAGGAGGTCCTGGACCTCACACTTGCCTCCCATGAGACACATGGGAACATTGTATCCTGGAGGGTCCTGGAAGAGCACTCCTCTTCGGACCACAGGTACGTGGAAACCGTATTCTCTTTTTCACTACCGAGACCAGCTCAATTCCGGAACCTCAGGCGGATAAACTGGACTCGGTACTCAGACCGCTCGATAAATCCTGCCCCTCTGGAAAGATCAGAGGCCGGAAGAAACCTGAATGGTGGACCCCTAAACTGGGAGAACTCCGGAAAGCCTCCTGGAAACTCTTTAACACAGCCAAGGCTGAGAACGTTGAGCGGAACTGGGTCGAATACAAGGGCAGTCTGTCAACTTATAATACCTGAAGAATGTCGACCAATCGTGGACAACGTCCAGCAATGAGTCGGTAAATCTCTCCTTAACACCCACTTTCCCGGCTGCGATGAAAACAGACCACACAACATCGCGGCTCCTTCCGTTGCCTCAAGTGATATCATGAACCTGCTAAGCCAGGAGAACATTTCCTGGGCAATCAAAAGCTTCAAACCATACAAGTCTGCAAGGCCAGATGGCATCATCCCTGCCTTTTGAAGACGATGGAACGGCTTTTGGGGATGCATCTCACGGTGAATATTCCGCCTAGTCTAATCTCAGACTCCCAGCATGACTATCGGAAGGGAAGATCCACCGAAACGGCCCTACACACGATCACATCGATCATAGATGCGCCCCTCAACTGTAAGGAGTACACACTAGTAGCCTTCCTCGACATAGAAGGAGCCTTTAAAAAAACATCCTCCCGACCGCCATCATGGGCGCACTGACGGACCCGGGGGTTGACTCCCGGACTGTGAGCCTGATCGATCACATGCTACAATGCAGGACGGTTGAGGCATCACTGGGGACGTTAACATCCACCAGATTTGTCAGATTTTTTGTTATAGCATTCTCCGGTCAATTTTCGCAGACGCTGTGCGAGTGCCTGACAAGCACACTCATGAAGATGTCAAAATGGGCAGACAAATGCGGTCTAGGCGTCAACCCGTCTAAAACGGAACTGGTGCTTTTCACTAGGAAGTACAAAGATCCGGCACTGATTCCCCCAAAACTATGTGGGGAAGCGCTGGTCTTCAGCACCAACGCAGAGTGTCTTGGCCTAATCCTCGATAGAAAGCTCGACTGGAAATTGAGCATAGAGGATAGAGTAAAGAAGGATACACTGGCCGTCTATACTTGCAGGAAAGCCATCGGACTAAAATGGGGAATGACCCCCTATATAGTTCGTGGTGTGGTGCAAATGCGGTTCACTTCTACACTGATGGCTCAAAGTTAGACGGCCGCGTGGGAGGCGGAGTCTACTGCAGCGAGTCTACTGCATCAGTCATTGCTTCAGGCTCCCGGACCACTGCAGTGTGTTCCAAGCGGAGGTTGTAGCCATCAAGGAGGCCATTTCTATCGTCTCCAAACTACTTATAGACACGCACTTAGTGTGCGTTTTCTCTGACAACCAAGCAGCTATTAAAGCTTTAGGCTCCATATCTGCGAACTCAGCGACTGTAAATGACTGCCGCAGGTCTCTGCACGAGATCGTAGAGCAGTTAGATCTCTTCCTTATATGGGTCCCCGGCCACAGGGACATCGAGGGGAACGACGCCGCCGACGAGCTAGCCAGGCAGGGTACTACGATTCCTCTATCGGAGAGGAAGCAGGTAGCGATGCCTCTGGCTACGTGCGGCTCCTCGCGCACGAATTGTTCGAGCAAAATGCCAATAGGAGATGGCAGCAAACCGTTTCCTGTAACGTCTCAAGATTGATATGGCCGTATCGATCGAAGAAGCGCTCAGCCAAGCTGAGCAGAGCACAGTGCTCTGCAGTTACTCGAGCCATTACGGGACACTGGCAGATCGGCACTCATGACTCTAGACTGTCAATCCCTCATAACGACTTTTGCAGGAGTTGTCGCGACGAGGAGGAGGAGGAATCGGTCCACCACTTCTTCTGCCACTGACCGGCCCTTGGAAATCGTCGTCTTAGTATTCTCGGGGCCGCTTTCCTCACGGACATTTCGGACCTGTCCGAAATCAAACCAGGAACCTTGTCAAAATTCATCCAAGCCTCCGGATGGGACTGCCCTTAATTTGCAACAGATTGTTCGCCACGGTTTCTAGGCATTGAGAAGCGGCACACGCTCATGCGGCACCACAACGGATTTTTTTACAGGTCCAAGTGAGCTTGGGGGGCTTCATCACTCCCCCAGGCTACCGCCTGAACCTAACCTAACATAACAATCAATAAATCTATAAAATAAACGAGGGGGAGCGTTGTGAGTTGCTCCGGAGACCGCAGCTCTACATTTATACCCGATACTTAGACAGTATGTCTCTCCTCCGGCAGACGCCGCTAATAATGAACGACACGATAAAGAATGCGTGCGAGAGAGACAGAAAATTAGTCGAGCGTGACGTCGGGCGCTGCGTAGCCACTGCAAATTGATTTCTTGCTTTTGGCTACAAAAATGATCCGATCTGATCCAGATTCAGCAACCGGATAGATATGGTCATTCTCTATGATTCTGCGTTTTTAGTTTTCTCGAATCTGCAATATTGTGGATGCAACAGATTTTTGTCCTTTGTGTGGGAGGAAGGGGGTGGGGCGAAATTTTGAGATATACGTTTTATAGTGAGATCTAACAGAAGTGCGGATACCAAATTTGGTTACTCTAGCCTTAATAGTCTCTGAGATTTATGAATATCCCTAGATTTTCATTCTTTGCGGGGGCGGAAGGGGGTGTGGCGAAATTTTGACACAAAACGGTCAAGGTCCGATATCACAGGAGTGTGGATACCAAATTTGGTTGCTCTAGCTCTTATGGGTTCTGAGATCCTTGAACTCATATTTTGCAATTGGCAAAACCGACCATGAAACCTGTGTGTTAGAGAGAGACAGAGCGAGAAAGAGTGAAATTGTTTTCTTGATTCTGGCTATAATAATTATACGATCTGGTTCAGATTTTGCACTCTAGAAGATATAGTCATTCTCTGCGATTCTGCGATTTTAATTTTCTCGTATCGTCGAAATTGTGGATGCCACAGATTTTCGCCCTTTGTGGGGGCGGAAGTTGGCGGGGCGAAGTTGTGAAATATTCTTGTAGCAGTGACATATTACAGAAGTCTGGATCCAAAACATCGTTGCTCTAGCTCTTATAGTCTTTGAGCATTAGGCGCTGAAGGGGACGGACAGACGGACAGACAGACATGGCTCAATCGACTCGGCTATTGATGCTGATCAAGAATATATATACTTTATGGGGTGGGAAACGATTCCTTCTGGACGTTACACACATCCACTTTTACCACAAATCTAATATACCCCAATACTCATTTTGAGTATCGGGTATAAAAATGATTTCATCGAATTCAGTGAGTTGGTTGAAAAGATATAGAGGGTATACTCTTGAATATTGTTGAACGTATTCAGTTGAGCGGCACTTTATTTTCAGCTCCACAACATAAGCAAAATATAACCTTGTCAGATTGGCAATCTGCGTGTTTATGGCCAAACCTGCGACAATTCCAACATAGAATCTCTTCTAAGGCTCTAGTTCTTTTTAGCTCACAAATATCTTGACCTCCTAAACAGTTATCTGAATATTCCTGGTCATAATACAATTAATTAATTTTCTTTCGTGTGTTTGATTTCAGGTTAGCGATGTTATACTCCTCACTAAAAGCTTCATGTGTAAGAACTAATTTTCTCATCTAGCTAACCGAGTTTATTTCTAAATAGAACAAGTCCTTTCTCATCAACGGTCTCAGATTGCGTTTCAGAAATGACGCCAATTGACTCTAGCTAATGGGGTGTTGTAAACAATATACTAAATGCATACCTCTGTTACGAAATTTATCAAAGCTTACATTGATTTGCTGCTTGCGATCTCTTATTAACTCTCTCACGTCGTCGTTTGATAGCGGTTTAAGAAAATTCGAATTCAGCGACTTGCAAAGATCGCACCAGTTTACTCTGTGCGTCTGTGCCTCCAGAACCATCACTTGCTGTGACACTGAAAATGGATGGATGTTTCCTCGTAATCTATCATTTGTTAAAGGTTTGATCATGTCTATGAAGTTCCCTACTGGTATGCCATTGCGCGAGCCATTATACTGCACTTTCCAGCTACTAATCAAATTAGCTACTTTTCCAATATCGTGACTTAGATTACAATTAATATTTCTTTCCGGTAGATTGTTATTATTTCTATATTCGTTGGGTACGAAGGTGGGTGCATCTCTATCTAGATTAAATGACGAAGCTCTAGTTCTTCTTCCCCAATCAGGTTCGTTTTTATTTCCATTACCATTACATTATCGGCCCTAGTCGATAGATACCCCCAATGCTAACCATGATCTCTAGAAAAGTTGACTAGTTTATGGAACGCATCTCAGCCTGAACACATTACACCAACATACCCTAGAAAGATAACAGATTTTATAGCCTTCGCAGTGACGAAGAACATCCCACGCAATCTAATAAGTGCCGAAACAGTTTCGGATCTATCATCCGATCCCTCGTCTGTTCTTCTCCAATGCCCGATGTTCGTAGAGAGTCCTTTCAGGCTCAAGAGGCACAAAAAAAAATGGCGTAAATACAAAAAAAAATATAAGTTGCCACATTGAACAAACCCGGCAGATAAACCTTGATGAAGATATCGATTGTTTTGCTGATTCAATGGGATCTGTACTCGTTACAGCAGCAATAGTATGAAAATAACAATGGATGGCTGTGTAACCAGAACTAATCTAGAAACTAACAATTGAATTGAATTGAAGTCGTGCAGATCGCCATCTTCAAATCTCCCCAAGACTCTTAAAAAAGAAAAAGAAAACGCCCGTCTCCCTTACATAAAGAAACTGTCACCTACTAGCACAAATAACCCACAGTGGAGGCACCATCGAGACCTAAGCGCTCCAATAGAAACAGACGTGCCATTACGAAGTCCCAATGGCAATTGGTCCCGCAGTGACAAAGAAAGAGCTAGTAAGTTTGCAGCCCACTTACAAAATGTATTCCAGACTAACCCTGCCACTAATTCATTCGTGCTCCTATCTTTATCAGAAGAGTCTTTGGTCTAAGGTCCCCTTAGAATCCATCGAATTTCGGTCAAGCGAAATCCTAAAAGAATCGTGAAAAGAACGGAACAATTAGCCGGTCAACCGCTTCTCGTCAACCATTACTCGGGCACCATGGTACCTACGGAAGGAGAATATACACAAAGACTTGAACATGAAAGACGTAAAAGATGAGATACTAGGACAAATAGCAAAACAACTTGCAAGATCGCTATTCCAAGTTCGCAGCCACAGCCAACTGCAGCGAAACGATTTCTTCTTATAATACAATTAACTAACTAATCGTACAAATAAATTACAGCAAGACTTCGTTACTTGTTTTTACTCCCTTATTTAAACGTGGTAATGCAATAAATAAATAAAATATCTGTACAAATATTTTTAAAATTCTTAAATTCACAGACTTATTGAAAAGCCCTCGTATTCTTTAAATTAACGAGGGGGACGTTGTGAGCGGCGGTAAGGGCCGCGGCTCTACTTTATATCCGGTGTACTCAGTCAATATATACGTGAGCTTATTTTATATAATTTATGCAATATATTTATATGTTGTTTGGCATCGCGTTTTTTGACAGAATGGCTCCAGCAGAAGGCTGTTATGCTCCGATCCCAGGCAAGAACGTAGCTCTCCTCCCGACCAACCGACCGAGGGGCATCATGACGCGCGACGCGTTAACTGAACCAATCGGGAACATGAATTCAAGGAAAATTATAGCTAAACTTTCTAAAAGAACTAAGCATGCATTCAAAATACAAATACCACTACAATTACTAATTACGAGAGAGGTATGTGAGTATTAGTAATTTAATAAGTGGAAGGGGACTAGTTTTGGATAATATATAATATAGTTTTATAGAAGAGGGAATTATAATCCAAACATAAAGTGCTAAATGGTTCGTGCAAAGAATAATTCGATCTACAAAATGGAAGCGCCTAACTAATGGAACTAACTAAGTAACCATTCATCAATTTGTGATGTCAAATTTTTTTTGACCACCTCTTTATAAAACCAAGTACGTCCATGGCCTTATTTACCATGGTTGAAATGTGTTCAGAAAACTATCGCTTGGCGTCTAATATAACACCAAGATCATCCACCAAGGTAATTCTCTCAAGAGAAACACCGCAAAGGGTCTGGGTGCCAAAAAGGATCTAGAACGATGAAATTTCATTACTTTGCTTTTCGAGGCATTAAGGTGTAACAAGTTTGCACAGAACCATGACTGAAAGCTATTGAGATCGCATTGCAAGCGAAAATGAAATGAAATGTCCTTATACTGGACACAGAGTTTAACATCATCCGCATACATGAGAATTCGGTAGCATGTTAATACTCAAGGTAAGTCATTAATAAAAAGTGTTAAGAGTAAGGGGCCTAGATGGCTGCCATGTGGTACTCCCGAAGAAACCTTGGCTGGTGAAAAAAGGAAGTTTTTGAAAGGACTCTTGGAGACCTGGAACAAAGATAGCTAGAAATCCATCTCAGGAGGTTGGGCAGAAACGCTAAAGGGTCAAGATTATGTGATAGAAGGGAAGGTGTACAGAGTCGAGTGCTTTACTGAAGTCGGTGTAAATAAATCAGTCTGTAATTTTCCTTGTAAGCCTTTAACGATTAAAGAGGTAAACTTTTATAATTTTGAGCTGGAGATATAAGTGATTTGCTGAGATTTTGCAGGTGCCGAGTAAAAACTTTCTAATAGCGGATAACTTAGATATACCTCTACCTTGCGTCAGACTTGAGACCTTCGTTATGGAGAGGAATTATAAACGATTCAGGAAGAAAGAAGAATCAATGGACATTTAAGTTTTTAAACTGGATAACTCTTTGGTGAACCAAAGGGGTTTCCCAGATGCAATCGGACAAAAAGGCGGGAAACACGAATTAAAAAATATGTCAAGTGTGTACATTTTAAACAAGAAGAAACGTTGTGAGTCGCGGCCGTAGCTGCGAAGGTTCACACATTCACGATGAAGAGTGTGTGAGAGAGAGACAGAAAATAAGGGACGGCATTGCGTAGCCACACTATAACAATAATCTGATCTGATACAGTCTGCTGAATATGGTCGTTCTCTACGGTTCTCCGTTTTTGGTTTTGTCGTATCTTTCAAATTGTGGATGCTACGGATTTTCATCCTTTGCGTTGAAAGAAACTTGATTCAGTATGATATCACACGAGTCTGGGTACAAAATTTCGTTGCTCTAGAGCTAGGCGTCAAACAAAATTGTTAGAGAGACAGACGCCTGCCGCCATGCTGCCAGAAACAAAGAACTATATGTAATATGCTCCGATAGTCTCTAGATAAAATCTGTTTTAAAAAGCTGGGATCATAGCAATCCCACTATCCGAGAAATAAGAAACCTCTACACCACTCACCAAAAAAATCACAATTATCTGGGCCCCCAACCACCAAGGGATCCCCGGCAACGGAGCAGCCGACAAGACCGGACATGAGGTCCGCGGTATCCTTTCTTTTTACACCCATCAACGCCAAAATATAAAAAATCAAATCCAGCTTCATCTTAATGAAAAGAAAGGCTGCATGGGGATTCTTCAAGCACAGATACACACAGATAAACCCAAACTGCTCATCAGCGAACCGCATAAGGTGGGCAGCAGCAGCGATTGGGCCATGGACCTCACGGGCAAAGCGGCCCTGTGGCTTTGTGGCGCTGACGCGCTACAATTGCGCGACACCAAGTCGGCAGACGGGTGCGTTCGAGGGAATGTAGGCGGCATATGGTTCTACAGCTGCTACCTGGTACCCAGCCTCTTACTCGAGACCTTCAGCCGCATCATGGACGAGCTAAGCTGCGATCTGCGAGGACGGAACAACGTCGTAGTCGGGGACGACTTCAACGCCTGGGCCCTGGAATGGGGGTCTTCCCGTACCAACGCCAGAGGCTGCACGGTGCTGGAGGCTTTTGCCTCTCTGGACGTCGTCCTTCTGAACGAAGGGTCCCAACTAACCTTCAACAGGGCAGGCGTAGGGTCGAACATCGACCTCACCTATGCCAGCAGCACGCTGGCCCGACACGCCCTATGGAGGATCAGCGACGTTTACACCGCCAGCGACCACGAGGCCATACTGTGCACCCTGGGCACTCTTGCCCGAACGAGAGGTACCTCGCTCCGGCACGGGAAGGCGTACCGCCAGGACACGCTGAGGGCCCAAACATTCGCAAGCGCCCTCGAGAGCTACTCTGCCATCGATGCAGACGGAGCCAACGATATGGCGACCAATTTGGCGATCGCACTGGAAGGCGCCTGCGATCAGAGCATGCTACCGAGAGGGACGTTCCGGAAGCACAAGGATCCAGTTTTCTGGTGGAGCGAAGCGATTGCGGATCTCCGCAGAACCTGCCACCGGGCCAGAAGGCTGCTCCAGCGAGCCAGAGGCACACCGCGCGTAGCCCGATGCAGCGAGACCTACAAAGCGGCGAGGAAGGGTCTGAAGACCGCCATAAGGGACGGTAAGAGGGAATGCTCCCTGAAGCCTTGTGATGCCGCCGAAGATGACCCCTGGGGAGGCGCGTACAAGATGGCAGTCAAGAGGTTAAACGCGGGCAGCAAAGCCCCAACAGATCCAGAGGCATTGGAGGGAATAGTCAGCGTACTGTTTCCTCGAGGACGGCAGATCCCTAGCTCCCTACGGTTCGAGCATACCCCGAGCGACATCTGCGAGGTTACGGAAGCCGAGGTGTTGCAGGCAGGCAGAAACCTGATACCCAGGAAGACTCCGGGTCCGGATGCGATCCCCAACAACGCGTTGAAGCTGGCACTTCTTCTGCTCCCGAGGGAAGTTGCGGGCCTTTTCAACAAATGCCTCCAGGAGGGGACGTTCCCCGAGAGGTGGAAAAGGCAACGGCTGCTACTGCTTAACAAGCTGGGCAAGCCGCTAGGGGTGGCCTCTTCCTACAGGCCCATCTGCCTTCTGGACGCTATAGGAAAGGTTTTCGAAAGGGTGATCGGTGCGAGGCTGAGTGCAGCCATCGAAGCAGCAGGCGGTCTCTCCGCCCTTATTCCTGCTGATCTTAAGATTAAAATATCCCAAATTTTAGATTCCTATTCCTATTAAACTATTATTAAGTTTAGTATTATACTAGATTTAATTTATTAGAACTAGAGAGCGATAGGGTTTACATCTTTTGATCACATTACCTCTCTAACTGTATAACTTCTCTCTGTTAAACTTCAACAGAACAGAAACTGTTCAACTTAATTTTTTCCTTTGATACTTTGCTTCCAAAGTCAAATCTTCATTAATGAATAATTTTAGTTAACTTTCTTCTGTCTTGAATTGTGTTCGCGAACTTGCCAGTAGACGATAATTTTATGATTTATGATTTTTACATTATTTTTTCTACAGAGATTAACTGATCATAGTTGAATTATAAACTCCAAACAATAAACAAAAGCTTAGTTGCTCTAGCTTTTAAAGTCTCTGAGATCTACGTGCTCATCGGGACGGACGGAAGGACGGACGGGCAGACGGACTGAGAAACAGGGCTAAATCGACTTGACCTGAGGTTTGGTTATAAAGTTGGAAAGTTACGAGTTGATCGACTACACTATGCAACACCCAATTTCCGCTGTGACCCAAACTTTTTCTGATATATTTGGGGCTTACAAATGTTTATAGATTTTTTTTTTAAGGTTTAGTTTTTCTATAATTTTTAGAAACTGTATTTGACAAATTTTTTTTAAACGTTGTGCTTTTATATTGAGATGCGCATCGCGATAGTAGTTCCAGTTCGTGCTTCTCAAACGCAAGTGCAAAGAGATGCACCCCGTGAAACGACTCGGATGGCAATCAGAAATCGTCCAGCGTAAACGATTGATTACTCTTCGTATTTAAATTCCTTTTTAAAAAAAAAGTCCATGTATCCACTTTTGAAAGTTTTAAATTTGTTGTACTTTAATAATTTTTTAAAGTTATTATACGTTATGTGTTCCAAAGTTGAAAAGGGCGAATGATTATCTGAGCTGCGGCTCTGTTCTGGATCGCTTGCACCAACGAAGAGCTCCTTCTCTTCCTCAACTCTGTTGTCAATGTTGTTCTACGGGCTCAACACAATTTTTTACCTGCACAGGCTCATCGTTTGAACGCTATTGTCGGACATCTATTTCGCAATTGGACTGTAGTTTTTACTGCTTCTTATTTAAAATTAGCATGTTCAGTTTCCATTTACCCAGTACCATTATCGCTACACAAAGCTTTGATTGTTATTTCGATTTAAATTTCGGAATGTCGTGACATTTCCGAGCTCGGCTGCTTTGCTTACCGACAAATAATTAATTTGGAGGTCCGGTACATAAAATATGCAATTCGATATTTGCTTTATTTGATTCAAACTTCACAGCCAACACCTGAGAACTTTTCTACAGTCGACATTATAGCTGCGCTTTTCTTAGTAAAGGTTTCAAGCTATTTTTTTGTACAACACATATGGGCATTTCCGGGAAAAAAGCCACCGAGACCAACAAATTAAAAGCTAATATACACCGATTTCCGTTTACTTTTGTCCCGATTCTGTTTTCTAAATAGAATGAAACTGACCTAATTTATCTAATTAACATATAATTTCATTAACTTTGATCTGAAAACCTTTAATAGTTTTAATAAGCTAAATTTGGCTTTTTTGATTTTTTACTATTTTCTCCTATTAGAAAGATGACATGATAAAAGTTTATCCTCAAAGTCTCTCTAAAAAAAGCATACTAATTGGTTTGTCAAGGAAATATGAAGCAATTGATTTTTTGGAAAATATAATGTGATAAAGTAAAAAAAAAAATATGGAAAACTCGTACGTTTGCGATCGGGTATATTATTCAATTTTAAACAAACCAATTAAGATAATTTATTGTGTAAATACAAGACAGAAAGTTTCTGTTAGAAACCTGCATTAATCCAATTTTAAAATAAATTTATCGCTCTAGAATTGCGGAGATAATGTTTTTTATAAATAAATATTAAATAATTTTTTTAAATACAACTCGGCGCAAAAATAAAACTACGATATGTACTTTAATGCGTGACATCCAAATTGCTAGGGAAGCTTGCCTACCCTTTGCATTGCAGCTCCGATCGCTGAGCGCAGCGGCTGAGGGCCTTTAGGTGCTATTTGGCAAGCAGCTAATCGACTGGGTTCGGCTCCGAACAAGAATATTCCGTTGCGTTTCGCGGCTTTTTACATTTTACTAGTTTAAGTCAAAGTCGACTTCTTGTGCCTGCAGGTAGCCTGCACGTAGCCAAAAGCATCGCTACTTGCTCCCTCTTTGATAAGAGAGGAATCGTAGTACCCTGCCTGGCTAGCTCGTCGGCGGCGGAACACACTACAGTGAACTCCACCATACACGCGGCCGTCTAGTTTGAGCCATCAGTGTAGACGTGGACCGCATTTGCAGGTCCTGGTTCGCCAATCTCCCAGCCCTGCCTAAGTGGAATGTCCGAGTGCCCAACCGCGGATGCTTTCCATAGTTTGGATTCCGATGTTGTAAATATACCAAGAATTTAACAGTTTGATTTTTGTATTCCTTTACGAACTCATTCGTATTTGTTTTGTTGCTTTTGCACACAGATGCGCGGTGCCCGGTTTCTTTATATTTGTATAATTTGCCTCGGAATTCGCGATTCTCGTTCGGTTTTTTGCGGTCTCTTTTTCTATCCGACTGACGCCGAAATTCTCCTGCCTGTACTGCGAGCTCACGATCGACCCTTTTGTTTTTACGTGACATCCAGTATGTCGGCCCCGGAAGCCCCCCACACGGAAGCCACGATCGACACCGGCGCGTCCCGAAGCTTCATAAACGCTGACCTCGCCCGCCAACTCAACTACGACAACGACCTGCGAGAGGTGTGCATCGAAATCCGTTTAGCCAAGGTTTTGCAAGCGCGCGTCAAGCTGGACGAGCAAGAAATACAAATACCGCTCCTGTTACTGCCCAACAAGCTAGCGCAAGTTATCGTTGGGATGGACTTTCTGTGTGCCATCAAAACCACAATCCAGTGTGGCACCACGCACCTCCATCTTCAAGGTCACCAACGACCAGCCAAGTACACACCCCAGGACCCACGAACTCGAGACCCCCGCCGCCAACGAATCCCCCGACACGACACGAGACACGAGCACAAGAAACAAGGAACACAAAACCCACGGCCGCAACGAGGTACACTAGCCCCAAGCCCACGCCGAGAAACCCTAAACCAAACAAAGCAACGAAGAAAGCGAGCCGGTCCTCCGAGGGCACCGACGCGGTTCCACCAACGAAGGGAAAGGAACCCAGGACGCCCCTCCAGAAGACAGCACGGTGCCAACGGCAACGATGGTTACGCAGCAGCCAGACGCTCGAGGTACCACCTCCGACCGACACCGCGGCCCAGGACTGCAACGACAGCGCCATCGACACAATTACGACCTCTACGACAGAGACCGACTAGCTACAACCGCGTCTTCTCAGGCAGGAACCCCCCCCCCCCCCCCCTGCGGTAGCCACCCACATAAGCGCCCACATACACATAAGCATACACTCGCGAGGTCGAGCCAACAAGCGCATTCGACACAACGATTCTCCCCGAGAACCCGACCACACTTGCGACCCAGGAATCGAAGAACCATCCGAGGACGATTCGGAACGAATCTCCGACCCGTGGCCCCCCGACATCGCGCCGAAAATACAGGAATTTCGGGATGAGGAACTGTTAACAGGCCTCCGAGGGACGACAGATCTTACGGAACATACCATCGTCATGACGGACAACCGACGCATAGAACAGCGGTACTACCCGAAAAACCCAGCCATGTGGCGGATCATTGACCTAATCGAACCATCTCGGAGTCCCCACAGCGCCTAATTGTCCTGGTCCGTAAAAAGGACGAGAGATGGCGTATGTGCGTAGACTATTGTGACAGCCCGGATCGCAGCCCCTTAGCAACACTGATCTTAGAGTCTTTCGCTGGTGTGGCAACACCGGCGACTCTGCCAAGCGGTCTGGCATCTTGATCTCTTACTTCGACGCTAAGCACAATAAATGTAGTTTAAGTAATAATTAATAAAGATCCATAATAAGAACTCAAACGTACATTGGCCAATGTGCCAAACTATCGACAGCTCAACGAACGTTCGCGTTCGCATATCTCGACGACGTCGTCATCGTCGGGAAAAACTTCACGGAACACCTGAACAACGTGAAAGTAGTTTTCGCACGACTACGCAAGGCAAACACGGACAAGTGTACCTTTTTCCAGCGCCGGATAAAATGCCTGGGCCACTTGACAACACCAGTACTCGCCTGCCGCAAACTTCAATGTCAAATTCTCCCTGCAGACAGACGCAAGCAACCTTGGAGTGGGCGCAGTCCTCACCCAAGAGATCGAAGGGAAAGAGCGGGTCATCGCATACGTCAGTCGATGCCTCAACAAAGAACTATTCCGCCACCGACAAAGAATGCCTAGCCGTCTACCGTGGAAACTATGCGTGGCAAGGACTGCACCGGGACGTACGACGATACGTTCAGGGCTGCGTCAGCTGTCGAAAGTTCAAGACCTCACAACGCAAGGCCACTGACCTACCAAAGAGCGCTGACGTTGGCAAGAGAAGTAACGCAACGCTCACCGGGCGCCACGACCACGCGCCCCACAAATCCGCAGACGGAGCGGAAGAGACGTGAGAGCTCCAACGTATAACGAATAAAAAAGGGTTCGATACAATCTCTCCCCCAACGCACAATATACTAGACTATACTAGACACGCGTCGACTCCACGAACGCTGACCAAACACACCAGGTCACGTAAACTTCCCTCACTCCAGACCAAGCAACCGACCAGGCAGTCTTCCGGGTTCATCGACTGCAAAAAGATGACGCCGCGGAAACTTATGACAAACACCCAACGACAAACCCAGGTCGCCAAAACACGAGGAAACAGAAACCAGGTAAACCCACGATCGCCAAAACAGCGAATTGCATTTCGACCCCGCCCCGGCCCCGAGTAGACACGTTGTACTAATCTAAGAATTTAAAAGTGCTAAACCGAGACACCGACGCCACCCCGCCCCACGCCCACACACACCATCCGGCGCACACCACTAGCGACGCTCGACCAAGCCAGGATCCACCCTCTCTAAGATAGGCCAACCCTGACGTCCCCCTCGAAGGTCCATCCTTTTCTACAAATTTCTTGTGGATTGACCCCTGGACGTGACTGAGCTTACCTCAGCCTGAAATACGTCCATCACAGCACTTATTTAAGCAATCCAAAAGCACAAGTGTGTTCTTTTTATAAAATTCAAATCGGCTTAAATCGATTGTCTCCGCCTCGGTAACAAATATATATTTTAAAGCAACCTCGTGGAAGAAACAAGAAACCAACAAAATTTAAAAAAAATACTTCAAAAATCCAGTGCTTTGTGTGCTTCTCGAAAATCGGGGGAAATTAATAGCCGTGCGCCGAGAAAACTAGCAAGGGAACTACCCGGGCTTAAAGTGCCTATTTGCCACGACTCGCCACCAATTATTTTTGCAAAACAGTGCGTCCCACATCTCTGCCAGAAGAGAACAACACACGTATCTCTTTGGAAAAGTCGGAAAAACGGTATGTTCAAGTGCACTGTAGGGAAAAATTCGTTTTTTTTTTCTTAGCCGTCGTGATTTTGTATCTGTTTCACCCATAGGGCCCTGGCTACGATCGGGAGCCCACCCAGCTCCTCCAAAGTTCTGCGCCCACAGCACCATTGACGGGGGTACTCTTCATGTGCCAATCTTGATGTGCGGCCGAGTTTTTTTCCGTTGGGAACTCGATGGAAAAATTTATAGATCTTCATTGTGGATCGCTGGTCTGACGTCAGATGACGTTGATAATTTATTTTTTTTTTATAAATTTTCTTTCTATACATTAATTTTATTATTTCTCATATCCTATTCATATACCCTATCGTTTAAATATAGATATGTATCTCTAATTTTTCTCTCTGTCCTTTATTGATTAAGCAACATTTTTTTTCATTAATTTTGTTTCCTCTCATTGATTTGCCTACTGGTCGAAATTAAATACTTTTAAAATGTTTGGTAGGAAGAACTTGTGTTTGCTAGTTGTTTTCTGGTAATGTGGTGGTGTAATATGCCTTCCCAGTATATTAAAGTTTATCCATACATTATGTTGCGTGACCTTCCATCCATGGCCACAATTATTAGTTATTGATCTGAATTATGAAGTCTAGTGTAAGTTAGGCTAGGGCAAAGCGGGAGCGCAATAAAAGCTCGCTCTCTCGCTCTTGGCGAATTCGCCCCGCTTTGCCACCGTAGGATAGCTAGAGTAAGAGATTTGAATTGTGAAGAAAATATAGTTGTTCGCCAACCTTGAATTAGATCGAGCGTATCAAGTTTTTCGCCCCGCCAAATAAATAATTTAAATTACAGCCACCCAAAGTTTTCGGTAACTGATTAGAAAAACTCTTCTAATTTTTCATGGCGCCCCCGGGTGGACTGTAAAGTGAATTATAGGCAACAAAAAACAAGTGACAGTGACACAAGAAATTGCAGTATACATATGCAAACATATTCGTTGCCCGCGTCGTGTGTGTGTGCAATCGGCAATCAATTTTTTTGTAAAATATCATCGCGTCGGTCGCGCCAACAATAATTTTTGTGCAAATTCTGCTACCGCCGAGGGATGCCCTGCGATAAAGACAGGAAAGTAGCAGTTGGATTCAAAGATCCAAAAGAGGAATCAGAGGTATTTGTGCAGAAAATTGAAGGCTGAGCAAAAGACATTCAGATCTCTCTTTGAGGTGTCTTGTGCTGAAAACATTGCACATCGCCTTCAATTCTAGGCACACCCGTATGATATATGTACATATAGTAGAGCTTGATTGCATGCATTTTATTAGTAATTGCATAAATATAACTAAAAACATAAATACATACATATCGACACAAACAGACATATGTGAACCGCTATTTGGACGCAACAGTTATATGTACATACATACATCTTTCGTTTACTGCAATCACTGTCGCGCCCCCACCCCATTTTATTTTGTTCTACCTTTCCCGTCGTTAGAACCTCACAAAGTTTGTTCGTTCGTTCACCCAAGCCACGGCGTATACAAAAATATCCACACATACATATAAGCAGCAGCACCGGTGCATTATTTCGTTTTCGCTTTCGCTTCTCCACTGCTGCTTGCGTTGTATTTGTTGGGAGAATTTTCGTTGCCGCTCTTGAGCTTAACGGTGCGCCAAGTGACGCGCTACCCTGTATCTAACGGGTATATTGTTTTCGGCTGTTACTTGCCAAGTGACGCGCTACCCTGTATCTAACGGGTATATTGTTTTCGGCTGTTACTTGCCAAGTGACGCGCTACCCTGTATCTAACGGGTATATTGTTTTCGGCTGTTGCTTGCAACAACTCTTTCCCTTGATAACTCGTGCCTCGACATTCAATTAAAATTCGTTTTCGATTATCGTTCTCGTTCAAACATTAAAAAAAAATAATAATAAATAAATAAATAGAAACACAACCATTATGGCAGAAAAAAGTAAGCCCACTCTTGAAGACTTAAAGATTAAGCTCAAAAGTAGAGTAAAAAGCATTCGCCGCTTAGAGGATCGATTAGATCAAGGGTCGATTCCTTTGCAATTACCGGAATTACAATGTAGATTAGATTGTTTGAATGCTTCAATTGAAAAGGCTAACCATTTGCAGGAACAAATAGAGGACATAACAGGTGATGATGCATATGCAGCCGAGTTGGAAGAGCTGATAATTGTCACCAAAGGAAAGATAATGTCGCTTATCGCCGCCTTTGATGCAGCAAGCGAGACGAAGCCAGTGTCTTCTTCAGCCCCAACTCATGCTAGACTTCCGAAATTGGCATTACCCAAATTTAGTGGTAAACACTCGGAATTCAAAAATTTCATTAGCCTTTTTGAAAGACTAGTCCATAGCGACAACAGCATACCGGTGATCGAAAAATTTAATCATTTGATTTCGTGCCTCTCTGATGAAGCATTAGGAACAATAAAGGCGTTCCAAGTCACCGAGGCAAATTATGAAAAGGCCATGGCTGGCCTAAAACGAGTATATGACAACGATTATTTGATTTTCACGAATAATATTTCCACATTGTTCAATCTGCTGAGAATGTCGCATCAATCTGCATCATCTCTAAGAACTCTAATCGATACTGTTTCGTCGATTCACGGATCGTTACTGTCGATCGGAGATGATACAAAAATTTCGAATGCAATGCTCATTCATCTCGTTTTAAACAGAGTCGACCCAGTGACGAAACAAAAGTGGGATGAACAGCTTACTTATGAGAAGTTGCCGCTTTGGTCCGACTTTGAGAAAGTCTTGAATCGTCGATACCAGCATCTGTCTGCTGAAGAATCGACCAAGCCAAGGCAAGACAAAGTCATGCCAAGCAAGCAACATAATCGCAGTTCATTTGCTTGTTCTTCCACTTCCACCAACAGTAGAACTCAGCAAACTTGTAGCTACTGCAATTCAGGAGACCCTTCATTTTCGCGTCTCTCGGTGATGCAAAGGTTTGAGTTAGCTAAGTCGGCATCCCTATGCATTAATTGTCTGCGAAAAGGCCACGCTGTTGTAAAATGCAAAGCCAATAAATGTCGAGTGTGCAGCCGCTCACATCATACATTATTGCATAGATACACAGTGTCGGCTAATAGTCTCGCGTTGCCACCACCCCAAGAGAGTCCTTCTCCTCCATCAAATCAGAATCAACCTTCCACGTCACATGTTTTGCATGCGACAGCGTTGGACAGGGTAATTCTGGCTACGTCGATCGTAAGCGTCCGAACTAAGAGCGGTGAACACATTCTGGCCAGAGCTCTGCTCGACTCTGGATCACAAACAAATTTCATTACCGAGGACCTCGCTAATCGCTTACAGATCCGTAGAGAGGAGTCCTGTATTAACTTGCTTGGAATTGGTGAATCTAATTCTCAAGTAAAGGATAAAATACACACAGTGGTGAAGTCGCGAATAAATGGTAGTGAGTTCTCCTTTGATTTTTGGATCCTGAAATCAATTTCAGGTTATCACCCTGACCAGTCAGTGAATGTGACTGACTGGCGAATCCCAGAGAACCTACCACTGGCAGACCCTTATTTCTACAAGCCACAAAGAATAGATATGTTAATTGGAGCAGAATCGTTCTTTGAATTATTAGCTGTTGGTCAAATTAAACAAGGTCCTGACTTTCCAACTCTTCAGAAAACCCTTCTTGGTTGGGTTGTGTCGGTAAAATATGTTTCCAGGAGTTCTGCTCCTCAAATTACAAACAGTTTGAGTTGCAGTGAAGAGTTGCTAGTATCCATCGATAGGACCTTGAAAAAGTTTTGGTCGCTGGAAGAAATGCCATCTACCAAGAAAATTGCCACACCTGAGCACAAGCTATGTGAAGAACACTATCGTAAGACGACTCAGGTGCTATCATCAGGTCGGTTCGAAGTAAGGCTCCCGTTTAAATCAGATCCAAATTGTTTAGGCAACTATTTTGAGGTTGCGAAACGGCGGGTTTTGTCGCTTGAAAGACGATTGCATCGTGACCCTGAGTTGAAGAAAATGTACTTGGAATTCATGGAAGAGTACCTCTCCTTAGGTCATATGTCTCCTACTGACAATACGATTCCTTCTACTCCACACTACGTAATCCCTCATCAGTGTGTTCTGAGGCCCCAAAGTACGTCTACCAAGCTCCGAGTCGTGTTCGATGCTTCGTCCAAGACGTCCTCACAGGTGGCCTTAAATGACATTCTGATGGTGGGACCTACCATTCAAGAGGAATTATACTCGACACTGCTCCGTTTCCGTCTGCACAGGTTTGCCCTGACTGCTGATGTTAAAAAGATGTATCGCCAAGTGATGGTGAACGAAGCGGATCGGCAGTTTCAGATCATAGTGTGGAGAAGAGACCCTTCTGAATCCTTGAGATTATACAAGCTCAACACTGTAACCTATGGGACTGGACCAGCCCCATTCTTAGCTATCCGGTGTTTGAAAAGGTTGAGTGAGTCTGCGAAGCTCTCATTCCCTAGAGCTGCTAACGTTATTGGGTCCGTCGATGACTTGTTGACTGGTGCTGCATGCGTAGAGGAGCTAAGGGCAATTAAGTCCGAAGTGTCTCAGGTTGTTCAGACCGCAGGGATTGAGTTGACTAAGTGGTTTTCAAACTCACCCGAGATCACCGCATCTGAGAGCACAGCCAAACCCATAACAATCTCGGATTCAGAGTCGACAAAGGCGTTAGGAATCTCATGGTTACCTACTGACGATGCCTTTAAGTTCAAAATTGACAATTCAGTTATGGGTCTCCGAGCGACAAAACGGAACATACTATCGGTGACATCAAAGTTGTTTGACCCCCTTGGTTTATTAAGTCCTATCGTTATAAAAGGCAAGATCCTATTGCAGGAGCTTTGGCTTAACAAACTAGATTGGGATGAGTCGATCCCGCTGCATTTGGAAACAGCGTGGAATAAGTTGAAAAATACACTATCTCATTTGGAAGACTCCCAAGCTCCCAAGGCTTGAGTTATGTGCCGCTCACCTTCTCGCAGATCTCTGTCACAGAATCAAGCCCCTATTAAACGTGCCCATTGAACGAGTCGTTTATTGGTCGGATTCAGAGGTAACTCTCCATTGGATCCGGTCTCATCCATCGTCGTTGTCGACTTTCGTTTCAAATAGAGTGGCTGAGATTCAAGAGTGGTCAGATGATGCTACGTGGCGGCATGTACCCACGAAACAGAACCCAGCAGATATTGTCTCAAGAGGTTGTGACGTCGACGGAATCGTTCAGTCAATTTGGTTCGAAGGACCATCATTTCTGAAAGAGGAAGAAGAAAACTGGCCCAAGAACGCTCATTTCGAACACTCCGATGATCTTCAGCTGGAAAAGAGGAAGACTGCGGTCGGGCTGACCGCGGCTGTGCGAAGTTCGGAGCTGTTAGATGTCATCGAGGGATTCTCGTCACACCTCAAACTGCTTAGAGTGTTCGTGTATGTGTTCCGCTTTATAAGAAAATGTAAAGACCCAAGCCTAAAATTCAAAAAAACTATCTCACCGACCGAATACAATGAAGCCTTTTATAAAATTGTCGAAATCGTCCAGCATCACGAGTATCAAGGAGAAATCGAAAAGGTTAGGAAAGGATCTACAATTGGTCCTAGTCTTCAGCGGTTGAACCCATTCATCCATGAAGACACAGGGACTTGGTGTAACTTTTCGTTGTTGCGAGTGGGGGGGCGACTAGCCAAAGCTCCTATATCATACGATGCCAAGTTTCCTCTGCTTTTGACTAAGCGCTCGCAATTCGTGCGAAGCTATATTCGTCATGTGCACCATTCGAATTTTCATGTCGGCCCACGAGCACTTGTGAGCATCCTTCGACAGAGCGTGTGGATAGTGAACGCTCAGGAGGTCTGCCGTCAGACAGTTCGATCATGTATGCGCTGTTTTAAATGCAAGCCTCGATTGCTGACGCAACTCATGGGGAACTTACCCGCAGATCGACTCCGTGCTCTCCGCCCATTTTCAATTTGCGGCGTTGATTTTTGTGGACCAGTGCACACGACATTGAAAATTCGCGGAAGGCCCCCATACAAGTCATACATTGCGCTTTTTGTTTGTTTTGCGTCCAAGGCGGTTCACCTAGAAATAGTTTCCGATCTAATGAACTCGAGGCCGCTGGGAGCCATCAGCCAAGATCCAAGCGACGGCGAGGCCCTAACACCCGGGCACCTGCTGACAGGCGGGTCGCTCATCGCCACTCCGGACCAGGAGAGTCTCAGTTGCTTGCGGCGATGGCGACTTGTCTCGTCAGTCAGGCAAGCGTTTTGGCAGCGATGGTCCCGCGAATATGTCCTGGGGCTGCAAATTCGAGGCAAATGGCACCAGCAGCAACCGAACCTCGAGGAAGGAGACCTCGTCATCGTGGCCGAGGACAATCTGCCGCCTCAGGAGTGGCTCGTGGGGAGGGTCATCGCCACGCACGCAGGAGAGGACGGCATGGTCAGGGTCGTCGAAATAAGGACTAGCACTGGAGCGGTTTTTCGGCGGCCCATACACAAATTAGCGCCGCTCCCAATGTGTTGAAGCCGATGCAGGCGTTCAACGGGGCCGGTGTTGCGTAACCTTCCATCCATGGCCACAATTATTAGTTATTGATCTGAATTATGAAGTCTAGTGTAAGTTAGGCTAGGGCAAAGCGGGAGCGCAATAAAAGCTCGCTCTCTCGCTCTTGGCGAATTCGCCCCGCTTTGCCACCGTAGGATAGCTAGAGTAAGAGATTTGAATTGTGAAGAAAATATAGTTGTTCGCCAACTTTGAATTAGATCGAGCGTATCAAGTTTTTCGCCCCGCCAAATAAATAATTTAAATTACAGCCACCCAAAGTTTTCGGTAATTGATTAGAAAAACTCTTCTAATTTTTCACATTAAATATTTTGTTTTACTTTTTCACAATGCAAATACATAAAGCGACCACACTTAAATATCCAAACATTCCAGCGCACGTGAAACTCAATCAGCCACTTATTTGCAGACCGATAGCGGCGCGTGGGAACCGCTGAGCAGCTCGCCAGTGGTTACGCTGAGTGTATATTGTATGTCCATGCCTTCTGCATACATACAGTATATAGAAATAAGAACATTATGTATTACACTTAAGTTCATATTTGCATCCAAGCGACTATGCAGTCACAAAGGAGAATTAAAACGGAGCGGACGCTCCAACGAAAAGATTATTAAAATACCCTTCGATTACAGTTACGTTAGCAATGAATATGGAATAGACTTATAATTTCCTAGTGACATTGTGACGTAATGGGGTAGGGTGAGTTTTATAGGGATTTCCAGAACCTTCTCACAACTGGAAATCATGGAAGGGTGGGTAAAGAATCGGGTGGTTCGACTATCATCCAAGACCTCACGCTGGCGATCTCTTTGGAAAGGACAGAGGAAAGCCCCTAGTACTTTCGGGAACGACCTATGTATGATTGCGCCGTTTTTTTTTCGGAGTTAGCTCCCTGTAGAGTCACGGGATTCTATTTTTTAAGTTTACATATGTATGTAGTAGTAGTCGAGAAGCGGTCAAACGCGTTTTACCACAAACAACTGATCAATACGACACGCATAGAAATAGGCCACACATAGTAATTGACTTCAACCCATTTTTACATTTTCAGATACACTCATTTTGTTTAATTATTCGAAGAACACTTTCTAAGTAGTGCACGATATAGTTGCACTTTATACTTAAGAAAAAAAAATGATCACTTCGAGTTCAACTAAGGTTTTTTTTCATTAATTTGAAGCATTGCTTCTTTAACACACTTCCGATTTTTCGTGTATAAGTTTTTGGGTGTGTATTAAATAGAAAAAACAACGTCTGAATACGTTTTTTTTTTTGGTACTGAAAAGATAATACTTTTCTATTTCAAATTTTAAAATTGTATCTACATTTAATGCACTTACAATCTATGAGGTTACCATTCTAATTGTTAGAAAACACTTCGGAATTCGGAGCTTAAACTTGTTTTGAAA
The DNA here is from genome assembly GCF_003286085.1 of Drosophila persimilis. NCBI lineage: Eukaryota > Metazoa > Arthropoda > Insecta > Diptera > Drosophilidae > Drosophila > Drosophila persimilis. Next base: position 1,199,611 of record NW_020825327.1, read on the forward strand.
ACGCATTGTTAATACAATGCATTATAGTATTCCATTTTGTTATGCTGTGGCGAAGATGGATATCATTTAGCATTTAAATGATCGACCCAACAAAAGAAGTTTTAATACAATACTTAATTATAAATGAGAAAAATGTATTTAATTTTTATTTATTTCTAATTATTTCAATCAAAATCGAAAGCAAACGTTTAAATTACATCCGATTGAATTCATCTGAGAGAATTACGTGTTGGTAAATTTATTTGAGGGACGCCATTAATAAGAAGGCAATGTGAATGATGTCGGACTTTTCAGAATATTGTTCCACACCGGCAGTCCGCGTCATATGCACGAATACGCGCAAGACGCGATGACGTACGTTCCAGATTATGGCCGGCCCGATCAATTCATTACATTTATGTGTAACCTGCAATGGGTGAAAATCAAAGATCATCTGTGTGACGGTTCATCTACGTGCATGGTCGATGACAAGTGTACGATATCCACGAGCTTTCGTAATGATAACAGTAGGAAATGAAAACTTTGTCGTTGTTAATAGATGGATTGCACTATATTCACCAACATTATCAAACATCTTTAAGGCTCATATAAACGGATGCATTGGAATGTATTTACACTGTTCATCAGTGCCAGTCTAGACTTCGTCAAGACGCGCCAGCAGCTAACAGCAAACGAAAATCTAACAACAAAAACCACACATAAAAACATTCAAGTGCAGAAATCAAACTCAAAAAAAGGCAATATCAAACACACCAAGTGAACAGTTAAAAATCCAAGTGCAGCGGGCAGCAGCCCTAGCTTGAGCGCAATGTCGCGACCACCAGACCCAAAATTGCTCACACAGTGGGACAAAACAACGTTCTTAGAATCAAAATACATATCAATAAACAGAACAGATCAGAAATCTTTTGACAACATCTCCCCTTTTATAATAAAAAAAAGTTATAGATTACTAGTGTTGTACCAGTAGACTCGGTTAAAAAAATCAGAGACGGATCAGCTCTAGCGCCTGGGCTGTTCCCAGGCGACTAGACTTCTGAAAATAACCAAATTTTACGACTTCGAAGTAATAGCAACCGAACACAAAACACTAAACTTCACCAAAGGGGTCATCTACTCCAACGACTTGCGGAACATTGATATTGACGAAATCAAAAAAGAACTCAAACCTCAAAAAGTGATTGACGCAACCAAAATACTTAAACAGAAAGACAACATACTCAATGAAACGGGACTCATCATCGTTACATTCAACACACTAACTCTACCCCAACATTTAATGATCGGTTACGAACGAGTAAACGTACGTCCACAAACACCTCGCCCCCTCAAATGCCACAACAGCCAAAAATACGGCCAAACTTCCAAATACTGCAGATCCCCAAAGATCTCTATAAACTGCTCGGAAATTCATCCTGCTGACGATGAACTATGCTCTAAGCCAAAGTTTTGCAGTAACTGCAAATTCAACACCGACATCCAGAACAACCACAGCCTCACAAACAAAAACTGCCCTGAGGTCCTCAAACAAAAGGAAATCACAATAATCAAAACAATAGAAAAACTCCACCGCAAAGAAAATTTACCACAAACGGAACCCTCATCAATCCACACCACATGCTGAAGGAGCCAGCCATCAAAAACCATATCATAACATATCATCATAACCTCATAACACCGAAATATCTAACACATCATCACACACCTCTAACCTATCACACCAAATAAGACCAATCAAAGACACATCCAATCAAACCTAAGCCAACTTCATCCCAACAACCCCCTACCAGTCAATAACAAGAAATGGATATGGACACCGATACTACGAAAACCGCCAAAAACAACAAAAACTCGAAAACTATCCAAGAATCTGACCGTAGACTCAGAAGCCAGACTAAGGAAAAAGACAAATTTAACCTGGTAACCAAACACCTCAAAGCCTGAAGCCTAAGCCTAAAAACAAAAAAAAAATATGACCCCAAACGCAAACCTAACCCTTTTATCTAATAATGCATTAGCAAGCCAAACTTACAGCGAAGACGATCTATAACAAAAAACAAAACACTACTCCCACTAACATATAATGCTCAAAATAATACAATGGAATATCCACGGATACAAAAATAACTATATAGAATTACAAACACTCATGAAAGCCCACAACCCTCAAATTATAGCCCTACAGGAAACCCACATAAATAACCCCATCTCACTCCAAATCCCTATTAACTTTAGCCTATACTGCAACAATAACCCCAAAAATAAGTTCGGTGGCACGGCTCTCCTCATTCACAACTCCATCTCCCATACCCAAATTCAACTCAACGCAGACTTTGACGCAGTAGGCCTCACCATAAAGTCCAAATCAAATATCAATATCATATCCGCCTACATCCCCCCTAACAAATCCTTCAACACCCGTAACCTCAAAAACGTCCTCACCCTGACAAACGACCACACCATTCGCCTAGGAGACTTCAACAGCTGGCACCCCTACTAGGGCTCTTTACCACAAAACCGTCTGCGACTACTCAACACTTGTACAAATTATGAAATCTCTAATCATAGCCAAAGTAGACTTCTGCCTCCCCATATACGGATACGTACCAAAAAGCCAGTTTAACCGCCTAAAAACTACGATTAATGCAGCAACAAGAGCCACCCTGGGTGCATTCCGCACAACACCCACTAACAACCTTCTATCCGAAGCCAACGTACACACCTTGGAAAACAAGCGAGATTTTCTAACGGGCAAAATATTTAAAAACCTCATCCACGCTAAAGACACCCCCCTAAACTTACTCCCAAAAAACCTAAAAAAAAAAAAAGAGTGCTAATTGACACGCGATTGCACGATTGACAGAGCCAAACAAATATCCCAGAATAACCTCATACCGTTCTCCCCAATTAAAACCTCCAACACCAATATCACCCTATCCAAACACGATAAAAACACCACCCCCCCAATAGTCTTCCACCAACTCTTCCACTCCATCAAATTCAACCACCACCAACACACCTTCCTATACACAGACGGGTCCAAAGCAGCAGGCATTACCATCTAAAGCATCTGCAGTGAGACATCAACCATAAAATCCAGACTACTTCCACAGTACTCCTAAGTCCTTTCCAGCGAAATTATAGCTATCCACGAAGCCAGTTTATTAAGCAGCAACAAACGCGGAAGATACGCTATCTGCACAGATTCACTCTCCTCTATTACCGTAATTACCAATCCCAACAATTCCTCGTACTACCCCACCACAATCCGAAACTAATCCGTAATTCTAACGACATCTCACTATTCCTTAAGAAAATCCTCCTATCGAAACAAACAGACCTCCTCACTAAGACTTCCCCCTGGTACCAACAAGTTATCAATATATCTTCCACTCATCCTCCCCCCCAAAAACCTAAACAACCTTAACAGAAGACAACAAGTCATCCTAAACAGACTGAGACTAGGGCACACAAGATTCACCAATGCCCACTACATGGATAAAACATCCTCCAACGCATGCCCACTCTGCCACAACCCAACCATAGACATAAGACACACACTATACATATGCCCCGCCCTCTCTCTTCAAAGATCCTCAATATTCCATAACACCGACCCCATGCAATACATCTCCAACTCTAACAACAATAACGCAAAAATAATCCAATCCAAAATCATTCACTACATATAACCTCATAATTATCCATATACATATACACAATTAGTATACTAGATAATAATTCCTTCACAACATATAATAACGTATAAAACCAACCCTGTACACATGTATATATGTATACATACACACTCAAATGTATAATAATACCATAGTGAGCTTAAGGCCTCAGTAGCAATAGCCCCATACCTTGTTAATACCTAGTTTTAACTATTTAGAAGCTTTATATAATAATAATAAAAATACACTGCTCATCCCAACCATGATGAGTGCGTTTACTTGCGTTTGTTGTTGGTAAATATTCGTAGTCCAACATCATGTCAGCAATTGAAAACAGTTAAGGAACATCGCCAAGAAAGTCAACGATTGCATTTGTTGGAGGCTGATACGCATTTGGATGTTACTCTTTTTGATGTATCGGTTTTAGCTCCACATCAAATAAGGATATTTTTTTTCAATCATTATTGCAACATGTTTTCCATCGAATTCGATTGAATTATGGACAAAGTACCGAGATCACATGGCGGAAGATATTTTGCATCGAATGCGTCGTATTAATACTAATTCCGAAATAGTATTTCCAACAAAAATTTATAATAAAGCATTGATTATGATTAGCTCAAGTATGACATCACCTGATGTATTTAATCAAGTATAGCGGTGTAAACACCTATTTGGTCGTAACGAATTATGTTAATTTTAACAAACAAATATTATAAAGTTGACTTATCAGCAAAGAAGGGCCTACGATACAATCCTGGGTAAGGTGAACAATAGGGGCTGTAAGCCTCCAAATCAGCAAGGATGCGGAGGACCTGGTCTGAAGTTAAGGCAGCTACCTATGACATTGAGGGTGCTGCAGATCCACTTGCATAAGAGCTAGCGTCGATGGAGCTCCTCATAGCATGTATCAAGGGACCGTCGTTATAGCTTTGGTCCAGTAGCCCTTGATTTCGTCAGGCAATGCCTTGGCCGAACTAAAGTCCTCAAACTACAACATATTCTACTCACATCAGTAATGATGCTGGATATTACGGAAAAGGCCAGCAACTTCTCATTGGTAAGGCTCTATTGAAACCCCCGGAATACAAACTATGTCAAGTTTAAGAAGACTGTTTGGTCGAAACTAGCGACTCCGCGCTCAATGAAATCCGCGGAAGATATAGAGGCGTTCTTAGCGACCTTACCCAAGGAATTACTAGAGGCCTATCTCACATCGTACCTACACTCGAGAACGAAAAAAAGGACCAAGCCACTCCTCTGGTGGTCGACGAACTCATCAAGAGATTTGAGAGAATACCCAAAAAAAAAAAAACCAGCTTATGCGGATGACATAAGCATATGTGAGCATGTCCATCGATCCTCAGCTACATAATGGAACGTACACTCAGGGAGATATGTGAGAGGAAGTCCTACACAGTATTAACGCGGACAAGACGGAGCTCATCCTCTTTAACAAGAGGTACACCTCCTTACCAAGAGGAACACGATGCATTCATAAGTGCATCCCTCCAAAAATGACCAAAACTAGGCTTACTCAAAAACAAAAAAATCCCGAATACTTTGGCACAGTACTGGACAGCAAACTGTCATGAAGGCCCAAATGCTTAAGAGGCCTGTCACCTGCTGTCAACCATACTCACAATTAACTGCCTGGACATTCACGCTCGTCTGACTGCAGGAAAGGCAGCACAACGCCTAATTGCACCAGGGGAAAAGGGTACGGGCACAGCTCTATTGGCTGAGACATGATACGAAAATCTGAATACCGGGCAAATAATGTACCAAGCCATGGCTAGTAGGGAAGCACTACACACCTATTTGGAAATTATGCAGTACCAGTTGATGATAATACTGCATTTATCACACTTCCGAAGGATTTTTGCCGATTAACCAATACTTATGAAGAACTGATTAATAATTTGTTTCCAAACAAAGCACAAAACTGCAAAAATCTTGATTGGTTGAGTGAAAGAGCATTGAACATTGGCACCAAAATATTAAGATGTCAACGAATTCATCCATTCAATTTAAAAATTCTAGACGAATTGGTTTCATATAACTCAGTTGATACAATTACGGATGTAAATGATGTGGTGAATTTTTGCATTCATTCGATTTGCCCGGATTCCCACAACATAATTTACAATTGAAAGTAGGAATGCTTTGTGACTAGTGTGCTTCGTAACATTATCCAACCACGACTTTGCGATGGCCAAATTTAATCGAAGAAACTATTTTCAAAAGTAAATTGAAAAGCGAAAATGTTTTGAGTCCCCGCATACTATATTTTTCGCATCCCCAACTATATGTTACGTGTTCTCGCGTAGGCAAACCATCGGCACTATTTGTTTATGCACAAGACACAAAAAACAAAACATTTTGTGCCTCATAAAGTATTGGAGTAATACTATACGTGATAACTACCTTGAAGGTGGGCTTCAAGGTTATTTCCCAACATTTATTTAACAAAGGTTTCGTTGAAAGGGAGTTTGATAATATGGGGTGACATGGGGTGGCTTGAAGGCAACATATATAACCTGCGCAGATGAGCGCTCTGTTTAGCTATTTAAACCAGGGACCGTAAATAATCATTATTTTTTTTTTAATAAAAAAATCTCTTATTTTTAATGGACCTAGAAAAACACTTTTTACACCAAAATCTTTATTTTTTTACAATCTCTGCATTGGCGCCCTGATTTGTAATCTTTTGATTTTTTACGATTTTCTTCACAGATAATCTTTATTTTTGAGTAATTTGATAAAACTTAGAATTAATCATTATTCTTGATAAAAAAAAAATAAAACTCAAAAATAATGATTATCAGTGATTTTTATTTTGTTCGCTTAAAATAAAACTCAACAGGAATTTACGGCTTCTGTGTTAGAATGTTCGCCAATATTATTGCATATCCTTGTCAAAGGACCACAAAGCTAAAATAGCCCTGCGCTAAAATTTTCTTTTTGAAAATACATTTAAAAAATAATAAATTAATATATTATATTCAATTTTATATATTATATTTCGCTCAAAATAAATCTCAGAATTTATTTGTGTTATTTATGTAAATATATATATTTGTATTTATTGAAACCACGTTACTACTGATTTTATGTATCAATAACAAATGAAAGATAAGGAAAGCTGGTTGCTCATAGTCGTACCTGAAGGGGAAAGAAGACTTACGAAAACTTACTTGCGCTGGACTACGCTCATTCAATTTATTTATCTATTTTTAGAACTGCTTATCTTAAGCCACGAGTGTTAATGCATTGATACTTAGTTTTTGGTGATTATTCTTAGTCGCGTTTCAAGATGGGTCGCAAGCTCAGAAAAAAAGCCAAAAAATGTTTTTATACAATGTCGTTTTTCTTTGTAATGTAGGTATTTAATAACTGAAGAGTCATTGCCCCAACCAGTGCTAGATGTTGCGACTCGTTGAAGTTCAACATACAATATGCTGAGCAAGCTGCAACAATTTGAAGAATTTTGCGAAAGGCGCCTAAAAAGCTCATTAAAATTAACTGCAGCTGAGTGGAGTGACTTGAAAAGGCTTGTTAATACCCTGGAACCAGCATGCCTTGCAACAGTAAAATTACAAAGCACTCAATTATTCATGGGTGACTTCTACAAGCTATGGCTGGAGCTCAAGCTCACTGTGGCAGCAGCAAGTACCAGTGAAAGCCAAGCTTTGAGCCAGTGCATCCGTGACAGGGAGGAGAGCCTTTTGGGGCGCGATGCAATCGTTTGGATCCACGGATAAGACAAGTATTGATGCAGAACCCAATAAGCCTGATGCTCGCCAGAGCTCAGTTAAACCAGCTTTTCTTGCAGCTATTTAATTTGAAAGAACCCGTTAGTATTTATATCATTTATATACATATAACATAACATATTAAAAATTAATATTTCAGACTAGTGCAATAGCACAACGTTCCCCTCGTTTTGATCCAGAATAATGATTAATTCTAAGTTTTATGAAATAACTCAAAAATAATGATTATCTGTGAAGAAAATCGTAAAAAGTGATATATATTCATTACCAAGTAATTTTTATTGTATAACTTATAATAATTACGGTCCCTGATTTAAACCATCGGTAGAGTACCATCGGCGAGCTCTACGCTGGGGCGAACCAAGGCACCAAAGTGCCCGTCCATAAGAGGGGCAGGTTCGGGAAAGCATCCAAAAACGCCTTCACGGCAGGATTTCCCTTATATAAAACTAGAACTAGGGGGAACGAGTGGGAACGTTGTGATCCGCGTCAAAGACCGCGACTCTACATTTATACACGATACTCGTTCGATCTTTCTCGTTTTTCCCCACCAGACGGGGAAGCACAGCCACTGCAATTTCATTAGTTCCTTCTGGCTATAATACTGATTCGATCTGATTGAGATAATCTTGAGGTATGGGAATTTTCTATTATTCTGTTTTCGGTTTTCTCGTATCTTTAAAATTGTGGACGCCACAGATTTGCGTCCTTTGTGGGGGCGGAAGGGGGGATATCACAGAAGTCTGGATACAAAAGTTTAGTTGCTAAAGCTTGTAAAGTCTCTGAGATCTAGCCGCTCATCGGGACGGACGTACGGATGGACGGACACAGCTACATCGATTTGGCCTGTGGTTTGGTTATAAAATTGGAAATCTACGAATTGATCGACTTCACTATGTACCAACAAATTTCCGTTATGAACCAAGCCTACTTTTCCTGATAGATTTGGGGCTTACAAATATTTAATGATTTTTTTTATATTTGTCAAGGTTTAGTTTTTTTTGAACTTTTTAATTTTGTTTGTTTAGGTTTGTTTTTTTTTTTGTATTCCTTAAAGATATTTTTGTTTACTGTTTTTACAGAATGTGTGCTTCTTCTTTTTCACATAAATTAATTATCTTAAGCATTTTCTGAAAGGATGATATATGCAACTGTAAATTGAACACAAAAATGTTGCAGTTTAAGCGCACCGTCTGGAAAATATTAAGCTTTTCAATTAAAAATTAATAATTTTTGCGAAATATTTTTTCAAAAATTTTTCTTTGAAAATACAATCTACCGTAATTTAATTAGGTTATGTGAGAAAAAGAAGCAAAACCTCAGAAAAAACAGTAAAAACTAGGGGGAACGTTGTAAGTTGCAGCGGACACCAAAACTCTACATTTATACCCGATACTAAGTCAGTATGGCTCTCCTCCGGCAGACGTCGCTAATATTAAACGACAGGAGTGCGAGAGAGACAGAAAACCAGTCTGAGCGTGACGTCGGGCGCTGCGTAGCCACTGCAAATTGATTTGTTGGTTTTACCTATAAAAATTATCTGATCTGATCCAGATTCAGCAATCTGATAGATATGGTCGCTATATATGATTCTGCGTTTTTAGTCTTGAAATATTCTTGTAGCAGTGACATATCACAGAAGTCTGGATCCAAAACATCGTTGCTCTAGCTCTTATAGTCTTTGAGCACTAGGCGCTAATAGGGACGGACAGACGGACAGACGGACGGACGGACAGACGGACAAATCGAATATACCCCAATACTCATTTTGAGTATCGGGTATAAAAACAGCTTTAAGAGATTTAAAAAAAAAGTAACCTGTTCAAAGTGACCGCCACGATAATTAGTTATCGATCCCTTACAACACTGCGCATGTGCCCTGCTGCATATCGAAGTTTCTTCTTTCGGCTCAGTCTCTTGCGTACATTACTCAAAAAAACACATACATATGTACAATTCTGTATACTGATCTTCTGTTGCATTATCAAATAAAATAACTTTAACAGGTTATATACCCAGGCACCCAGACAGTATAAAACAGAAACAGTGAGAAACAATAAACATTGTTTGGTGCCTAGTGAAAAGCAGTGCTAAAAAAAAAGGCATAGACTCATTGGTGTGTGTGTGTGTGTGTACACAGAAAAGTAAAAGAACAAGTTTGACAAATTCAAAAGAGCTTCGCATTGTGTTTTTTGATTAGAATTTTGCAGCGAATCGGACTGTTGCAGGGCTTAAAGTCCAAAGTAAAGAAGTCCCAATTGATCAAGAAACACAAAAGCGAACAGAGACTCAAGTGTGTATACCAAAAAGTGCGTATGCCAAGCCGTACAAAATCGCGAGTGTGTATACCCCAAAGTGTGTATACCAAGTCTTAGAAAATCGTGAGTGTGTGTGTGTAAATAGCAACTCGGAGGGATACTTGAAAGAAAACGAAAAAAACAAAAGAAAGACACAGACAACAGTATTGTCGTCGTAGTTGCTTTGTGCATGAGACGATCGACAGTTACAAATTTTGCACTGTGGGACAATAAGTATAAAAAATGAGTGGAAATATGAATTTCAATATTGAGAAACTGGACGAAAACAATTATAGCACATGGGAAGTTTTGATGAGAAGTGTTCTCATACAAAATGATTTGTGGCCAATCGTCAGTGGTAAAATTGAGCTTAGTGAAAGTGCCACAAGTGAGCAACGTGCAGCTTTTGAACTAAAATTCACAGGCCAAGCGGACCAGCAAGGGTAGTGCTTTTAATTAAATGTGTTGTTGACATTAAAAATGTCGGATGGTATAAGTGCACTGGAATATTTGCGGAAATTCCAGGTGGTACACGAGGCTTTAGCAGAGGTCAACATAAAGGTTGATGAAAAGATCTTATCAGTTGTGTTGCTAAATGGTTTGCCTAAATCGTATGAAAGTTTTGTTGTTGCGATTGAGACGCGAGATGATTTGCCGAGCTTGAGCATGCTAAAAATAAAAATTTCTGAAGAAGCGAATAGGCAGGAAGATAGCATTAGCAAGGAAATTACAAGTAGCGCGGAACTACACGTCAGTTATGACAGATCCCTTACGATGGAAAATGTTATCTTGGTACCAGATTTGCAGTACAATTTTATATCGGTCACAAAACTATTAAAACATGGAAAAAAAGTTGTGTTTGAGAAAAATCAAGCGATGATTTTTGAAAACGGAAAAATAGTTATAAAGGCACATCTGGAAAATGGATTTTTTATGGTTCAGGACAATCAGGAAAAGTGTATGTAATTGTAACATTGTAAATGTTGAGGCAGATGCATTCAAATGGCACAATAGGTTCGGACATGTACATTTTGACGCATTAAAGGAAATGGTTAACAAGGAGATGGTAATAGGTCTCAGGGGCATATACAAGCCAAAACAAGTGTGTGCAACATGCGCAAAAAGTAAAATTTGCGTGCAACCATTTCAATCGAGCACAAACAGGTCAAAGGGCGCTCTAGACTTAATACATACTGATGTATACGGTCCAATGCAAAAGCAGTCAATGGGAGGCAATCGATATTTCGCCACATTTATTGATGATTGTTCAAGATATGTATCAGTAAGTTTCCTAAAAACCAAAGATCAGGTTTTCGAGGCTTTTAAAGAATTTAAAAGTCAAGTTGAGTGCCAAACTGTGCGAAAAGTCAAGGTTTTACGAAGCGACAATGGCCGGGAATACATATCCAACGTTTTTGACAATTACCTCAACCAAAATGGAATAAAGCGAAACTTAACAGTGCCATATACACCTTAACAAAACGGAATTGCAGAAAGGGCCAACAGAACATTGCAATGCATTGGTAGAAATGGCAAGAAGTATGCTATTGCATGCTGGGTTGAGTGGAAGCTATTGGGCAGAAGCGATTCGAACTGCCGCGTATTTGCGAACTAGAGTAGCAAACAGCTCCTTGAGTGGGAGGACACCATTTGAAATACGGACAGGAAGAAAGCCAGTGGTATCGCATTTACAAGTTTTTGGCTCAGTAGCGATTGCTCTAGATAAAACAAAGAAATCAAAGTTCGCACAGAAAGACTTCGAATATATAATGGTGGGCTACTCCGATACAGCCAAAGCATATCGTTTGGTCAGAAAAATAAAAAAACTCGTAGAGAGTAGGGATGTCATTTTTGTAGAACCTGAAGGGGGTAAACTAGATACATCAGATTCTAATGACATGGCATCAATTGAGGTTCAACAAAACCAGAACTCTGAACCCGAAATAGATAGCGAGCAATTTTTAGATCCAGAAAATGAGCCAGAAAATCAGGAAGAGATTAGGTCCAGTACTGACATTCTTGTAATTCCAGAACCAAGAAGAGGACCAGGACGCCCAATCATCGTACAAACGGGCAAACCAGGACGACCGAGGTAGCAGTATCATATGCAAAAACTATGCACAAGCTGAACGTGTTCTCTCGTGAAGAACAACACATGGACGCCTACTAAATTGCCTAGCGGAAAAAAGTCTATTGGATGCAGATGGGTTTACGCAGTTAAGTCCAATCCGAATGGAAGCGTGAACAAGCTCAAATCCCGACTGGTGGCGAAAGGTTGTAGCCAACGCTACCGGATCGACTACAAAGAATCATTTGCACCAGTTGTACGCCATGCAACTATCAGGTTGATAATTGCACTTGCAGTCGAACATGGTCTCCACCTACATCAAATGGATGTTGTCACGGCGTATCTCAACGGCGAATTGGAAGATGAGGTTTTTATGAGACAACCCGAGGGCTTCATCAGCGAAGTTCGCTCAAATCACGTTTTGAGGCTTCACAAAAGCATATATGGGCTAAAACAATCAGGAAGAGTGTGGAACTCTATGTTGGATGCAACGCTGAGGCGCATTGGTTTTGTACCGTCTGTCAACGAACCCTGTCTATATTGTAAGCCAGGTAAAAATATGTGTCTAATAGCTGTCTACATAGATGACATCATTTTGGCGTGTAAAGACCTAGCTGATATATCTGATATCAAGACAAGGATCGCAGCAGAGTTTGATGTGGTTGACATCGGGCCTATGCAATACTTTTTAGGTATTGAGGTGAAACGTGAAGGCAGTACTGGTACTCGAACAGTACAGTACGAAAGATTGTCGACAGACGTCCACGCCGCTGGAAGCTGGTTACCAGGTGGCATGCAACAAAGAGGACTGCCGCAAGGTCGACCTTACATCGTTTCAGAAGCTAATTGGAGAGTTATCTTATCTTGCAGTTATGACTCGTCCGGACTTTGCGCATTCGTTGAATAAATTAGCTCAACGTAACAAGGACTCCCATTCCGAGCATGAAGCGGCAGCCAAGCACATCCTTCGATATTTGGCAAAAACTATCGATTGGGACATATGCTAGGCAAAGCAAGGAATGGCAATTGAGTGTTTTGTTGATGCAGATCGGGCAAGTGATATGACAAACCGGAAGTCATTCACTGGCATGTATGCATGTTGGCAGAAGGAGCAGTTTCTTGGGAGTCAAGAAAGTAATCGATGGTTGCGCTCAGTTCCACGGAGATAGAGTACATAGCTTTATCATCTGCAGCAAAAGAGGCGATATACTTTCGCAGCCTACGCATTGACGTGAAGCTGATGTCCCAGGAGTCAGCTATTCAGATGTACGGCTACAACATTGGAGCACAGCAGCTTGCTAGAAACCCCATGTTTCATGCACGTACAAAACACATCGACGTCAAGGTACATCATATTCGAGAGCTTCTCAAGAGAAGTGAAGTCGACATTGGGTATTTACCAACCGATGAGATGATAGCAGATGTCCTCACAAGGAACTTAGTCAAAGTTAAGCACCATAAATTTGTATTCGCATTCGGTTTAAGAGATAATTTATAAGTTGCTTGACATGTTATTGAATATTAGTTAAGTATGTTTAAAGTTTGTAAACATGCGTTGTGTTGAGGAGGAGTGTTCAAAGTGACCGCCACGATAATTAGTTATCGATCCCTTACAACACTGCGCATGTGCCCTGCTGCATATAGAAATTTCTTCTTTCTTTCGTACATTAGTCAAAAACACATATGTATAATTCTGTATACTGATCTTTTTTTTCTGACTGTTGACATGCAATAACTGCATCTTGCAAGAGGCGATGCAATTACTGCACCGTCAAGTGGCCCGTCTGAAACCAGCAGAAGGCTGTTACGCGAGCATGCAGGAATGATAGCTGTTAGACTAATATTCGAGAAAAATTAGCATTAAAGTTACTGAGAGAACTAGGCATGCATTCAAAATACAAAATACAAATACCACTACAATTACTAATTACTAGAAAGGTGTGTAAGGATTAGTAATTTAATAAGAGGAAGAGAATTAGTGGTGGATATGAAATGGTAGAGGGAACTATAATCCGAGCATAATACCCTAAACGGTTCATGCAAGAAATAGTTCGATCTACAAAGTGGAAGGAACAACGGTGTAAAATTTCTGGTAAGTCTAATAGGAATCGTGAAGTTTATGCGGCTCAACAGATCAGGGCTGTCTATGTCACCCCTGATCAAGTTGTGCATAAAAATCACACCAAGCATTTTTCTACGGTTAACTAAGGATGGGAGGTTTACTAATAGTAGTCTACTAGAGTAAGATGGGAGTCGCACACCCGCATCCCAGTTAAGGCCCCGCAGAGCAAGGAGTAAAAAGTTTTTCTGTACTGATTCTATACGGTCCTGGTGTGCTTTGTACTGAGGGCCCCATACACAGGAGCCGTATTCTAAGATCGGACGAACAAACGAGATATAGAGTCTTTGTTATACCCCAAATAGGGTATAGGCAGCCAACAAAGACCTAGAACGATGAAATGTCCTAACTTTGCATTTCGAGGCATTAAGGTGTAACAAGTTTGCACAACACCATGACTGAAAATTATTGAGATCGGATTGCAAGCGAGAATGAAATTAAATGTCCTTATACTGAACACAGAGTTTAACATCATCCGCATACATAAGTACTCGACGGTATGTTAAAACCGAAGGCATGTCATTAATAAAGAGTGTGAAGAGTAAGGGGCTTAGATGGTTGCCCTGTGGTACTCCCGAAGAAACCTTGACTGGTAAAGAGAGGGAGTTTTTGAAGAGGACTCTTTGAGACCTGGAACAAAGGCAGCTAGAAATCCATCTCAGCGGGCTGGGCGAAAACCATAAAAGGTCAAGTTTAGGCGCTAAAAGCGAATGGTTTACAAAGTCGAATGATTTACTAAAGTCGGTGTAAATGACATCCGTCTGTAAGTTACCTTGAACGCCTTTAATAATGAAAGAGGTAAACTCTAACAAATTCGTGGTGGTTGATCGCCTATTTATAAATCCATGCTGAGTAGGAGATATAAGTGACTTGCAGAGATGTTGCAAGTGCGGAGTTAAAACCTCTATAATTTTTTGCGTCAGACCTGCTACCTTTTTTATGGAGAGGAATTATAAACAATTGCTTCCAAGCAAGAAGAATCGGACACGGTGAATAGTTTAATCAACGGTCCACACAGAGCCTCGGCGCAGTACCTGAGTACACAACCTGGAACCCCGTCTGGCCCCTTTTTTTGTTGCATTATCAAATGAAATAACTTTAGCATAACCAAACCTAAACAAACAAAATTGTTAAAATATATATATATCAATATATCAAAATAAAATAAAATTAAAGTTAAAATTATTTTAAAAACGTCGGTTTGACTCAAAGAAGACAAAAGAGATTAGATAAACCAAATATACCATAAACTGAGATTGTTGAACTCTGGAATTTTTGCAGGTAGATAGATATTTTTAGGAGAATTTGTATTGTATCACGGACTATATTTCCTTTAGGAGATACTAATTAAGAAAACATGGTTTTAAAAATACGATACTTTCAAAATTCGTTCGTTCTTCCGTAAAGATCAGACGCGTTTTTGTTTTGCGCTCCGCATATTTTCCCTTTGTTTTACATAAACAACCAGTGTTTTCATAAATAAACATTAAATACCTTCCTAATCCAATCTGCTATCTGGAAATCTATTCTATTCCGCGAGTGCATGCCTTTGATTTGTGTTTAATTATTATTTATTGAACTTAAAATTGTTCGTCGTCGGGTTGTTCTGATTGTGTTGTTGACGTGAGTAAATTACATTTCATTACAGCTCTCGTCTCTCGTCTTGTAGCTTTTGTTGTTTTATCACTCTCTCGCAATCACCTCAACTTCAACTTGGTCTGATACCAATTTGTTTTGGAAATTTTCTTTTTTTTTGCGTAAATTTTCTTGAGAAAATAGATAAATAAATAAAATGGAATACGCTGTGGTCTGCGCCAAACGTCGGTTTGACTCAAAGAAGACAAAAGAGATTAGATAAACCAAATATACCATAAACTGAGATTGTTGAACTCTGGAATTTTTGCAGGTAGATAGATATTTTTAGGAGAATTTTTATTGTATCACGGACTATATTTCCTTTAGGAGATACTAATTAAGAAAACATGGTTTTAAAAATACGATACTTTCAAAATTCGTTCGTTCTTCCGTAAAGATCAGACGCGTTTTTGTTTTGCGCTCCGCATATTTTCCCTTTGTTTTACATAAACAACCAGTGTTTTCATAAATAAACATTAAATACCTTCCTAATCCAATCTGCTATCTGGAAATCTATTCTATTCCGCGAGTGCATGCCTTTGATTTGTGTTTAATTATTATTTATTGAACTTAAAATTGTTCGTCGTCGGGTTGTTCTGATTGTGTTGTTGACGTGAGTAAATTACATTTCATTACAGCTCTCGTCTCTCGTCTTGTAGCTTTTGTTGTTTTATCACTCTCTCGCAATCACCTCAACTTCAACTTGGTCTGATACCAATTTGTTTTGGAAATTTTCTTTTTTTTTTCGTAAATTTTCTTGAGAAAATAGATAAATAAATAAAATGGAATACGCTGTGGTCTGCGCCAAAAAAACCTGTAAGAAGCAGATCACTCAAGATCAGCCGAATGTCCCCTGCTGGCTTTACGACAGCGTAGTCCACGCAAAATGCGCTGGATTTGTTGGCCTCGTGAGTGATGCTATAGATAAACGTAATGGGTTGCATTACAGTTGCGAGCCATGCCGTGCGGTGGAGAGTGACATGGTGGCTTTCATGAGGCAGACGCGGAAGGGCTTTAAGGAGCTGACCATTGGCTTTAAAAAGCAATACGATCGGCTCCTAGCCATGGAGTCTCAATTTGGCAGTCTGCAACTGCTGAATGAGCCTCCGAGGCGTACAAAGGTCACTGCGCGGGATCTGCAAGTGGCAACCGTCACTCAGCCGTGCGCCGCCGAAAAACTGACTCCGCCCACTCCAAGTGTGCAGCAGTTGATCTTGTTTGCCACTCCAAGGGCAACGACAGCTGCTGGCGATGCAGCCAAGTACGTCTACAGCGTCCGTGTCCGTGGTGTCCGCAAGTTCGCTAGCTGTCCCGTCTATCCCGATCCCACCAGTGAATAGATATTGCCACCACAGGTACTAGGCCTGTGGTGACTAAACCACTGGTGGGAGTCCCACCAAAACGTAAAGTTTTTGTTTCACGGCTGGCCCCTGACATCACATCTAATGATGTAATTTCTTTTATTCAAAGCAAAATAAAAGCCGTGGGTGGAGGAATTCAACTTCTCTTATGCCAGGGAGATCGCCTCGTTTAAGATAAGCATCTCCCCAACTCAATTTGACACCATTTGCTCCGCCAAATTTTGGCCTCCCGCCTCCCAAGCTCACTTGGACCTATAAAAGGTCCGTTGTGTTGCCGCATGGGCATGTGCCCCTTTGCGTTGCCCGAACCGTGAGAGCATACTACTGCAGGTTAAGGGCAGTCCCATCCGGTGGCTTGGATGTATTTGGACAAGGTCCCTGGTTTGATTTCGGACAGATACGAAATGTCCGTGAGGAAAGCGGCCCCGAGAATACGAAGACGACGATTTCCAAGGGCTGGGCAGTGGTAGAAGAAGTGGGGGACCGATTCCTCCTCCTCCTCGTCGCGACAACTCCTGTAGAAGTCATTATGAGGGATTGACAGTCTAGAGGCGTGAGTGCCGATCTGCCAGTGTCCCGTAATGGCTCTAGTAACTGCAGAGCACTGTGCTCTGCTGAGTTTATACAGCTCTGCTGAGCGCTTCTTCGATCGATATGGCCATATCAATCTTGAGACTTTACAGGAAACGGTTTGCTGCCATCTCCTATTGGCATTTTGCTCGAACAATTCGTGCGTTAGGAGCCTGCACGTAGCCAAGGGCATCGCTACTTGCTCCCTCTCCGATAGGAGAGGAATCGTAGTACCCTGCCTGGCTAGCTCGTCGGCGGCGTCATTCCCCTCGATGTCCCTGTGGCCGGGGACCCATATAAGGAAGAGATCTAACTGCTCTGCGATCTCGTGCAGAGACCTGCGGCAGTCATTTACAGTCGCTGAGTTCGACGAGACTTGGCTGTCCGAGAAGACGCACACTAAGTGCGTATGTAGAAGTAGTTTGGAGACGATCGAAATGGCTTCCTTGATGGCTTCAACCTCCGCTTGGAACACACTACAGTGATCCGGGAGCCTGAAGCAATGACTGATGTTCAGCTCGCTGCAGTAGACTCCGCCTCCCACGCGGCCGTCTAGCTTTGAGCCATCAGTGTAGAAGTGGACCGCATTTGCAGGTCCTGGTTCGCCCCCTGGTTCTCCCAGTCCTCCCTAGATGGGATTGATACCTGGGAGGGCGTCGAGAGGTGATCACTAGGGATACAGTAATCTGCCCTCTCTGGTAATTGCGGGAGTCTCATCAGGATTCCCGAGTGCCCAATCGCGGATGCTTTCCACAGTCTGGCTTCTCTCATTCTGAGGGCGGAAAGTGTTGCCACCTTCTTTCCCATGAGATCCACAGGGAGGAGGTCCAGCACAGTATCCAGGGCTTCCCCTGGAGTAGTGCGTAGCCCGCCAGTTATGCATAGCTCTGCCATGCGTTGAACTCTGCTGAGTTTATTGAGGCATGTCCTTCTGTCCAAGGCTGGCCACCATACCACCACTCCATAGAGCATGATTGGTCGTATGATGGCGGTGTAGAGCCACCGAACTATATAGGGGGTCATTCCCCATTTCAGTCCGATGGCTTTCCTGCAAGTATAGAGGGCCACTGTGGCCTTCTTTACTTTATCCTCTATGCTCAATTTCCAATCGATCTTTCTATCGAGGATTAGGCCAAGATACTTGGCGTTGTTGCTGAAGACTAGCGTTTCCCCACATAGTCTTGGGGGAATCAGTACCGGAACTTTGTACTTCCTAGTGAAAAGCACCAGTTCCGTTTTAGACGGGTTGACGCCTAACCCGCATTTGTCTGCCCATTTCGACATTTTCGTGGGAGTACTTGTCATGCACTCACACAACGTCTGCGGAAATTTTCCGGAGAATGCTATGGCAACATCGTCCGCGTACGCCACCACACGGCAGCCATCCCCCTCTATCTCCCGCAACAGTGTGTTCACTGCCATGTTCCATAGGAGGGCGAGAGGACTCCGTCCTGCGGTGTGCCTCTACTGACAAATCTGGTACCCGTTGACGTCCCCAGTGATGCCTCAACCGTCCTGCATTGTAGCATCTGATCGATCAGGCTCACCGTCCTGGAGTCAACGCCCAGATCCGTCAGTGCGCCCGTGATGGCGGTCGGAAGGATGTTGTTAAAGGCGCCTTCTATGTCGAGGAAGGCTACTAGGGTGTACTCCTTAAAGTTAAGGGACGCTTCGATGATCGATGTGATCGAGTGTAGGGCCGTTTCAGTGGATCTTCCCTTCCGATAGGCATGCTGGGAGTCTGAGATCAGACTGGACGGAATGCACGCCGTTAGATGCAGCCCCAGGAGCCGCTCCATCGCCTTTAGAAGAAAAGACGATAGACTTATGGGTCTGAAATCTTTTGGGGCGGTGTGCGAGGGCTTGCCTGCCTTGGGTATGAATACGACTTTGGTCTGAAGCCAGGTGTCAGGAATGCACCCGTGGGAGAAGATTCCCTCGTAAATTATTTTGAGCCAGTTAATGGCTTTATGTCCCGCGTGAATCAGTTGCAGGGAAAATGCCGTCTGGCCCCGCGGACATGTAGGGTTTAAAGCTTCTGATCGCCCAGGAAATGTTCTCCTGCCTTATCATTTACACCGACTTTAGTAAAGCATTCGACTCTGTAAACCATTCTCTTTTAGTACATAAACTTGACCTTTTAGGATTTCCGCCCAACCTCCTGCGATGAATTTCTAGCTATCTTTGTTCCAGGTCTCAAAGAGACATCTTCACAAACTCCCTCTCTTCACCAGTCAAGGTTTCTTCGGGAGTACCACAGGGCAGCCATCTTTGCCCCTTACTCTTCACTCTTTATTAATGACTTGCCTTCGGTATTAACATACTCTCGAGTACTTATGTATGCGGATGATGTTAAACTCTGTGTCCATCTCAACAAAGACTCTCTACACTTCGCTTGTTCGTCCGATCTTAGAATACGGCTCCTGTGTATGGTGCCCTCAGTACAAAGTACACCAGGACTGTATAGAATCAGTACAGAACAACTTTTTACTCCTTGCTCTGCGGGGCCTTAACTGGGATGCGGGTGTGCGACTCCCATCTTACTCTAGTAGACTACTATTAGTAAACCTCCCATCCTTAGTTAACCGTAGAAAAATGGTTGGTGTGATTTTTATGCACAACTTGATCAGGGGTGACATAGACAGCCCTGATCTGTTGAGCCGCATAAACTTCACGATTCGTATTAGACTGACTAGAAATTTTATACCGTTGTTCCTTCCACTTTGTAGATCGAATTATTCCTTGCATGAACCGTTTAGGGTCTTATGCTCGGATTATAGTTCCCTCTACCATATCATATCCACCACTAATTCTCTTCCTCTTATTAAATTACTAATCCTTACACACCTTTCTAGTAATTAGTAATTGTAGTGGTATTTGTATTTTGTATTTTGAATGCATGCCTAGTTCTCTTAGAAACTTTAGCGCTAATCTTCCTCGACTTCCTGTTAGACTAATAAACAGCATGCTCGCGTAACAGCCTTCTGCTGGTGTCACACGGGCCACTTGACGGTGCAGTAATTGCATCGCCTCTTGAAAGATGCAGTCATTGCATGTCAACGTCCACGAAATATAAGTTAATGTAACTACAGGTATGGCCAATTACACAAAAAGTTCCACATGCCAAAAAAAAAATTAAAATTCAATAATAAAAGATTTCCATATACGTTTACGCAGATAATATTTTCTAAGTGTATTTATAGTTAACTAATTTACCCATTGATATATAATCCCATTAACTTTGATGTGAAAACCTATTAAAATTAGTCAAAATTCACTTTTGCAGTATTTTGTGCTAAGGCACAAAAATTTGTATACAGATACTCCAACCTCAAAAACCACTTCTGCTTTTTGTAATGTAGCGTCAAGTCATACTCTAGTTTATTTCTTTAGAACCATACGTTCGACTATTTTAATTTGTTTGGTGACAATTACTACCCCAATACTTTTCAACAAGAATATTTAATTTTTTTTAATTTGACTTTTTCATTTATATTTATTTACATTTTATCGTACGAATGTAACCGAACCCAGAATGGAAATGCCCTTCGCCAATTGGTAAACTTAGTTAAAATTCAATCAATTTAGACAATGATATGTGGACAGGAAAATATGGAAATGTTTTTATTGACTTGTATCCATGACCTTACATTACATATCAACGGCTTTCGAAAGAGGCGGATTATTTCGAAATTCTACCTTCTCAATTTAGCTTTAAAAATGAATATTCATCTTTATAGAGAATATTTTTAAAAGCACTAAAGCCAATTTTAGTAAAATGTGGCGTTTCTTTCACTATTAGTCTAAAAATATAAAAGCCTTCTTACAATATTATAATTATAACGGAATTAATGACAAACCTTGTCTGGAGGAGCAACATCTGTGTTTTATTTTTTTCAGCTGTTGCGGATACTCTAAAGTCATCGCAATGATCATTATATGAGTTCCAGTTATTAGAGGCATCATCCGCGGATTCGTCTTCAGTCGGTACATTTGAGTTGTTGGAAGCGGTTGCTGAGGAGGCGGTGTTTAAAAGCTGTTGTGGTTGCTTCTGATGTGGTCTCTGTAGGTGCAGGATATTACTACCATTTTCCTGCTGACGCTGATGCTGTTCCATTTGCTGCAGTACTAGTTTTTGTTGTTGATGGTGCTCTAGGGGAGTCTGTGCTGGCGTGGTCGTAGTAGATATTGAGGCGGTTAAGTTTGTAGCTACATCTTCCTTTTCAATCACGTCTATATTGTTAAGTCTCCTGATGACTGGGGCTACATCCTTGACAGCTTCGTTTCTCATCTGTTGAAGTTGATTGTAGTTTATTGCCGCCTCTGACCCGTATAGACCGCGTATTCGAAGCTGTTCGGCACATCGAAGCAACTGGCCCAGACCGGCCTGCGTGACATTCACCTCTCCCTTATACATAAAATCTACAAGCGCCTGAATCTCCCAGAGCTTGATCTCTCCTGGTAAAATTATAACGGGATGCTTACAGGGATTTTCCGCCAATATGGCTTCAAAGTATGTAGAGCATGCGGCCAGCACTAGACGGTGACAATGCAACTGGTGACCTTCACAGGCCAGTGTTACATCCACAAATCTCTGACCGGCTAGTAGCTGTGGAAAAGCAGCGCCAATACTACCAAGATGGCTGTTCCAGCGTACGCAAAATTCCTGAGTGATTGCGCTCATTTTGTTTAACCTCAACTCGGCAAGCTTTGCAGTTGTGTAATTTGTGCTATGTACGCAAATTAATTCCTTTTTTCGCCTGTAACAAAATGAATATGGAATAAATTTGAATCCAGCGTTTAGCATAACCCGTGACAGAATGGGGAATCCACCTGATACCTACATAGTGGATACCACTAATAAAATTAATTAACCAAATACATTATTGTAAAACAAAAATAAAAAATAAGTTGAAACACCTGGACCTACATAACAAATTCCCGGATTGACGACATTCTTTGATGGATTTAATGATGCAAATTATGATTGGAAATGAAGAAACATCAGTTGACCCATATATCGCTTCGCCGATAAGATGTAATAACTGTATGTCGTGACAATAACTCTGTTAAAGTGAATACAACTGGAGTTATTAAAAGCACCCACAACTCACTTAACAAAAATGTAGCTTTCTATGGAGTGTTTACTTAAAAAATGATCTCTATTGGTGTTTTTTATAATTAATTAAGTACTGGTCGCGAATGTAAGGGTCGCATACGTACGGGTCGCGTGCGTACGATTTTTTCATGTGGTTTTTTTTATCTTTATTACCTTACATTCTCCAATAAATAATTCATATTTCCTTTACAAACAACATAGTTGTCTTTTAAGAGAGACTTTGAGGAACAACTTTTATTATGAATTGTCTTTCTTATAGGATGGGATATATGTAGGATGTAGTAAAGGAAGACATGACTATACAAATACGGAAAAAGTGGTTATTTTAGTAGGTTTTTAGTTTTTGGTTAAATTAGCTGAGTTTCAATCAATTTAGAAAAAAATATGAGCAAGCGTATATAGAAATGGGTTTTTATTGGTTTTAACTTTTTGGCCTCGGATGACATTTCCACGGAAATGCATATACACTCTTTTTAAGTATCGGGTATAAAAATAAAAAAAATGAAAATAAAATATTCCTAGAATATCCAAGAATACAGAGGGTCACGAGCGAACCGCCACCAACCGTAACTATACACACCGGTGGAAGTGCCACTATACTCTCCCGGAGAGGGCGGCTGGAAACAGGTCCTGGTACAGTCATGTCTCTGCCATAGATGCTGGCTAATGGTAGTTGGTTGGAAAGAAGAAAAATCTCAGTTTAATATGAATAAGGATGCATGGCCGAGCGGTGTTCGAGCGCTAAGATGTCCGAAAAGCCAATTGGGCCAATCCACGTTGAGGGGCCCTAGGGGCGTACCGATTACCGGCGTGGCTGCCAAGCAGAGCGATGTCGCAGCTGGTAAGTGCCTTGGGACCGGGTAACCCTTAACAACCCCGGAAGCGCCACCTTCCGCTCGAAAGAGAAGCCGAGGCTTCAAGACAAGAGACTTGCGGCCTTCATCATGGGTAATGATGATCCGTTGTTCGTGGCATCGCTCGGGATATCCAATTCAGGCGATGGGCCAAAACAGTTCTGCTAGACTACCAGCCAACAAAAGATGGCAAGGGCCTTGGCAGCCAAGCGGCAACGCTTGGCCAGACCAAAAGAACGAAAACCCAGTAAAGCAACTGATCGTTTGCCGAGGTGGCGAGAGGAAAATCCTCGTTGGCGTCCTAGACAGGAAATCCAAGGACGGTCAGATTCCTCGGGACAAGTGGAACCTCTTGGAAAACGAGCTCAATAAACGAACGCATTGCTCAAAGAAGTATACCAAAGAGTCAAGCTGGTGGACGTTAATTGGGAAGACTTCCTCAGTAAACCTAGAGCTAGAGCATTGGTCTCGGAGAAGCCTGAGGAGCTTCGCGCTTGCGCAGTTTTCTCGAAAACAACACCCACCCTGGGCTACCTGAAGAAAGCCCACCAGTCTTGGACAACGTCACGCTCTCGCTCGGGACTTCAACCTAGAGCAGTAGTCCCTCGGAAAGCATTATTTGTTTCCGGTCTTATTCTTGAGGGTTAAGCGGAGCATGGTAAACAACACCTTTCCTCTAAACTTAACGCTTCGCCTGATGATACAGTTGTGACTAAATTTACATTTAAACATAAGCGCAACATATCATTCTTTAAAATTCTTGATTCTTTACTATCTTAATCTCTGGAACCGTCAATATGGCCTGAGCATACAATTATGCATGAGTTCCTTCACAAAGATCCGAACCCGAGTCCCAGAATTACCGAGCCTGCTGCTCCAAAACACTGCTGTACCATTTTTCTGTTCACTATCAGAACGTTTGCAGTTTGTTGGGCAAATTGCGTCATTTGATTTCGATGCCATCGCTTTTACAGAAACCTGGCTTAACTCTTCTATCAATGATCTTTAAATTTTCATTGACACTTACACTATTTATAGAATGGACCGCCCATCTTTTGCAGGTGGGGTTCTGATTGCAGTCAAATCTTATTTCTCATCTGAGTTATTCCCATTCAATAACATACATGTTAATTGAATTTGTTGCAATCAAAGTTCGTGTTGGTTCGGCATTTTTCTATTTAACCTGCTCCTACATTCCTCCCAGGTCTGATGATGAGGTTTACTTAAACCACCTCTCAGCAATTAATACTGTCGTATCTGCATTAGGTTGCAATGATCAAACTATTGTCATGGGGGACTTTAACCTCCCATTTCTTTCTTGGCTGCCTTCTGATAACGCTAACCTGTTGTTTCCCAATTGCCACAATGACTTTATCAATGGGCTAACGGATATTTCCCTTGTCCAAATTAATGCCGTTAAAAACATTAGGGACAGACTTCGTGACCTCATGTTTGTTAACGATATCCCCAACGATAGCCCAATATCATTACCTGAAGATCCTTACCATCCAACTTTGTCGATACCCCTTGAGTGTACCCGATCTGGTTGTGCTGACAGTTCCATGGCTGCTTGCCACATAAAGTGTTTTCGCAAAATAAACTTAAACGATTTAGATCTACATCTCTCGCTTGTTGATTGGTCGTTTCTTTATTCATTATCGAACATAGATTCACGCAGGCTACATTTTTCATTTACGTTTTCAGCTAAAACGTTTCGTTTTCGTTTTGAGGCTCTCCAGTTTTTACATAATTTTGATGTTTGCACCAAAACTAAAATTTTTGTTGCCCTGGCCAATTTTTTCCGAGCCAAATTTGAGGTTGTGTTAAAATAAAATTATTCATAAAGAAAGCAAAAGTTAAATTACCCTGATATAGGTGTCAAGTTTATGTTAATGCATCAATAAGTCATCTATTTTTTCATTTTGCAATTAAGGCTCGTTTCGTTGTATAAAGTGCCGTTTACTTTTCATTTCGTCAACGAACATGTTTTCGTTTTGAAAACGATTAAATCTTGAGGAATGTGAAAACAGGAGCTCCAATTTATGTGTATTCAAAAGTAAATCAGAAAACTTTTGTACATGTGAAAAACGGAGCTTGGCTGGTTAGCTCGTTCTATAGCTCCTGTACCTGTATCGTCCAAGCCTCCCTGGTTCTCCAAGTATTTGTCATAATTAAAAAATAATAAATCCAGGCTCTACAAAAAGAACCAGAAGTCGGGCTTCACGTAGGCCTTAGCTCTATACTCCTCCGCTCGCTCACTCCTTACGGACTTTAGCAATGCATTCGATTCTGTGAACCATGATCTGCTTATTCACAAGCTCTCTTTATTAGGGTTCCAAACGAATCTTCTAGATTGGATTTTGTCCTGTCTCTCTAACCTTACTGAACGTGTTTTATTTTCTAATGTGTTGTCAAATACAGTCAATGTTATTTCAGGAGTGCCACAGGGAAATCATCTGGGCCCGCTTCCGTTTATTTTATTTGTGAATGACCTTCCTCAAGCTATAACATACCCTACTACACTAATGATATTAAAATCTATCTGCCTTACTCTGATTGGTACTTGCACACACGCCTTCAACTGGATCTAATTGTGCTGTTCAACTAATCTTTTTTTTCTGAACTTTTCTAAATGCAAACTTATGACATTTTACCGTCGCGCTCCATACGTCTCATATGTTCGAATTTCGAGTTCAAATGACCTCGGAGTAAAATTTGATCATAAGATGTGTTTTAACAGCCATATAGCCGCAACAGTATATAAAGCTACGTGTGTTTTAGCGTTCATCAAACGTTGGTCCAAGGAGTTTGACGACCCTTAGTATTGTTCCTGTGTGTGGATACCACAGGTACCACACATAAATAACAGCAGGTTGTTATTGAATCCGTGAAAAAGCAATTTTTAATTTTTACCCTTCGTAACTTAAACTTGGACTCGGGTAGAATCTTGCCACCCTACCGGTCTAGACTAAATTTAATTGACCTGCAGTCGTTGCATCATCGCAGAATATTTAATGGGGAAGTGTTCGTGCACAAGCTCCTTCTCGGCATTGTTGACTCCCAAACTCTCTTCGGTCAGATTGCCGTTCCATATAGACCTACCCGTACTTTTAGGCCAGTCCGCTTACCCATATGTAGGTCTAATTATGCCCAACATGAGCCTTTTAGGGTCATATGCCTCAAATATAGACGTCTGTAAGACGTCTCCCAGACGTCCTGTTATATTGTAGAAGTCATATGTATGCGGATGATGTCCAAATGTATGTTAGTCGTCCATTGAGTAAAAGATGAGTGTATAAGTGTGTGTAACAGTGATTTGTTCAATGTGGGTTTCTGGGCGAAGCGTAATGGTCTGGCACTTAATCCAGATAAATGTAAATGAGTAATAATATACAAGAAGCAACTAAATACGATGGCCTATCCAAAACTTGAAATCGAAGGAAAACAAATTGATTACATAGATCATGTGGAAAACTTAGGATTAACATTTAACAATACGCTTTCTTGGAGTAACCAGGTAGTGAAACCTACTGGTATAACATATAGTCTACTAAGACAACTCACACCAACACAAAAATTCTTACCAGATATACTCAAACTAATGATAGCTAAGATATATTTGACACCCACCTTATTCTATGGTATTAAAATATTTGGAAATTATGACGCTAAATCTAAAAAAAAACTAAAAGTAACATTTAACAACATTGCCCGCTACATATATAATAAGAGACGAACCCATCATATCTTAATCTTAGCAAAACAAATATTCAAAATGGATTAGAAGACATGAATTGATTACGGAACAATTATTTTTCTACATCGAATAATCTATATTAGACAGACGAGCTACTTGTATGATAAATACTTGAGCTACTTTGCTTCATCCAATAGAACGTTGGATCTGGTAACCATAAGGTACAAACTTGCCAATTCGGGAAAACAATTTTTAACAAATTCTATTCGGTTATGGAACGAGTTACCTTTCTATATTAAACATATTAGTAGAACAAAGCAATTTAGGGATAAATTAGAAAAATACTTGATAAACTCTTAAACAAACAAAAAAAATAAATAAAATACAAATAAAATACAAATAAAATAAATAAAATACAAATAAAATTAATAAGTAAATAAAAATAATAAATTAAAATTAGTATTAGTATTCGGTAGTATTCGGAATTTGAATACCTCGCTAGTTCGTCCGGTTTTAGAATACGGCTCTTGTGGAAACGTTCTGGTGGAACGTTCTCCAATTGGTTAAAATCGATGGAATAGTGAAGAAAGAGTATTATCTTCATATTTAGGAACCCATTTTGTCAAATTTTATAGACAAATGTGTCTTCCCCATATCCGAGATCACTTTCCAGCCAGACGGTAGCCCGACGCACACGGCTAAATTCGTGAAAAATTGTCCCAATAACTCAAGTTTTCACTTAATCCAGTAGCCTGCTCAATAGCCCAGATCTAAATCCCATTGAAAATCGATGGGCCCTGTTTAAAAAACATTGGAAAAGTACGAATCTGCACCAAAGGGATTGGGTCAGTCTTTGGGAGCGCGTGAAGTCGGAGTGTCGCATGATACCTGGTCAGCACCTACTAAATTTAGTCGAGAGTATGCCAATACTTATTCGGAATATGATAAAAGCTAAGGCCCTTTGGAACAAATATTTTTAAAAAATTATTAAAGTAACAAAATTTGAAACGTGCAAAAGTGGATACATGTTCATGTTTTGAACAAATTAAAATCTCTTAAGGAAAAGGATCTCTTTGAATTGAAATTGTTGTCTTTTTTCATTCTCAGTAAATTAAAGAATCTTAAAAAAAAAAATCACAAGGATTGATTCATTTTTAAAGATTTTACAGGCGCTTAAAGTGAAAAGTGATAAACTTGTATACACATGTGCTCGCCACTGTAGATAGCCCTGCTTTGTTGAGCCGCAAGTATCCACTTTTGAACGTTTGAATTTTTTTACATTAATATATTTTTTTTTTTTTGCTATTTTTTCCAACGGTTCTTAGTGTTCATTACACTCTGAATGTGTTTGGGCATACTCTCGAATAAATTTGGAATGTGCTCGAGAGGTATCATGTGCCACTCCGTCTGCACACGCTGCCAAAGCTCATCCAATCTCTTTGGTGCAGGCTCGTACATTCTTTGCCCATCTTTTCTAAGCAGAGCAAATCGATTTTTAAAGGGATTAAGATCTGGGCTTGGATCAGGCCACTGCATTAAGTCAAACCTCTGATTATTGAAACGATTTTTCTTGATAAAAATTGATCTCCGATATGGGGTAGACAAATCGTCTATAAAATTTGGCAAATTGGTTTCCAAAATATGAAGATAATACCATTTCTTCAACTCTTAAAGAAACAGATCTGTTTTAATTATAACACTATGCAACACCACATTTCCGCTTTGAGCCAAACCGATTTTTTTAAATAGGCATTACATTTTATTAAAATTTGTTTCTCAAGGTTTAGTTTTTTCTTTTAATTTTTTAAATCTAGTATTTTGTTTTTGTAGCTACTTGTTTTTTGCGGATCTTTTTCATAATTCAGGAAAAGTGGAAAAAAATGTAATTCCTGTGCATACATATTTTTTTTTATGCGCATTGGGCGTCGTTTATAAAATCGTTTGTATCTCTGAATAAAAGGCTACGGTGAAACCGTTTTACCAATCGTCCTAAAACCACATTTTACCGTTAAAATACCGTTGTACGTACGTATACCGTACGTTGCTGGCGTAATATACACACATCGGCATAAGTATTTTGACAAAAATTATGGACAACATATTCGGTTGTAACTTCTTATTTTTAAGCTATTAACAATATGTAAAAAAAGTATGATAAGTGGGTTTATTGTGAAATGAAAATTAATTATTCCCAAACAGACGGTGGCATAAGTATTTTGACATTTTATAAAATGTAAAAAAAAAAAAACGAATGGAACGAACTAACTTTTTATGGTGAATCAGCAAAATATATATCCTCCCTTTGCCTTTATCACCTTTTGCAGACGTCTCGGAACTGACTCCACTAAGCTGTGAATATAAGCCTGCAGAATTTCTCTCCAGAGTGATTTCTATTCTCAGATGTTATTCTCACGGTTCCTTGTCAAATTTGGAGTCTGGTTTTTATATAAGACCAGAGATTCTCGAAAATGTTTAGGTCTGGGCTCTGGTGCGGCTAGTTCAAAGTATTAACCCCAATGTCCTTCAAGAATTGGGTAACTACTTTAGCTTTATGACACGGGCGTTGTCCTGCTGGAAGGTAAATACGCACTTCCAAATATTTGTCTTTATTCATGCTACCATCAACAGGAACTAAATTTCGGAAGCCATTGTAGGCGACGCATCCTTACAACATAATGGTTCCACCTCTATGGATCGCTCTTACACATACATATACATAGGTGCCACTTTTTTGCGACGTGAAAGTGAAAAGCACTTGCATCGCTCCACAAAAAATTGTTCCAAAATTAAAATTGTTCGCCGATCAGTTTTTTGGCAAACTCAAGGCGCTTTAACTTATTGCGCTGTGTTATTTGCAGTATAGCTCCGGTAATATATGTTCCAAAATCAGTTTCCTTAAGACGTCTACGTATTGTCCGTTCGCTGACTATTATTCCGTTGAACTTCACTATTATTTCATTTTTAAGAGATTCACTGAATTCCATTCGGTTACTCATATTTCACAAATTATTGAACGAAAACAATTTTTATCAGCATTTACAATCTCTAAACTGAGATAATCCGTAATAATGGTTTCGCTTTCTATCAACAGCAGATCAATGCAAATTAATTGAAGTTCTGACAAAATACTTTTGTCCAGCCAAGATCAGATTACGAATGAGAATAAGAAGCATATTAAGAAAACGCAAAATGCAACGACGAAGATAATTTGCAATATACTTTATGCATTCATGTACTTAGCGGTAAATCAGATAAGAGAGCTATAATACGTAGCAATTCGTCAAAATTCAGTGCTAAACGTTGCGTAGAGTTTGTCAAAATACTTATGAAAAAACAGTACAAAATAGCAGATCTTGGTTCATAGCGGGAAACAAAAAGATTAATATTCTTGCCTGGTGTAATTATTCAGGCAGGCTCCGTTTTTCATTTACTTTTGCGGATTACCTTTTCAGCCAAAACGTTTCGGTTTAGTTTTAAGGTTCTCCAGTTTTCACATATTTTTTATGTTTGCACCAAAACGAAAATTGTTGTTGCTTTTACCGTTTACTTTTCATTTCGTCAACGAAAATGTTTTCGTTTTGAAAACGAATAAATCTTGCGGAATTTAAATCTCAAAAGTAAATCGGAAAAATTTTGAGAATGTGAAAAACGGAGCCTGGCTGATTGTTTTGTTTCATTTTTATATAATTAAAGAATAGCGTAGAAGGTTCGCGCGTGGCCACTCCTACTTAAATTTTCACATAAAGGAGATATATCAAATTGTCAATTGTCAAATACGTATTATCACTACACATTGTTTTTATGCAAATACAAAAGACGTCAGACGTCTCTGGTTGTTTCTGAGAAAAAAATTAATTTTTTCATGTGTAAAAAAAATTAAATAAGTACATTGACGTGAAAGTTTTCTAAAACATTTTTAAAAGTGCTATAAAACGAAGTGAATCAATAGAAAAGGTAAGTGCTATGCATATTTAGACAGTAAATTTATTATATTTTTGATTCAATACCGACTCCAACCACAATGTGTATGTAACTTCCCATTTTTAAAAATTAATCAATTTGGTTCGGTTGTGGCCGGCCACCCCTTTTTTTGACAAATATATCAAAATAATGTAGCAGTACTATCTTCTAAAACCAATGTACGTTAGGGTTACGCTTATTTATAAAAGTTTTATTTTCAAAGGTCTCAGGGTCTAAAAATGTTCCTTTTGTTATAAAACAATAAAATATAAAGTTTCAGCCTAATTCGACAACGTTTAGAAGTGGTGACTTGAGGTCAATGGTTCCTATGGCAGCTATACTATATATTGCTCCGATCGGATTGACTTAGAACATTAAAATATAATCCAGCCCCCAAAATTTCAGCCCGATTTGTTATCATTTAAGCCAACAATAAATAGTTAACATTCAACTTTTCATACTAATGTGCAAATTATACGAGCAATGTATTTTTTTCGATATTGCACACCCAGATGCCATGTCCATTATGCAAATTGAAGAGGACAAGACATTTCTTGAACTGCAGCGGCAGACCCAAAGACCAGGGCATTGGGCATTAAGCTGGTCTAGACACCATCTCGGTAAAAAAAAAATCAACGAAAATGTGAGGGATCAACTAAAGGATCAAGTACAAAAGCGAAAAGAAATTGCGCGAATTGCTACTGAGATCGTTGCATTTACTGCCGGCAATAATATTATTTACGTAAACCATCAATATCTGAGGACGTTTAACATATTCTGGAAGTGAGTGCGAATCCAGCGATTATTCGACGCAACTCTTGGCACTTTGTGTTGTCTTCGAAACTTCTGCAAAACGCCTAATTTTGAAAGAAAAAGATTTGCCTACGTTCAAGACTCTTTGCCTAAAAAGAGACTATCTGAGTTTGTGAGAACTATTTCTGCTACATTTTTCCATCGCTTTAATATTGCCAAACTTTTTTAACTGACGACCCTTCAGAATGGCATAGACATGAAGATTTTCAAAATGCCGAACGTTCTGTTAAACTTATGCAAGACTATAACCAAATACTAACCAAACGAGGGGGAACGTTGTGAGTTGCTGCGGAGACCCAACTCTACATTTATACCCGTCATTTATACTTAGTCAGTTTGACTCTCCCCCGGTAGACATTGAGCGACAAAAAGTGTGTGCGAGAGATACAGAAAATCATTCTGAACGTGTCGTCGGGGACTGCGTAGCGACCGAAAATTGATTTGTTCCTTTTGTCTATAATAATAATCCGATCAGTGCAGGTTGGATATCACAGGAGTGTGGATACCAAATTTGGTATGGCTGCTCTAGCTCTTATAGTCTCTGAGATCTAGGCGCTCACTGTTTGCGATAGGCAAAGCCAACCATGAAACGAGTGTTTTAGGGAGAGGCAGATCGAAAGAATATGAAATTGTTTTCTTCATTCTGGCTATAATAATACAATCTGGCTCAGATTCTGCAGTCTAGAAGATATAGTCATTCTGCACGATTCTGCGATTTTGTGTTTCTCGGTTTTAAACTAAACAGTGAGGCCGAAGCATCCTCTTCACTGTCACTTCGTCCCTTAATGTCGAAGTAAGAAGTAGTACAAAAACAACGTGCTAGACAAAACCTCACACAGCGCATCTATCATTGCGGCAGAGAAGGATTGATCTTCGACATCATCGCCAGAAGAATCTGGCACGACCGCGCAGGTGAGCAAACCCTCTGTGTCGTCTGCAAAAGCACAAAGGGCGAAAAATAACACCGACATGGTGAAGGGGAAGTCCACACATCAGACGCGGAACGCGCCGAGAGCCAAGGCACCACCAACACCTTCTAGACAGAAGCGGAAAAGACGGATGACTCTACGAAAGCTTCCGAGCTTGAGCCTGAGCTGCAGGTAGCCATTATCGACCGTGGTCATCCGGAGGGGATGATCTCGGAAGTCAACTGACGGATGGCTGAATCAGAAATTCTGAGTGAGTCTATAAATGACGTCGTTGTTCACACAGACAACTGGTTTGTATGCGTATGTGGTAACGTGGAAACTCTTGAGTTTCTCAAAACCAGAGTTTAAGGCTTTGGTGAACTTTAACCAAACGAAATCGAATATGAAGGGCTGCATCCCTCCTCCGATCAAGGAAGACAATGACACAATTGTCCTAATCAAAACTCAAAGCGTGGCCCTCATCCAAGAGCCCTGGATCGTATGTGAAAGAGTTCGGGGTTTGAGTGGTCGCGGATACCGTCTTTCTCACACCACAATCAGCAGGTAAGCCAGGTAACCATTATCGTGGAAAGCAACGATCCTGACGAATGCACTATGCGAGAGGAAGGACGGGAATAACCTACATATATCTGGCCTCTGCATAATCAACATATAAAGCAGAGGACCCACCCTCGGAGGATATCACGGCACTTGTCCGTCAAGCGCCGAAGCAGGGAAACGACATTGTCCTGGGTGACGAAAAATTCCTGGGGAAAGTCGCTGTTCGAGTACATCCTGTCCACAAACCTTTTTGTGTGCAACTGGGTGACCACGCCACTTTCCGCAACAGGAACCGTGCAGAGGCTATAGACATAACCCTGGCCTCGAACAGCGGCTCCATAGCCAACAAGGATTGCCATGTATCAGGATAGTGCTCCTTTTAGGAGTACTACACGATACATTACAATATCAAATGGGAAAGGGAGAAGATCAAGGCCTCCCATAATTCTAAACGACAGACTGGATCCGATTCTCAAAAACCAAAAGTCTTAAAATCCTTCGCACGGGAGACTAGTACGTCTAGTACAGAAGCGCCACTGAACGTTACCAAGGCTCTACAGAAATCATTTCTCAAATTCTGCCCGATCAGCCGACCCCCAAAGTCCAATCGCAACTCGTGGTGGATACGGGAGCTTAGCAAAATCAGGACGGAATAGAGGAAACTCTGCAGCAAAGCCAAAGTGATGAACACACAAAAAGGCTGGTATCCATATCATCACATATTTAATGCCTACAAGAAAACCTGTAGGAAGTCGAAAAGAGAATCATGGGCGGCCTTTTGCGAATCCATGGACAGCCCCACAGAGGTCTCAAGGCTTTTAAGAGTACTGTCAAAAGCGCTTACTACACCTGGCCGGCTGCGCAACCAGGTCGGTACGTTCGCAAAAAGTAGCCGAGAATCCCTGATACTTCTCATGAAAGTCCAATTCCCTGGTTGCTCGGACGTTTTCGGTGACTAGCTAACTAACATCTAACTAAAGGGCATATCAGTTAAGACCGCACTGCACGAAGTAGTTGGGCATGTTGAAAAGACTCTTAGAATGCGTTGGGGTGACACCCCAACAATCTACCTTAAGTGCTAGGCTGAGACGTCTTCTTCGAGAGCCTGGACAGCCTGGTGACCATGCCGCTAGGGAAATTGGCACTCTTTATTGAGACCTCGGGGTGGTTTAACAAATCTCCCTAATTAGAGGACACCATCACATGACAAGTAGGAGCATCACAATGGGCAGATCTGCTTTAGATGTTAGATTTTGATGGCGACATTGATAATGAAGAAGAAATTTAAGACAATTTAGATGAAGACGCTTGTGAGTGTGACGGGTTTGACGAGGCGATAAACGAGGCTGTAGATATGTCGGAATCAGCACTTTAGTCAGATTTTTTCTTATATGACAGTACGGCTTTTATATTGTCATCATCAACTTCGATCACTTCAATTACATCTCCGACACCGAAACGAAAACACTGTCCGCTTGCTATCATTCACCCTGAAGATACAACAATGATATAAAGTTAAATTTGAAAGTCGTTCCAGTGGATGTCATGCATTTGACAATGATTAAACAAATAACACCATAAATGATGCTGGCGCGTTTGTATGATGCGTTCTGGATATAAATCTGAAATCAGAGGCATTCAAAAAAATATTGAGGCGTCAACAAAATTCGGTGTTAGATAAATCGGCTGTCTCATTTTGTCATACCGCTCTGGAAGAATTTGAAAGTCTCGACACACCATATAAATATTTTGAATATCTTCAAAATGGCGAAACCATAACGCACATTGTTCAACAGACTAACGTTTATGTCGCAAAAAAAAACATTCCGACTTTATTTATTACAAAGAAAGTTGAATACGTCAATATATGCCAGTATTTCACTATCCAAGTACCCGTCATATTGGAGAAAATATGTGGTGAAAGTAAATGTGTGTAACGTCCAAAAGGAAGCGTTTCCCACCCCATTAAGTATATTCTTGATCAGCATCAATAGCCGAGTCGACTGAGCCATATCTATCTGTCCGTCCGTTCGTCTGTCCGTCCCTATCAGCGTCACCGTCCCTAGTGCTCAGAGACTATAAGAGTTAGAGCAACAACATTTTGTATTCAAACATCTGTGATATGCCACAGTTACAAGTGTATTTCAAAATTTATTTACACTTCACACTCTTTATTAATGACTTGCATTCAGTATTAACATACTCTCGAGTACTTCTGTATGCGGATGATGTTAAACTCTGTGTCCAGTACAAGGACATTTCATTTCATTCTCGCTTGCAATCCGATCTCAATAACTTTCAGTCATGGTGTTGTGCAAACTTGTTACACCTTAATGCCTCGAAATGCAAAGTTTGGCTCCCTATACCCCATTTGGTGGTTCTCTTGAGAGAATTACCCTGGTGGATGATCTGGGTGTTATGTTAGACCCCAAGTTAAAGTTTTCCGAACACATTTCTACCATGGTAAATAAGGCCATGGGCGTGCTTGGGTTTATAAAGAGGTGGTCAAAGGAATTTGACGACCCCTATATAACAAAGACTCTCTATACCTCGCTTGTTCGTCCGATCTTAGAATACGGCTCCTGTGTATGGTGCCCTCAGTACAAAGTACACCAGGACCGTATAGAATCAGTACAGAAAAACTTTTTACTCTTTGCTCTGCGGGGCCTTAGCTTACTCTAGTAGACTACTATTAGTAAACATCCCATCCTTAGTTAACCGTAGAAAAATGCTTGGTGTGATATTAATGCACAATTTGATCAGGGGTGACATAGACAGCCCTGATCTGTTGAGCCGCATAAACTTCACGATTCCTATTAGACTGACTAGAAATTGTATACCGTTGCTCCTTCCACTTTGTAGATCGAACTATTCCTTGCATGAACCGTTTAGGGTCTTATGCTCGGATTATAATTCCCTCTACCATATTATATCCACCACTAATTCTCTTCCTCTTATTAAATTACTAATCCTTACACACCTTTCTAGTAATTAGTAATTGTAATGGTATTTGTATTTCGATTGCATGCTTAGTTTCTTAGTAAGTTTAGTGCTAATTTTCCTCGAATGTTAGTCTCATAGCTATCTTTCTTGCATGTTCGCGTTCGGTTCGGCTACGCACCGTGCGTCATGCGACAGCGCCCCTCGGTCGGTTGGGCGGGAGGAGGGCTGCGTTATGCCTGGGATCCGCGCGTAACAGCCTTCTGCTGGTTTCACACGGGCCACTTGACGGTGCAGTAACTGCATCGCCTCTTGAAAGATGCAGTCATTGCATGTCAACGTCAACGTCTAAAAAAACGAGGGGGAACGTTGTGAGTTGCTGCGGACACCGCAACTCTACAGTTATACCCGATACTAAGTCAGTATGGCTCTCCTCCGGCAGACGCCGCTAATATTAAACGACACGACAAAGAGTGCGTGCGAGAGAGACAGAAAATCAGTCTGAGCGTGACGTCGGGCGCTGCGTAGCCACTGCAAATTGATTTGTTCCTTTTGGCTATAAAAATGATCTGATCTGATCCAGATTCAGCAATCTAATAGATATGGTCGTTATCTATGATTCTGCGTTTTTAGTTTTCTCCAATGTGCAGTATTGTGGATGCAACAGATTTTCGTCCTTTGTGGGGGCGGATGGGGTGAGATCTAACAAAAGTGCGGATACCAAATTTGATTACTCTAGCCTTAATAGTCTCTGAGATTTGTGGTTGCCCCAGATTTTCGTCCTTTGCGGGGTCGGAAGGGGGTGTGTCGAAATTTTGACACAAAACGGTCAAGGTCCGATATCACAGGAGTGTGGATACCAAATTTGGTTGCTCTAGCTCTTATGGGTTCTGAGATCCTTGAACTCATATTTTGCAATTGGCAAAACCGACCATGAAACCTGTGTGTTAGAGAGAGACAGAGCGAGAAAGAGTGAAATTGTTTTCTTGATTCTGGCTATAATAATTATACGATCTGGTTCAGATTTTGCACTCTAGAAGATATAGTCATCTTCTACGATTCTGCGTTTTTAGTTTTCTCGTATCGTCGAAATTGTGGATGCCACAGATTTTCGCCCTTTGTGGGGGCGGAAGTGGGCGGGGCAAAGTTTTGAAATATTTTTGTAGCATTGACATATCACAGAAGTCTGGATCCAAAACATCGTTGCTCTAGCTCTTATAGTCTTTGAGCATTAGGCGCTGAAGGGGACGGACAGACAGACAGACGGACAGACGGACGGACGGACAGACGGACAGACAGATGGCTCAATCGACTCGGCTATTGATGCTGATCAAGAATATATATACTTTATGGGGTCGGAAACGATTCCTTCTGGACGTTACACACATCCACAAATCTAATATACCCCAATGCTCATTTTGAGTATCGGGTATAAAAAAATAGCCAGAATGAAGAAAATAAATTTCAGGGGTACCCCAGAAACCTCTTCCAATCGAGCTCGAAATGTCGTAACGAAACTCTCTCTTGGTTGGTTTAAAATTGTTCGTCAAATTGCTTTGACCACCTCTTTATGAACTCAAGCACGCCCATGGTCTTATTTACCGTGGTAGAAATGTGTTCAGAAAACTTTAGCTTGGCATCTAATATAACACCAAGATCATCCACCAGGGTAATTCTCTCAATTCTCTCTCCACATAGGGTATATGGAGCCAACCAGGGGCTAAAACGATGAAATGTCCTAACTTTGCATTTCGAGACATTACGGTGTAACAAGTTTGCACAGCACCATGACTGAAAATTATTGAGATCGGATTGCAGGCGAGAATTTAATGAAATGTCCTTATACTAGACAGAGAGTTATCATCATCCGCATACATTTTTACTCGAGAGTATGTTAATACCGAAGGCAAGTCATTAATAAAGAGTGTGAAGAGTAAGGGGCATAGATGGCTGCCCTGTGGTACTCCCGAAGAAACCTTGACTGGTGAAGAGAGGTAGTTTGTGAAGATGTCTCTTTGAGACCTGGAACAAAGATAGCTAGAAATTCATCTCAGGAGGTTGGGCGTAAACGGTAAAAGGTCAAGTTTATGTGCTAGAAGGGAATGGTTTACAGATTCGAATGCTTTACTAAAGTCGGTGTAAATAACATCCGTCTGTAAGATACCTTGAAAGCCTTTAATAATGAAAAAGGTAAACTCTAAAAAGTTCGTGGTGGTTGATCGCCACCTTATAAATCCATGCTGAGTTGGAGATATATCTAAGTGACTTGCAGAGATGTTGCAAGTGCGGAGATAAAATTCGTATTATGCAACCTATTGGAAAAAATTTAGTTTTTGTTGAAGAAATCGTTTTTAGAATTTTAGAATTTTTGTTTTCTTTGTTTGATCAAATTACAAAATGACCGTTGAAAAAAGTTTTATTTAGAAAAAAATTTTTTTTTTAATTTATGAATATGACATCCAAAAATTTAGTATGTATGTATGTTTGTATTGTTAGAAATTGATTAATCGGTGTATGTACTTATTCTCTTTAAGCTCTTTCTTGTTTTCGTTTGATTTCTAGCTGTTTGTGTATGTTTTTTTTTATCTATTTGTGTTGTTATTTTGAACCGTACTAAATGGAGAAAATACGTGTACAAAAATTAAAAATGTTTGATTATCAAACCGTTATTTGAAAAACGTGTAAAAAAAGACCGTGTAAAAACAAAATTAGGTGTACTTGATAGGGTCGTAAACGCTTCCTTCTGGGTGTTACACACATCCACTTCCACCACAAATCTAATATACCACTCTTCGAGTATCAAGTATAACTACACGGCAGTCTCAGTTTGTATATACCTATTTGATGAGTAGACACATAATGCATGTAATGCATATTGTATTTATCTTGTGCATATATGTACATATGATTAAACTAAAAGTGAAAAAAGACAACACGTATTACATCATTCCCTATCGTTACCGTACTAGATAACTGGAATGCTTACTGAGAATAAGCGCGTTTTGAGGGGGAAAAGAGGATGGTACGCCTTTCGAGTTCATGTTGGTCATGAACCCGCACGCTTTTAATTCTAAGCCACACTGGTAGAGAGACTTAAAAACGCCTGAGAAACTATTTTCGTCATTTCCGTTCCAAAAATGTAAATACGATCGCATCGATTTTTGTTAACCTAGTAGATAAAAGCATTATCCCGCGTGTAGATTTATTCCGAAAGCTTTGAAATTGTGGTTTTCCCATGATTTTGCGATTGTAAGGTAAGGGGACAAAGGAAGCCTGTGAAAAATGTTAAGTAGCGGCATGACTAGAGGTGGCACCTGCCTCTTTTTTATTTTGAGATGCTTAAAAACATTTTAAAAACAATTTATGTTTTTTTATTTCTTAGTCCTCTTTTGCCAAAAATTGTATTCTTGGGTCATTCTTGCGCACAGCTTCTACAATTTTTTCGTTAGACATCGTTCTTTATATTGTATTGTCAAGTCGGCGGCACAATATTTTCTTCGTATGAACGTATTCCACCAGACTTAAGTCCAACTAACGGTGAGACCAGATAAAACGAGGGGGAAACGTTGTGAGTCGCTGCTACGCTGCATTTGTACCCGATACTCAGTCAGTATGGCTCCTCTCCGCCAGAGGGCGCACACATTGAACTACGAAGAATGTGTTAGAGAGTAAGATAGAGAGAGGGAGAATGAGTAAGCGCGTGGCTGGGTTTGCGTAGCAACTGCAAATTGATTTCTTCCTTCTTGCTATAATTATAATCCAATCTGATCCAGATTCGACAGTCTAGAAGATATGGTAATTTTCTATGATTGAGCGTTTTTGGGTTTCGTCCTTTGTGGCGGCGGAAAGGGGCGTGGCAAAATTTTTAAAAAAACTTGATTCAGTGTAAAACGAAGCAGTCTGGATACAAAATTTCGTTGCTTTAGCTTTTACAGTCTCTGAGAACTAGACGTCAAACTAGACGGACGGACCTACAGACAGACATGGCTCAATCAACTCGGCTATTGATGCTGATCACGAATATATATATGTACATATATATATACTTTATGAGGTCGGAAACGCTTCCATCCATTTTCCCCACAAATTTAATATACCCCTACACTCATTATGAGTATCGGGTATAAAACGTTACGGGAAAAGAAGGCAAGTGTTGAGCAATAAAAACCTTTATATACAGACAGGCTCCGGTTTTCACTTTCACAAAAGTTTTCCGAAATCACATAAA
This sequence comes from Drosophila persimilis, assembly GCF_003286085.1. NCBI lineage: Eukaryota > Metazoa > Arthropoda > Insecta > Diptera > Drosophilidae > Drosophila > Drosophila persimilis. Next base: position 1,240,194 of record NW_020825327.1, read on the forward strand.
TTTGTGTTTCCGTTTTTACAACCCGCAAGATTTCTACGTTTTAAAAACGAAACATTTTCCTCGACGAAAAGTAAACGGTTTTTTATGTAACAAAACGTATCTTAATTGCAAGGCTTGTACCTTCCTTATAAAGGGTTTTTTCTTAACCCAACCTCAAACTTGGCTTGAAAATAATTGGTTGGGGCAACAAGAATTTTCGTTTTCGTGCAAACAGCTGACGCATTTCGATTTGTTTATCGGAAATGAAATAAATATTTGCACATCCCAGCACAGACTGTTCTCATAACATGCGCACAACAGAACAGCAGGGTAAGCCTTTTCCCGCCCATTTAATTCAAAATTTTGGTACAACAATTAAATTTGTTAACCATTAGTAATTTAATTTTCAATATGCAAGCTCTTACTCGCAGAGTAGCAGACATGTTAAATATACAGGTGTTGTATTTAAGATGTCTCGATTTTCTTAAATCGCGCACTTTCTGACGTGGTTTTGCTTCAAAACAAGTAATTAGGCATTTTATCACGCTGTATATTATTGAAGCAACCAGATCAGCTGTTTTTATTTGTCAGAATCGATGAAAAAATTAAACCTATCGACATCAAATCTAAAAACGACACGAAAAGTACAATTTTTCCGGAACAGCACTGATTGATAGCTGTGACGGCTACCAACACTTTCACACTATATTTATCGCTATGTCTGTTTATATCTCTGTCCGTCAGTCTAAATAAGACTTGAAGTATGTTGTCATACGACCATGACATCTGTGGTATATATTACAGACACTTTGTAAGCATATCGATAGAAAAGATCTACGTGTAAGTCGAATTAATCCTTTTTTTTTGCCTATCCGTCTTCTTCGGTCCCTTCTTTTCTCGTTTTTAGGCTTCGTTAAAATATCGCTTACAGGGCAGGTTAAGTTAGGTAGACGCGTTTGTCACGCTGGCTAGGAGCCCATCACATTTACGGTACAGATATACGGGCAGTCTTATTTATGTGTAGCGGAGTGTATGGTAAGGTTAATGAAAACGAAAGTGATTAAGATTCGTCCAAAATTCAACTATGTACATGTGTATGACAATATATGATTGCATTCATACACATAACAGAATACGATATACATATGTGTGTTCAAATATCAATGATTTTGGATCAGGGAGAGAATTGTTGTCTTGGGAGCGAGCATTTTGATTTTTTTTTTGCATTAAATTTGTTTTGAATGAGCAACATCAACATTACATATGTGCACAAGTGTGAGCATAGGTACATATGAATACTTCAACGTGCAAAAAAAATATACATATAAATGTTCCGGGATATTTTCATACATATGTATATAAATCACAAGTAATTCCAAGCACAATACAGGTAAAATAAAAGACCGTATAAAGTTTGAGGATACGTCCAATGTTTACAGTTGTAGTCGTGGGTGAACACTAAAAAATAAAATATATATTTATGAATTATATTTATATATTAATCCATACATATGTATGGATTTATTTATTCGTTTCTATCGTTTTAACTTATATCAAGGATGTAGCAAAAAAAATAGCTATGTATAAGGAATTTAAATATGTATGCACTAAAAATAAACAAATTCATACCTGTTTGGAAGGAGTTATAGCTTTTGCCTTCAGTTAATAATGCAAAATTGCCTGCGTTTAGTTTGTAGAACGGTAAAAAACAGACGCTTTGTGTTAGGTGATGCAGACCTCCCCTGCCAATTGTAGTATCCTGTGCGCGTGAGCTAGCGTTAACAAAGTACTTTTGTTTAACAAACTTCCTACACAGTCTTAAGTACTCACATACAGAAAAGAACAATGATGTATTGATTTTTCACAATAACTAAACCAGCACGTCACATAAATACAATTTTTTGAATGTTTTGAAGTTATTGAAACATTTCCAACGCGCGTTTTTTTTCACCCGCTTAAACTGACTTTTTTAATATTTTAAAACTAACATTCACAAACTATTGTTTCTAAATTATTTATATGATCGGGGTCGGTCTTATCTAAATAAGATGAGAAAATATTTAGCCGTTTGATGTTCTTTTCAAATTTAAATTAATAAATTGATATTAGATTTTAACAAGCGTGATGCCAACCTTGTTTATTACCAGTGTAATTTGAAAAAGGCGTTAAGAAATAAAGTAAGTGCAATATTTCTCACAATTTCGTTCAAAAACTAGACGATGCTATTCGATATAACTAATCAAGGGAGTCGATCAAAAATTTATCGGTTCTGCTGCGCTACGCACCCGATGTATTCTCTTTACCTTTTGGCCTATCAACTAATAAAATGTGCTAAAGCCAAATTTGAATTGATTTGTCATCTCTCCCGTGTTTAGTGTTTCTGGGCAAGCGAAAACACAACAAAATAAATGTACGCTTATTTAAATTACAACTAAGATAAACTCTTCGAATATATTAAATTCAATGCATATATTTGCTCTTACAAATCATAAAATTTGGTGTTAAGGTTTAACGTTATTAGGCATAGGGTAGTACATTTTTTGTATGTAAGCATAGAAATTTTATTTTGTTTATGTGGCATATGGCAGTTCAGTTTACTTGTGAAAAGGCCAAGTCCATATTTGCAAAAAAAAAAATGTTATAATCTATATTTTTTTGTATATCTTGTTATGTTGTGAAGCAAAGATAAATTATAAATTGGTTTATAAACTGGAAATATTTTTCTCACTTGAACCTATGTGAAAATATGTGTAAATGTGTTAGTGAATGACTAATTGTTAAAAGCGCAACTCAACATGGCTGACTTTACTGTGGTGAGCAACGAGTAATCTGTCGGTAGTGCTGCCTCTTTTCTTTTCAAGCATTGGTGCTTGCTCGCGCGTACAGTGTTTATCAGTAGGGGTTTTTGTTTTAAATTTATATTATTTTATCTTCAATGTGTAAGGAATAGATATTTATTAAGAGCCATACGCCTAGTAAATACAACTGAGTGTGCTGTGGCGGTTACGCTTCACAGTCTATTAAATGGAAAATAAAACCTATAAATGGTTGCATAAATTTTATATTAAAAATTAAATTGTCATTAAAATTTTCATTTTATTGACTATTGTATTTATTATTCTATTGTATTCATTTCGCAAAATTGTAGCATTTTGAAATAAAATAACATCAAAAACGGAAAAAGCAATACTAACAAGAAAATCAAAGATCACTGCAACTAAGAAAAAAGGGAAGATTTTTCAAAAAACATAGGTACATATGTATATTTATTTAACTATGTATATGCATTAAAAATTATTTAAATAACTGCAAAAACGCCGCTGGGTGTCTATAATCTTCTTTTACAGAAAATTGTTCATAATCAATAAAAAACATATTTATATTATTGTACTTGAAGTGGAATCCTTAAGTAATCCTTATTACTAAAATCGAAAACTATCTTTCAAAGATGACGCAACCGCTACCCATCCGCTTTCAGGAGCATTTACAGGTGAGTGTGAAACGATTGTACTGCTTGACGTTTCTTGCGCCGTTAGTCCACGAGCAATGCCAGTATAGTGCATACAATTGGTATACACATATGCACATATGTGTGAACATATCTCTTATTCCAATTATGTGACGAATGTACATACATACATATTTAATTAACCATGGGTCAGGCTGAATGGAAAACCACTTGTTGATCTTTTATAAACCAAAACTTTATTGTATATAAAATTTTGTGAATAAATTGGTAGTTAAATGTATGTACATATGTCCGTTTGTTCCAGTTTGTTCCAGATTTAATTGTGGGCGTTCTTTCTTTTTTTGGACAAGCTAGGAAAAGTTTCATAAAAAGTGAAATGGCGGCTATATAGAATATAGTATAATATAATTTATGTATATAAGTAAATGCATAACTAATTCTGTCTGTCCAGGCATTTTTCTGCTTCTATTTCTCTCTGTATACATGCGTATGTATACATACATATGTACATACGTACATAAGTTACACCAAGCGACAAAAAAAGCCGCTCTCTGAAATTGCATGTATTTCTCACATCTCTAGTCGGTGCTTTTTGCAAATTTGAGCTTCTGCGTCTAATTTTTATTTTCTTGCTGCCGTCAAATAAATTCGTTTTAATATCATAGTCATATTAGGAAACAAATTATTTTTAAGACAACACGTCTGTAACGATTTTTAGTTAACTTTGGATAGACTGCAGAAAAAATTAATTGTAAATAGAAAACCTTGACTTTAACCTGCAGGGCCAAGACTCTGGAGGCATAAGATGGCATTTAGGGCATCATTTGGAGTGGTGCGAAGAGCTCCACAGATGCATAGGGCGGCAGTTCGCTGAACTGCAGGAGAGCCTACATCCATTTAAAATGGGGGGTTGAAAGGTTGAGACTTTGTATTTATTTGGGAAGAACACGATTTCGCGCAAGTTTTGGGGGTATTTCATCCAGAAGATAAGTGCAACATCGTCCACGTAGCAACTACCTTGCGAGGTGCCTCTGTTCCTGTTCCCTCCCCCAGGTCAGTCAGGGCTTGGGTAATGGCACCCTGTACGACGTTGTTAAAGGCTCCCCTCGATAACGAGAAAAGTTATTAATGAGTTATTATTAGTTAAAGTTATTATAAATTTCTTGAAATGCTGAGATATCTATACCACTGAGCTTATTTCATGGAGTGCCGTTTGAACGATAAACTAAAGTCTAAACGTCTAAAAGTCGTTTAGGATTGAGGCTTTCCCTTCTTTGGGGATAAAGACTATCTTTGTCTTAAGCCACGCTTGTGGTATTGTACCCACTGCCAGTATCCTCCTGAAGATACATTGTAGCCAGTTGATGGCTATGTCCCCGGCCTTTTCCCCGGCTTGACCTGGCGATTAGCACGGGTTGAGGTGTTTAGTAATCAAAGTTACCAAGAGAGGTGTGGCGGCTCGATGGTTGTACCTCCGAGGAAATGAGTATCGATTAAAATGTGTATGGATTCCTCACTGGAGTTACTCTACGTGCCATCATTCTTTTTAAAGTACCCCACCGAGGGAGTAGTTGTCGAAAGGATCTTGCGTAGCCTTGCGGCCTTTCACGTTTCCTTGATTTCAGACCAAAAGAGTCCCTTTTTGCTTCCGTAGATTCTTTTTTGTACAGTGCCAGACTGATTTTATATTCTTCCCAGTGCTTCTCTTCGTTAGTGCTTTAGGCTCTGTTGAAGAGAGTCCTGCAGCTTTTACGTACTATATCTATTTGTTTTGATCACCAAGGGGGTTCCATTTTTCCCCTAGGTTTATTTGTGGGGCATGCTGCCGTGAAGGCTTTGTTGCATGCTTCCGTGAACCTGTTCACTAGACGATCTAGGTCGTCCATTGTGTTCGGGCCTGCCGTCAGAAAGGGAATGGTCCTCCAGGACTTTATAACTCTTGACTATGTCTCACTAAAGTGAGGTCAATAATCTGCTGTCGATTTTTAATTATAAAAGTGAGGTCGTTGCCCTGATTACAAATACAAAAATTTAAGTTTAGGATGAAGCTGAAAAGTGAGTCACTTCTTACATTTGTGTCCGAGCTCCCCCATGGGGTGTAGTGAGCGTTGGCATCACAACCTATTAGTAGGGGAGTGTCCGACCCCTCGCTGTAGCTGGCTACATAGCTTGGGCCATGTAGGACGACAACAGCCTTAGATGTGACCCTTGCAGCTTTAGGCTTGTCGCCGTTTAGTCGCCATCGAGCATCAGCTCTGTGTCCGACGAGACACCTTCTGGGGCTGGCTCCTGCTCGACTGGGTTATCGACAGGATGCGCCTTCCGCTTGTATATCTTAATGGTGTCTGAGCTTATGACCGAATTCCAGCCTTTTCTTTATTAGCTTGGGCAAGTCACCCCCGTCACCTTACCAGAATTTCGGGCAAGTTCGCAATATTGCTTAACTTCTTTTCCAAGGTGTCAGTTTTGGGAGGTGCTCACAATGTTTCCCGTCGTTTAAAATCGGACTAACAATATATGTATATTTAGAGAGTCTTGATAGTAAAATTTCTTTTTCTACATTTTTGTAGAAATTATTTTAGAAAAGGTAGAAATTATTATTACTTGTGTGTCAGTTAATATGTTAATATGCGTAACACTAAACATTTCAATATTTTTATATTTCAGTATTTTTACTTTTCTAATAAAAAACAAATATGATGCACATATAATTCTCTGTAGGAGAGTATGAGCTTCCCTGCCTGACCCAGCTGTTTTAATATCGCCCGACACTTTGAAGGTAGGAAAGTAGTCGTTCAGGTATAGTGAGAGAAAGAGCTCGGGTTAATAATACAATGGTCGGATCCGATATAAAACACAGATATAGAGCGCAGAAAGTTGACTGTAGACAAGGACAAGGACAGGCAAGCCGTCAATAAGTCATGTCGTGACATGGGTACTAAGTTATTACTTTCGATTACCGAAAACCCAACAGCACCTAGTGAGTTAAAATCAGTACGAACTATCACACATTTTTATCTGACAGAAATGAAGAAATGGTTTTTATGGCAGACAAGTTCTGTTCGTATATCGTGATACCAGAAGACTGTGGAATATACAAAGAAGTGATGAAGCCAGGAAGAATCAATTTAACACAAAGAAATTTGAGTTCTTTTTGAACAGGGAGGGACATATTTTCCGACGTGAAACTGAATCCGAACATTTTTCAACTTATAGGTATGAGACCTATACGTCAAGTACTGTCCTGTACTGCAAGGTAAAAATTCCCGGAACGCCTATTTATTGGTAGTGTGGGACTTAATGCTAAGACAGATCCAGCAAACGGAAACTGACAAGATAGAATTTTTCTGGTGGTAATGTCTGAACAACAAAGTCACACACTCGGCATCCGAATATGCAGTATCATCAGCGTTCTTTGCCGCTAGAATAGAAAACGAGAAAAGTTTCTAATCTAACAAGTCCCGCAGAGTCAACTTTTTGCGTTGGGGTGACCTGTGAGAAAAACCGGTTTGATGGTATTTATTGTGTAGGCTCTAACAACTAGCTTAAGCCAATCGTATTTTTCACAAATGCATTTTTCTTCTTTTTTAAAAACAATCCAACCAAAATGATGTATCAATTTGTATTCAATACCCAATCTAATATAATACTTTTCGGTGGCAATAGAAATAGCTGGCGATCCACCGACTCTGATCGCCGCTCTGTTTCACTAGGGCCTCTATCTCGATCCGGAGCTCTGAGGAACTTTATTTCGACACGACGCAAGGAGTTTATGCCTAATGCGCTAGCGTCCGCCCGCTTCACTATTCTTGCGCGTAGAGTTATGGCAATTATTACGTTTCTTGTGTTAACGATGAGCTATGTCACGTAGAGCTATGGCAATTATTGCGTTTCTTGGATTAACGATGAGCTAAACCGCGAACTGTTGAAGAGACTCTCAGTAACGTTGTACCCTATCCTTCAGCTGCAGACCATGAACTTCTGTGGGCAGTTCCATATCGACGCTCCAGGGCACGCTTAACATCCTCATAATTACAAGGTTGTTTAATAAGTTTTGCGGTTCTATAAGAAAACACAATTTTATGGTCTGAAATACACTTTGTTATTCCACTTGTTACAACGAGATTCCATTTTGTGAATTCCATCCCTGAAAGAAAGAACCTGGAAAAGCCTCAAAATACGCTTCCACAGCAGTTATGAAATCACCATTTGATGAAAAACGCTTTCCAGGCATGTATTTTTTAGGTTTGGAAAAAATGGAAGTCGTTATGGTCTAGTCTGGCAAATACGGTGAATGCTCCAACAATTCAAACTTTAATTCAGAGATTTTAGCCATTGTCAAAATGCTTTCGTGATACGGTAGATTGATGAAGAAGAATTTTTTCTTCTGAAAACCGGTTCTTTTCTCACGAATTTTTTCCTTCAGCTGGTCTCAAAGGATACAGCCATATTACGAATTTTTTATTTTACCAGTTTGCAAACAAAATTATTTTTGTATTTGAAAAAACTGATGCTAACAAATTCTTGACCGATTTCTGGACACTAACTCGTCTTAGTGTAAATGTTGCTGAGGAAGTTTTTTTTTCCATTTTTAGCGAATGTTGCACACATTTTGCACACAGCTCCCTGAAACTCAAACTTCAGTCAAAATAATCCATATACTGCCCACTGAGACGCCTAGGGCTTCTACTAAATCTCTTTCAGTCACTCGACGATTTTCCAATACTTTATCCTGTTTTTCTTCAACGATTTTTAGTGTTCCTGATTTTGTACGTCCTTCACGTGGATCGTCTTTCAGGTCTTGTAAAGTAATTATGTTAAAAGTAATTAAATTAAATTAGGCTCAGAGAACTTATAAACTTTCAATGTTCGTTCATAAATTTATTTTGGTAAAAAAAAAAAAAATTTATCACTGCACGATACTTGATACTTTACATTGTAAAAAAGTTCTATGGCACGTAGATACTATTTTATTAAAAAAAAAGATTTCAATTAAACTTCACATACGTTTATATGACGGATGTACCAATATAAAAAAAATTTGGCTAGTCATATCGACTCTCTTTTCGAGCCGCAAAACTTATTGAACACCCTTGTAAATTTATCCGCGTCGGGAATGAATTACAGTAACTCAGCAGCAAGCCCCTTCAAGGAAAGGAGCAAAGGTGCCGCGCGGTCAGCTTCCGCCTAATTACTCAAAATTTCGATTAAGGTGTTGCCATTGCTTTAACCCCCACGTTTAAACGTGTGGGATTTTGTTTGATCTCATCATCCAAACGCTGAATTGCTTCAGAGTTTTCCTGATGTTTCTTATCAGAGTTGTCCCATTTCTCATCCATTTTTTTGACAAAGCCTTTCATTAAAGTAGCCAAGGCTAAGAAGAGAAACTCCTGTTACGTCCTGACCACAATTCTTAAAAAATAACAATTGAAATTAGTAAAAATTCTGTGTCGGAAATCTCAGAGGAAAAAAATAACTACATATTCTTATTCTATTTATATAAGTTTATTTCAGAGTAAGAGTGTCCGTCCGGCTGTTTTGTTTGACGCCTAGTTCACAGAGACTATAAGAGCTAGAGCAACCACATTTTGTATTCAGACTTCTGTGATATGCCACTGTTACAAGTATATTTCAAAATTTTGCCCCGCCCACTTCCGCCCCCACAAAGGTGGAAAATCTGTGTCACACACAATTTCAAAGATATGAGAAAAAAAGTGTATTTCAAAAATTCGCCCCCAAATCTGTAGCATCCACAATATTGAAGATACGAGAAAATTGAAAACGCACAATCATAGAAAATGACCAGATCTACCAGATTGCCGAATCTGGATCAGATCGGATGATTTTTTTTAGCCAAAAGGAACATATAAGTTCGCAGTGGCTACGCAGCGCCCGACAACACGTTCAGACACGTTTTATGTCTCTCCCGCACGCATTCTTTGTCGCTCAATGTAGTCATACTGACTATGTATCGGGTGTAAATGTAGAGTTGCGGTCGCAGCAGCAACACACAACGTTCCTCCTCGTTTTTGTTTTTTTTTCTTAGGGAAAGAAATCTCATCCCTACAATATTAGGCAAATAGGCAATTATCATAGTCGGAGATCAGTTCCAAACTTGAGATATTATTCTCCATCGACGAAGCAATCAATTGAGTTATTTATTTGACTAATGCCTGCTATTAGATGATCAAACCTTGGACGACGTACAGTGGCGAGCACATTTCAGTTTAAACGCCTGTAAAATCTTTAAAAATACATCAATCCTTGTGATTTTTTTTTTTTCATAGACTCTTTAATTTAGTGAAAAAGAAAAGAGAACAATAATTCCAATTCAAAGGGGATTCAAAAGGGATCCCCTTTTCTTAAGAGATTTTAATTTTTTCCAAAAAAGTCCATGTATCCACTTTTGCACGTTTTAAATTAATTTACTTTAATAGTTTTTTTTAAATATTTGTTCCAAAGGCCTTAGCTTTTATCACATTCATTTATCACGCGCACCCAAAGACTCATCCAATCCCTTTGATGCAGACTCGTAATTTTCTAATGTTTTTTAAGCAGAGCCTATCGATTTTTAATGGGACTTAGATCGAGGCCATTGAGCAGGCCACTGGATTGAGTGAAAACTCGAATTATTGAGACCATTTTTCACGAATTTAGCCGTGTGCGTCGTTACCGGCTTGCTAGAAAGTGATCTCGGATATGGGGAATAAAATTTGACCAAATAGATTACAAAATATGAAGATAATATTCTTTCTTCATTATTCCATCGATTTTAACCATTTAACCACGGTTTGAGAACTGCATTGTATAAAAGTACTTTGTACTCCAGTTTTATTGGCGAACGGACGTTAATAAGCCAAGGTAGATTACTAGCTTTAGTAACCGTCTATCCAAATGGACACCTGGGTATGTTACTTCGGTATGTTACTGGTGGGCAAGTTTGTCTGTTTATGGTGTTTGCCACGAGATGAGATGATAATTGTTCGGTTGCTATTTTTGTGCACTTAGAGCGACTTAAGATGGCAGCATCATCAACAAATGTCGAAGTTGTTGTATGATGATATGGATGATATACAGTGACGGTCCAAGCACGCTACCCTGGAGTACAACAGCTTCAATTGGATGATATTAAGAGACGAAATCTTTGTATCTTATTGCGACACTTATTTGCTGTGGGTATGACTCCAATATTATAGGTGTGCTGTGGAAGTAACATTCCGATTTTGTGAATTAAGCCACCAAGCCAAACGCGGTCGGTTTTATGGTGAGAAAATATGACTTATGTAACTTCTCCTGCTTGGAATATGATAAGCGTGGTAGCTTCAAGGTTATTGGTTAGTGGAGGCACAAAGCTATTTGTTGCTGGATGTGGCTTGAAGACGTTATCTAAATGTACGGAACATGTATTTTCCTTTTTTGCTGCGAGTCCACTCTCCGGTTTGTGTATGTAATGGTGATTCACTCTCGTTTGGTGGACATTCGCCTAATGTAGCTTTCCACAGCGGAATCCCTTTGCTGTTTTTGGAGACTTTATACATATAGTATATTTGAGCTTGATTCCTCTCATCTTTTAGGGCTTTGCGTAGTAGATTATTGACTACCTTACTAAAATGGCTATATGTGCAAAAATTATTTTCAATTTTTCTTAAAAAGTAATAGATGCTTGTTTGGTTTGACTATGCAGTTCTTATCTCTTATTCTTGTGCTCAGCTATGACAAATTTTCGTCTTCTGTGAACTCCATTTATGGTACTATTAGCTTGGATAACAGATCATGCTCGCGCTCTACATAGAAAATAGATATATGTGCAATCATGTTTATTCGTGTTTTGAGAGTCGAATTTCAAAAATTTTCATAGATCCAGACGGTTACCGCATAAATCGTCGACTTGGCCCAGTATCCACCATAATAGAATTGACAAAACGGCACTTGGGGCAGTTTGCAACTGAAGACTTAATGAGCTGCAAAAAAAATTAAGGCAGAACTCGGGTTAACAATTCCCAGGCAACGTGTGAGCCAAATTTTGGACGAAAATTTTAACCTGACATATCAAAAGAAAGTGGGCAAACTCCTCTAAACTAAACGTCATAATGATCCGCGCATGTCAGTTTTGAAAACCACAATTTCTGGGACCCCGAATTAGAAAATTTAATTTTTAGTGATGAAAAAAAAAAATAGTTTACACGGTTCAGATGTCCATCATAAATATTGGAGAGACCCGCGTCATCCACGGGCAACTTGCTACAAGCCAAACCATGGTGATGGATCGCTAATGATATGGGCTGCCTTAAGTGCTAAAGGGAGGTCTCCAACATGTTTAATATCCGGTCGGATGAATGCGCAAGCATAGATATAATTGATAGATAGTGAACCTTTTTCATTTGCTGAGCATTTCCATGGTGATCAATAGACATTTCAGCAGCATAATGCGCCAATTCATGTTTCCCGGGCATGAATGGACTATTTTGAGACCCACAATAAACCGTTGATTAAGTGGGCTTCAATGAGTCCGGACTTAAATCCAATTGAGGATCTGTGGGGAATCCTTGCAGCAAAAGTCTATGCCTGTACAAGGTAGAACGATACATTGAAGCAATTAAAACAAGCGATAGTTGCAGAATGGAACAGGATAGAAATAACAACACTACAAAACTTTGCAAATTCAATGCCCAGTAGGCTGCAAAAGCTTTAGGAGCATAAGTTTAACCAAAGACTATAAAATACCAAGATGTTGCATGAGCGACCAAAAAGCTGTTCTATGGCGGGTCCTAACATTAGAACCCAAAAGGCACGAGGGAGCGCGCGGGGTTTCAATTCCCTTTTCGCCTGTACTTCGTCTCTACCGCGACCCCGCTGCCCATCGGTTTCGTCTGTTCGGCAATTCTGGACTCTCGAGCCTCAGCACCGTCGAAGCGGTGGTCGCGGATCGCCGATGTCTTTGGAGCGGCACAGCGGGACCTTTGGCCGTCTCAGCTTGCTAAATTTGTTAGTGAATATGAGTTCAATAAATATTTGCACACTGAAAAAATGTTAAACTTTCAGTGCTTATATCTTCTAAACTAAAACTATCTTGAAAATTCGATTGGAAAATTCGCTATTAGATGCGTACATTAAATTTATCTAAAGCACTCATACAATTTTTTTTGTACTATTTCCGCGCCACTGTGCCGCGCCAAAGACATCAGCGACCACGCTGCCCTACGGTTTCGGCAAGCAGACGATTCATATTTTGTTTTTGTATTCTTTCTCTCGAGACACACCGACTCGACGCTGACCGAGGCATTGACGAAGCCGAGTAGCATTTCGGAGGCGAAGCTAGCGTAAAAGAGAATTGAAGTAATAGCCCCGCGCGCCCGTACCATTAAGCGTCAAACGAAAATTGAAAAAGAATTTGTTCCTCATGCAACATCTTGGTATTGTATAGTCTTTGGTTTAACTCCATTAATTACATTACAGTACATATTCCCATAAACTTGTTCCTTGGAAATTTTTTTCATACAAAATATTTTTTGCTGTTATACCCACTTTCTATGTGAAAAAAGTACAATTATATTTTTTTTGTTATTAAAAAAATTGATATCGAATTTCTTTATGCCTTTTTGTTTTGTACTTATTAAATAAATAATAATATAAAATAAAAATATAAAATAAATCAAGAAAACACGTGTTGAAAAAAACGTCATTCAAAGCAGTGCACATATAGCCATTTTACTAAGCTATTTTTAACCACTCCTTCGAGGCAAGTGATCTATAGACTTGCCCTCTAACCAAAGCTTTTTCTTATCGCGTAACATCTCTTCAATATGCCTGGGAACACGACTGATGTTGTGAAGTTTATTAGCTGTTATTATTGGAGCAGAGTGTTTTGAGGCCATTAACATTACATACACTAATTCTTCAACTGAGCTGTCCATGTCATCTTTGCAATAAATATTTTGGCAGCCATCAATATGGGATCTCCTATACTTCCTGTATTTGAGCCAATCTGTTTTGCTAGAAGGGAGAAAGTGTGAGCCTGCTGCACTATTCTGTAACAGCAAATTCAATCAAGTCTGGTAACTTCTTTGGATCTGTTGGCCAATTGAAATAAAGAAATATAGTCAAGTTTGTTTCGTTGTGTGATTATAGTTGTCTTCCTTTCGGGTTGCTGAGTCAACATCCCCAATGGGTGTGCCTGGCATTGTAGTCCCCAGCTGCTATAAAGCAGTCACCTAATAGGTCGAAGAATTTTACAAATTCTTGCCTGCCGGGAGAAATAAAGTCAAGTTTGTTTCGTTGTGTGATTATAGTTGTCTTCCTTTCGGGTTGCTGAGTCAACATCCCCAATGGGTGTGCCTGGCATTTCAGTCACCAGCTGCTATAAAGCGGTCACCTAATAGGTCGAAGATTTTTACAAATTCTGCTTCGGAAACGGAGAAGCAGTACACTGCGGCTAAGTCTAAGTAACCAGGGGGAACGTTGTGAGTTGCTGCGGACACCGCAACTCTACAGTTATACCCGATACTTAGTCAGTATGGCTCTCCTCCGGCAGACGCCGCTAATATTAAACGACACGACAAAGAGGCGAGCGAGGGAGACAGAAAATCAGTCTGAGCGTGACGTCGGGCTCTGCGTAGCCACTGTAAATTGATTTGTTCCTTTTGGCTATAAAAATGATCTGATCTGATCCAGATTCAGCAATCTGATAGATATGATCATTATCTATGATTCTGCGTTTTTAGTTTTCTCGAATCTGCAATATTGTGGATGCAACAGTTCTTCGTCCTTTGTGTGGGCGGAAGGGGGTGGGGCGAAAATTTGAGATATACGTTTTATAGTGAGATCTAACAGGAGTGCGGATACTAAATTTTTACTCTAGCCATAATAGTCTCTGAGATTTGTGAATATCCCCAAATTTGCATCCTTTGTGGGGGCGGAAGGGGGTGTGGCGAAATTTTGAAACAAACTCGTCTCGGTCCGATATATTAGGAGTGTGGATACCAAATTAGGTTGCTCTAGCTTTTATAGTCTCTGAGATCTAGGCGCTAATGTTTTACTCTAAGCAAAGCCGCCTATGCTACGTGTGTGTTAGAGAGAGACAGGGCGAGAAAAAATGAAATTGTTTTCTTGATGCTGGCTATAATAATAATACGATCTAATTCAGATTCTGCAGTCTAAAAGATATGGTCATTCTCTACAATTCTGCGTTTTGGTTTTATCGTATCTTTAAAAATGTGGATGCCACAGATTTTCGTCCATTGTGGGGGCGGAAGTGGGCGGGGCGAAGTTTTGAAATATTTTTTTAGCAGTGACATATCACAGAAGTCTGGATCCAAAACATCGTTGCACTAGCTCTTATAGTCTTTGAGCACTAGGCGCTGAAGGGGACGGTCAGACGGACGGACGGACAGACAGACATGGCTCAATCGACTCGGCTATTGATGCTGATCAAGAATATATATACTTTATGGGGTCGGGAACGATTCCTTCTGGACGTTACACACATCCATTTTCACCACAAATCTAATATACCCCAATACTCATTTTGAGTATCGGGTATAAAAACTCACTATCAACAAACCCGTTCTTAAATATGGGCATTTCCGTGGAAATGTCAACCGAGAAAAATAATTGAATGCTATATAAACCCATTTCCCATAAAAGTATCCCTCTCGCACAGTGCGTTTGTCGTGTCGTTTAATAGTAGCGGCGTCTGCCGGCGGAGAGCCATACAGACTAAGTATCGGGTATAAATTGTTGTGGTCTCCGCGGCAACTTGCAACGTTCCCCCTCGCATAATATTAGCATTGTGACATTGCCCGTGTGACATTGTGTTCCATTGCAAGAATACGCAACCTCGTTTTTCGGAAACGTTATGATACTAAGATGGGGAAGATCAAAATTAAAATGATCAATCTAACAAATGGTAATTGTGCAGTATTTAATTGTAAATGAAAATAATTTCTTTTTAAGATTTAATTTATTTCTCATATGCAAAAAGCAGCCAACGCCTAAATAACGTAGCGCAGTTACCATCTTAAGGATGGTTGAAATAGATGATAATAGGATCCATTTAAAATTATCTAAAATTATAGCGAAAACTATGAAATTCATATTTAGTTGTTTATAAATTAAAAGGGGAGTGACAAAAGATTAAATTTTATATTATTTTAATACAATTTAATGTTTTTTGTCTAACCTTATACAAAGATGACATATCTTTCTTAGATCGCTAATGAAAAAAATTAAAATAATCGAAGATTAACATTTGACAAAATTATGTATGCATGTATGAATGAAATCTCTAGATAGCCTATGTGCCGTACGCATGTTTCGGTGGATTTTGCAAAACTCTCACACGGAAATTTTAGTTATTTCAATGAAATTGTTTGCCTTAATCTACTTTAATGAATATAGCTAGTATTTTCTTTTTAATTTATACTAAATTGAATAGAGATTTGAGGAAAATTCAAATTCACCGTTTTCTTTGGCTTGTGCCGGAAATATTAGTGCCTGAAGTGTACATTTTAGTTTGTCGTATTCAAGTGTCGGGGAGTGTAAATTAAGATACATACATACATATATATTAGAGTGTCCCGTATATAGATGAAACATTTTTTTCGCGAATTCAATAATTCCTCATCCACTGTTAGAAGACCGTACAAATCTTGCACAGTTCTTTCTGCTAAATAATCAACTGCCGTAAGTAATGAAAGAGTGTTCTTGCTTTTTTAAATAATATAGGGTATTGTTCCATGATTGCTCCTTACGAAGAATACAGAAATATTTGAGTTAATACTAAAAGGCTTTAATATTACTTATTAAAATTTGCAACGTTAAGATCTTCCATCGATGGTACATATCGTTGTTCTAAACTGGATCTATTGTTTTCTGTCAAATGCATCACCATTCTTTCTTTTACATGTTCTTTCATCATTAAGACAAATTATGACAAAAATTTCTTTAGAGCTGCTTTAAATAACATATCATCAATATTTTAAAAAGCATAAATACGGTGCTTTCACAGCCGAGGAACTCTGAAGCTTAGGATTTACTTAGGCAGATATTGTGAAAAAATTACAGGTCGTAGACAGATGCGTTTTTTTTTTGGTTTTTTTTTTTTTGTTTAGTAAACTTGAGCTGAGAGTTTTTAATTGCAATTTTTAAGGTGGAAATTGCTGCTGTCATCCAACGAGCTTTATGCATCGCCCCAGTATGCCTATTTTTCGTTCTCGTCAAATATCGCCACCTAGGAACGCTATGGAGAGTTCAATTATCCCTCCCGAAAGTTGCCTCTTGCATAATTATTTCCAGTTTCGCTTGAAAACTGCAATCAGAGGAAATCTGCAAAAAGAGGAATATCTGGACTATGCGCATAACTTTTCAGTACAAGCTCATAGATGTAATGTCGATATGTTTTTGACCTAAAAATAAAAACGTGACGTTAAACTGACCTGATACTACTGTATCAAAACAAAGAATTTTTACACAATCTTCAAGATTCCATTTTCGAATTAAATTCCAAACAGCCCGTTCTTGTTCATTTCTTGTCGAATTTTTCAGTTGTGGCAAAACAATGAGTTGTTCTGTATTTTCAAATGTGATTACAATTGGAAGACGTTTCTCCTTACAGCTTCAACCATCTAGAACTGGGAAAAGCTTTCCATCTCAATGAAGATTGAAAATTTCTGGCATATTGTTGAAATTTCTTCCGACTTTCTGCTCGCATTCGTTGAATGGTAGACTTATTAATACTAAGCTCATGAAAATTATAACCAATTGCCTGTATTGTAGATGGACGAATTTTACATTCCTTTACAGTCCTTTACAGCATTTATCCAAGGCTGTCACTTTTTACTATTGTATGTACTGTAACGAATGGAGATTAAGAAGGCTGCCTATTGGTTATCCAGTCGGCATTGTTTGGAACACGTAAATTCCCCAGTTCAATAAAGTCTCTCTGTATAGTAAAAGAAGTCTCTACTTTTATATTCTCAACCTGGAAAAAACGCACTGTATAAACGTAACGTTAAATAAAAGTCAAATAGGGATTTCAAATTTGACATCAGTGAGAAACATGTTGCCAGAAAACTAAATGTAAATTTAAAAAAAGAGAGGGTTTGAGTGTTGTTGTTAAGGTAAACTTTTTCATAAATGGACTATATCATTGTATTTCTTAAATACATTTATCAAGAAATTTAATAGTAATACGAACTTTTTTGCATAGCTCACAAACGTTGGGATCAACGCAAACTCGTTCTCATTCAGCACGCTCACGATGGAGTCGGACAAGTTTATTTGTGTGCGCGAGAAAGTTAATGATACCGCCCAAGTAGTCATCATTGATATGAACGATTCGACCAATCCCACACGACGTCCCATATCAGCTGACTCGGCCATTATGAATCCAGCAAGCAAAGTTATTGCTCTCAAAGGTAAGAAAATATATACCTTTAAAATTCCTGAAAAAATTATACATTTTTCCATATTTTCGTAGCGCAAAAGACGTTGCAGATATTCAATATTGAAATGAAATCAAAAATGAAGGCTCACACGATGAATGAAGATGTTGTGTTCTGGAAATGGATATCTTTGAACACTTTAGCATTGGTGACCGAGACGAGCGTTTTTCATTGGTCTATGGAAGGTGACTCGATGCCACAAAAAATGTTTGATAGACATTCCTCACTCAATGGCTGTCAGATAATCAATTATCGCTGCAATGCTACACAACAATGGCTGCTTCTGGTAGGCATATCGGCACTTCCCAGCCGCGTTGCCGGCGCCATGCAGTTGTATTCCGTGGAGCGTAAAGTATCGCAGGCCATCGAAGGTCACGCAGCCAGTTTTGCGACTTTTAAAATAGACGGAAACAAGGAACCGACTACGCTTTTTTGCTTTGCAGTTCGCACCGCCACAGGCGGCAAGCTTCACATCATTGAAGTCGGAACACCGCCTAATGGCAACCAGGCTTTTCCAAAAAAGGCTGTTGACGTCTTCTTTCCACCGGAAGCCCAGAACGACTTTCCAGTGGCCATGCAGGTCTCAGCGAAGTACGATACCATCTATTTGATAACCAAATATGGATATATTCATCTGTACGATATGGAGACCGCCACATGCATATACATGAATCGCATATCGGCCGATACAATTTTCGTGACCGCTCCGCACGAGGCCAGCGGTGGAATTATTGGCGTCAACCGCAAGGGTCAGGTGCTATCTGTAACTGTTGACGAAGAGCAGATCATTCCTTATATAAACACTGTTTTGCAAAACCCTGACTTGGCCCTGCGAATGGCTGTACGAAACAATTTAGCAGGAGCGGAGGATCTTTTTGTCCGCAAGTTCAACAAGCTGTTTACTGCCGGTCAGTTCGCCGAAGCGGCCAAAGTTGCTGCTCTGGCTCCCAAGGCCATTCTTCGCACTCCTCAGACCATTCAACGATTTCAACAAGTGCAAACACCAGCAGGCTCGACGACGCCACCTCTACTGCAGTACTTTGGTATTCTGCTCGACCAGGGCAAGTTAAACAAGTTTGAGTCCCTGGAGCTGTGTCGTCCAGTTCTGCTGCAAGGAAAGAAGCAACTTTGCGAAAAATGGCTAAAGGAGGAGAAACTTGAGTGCAGCGAAGAACTAGGTGATCTCGTTAAAGCCTCAGACCTCACGCTAGCGCTCTCCATTTACTTGCGTGCCAATGTTCCCAATAAAGTGATTCAGTGTTTTGCAGAAACTGGACAGTTTCAAAAAATTGTGCTTTATGCCAAGAAGGTTAACTATACACCAGACTACATTTTTCTGCTGCGTTCGGTGATGCGTAGCAATCCCGAGCAAGGTGCTGGTTTTGCATCTATGCTTGTAGCAGAGGAAGAGCCTCTGGCGGACATTAACCAGACTGTCGATATCTTCATGGAACACTCTATGGTACAACAGTGCACGGCTTTTTTGTTAGATGCCCTTAAGCACAATCGCCCGGCCGAGGGTTCGCTGCAGACGCGTTTGCTTGAAATGAATCTCATGTCTGCCCCACAGGTGGCCGACGCTATACTTGGTAATGCTATGTTCACCCACTACGATAGGGCACACATCGCCCAGCTGTGTGAAAAAGCAGGTTTGTTGCAGCGTGCTCTGGAGCACTACACAGATCTGTACGATATAAAGCGGGCTGTCGTACACACGCATATGCTGAATGCTGAGTGGCTGGTTAGCTTCTTTGGGACTTTATCGGTGGAGGACTCTCTGGAATGTCTGAAGGCTATGTTAACAGCAAATCTGCGGCAGAATTTACAAATCTGTGTACAAATTGCCACCAAGTACCACGAGCAGTTGACCACCAAGGCGCTAATTGACCTATTTGAGAGCTTTAAGAGCTACGACGGACTGTTCTATTTCCTAAGCAGTATTGTGAACTTCTCACAGGATCCAGAGGTTCACTTTAAATACATTCAAGCCGCCTGTAAGACAAACCAGATAAAAGAGGTGGAACGAATTTGTCGCGAATCTAATTGTTATAACCCGGAGCGCGTGAAGAATTTCTTGAAGGAAGCTAAACTGACTGATCAACTGCCGCTGATTATTGTTTGTGATCGTTTTGACTTTGTCCATGATCTGGTGCTGTACTTATACCGCAACAATCTCCAAAAGTATATAGAGATCTATGTGCAGAAGGTAAACCCTTCTCGCTTGCCGGTTGTTGTGGGTGGTTTGCTTGACGTCGACTGCAGTGAGGATATTATCAAAAATCTCATACTAGTGGTCAAGGGTCAGTTCTCTACGGATGAGCTGGTGGAGGAGGTTGAAAAGCGTAATCGCTTAAAGCTCCTACTTCCCTGGCTTGAGTCTCGGGTCCACGAAGGCTGCGTTGAGCCCGCCACACACAATGCCTTGGCCAAGATTTACATTGATTCAAATAACAACCCAGAACGTTTCCTCAAAGAAAATCAGTACTACGACAGCCGCGTGGTCGGTCGCTACTGTGAAAAGCGTGATCCTCATCTGGCCTGTGTTGCCTACGAACGGGGCCAGTGCGATCGCGAATTGATCGCTGTCTGTAACGAAAACTCACTATTTAAAAGTGAAGCTCGTTATCTAGTGGCTCGACGTGATGCCGAACTCTGGGCGGAGGTCCTGTCCGAAGCTAATCCATACAAGCGCCAGTTGATTGATCAAGTCGTTCAGACGGCACTGTCTGAAACACAGGATCCCGACGATATTTCGGTAACAGTAAAGGCATTTATGACTGCTGACTTGCCGAATGAGCTGATTGAGCTGCTGGAAAAGATCATATTGGACTCTTCGGTGTTCAGCGACCATCGCAATCTTCAGAATCTGCTCATACTCACTGCTATTAAAGCTGATCGTACACGCGTTATGGATTATATAAACCGACTGGACAATTACGATGCACCGGATATAGCCAACATTGCGATTAGTAATCAATTGTATGAGGAGGCATTTGCCATATTCAAGAAGTTCGATGTTAATACGTCAGCCATTCAGGTGCTCATTGATCAGGTCAACAATTTGGAGAGAGCCAACGAGTTCGCCGAGCGCTGTAACGAGCCAGCCGTATGGTCACAGTTAGCCAAGGCTCAACTACAGCAGGGTTTAGTGAAGGAGGCTATTGATTCATATATAAAGGCCGATGATCCGAGTGCTTACGTGGACGTGGTTGACGTGGCTAGTAAGGTGGAATCGTGGGACGACCTTGTTCGGTATCTTCAAATGGCACGTAAAAAAGCGCGTGAGTCCTATATTGAGAGTGAATTAATTTACGCTTTTGCTCGCACTGCTCGTTTGGCCGATCTCGAAGAGTTCATATCGGGTCCCAACCACGCAGACATACAGAAAATTGGAGATCGCTGTTTCAGTGACGGAATGTACGATGCTGCAAAGCTCCTATATAATAATGTCAGCAACTTTGCCCGTTTGGCTATTACACTGGTATATCTTAAGGAGTTTCAGGGTGCTGTTGACTCGGCGCGAAAGGCTAACTCGACGCGCACATGGAAGGAAGTTTGTTTTGCTTGCGTAGATGCGGAAGAATTTCGGCTAGCGCAGATGTGTGGCCTACATATTGTTGTTCATGCTGATGAGCTAGAGGATTTGATTAATTATTACCAGAATCGGGGATATTTCGATGAGCTGATAGCACTACTTGAGTCTGCTCTGGGCCTAGAACGTGCGCATATGGGAATGTTTACTGAGTTGGCCATACTCTACTCAAAATTTAAACCATCAAAAATGCGAGAACACCTAGAACTATTCTGGTCCCGCGTTAACATACCAAAAGTTCTGCGAGCTGCCGAGTCGGCTCATCTCTGGTCGGAGCTAGTGTTCCTTTACGATAAGTATGAGGAATATGACAACGCTGTGCTGGCCATGATTGCTCACCCGACTGAGGCATGGCGCGAGGGACACTTTAAGGACATCGTAACAAAGGTGGCAAATATTGAGTTGTACTACAAGGCCATCGAATTTTATTTAGACTTTAAGCCGTTGCTGCTGAACGATATGATTTTAGTGCTGGCTCCCCGAATGGATCATACTCGAGCTGTTAGCTACTTTTCCAAGACCGGCTACTTGCCGTTGGTCAAGCCCTATTTGCGCTCCGTACAATCCCTTAATAATAAAGCTATCAATGAAGCTCTTAATGGTCTCTTAATCGACGAGGAGGACTACCAAGGTCTACGCAATTCGATCGATGGTTTCGACAACTTTGACAACATTGCGCTGGCTCAGAAGCTTGAGAAGCATGAGCTCACAGAGTTTCGTAGAATTGCTGCATACTTGTATAAAGGTGAGTCGTGATGAACTACTGCAATTGATTTTTACGTCCATTGGCGCTCATATTTCAGGAAATAACCGTTGGAAACAAAGCGTTGAGCTGTGTAAAAAGGATAAACTTTACAAGGATGCCATGGAGTATGCCGCTGAGTCTGGAAAGCAAGAGATTGCTGAAGAGTTGTTGGGATGGTTCCTTGAGCGGAATGCACACGATTGCTTTGCGGCATGTCTTTATCAGGTGGGAGAAACAACATTGCAGTCCATAAAACCCTAACATGAAGGCCTTTTATATTCGTAGCATAATAGTGACCGAAAAACAAAATAACGTTTAAAAGGGTCTTTTTTTAAATATTCTCCTGGAAGATTACCCATGTTGAAACGTTTTAACCTATTTTCGCAGCACTTTTGGCACTTAGAAGGTAGTATCACTACCAGTCTCCGGCAAGAAAAAATAGTATTAGGTGTGGATATTTCTGCAGGAAAAAACTTGATTCGATGATTTGGGTGCTCAAAAAATCTGTTGAGTGGGGCAATGTTTGAAAGTTCGGGATTGTCGTAGCAAAGAAAAATCCGTTTTGGAGGTTGGTTTTACTCAAGGCGACCATTTGGTTTTAAAATGTTTCTTATGACAGCTTTTGTGACATTTGACTCGCTTAAAAACACCCATTCTGATGTTTTTTCGGGCTCATGTTCATATCATGTCCATAATTCGTCGCCTGTTGCGATGTCAAAAACGTGGCTGTATTGTATCACATTTTGTTCGCATCAATTGACAAGAGCCTTTTTTTTCGCAGTAGCAATGCATAGTGCTTTATCGCCAAAAGTTGAACTATGCTGATCTAAGCATTCTTTTCTTAAAAATCAACATAAAAAATAATAGAAAATCATGACAAGGAAAATTTCCAGGGACCGTAAATAATCATTATTTTTTTTTTGAATAAAAAAATCTCTTACTTTTAATGGACCTAGAAAAACACTATTTACACCAAAATCTTTATTTTTGTACAATCTCTGCATTGCCGCCATAATTTGTAAACTTTTGATTTTTTACGATTTTCTTCACAGATAATCTTTATTTTTGAGTAATTTGATAAAACTTAGAATTAATCATTATTCTTGATAAAAAAAAATAAAACTCAAAAATAATGATTATCAGTGATTTTTATTTTGTTCGCTTAAAATAAAACTCAACAGGAATTTACGGCTTCTGTGTTAGAATGTTCGCCAATATTATTGCATATCCTTGTCAAAGGACCACAAAGCTACACACTGTGCAAAAATTTTCTTTTTGAAAATACATTTAATTTTTTTGTTATTTTTGGTTTTGTTGTCGGAAATACGTTTAATTAGTTGTCGCTCTTGAGCTGCTTGAGCAAGGCTGTGCTATTGCACTAGTCTGAAATATAAATTTTAATAAAATTTAATTTTCATGTGTTTATTTCCGGTTTTTCTGAGATGAAAAATATAAAAAATATAAAAGCGACCGTACAATAAAAAGTTATAAGCCGGATTTTTTTTTCAAAAAAATTCAATTTCTGACGATTTTGACTAGAATTCATTTAAAAATTTTGTCACGATTTGTAGCCGACTGATGAGTTTTTATACGGCTTTGGAACTCCGTCGACATCTGATAGCTTCCACATTTTATATACGAAATTTATCTAGCGGTTGACACGTTGCGAATAGTCCAGATCCCTTACAACGGATGACGTGATCAAGATAAAACCGATTTTAATTCAATTTTTGAACATAACCTTGTTGCTACAATTAATTTTTTATCGCAGTCTTCCAAATCAGCCTCATTTATTTTATGCTGAATTCATCATTAGGCCCAAATCTCTTATGGTCCTATTCCAACCGACTTCAAGTCCAATTTACTAGTCTGCCAGAAAGGGATATCATAAGAAAATCGATCAATTAGACTTTGTGGCCGTTTGTGGAATAAAGTTTTGAGTATGTCGTCGTCCATTCTATTTCTTTCTGTATGTGGGACGGGCTGCTTGATTTTTATACCCGATACTCAAAATGAGTATTGGGGTATATTAGATTTATGGTAAAAGTGGATGTGTGTAACGTCCAGAAGGAATCGTTTCCGACCCCATAAAGTATATATATTCTTGATCGGCATCAATAGCCGAGTCGATTGAGCCCTGTCTGTCTGTCTGTCCGTCCGTCTGTCCGTCCCCTTCAGCGCCTAGTGCTCAAAGACTATAAGAGCTAGAGCAACGATGTTTTGGATCCAGACTTCTGTGATATGTCACTGCTACAAAAATATTTCAAAACTTTGCCCCGCCTACTTCCGCCCCCACAAAGGGCGAAAATCTGTGGCATCCACAATTTTAAAGATACGAGAAAACCAAAACGCAGAATCGTAGAGAATGACCATATCTTTTAGACTGCAGAATCTGAATTGGATCGTATTATTATTATAGCCAGCATCAAGAAAACAATTTCATTTTTTCTCGCCCTGTCTCTCTCTAACACACACGTAGCATAGGCGGCTTTGCTTAGAGTAAAACATTAGCGCCTAGATCTCAGAGACTATAAAAGCTAGAGCAACCAAATTTGGTATCCACAATCCTAATATATCGGACCGAGACGAGTTTGTTTCAAAATTTCGCCACACCCCCTTCCGCCCCCGCAAAGAATGAAAATCTAGGGATATTCATAAATCTCAGAGACTATTAAGGCTAGAGTAACCAAATTTGGTATCCGCACTTCTGTTAGATCTCACTATAAAACGTATATCTCAAAATTTCGCCCCACCCCCTTCCTCCCACACAAAGGACAAAAATCTGTTGCATCCACAATATTGCAGATTCGAGAAAACTAAAAACGCAGAATCATAGAGAATGACCATATCTATCCGGTTGCTGAATCTGGATCAGATCGGATCATTTTTGTAGCCAAAAGCAAGAAATCAATTTGCAGTGGCTACGCAGCGCCCGACGTCACGCTCAGACTGATTTTCTGTCTCTCTCGCACTCTTTGTCGTGTCGTTTAATATTAGCGGCGTCTGCCGGAGGAGAGCCATACTGACTTAGTATCGGGTATAACTGTAGAGTTGCGGTGTCCGCAGCAACTCACAACGTTCCCCCTCGTTTTTACTTAAGACAAGAAAATTTCAAAACCGGAACTTTATGCATACATAAATATTTAGCTTTTATAGCAGAAACACATCGTAAAACAAGAAGAAAATAAATTGGGGTATACTTTTTCTAGTAAAAAAAATCTGAAAACAACTATAAATTTTGTTGCATGAAGTTAGCTCTAATATATCCCTTGCATCTTTCTTTAAAAATTATTTAATTATTTAAGAATTGTATGTGTTACATACATCTGTAACATACAGAAGGAGCGGTTCCGATTCAATAAACTCGATATATTCTCGATCAGCATCGATAGCCGAGTCGATATAGCTATGTATATATGCCCGTATGTCCGTAAGTTAATCTGTCTGTCATATTTGAGCAACAAATTTTATATACAGACTTCTGTGTTATAACACTAAAACAGGTGTAGTTAATGCCACAAAATGGGCATCCCTCAAATGGCAAAAATCTGTGGCGTACACAATTTTGAACCGAAAGCGAAGAATCAGAGAGATGATAATTCCAGATTCCCAAATCAAATGGGATTGGATAACTTAAATATTTATTATTGGGTGGAAAGAAGATAGACGGAGAACGCAGGAATACATTAAATATTTATATGTACATAGATATTACATATGTACATATATTTTGTTAGTACTAATACACTCCCCGGCACTTGAATACGACACACTAAAATGTACACTTTAGTCACCAATATTTCCGGCACAAGCCTGAATTTTCCTCAAATCTCAATAGCAATATTCATCAAAGTAGATTGAGGAAACAAATTTTATTGACATAATTCAAATTTCGTTCTCAAAAAATGCGACACTTGAATACGACATTCATATTGAAAAATTTGTTATTTTGGATGTGGTCGCGACCGGACATCAAATAAATTCTCAAAAATCAATTAGAGTGTCCTTATTGCGAACAAAAAATTTGGGTTGTGGTAAATCCTTTTCAAAGGACGAAAAATAAAAAACCTCAGCCAACGGACGAAAACTTAAAATACTCCCGTACTTTTGCATATTCATATGGCGTTGAGTAGAGACTGTCGCTATATAGCATTTTCAAAGGAAAAAAATTTAAATTTGAAGGGTTTCTTTTTTATATTTATAAGGACTCAAGGAAGTAAAGGAAGTGAGGAGTAAAGAAGAATTACAATTGGATAGTTTTCACAGCAGTGTGAGCGCAATTATTCTGTGGTGAGCAAGATCCTAAAACGGTGTGGACCAGTTGATTTTTCATTAAGTCGAGTTTCTCAAGTATGCAAAAAAGGTGTTTTTATACCCGATACTCAAAATGAGTATTTGGGGTATATTAGATTTGTGGTAAAGGTGGATGTGTGTAACGTCCAGAAGGAATCGTTTCCGACCCCTTAAAGTATATATATTCTTGATCCTGTCTGTCTGTCTGTCTGTCTGTCCTTTCGTCCGTCCGTCCGTTCGACCGTCCGTCTGTCCGTCCCCTTCAGCGCCTAGTGCTCAAAGACTATAAGAGCTAGAGCAACGATGTTTTGGATTCAGACTTCTGTGATATGTCACTGCTACAAAAATATTTCAAAACTTCGCCCCGCTCACTTCCGCCCCCACAAAGGACGAAAATCTGTGGCATCCACATGTTTAAAGAAGAATCGTAGAGGATGATCATATCTTCTAGAGTGTAAAATCTCAACCAGATCGTATAATTATTATAGCCAGAATCAAGAAAACAATTTCATTCTTTCTCGCTCTGTCTCTCTTTCACACACAGGTTTCATGGTCGGTTTTGCCAATTGCAAAATATGAGTTCAAGGATCTCAGAACCTATAAGAGCCAGAGCAACCAAATTTGGTATCCACACTCCTGTGATATCGGACTTTGACCGTTTCGTGTCCAAATTTCGCCACACCCCCTTCCGCCCCCGCAAAGGACGAAAATCTGGGGCATCCACACATCTCAGAGACTATTAAGGCTAGAGTAACCAAATTTGGTATCCGCACTTCTGTTAGATCTCACTATAAAACGTATATCTCAGAATTTCGCCCCACCCCCTTTCGGCCACACAAAGGACGAAAATCTGTTGCATCCACAATACTGCACATTGGAGAAAACTAAAAACGCAGAATCATAGATAATGACCATATCTATCAGATTGCTGAATCTGATTTAGTTCGGATTATTTTTGTAGCCTAGATCAACAAATCAATTTGCAGTGGCTACGCAGCGCCCGACGTAACGCTCAGGCTGATTTTCGGTCTCTCTCGCACGCACTCTTTGTCGTGTCTATATATATTAGCGGCGTCTGCCGGAAGAGAGCCATACTGACTTAGTATCGGGTATAAATGTAGAGTTGCGGTCTCCGCAGCAACTCACAACGTTCCCCCTCGTTTTGTTTTTTTTATTAATTACAGTCCCTTATGGTGTGGAGTCTTCGAAAAAACTTCTTTTATTATTTTAGCACTAGCTTACAGTACAGTTTTCGATTTTTAAATCGAGTTTTAGTCGTGTTTTTTAGATGCGGCAGGCAGATGATATCTCATAGAGGTCTCGGAAGTAGTAATTTTGGTTCGGTTTTTTATGTTTTTGCCATAATTTGACCCGTTCTTTATGAAATCACTCAGAACACACATAGTTTTACCAATTTTATGACTTATTTTCATTATTAATTGACATACTTCCTTCGAGGCTTTTATTGTTATTTATTTTGAGAATTTATTCGATGTCCGGTCGCGACCACATCCAAAATAAAAAATATTTCAGTGTGAATGTCGTATTCAAGTGTCGCATTTTTTGAGAACGGAAATTTAAGTTATGTCAATTAAATTTGTTTCCTCAATCTACTTTGATGAATATTGCTATTTTTAATATTATTATTATTATATAAAGCTAATAAATAGTTAAAACTAGGTATTAACAAGGTATGGGGCTATAGATGCTGAGGCCTTAAGCTCACTATAGTATTATTATACATACGTTTGAGAATGTATGTACTTATATACATATGTACAGGGTTGGTTCTATACGTTATTATATGTTGTGAGGGAATTATTATCTAATATACTAATTGGGTATATGTATATGTACAGGGATGATTGTTTATGAGGTTATATGTAGTGAATGATTTTAGATTGGTATAGATAGTTGAGGATTATATTTGCGTTTTTGTTGTTAGGGTTTGAGATATATTGCATGGGGTCGGTGTTATGGAATATTGAGGATCTTTGAATAGAGAGGGCGGGGCATGTGTATAGTATGTGTCTTATGTCTATGGTTAGGTTGTGGCACAATGGGCATGCGTTGGACGATGTTTTATCCATGTAGTGGGCATTGGTGAAACTTGTGTTCCCTAGTCTCAATCTATTTAGGATGACTTGGTGTCTTCTGTTAAGGTTGTTTAGGTTTTTGGGGGGAGGATGAGTGGAAGATAGATTGATAACTTGTTGGTACCAGGGGGAAGTCTTAGTGAGGAGGTCTATTTGTTTCGATAGGAGGATTTTCTTAAAGAATAGTGAGATGTCGTTAGAATTACGGATTAGTTTCGGATTGTGGTGGGGTAGTACGAGGAATTGTTGGGATTGGTAATTGCGGTAATAGAGGAGAGTGAATCTGTGCAGATAGCGTATCTTCCGCGTTTGTTGCGGCTTAATAAACTGGCTTCGTGGATAGCAATAATTTTGCTGGAAAGGACTGAGGAGTACTGTGGAAGTAGTCCGGATTTTATGGTTGATGTCCCACTACAGATGCTATAGATGGTAATGCCTGCTGCTTTGGACCCGTCTGTGTATAGGAAGGTGTGTTGGTGGAGGTTGAATTTGATGGAGTGGAAGAGTTGGTGGAAGACTATTGGGGGGGTGGTGTTTTTATCGTGTTTGGATAGGGTGATATTGGTGTTGGAGGTTTTAATCGGGGAGAACGGTATGAGGTTATTCTGGGATATTTGTTTGGCTCTGTCAATCGTGCAATCGCGTGTCAATTAGCACTCTTTTTTTTTTTTTTTTTAGGTTTTTTGGGAGTGAGTTTAGGGGGGTGTCTTTAACGTGGATGAGGTTTTTAAATATTTTGCCAGTTACAAAATCTCGCTTGTTTTCCAAGGTGTGTAAGTTGGCTTCGGATAGAAGGTTGTTAGTGGGTGTGGTGCGGAATGCACCTAGGGCGGCTCTTGTTGCTGCGTTAATCGTAGTTTTCAGGCGGTTAAGCTGGCTTTTTTGTGCGTAACCGTATATGGGGAGGCAGAAGTCGACTTTGGATATGATTAGAGATTTCATAATTTGTACAAGTAATGAGGTGTGGCAGTTGTATTTTGAGGACGAGAGGTGTTTGATAATGCCCAGTGGCTTGGCAAAGTCTATTTTGAGTTTATTGATATGTGAGTTCCAGTTGTATCTAGAGTTGAGTGTGAGGCCTAGTAGTCTGAGTGAGTTGTTTTGGTTGATGGATGTGTTGACAGTAAGGAATTTTGGTTTGCAGTTATGTTTGGGACATATGTGTAGAAGTTGGCTTTGTGTGTTGTTGTTGTGTTAAATGATAAGGAGGAAGTCGTCGGCGCATGCACTGAATTTGATCTGCTTGTGAAAGGATAAGATTTCGGAGAGTGGCTTGTACGCTATAAGAAAAAGGATAACTGAGATGGGGGAGCCTTGGGGTATGCCATTGGGGAGTGGGACGGTGTTCGAGAGGTTCGAGCCACTTTTCACCAGGATATTCCTTTTTGACATGAAGTTTATGACGTATTGTAACATTCGTGGACCTACTTTCCATTTTTTTAGTTGTTGAATGATGGAGTGGATTCCTATTTTGTCGAAAGCTTTGGTGAAGTCAATGGATATTAAGGTGAGATGTTTTTTTAGGGCAATGGCTCTGGTAGCTAGGTGGTCTACGTAGAGTAGACTATCTATTACCTATCTATTTGCCTCTTTTATTTGCCACTATCTTATCGAGCGTTTTGGCTAGGCATGAATTAAGTGATATGGGTCTGTAGGATTTTATGTCTTTTAGTGGTTTTTGTGGTTTTAGAATCGGGAGGACTAGGCTGAGTTTGAGCGATTGTGGGATGTATGAGTCGAGTATTTTGTTAAAGTTGTTAAATCAGCCAGGCCCCGTTCTTCACTTTCACAAAAGTTTTCCGATTTACTTTTGAAATCACATAAATTGGGGCTCTCTTTTTCCCATTCCGCAAGATTTCTTCGTTTTCAAAACGAAAACATTTTCGTTGACGAAATGAAAAGTAAACGGCTTTTTATACAACAAAACGAACCTTAATTGCAAAAGGAAAAAAATATATGACTTATTGATGCATTAACATAAACTTGATACCTATATCAGGGTAATATAACTTGTGCTTTCTTTATAAATAATTTTATTTTAACCCAACCTCAAATTTAGTTCGGACAAAATTGACCACAGCAACAACAAATTTCGTTTTGGTGTAAGCAGCTGACGCATTCCGATTTGGTTATCGGAACGTTGGCAAGTAATACATTTTTGCGTATAACAGCACAAATGTGCATGTAACAGCTCAGACTGTGCTTGGAACATGCGCTTAACAGAACATCTGGGTGAGCACAGCTGTTTCCCGCCCAATTTAATTCGGAATTTTCTGCAATCGTTTTGCTTCAAAACAAGCAATTGAAAAAATAAAAAGCATTTTAATCACGATGTATTTTTACAAAGCAGCAGCAGCAGCTCAGTTGTTTTTGTTTGCCAGAAGCGATGAAAAAAGAAACATATCGATAAAAAATATATGTGAAAACTGGAGCACCTTAAAACGAAACGTTTTGGCTAAAAACGTAATCCGCAAAAGTAAATGAAAAACGGAGCCTGCCTGATTATTCTGATTTTGATGGTGGGGGGTGCGTTTTTTATCATGGAGTATGACGTTCGGTCGAGGCCGGGGGCGTTGCCTTTCAGGGAGTACAGAGCTGATGAGAATTCTATTAGTGTAATGTCCTTTTCGATTTCTAGTGCTGATGGAGTTGGGGTATAGTTAATAAGAGAGTCTGTTTGGGATTTTTTCGAACGGAATGTTGGGGAGAAATTACGATCGTGAGCTTCTTCTGACCACGTGTGGGCGAAGGAGTTGGCTATTTCGGTTTGGTTGGTTGTGTCTGTTTGGGTGTGGGGGTTAAATATATTGTGAATGTTTTTGACAGGGTAAAGTCTGCATAGTCGTGTGATGTTAGACCATGTTGAGGATGTGTCTGATTTAGGGTGTATTTGGGCTGTGAAGTCAAGAATCGATTTATGTTTAGCTTTCCTGATTGCTCTGTTGAATTTGGCATTTGCTTTTTTATATTCTATGTCTGTTGTTTATGTTGTTTATGTTGTTTATGTCTCATTTGAGCTTTTTCCATTTAGTGATTTATAAACTTTTAAAGATTGCTAGTTCTTTGTTCCACCAGAGAACGGTACGGGGGAGGGAGAAAGTGGTGTTTTGGGGGATGGAAAGGTGGGCGCTTTGGATTATTATTTTTTTAATTAGATCGTTTTCCCTGTTGACGTTGTTTGGGTAGTGAAGTTGAGTTTATGGATGTGTTTTTGGTAGAGGTCCCAGTCGGCTCTTTTCAGTTTGAAGGACGGTTTAGAGGTAAATTTTGGGAGGGATGGGTTGTTGAAGAGAGAGATTAGTATGGGGAAGTGGTCGCTACCGTGGAGGTCGTCTATTACTTCCCAGAGGAGTTCTGGAGCAATAGTTGCTGATGCTAGGGAGAGGTCAATGTGGGTGAATGTCTTGTGTGTTGAGAAGTGGGGGGGGGAGGGGGGGGATTTGTCGTTTAGAAGGATGAAGTTAGAATGGTCTAGGAAGGAGGATAAGGTTTTCCCTCTTGGGTTGGCCTTAGGTGAGCCCCAGTAGGGGTGCCAGCTGTTAAAGTCTCCTAGGACTAGAGTGGGGTCGTTTGTGGTTAGGGTTAGGACGTTATGTAGATTGCGGGCGTTGAAGGGTTTGTTTGGGGAGATGTATGAGGATATGATGTTGACTTTGTATTTGGATTTGATGTTGACACCTACTGCGTCAAAGTCGGAGTTGGGAGGGATTTGGGTGTGGGATATGGAGTTGTGTATGAGGATGGCTGTGCCTCCAAAAGCATTAAGCTGGTTATAGCTGCAGTATATTGAATAGTTGGTTGGGATAGGGAGATAGTTGGGGTTGGATATGTGGGTTTCTTGTAGGGCAACAATTAGGGGGTTATATGATTTCATGAGACTTTGTAATTCAATGTAGTTTTTTTTTGTAGCCGTGTATGTTCCGTTGCATAATTTTAAGTTGCATACTAGTGTTGGCATTTTCTACTAAGGGGCTTAAAATGAATGTTAATACTATTGTTATCATTTAGAGTTCTTCTTCGTTGTAGATTTGGCTAGAAAGGGTGTTGTTGGATAGTGACGCTAGGTTTGTAGTTTTTGTTTTTTCAGATTTATCTTTTGCCTTGAGTGGCTTGGTGACTAGGTTGAGTTTGTCCTTTTCTTTAGTCCAGCTTCGGAGTTTGCGGTCGGTATCTGGGATGGTTTTGGTGTTTTTGGTTTTAGTTGTTGCCTCGAGGTCTCTGTCCATGTCCATTTCTTCTTGGGTGGGTTGCTGGATTGGTTTGGATGGGTGTGTGTTTGAGTCTGAGATGTCTGCGTAGTTAGTAATTGGCCTTTGGTAGTGTGTGGTCTGAGTGTTGTATGATGATGAAGGGTGGTTGGGGGTCGATGTTACTGTTTGTGTTTTTGCAACTATCTCGGCGTATGGTGTGGATTGGTGTGTGTTGCGTTGAAAATATATTTTTTTTGCGGTTAAGAAGTCTACTTTCTCGGAAGATTTGATAATTGCAATCTCTTTTTGCTTGAGAAATTCCGGACATTTGGGGTCTAGTGGGCTGTGGTTGTTTTGGATGTTGGTGTTATGTTTGCAGTTGCTGCAGAATTTGAGCTTGGAGCATAGATCGTCGTCGGCGGGGTGTACTTCGGAGCAGTTTTTGCAGATTTTGGTGGTTGTGCAGTATTTGGTTGGGTGACCGAATTTCTGGCAGTTATTGCATTTGAGGGGGCGAGGCGTTTGGGGGCGTACGTTTACTCGTTCGTAGCCTATCATAATATGCTGTGGTAGTGTTGGTGTATCGAATGTGACGATAATCAGTCCGGTTTCTTGGAGTAAGCCTTCTTTGTGTTTGTGAATTTTAGTTGCGTCAATGACCTTTTGTGTTTTGAGTAGATGACACCTTTGGAGGAGTTAAGTGTTTTGTGGTCTGATGCTTTCACAGGAAAGTCGTGGAATTTTACGATTTTCAGGAGCTTTGTTGCCTGGGTTGTTCCTTTTGTTTTAATGAGAAGTGAACCGTCTGGTTCTGGTTGGTTGGGTCTGGTGGTCGCGACATTTCAGGTAGGCTAGGACTGACGCCCGCTGCACTTAATTTTGTAACTGTTCGTTAGGTGTGTTTGTTTTTGGTTTTTTGGGAGTTTGCTTTGTGCACTTGAATGTTTTTGTGCTAGGTTTTGTGTGTTGGATTTTGGTGCGCTCGCTGCTGCT
The DNA here is from genome assembly GCF_003286085.1 of Drosophila persimilis. NCBI lineage: Eukaryota > Metazoa > Arthropoda > Insecta > Diptera > Drosophilidae > Drosophila > Drosophila persimilis. Next base: position 1,273,992 of record NW_020825327.1, read on the forward strand.
TAGATTTGGCGCGTCTTTACTTGACGGAGTATAGACTGACACTCATTTGCTATTATTATTTTTTTAAGTTATGCTTAATTGAATCGAAATTTGAGGAAAATTCAAATTCACCGTTTTCTTTGGTTTGTGCCGGAAATATTGGTGCCTAAAGTGTACTTTTTAGTGTGTCGTATTCAAGTGTCGGGAAGTGTACATATATAAAAGTGTAATTTATAAAGGTCTCAGGATCTAAAATGTTCTTTTAGCTTAAATCAATAAAATTTAAGGTTGAGACTTCAGAATAATTTTGAAATGTACTATATTTGGCCGATTGTTCCTATGGCAGCTACATATATGTACTTTTATCGCTCTGATCGGATTTTTTTATGATTTAGAATATTACAAAAAATTTGATATTCAGCTCGATAGGTTAATATTCAACATTGACTTGAATATTCTTTTCTAACGTTTAGAAAATTCTGAAACTCATCTTTTTTTGTCAGTATTTGATTGTAGTCTTTTATAAGGTTAACAGATCGCTCAGCTGTATCATTAAATAGTATTAAATTTTGAAATATTTGTAAATCATTTCGAAATTTTGATCTTCATTGAAAAGCCATTCTGAGTCGATATAACCATGTCTGTATGTCCGTTCCGATGTGCGCCTAGATCGCAGAGACTACAAAAGATGGGGCAACCAAATATTGTATCCAGACTCCTGTAATATCACACTGTTACGAGTGTATTGCACCTATCGCTGTTGGGTCTGCATTTGGTGCTCCTACTGGTGTTTGCCAAGCCCACGTGGACCTTCTTCCAGAGCTATGTTCGCCTGCGCAGCGTCCAGGACCAACTGCAGTCACAAATTGCCAAGAAGAATAGCGAAGTCCAAGGCCAAAGCAAGATCAAGAAGGAAGCGAAAAAGAAAAGGGCACGGAGAAGCTAAGCGCCGAACAGCAATCCTTTCTGAACGCCTTCGAAAAGACACCACAAAAGTCATCGGGCGGCAAGGCAGCGGCTCCTACAGCTCCCGCTATGGCATCCACTTTGTTCGGTGCACGCAACTGGCCCTGCTGCCCTTCTTCCTGTGCAACTTCATCGGCGTGGCTTGCTTCCGCTCGCTGCACTATCAGTTCTACGTTTGGTACTTTCACTCGCTTCCGTATCTGGTCTGGTCCACGTCCTTTACCCTGGGCGTACTGCTGGAACAGCTAACCCAGCACTTATCTGTCCAGCTCGGCCCTGCATCTCTGTCACCTCGTATTGCTTTTTGGTGTGGTTCGTCAGATCTTCCAGATCCAGATAGTGATCCACACTGTACTTGTAAGCAAATGTAATTTCAATATTTCGCCCGACCCCTTCCGCCCCCACAAAGGACGAAATTCTGTGGCATGAAAACTAAAACCCAGAATGATAGAGAATGACCATATCTAACAGATTACCGAGCCTACTGCAACGGAACTTCCCCATTCTCTCTCTCTCCTACTCTACTTCGTGCAGTGTGCGTGATTTGGTGAAAGGAAGCCAGATAAATTATAAATTAAGATTATTGTAAGAATAGAAAAAAGAGATAAATGTACAAAAAATTAAATAAATATGGAAACAGATCAAATCGAATCTTTATTGGAGTCTAACGCCAAATAGGCCAATCTTAATCTAATGTATTTATTTCTTCAATTGCAATTATCGTTTTAATTAGTATGTACATCAAGACTTGATATAACAAGATTTTGATGGGGAAACACGAGCAAAAGTAACCATGCCCTGAACGTCTTTTCGCGAATAAATTAGAGCAAAGACTATACAATACCAAGATGTTGCATGAGGAACAAATTCTTTTTCAATTTTCGTTTGACGCTTCATGGTACGGGCGCGCGGGGCTATTACTTCAATTCTCTTTTACGCTACCTTCGCCTCCGAAATGCTACTCGGCTTCGAGTCGGTGTGTCTCGAGAGAAAGAATACAAATACAAATATGAATCGTCTGCGTGCCGAAACCGTAGGGCAGCGTGGTCGCTGATGTCTTTGGCGCGGCACAGTGGGGACTCAGCCGAAATAGTAAAAAAATTGTATGAGTGCTTTAGATAAATCTAATGTACGCATCTAATAGAGAATTTTCCAATCGAATTTTCCCACTGTGCCGCTCCAAAGACATCGCCGATCCGCGACCACCGCTTCGACGGTGCTGAGGCTCGAGCGTCCAGAATTGCCGAACAGACGAAACCGATGGGCAGCGGGGTCGCGGTAGAGATGGAGTACAGGCGAAAAGGGAATTGAAACCCCGCGCGCTCCCTCGTGCCTTTTGGGTTCTAATGTTAGGACCCGCCATAGAACAGCTTTTTGGTCGCTCATGCAACATCTTGGTATTGTATAGTCTTTGATTAGAGTTAACGTAAACAGTACGCGCACAATGTTTTGTCAATTCAGCTTGGCAGAAAATAATTATGGCATTTCTTCTGTTACTTAAATGCGTTGCAACGTACTCATTAGTTACGCCAAACTTAAACTTAGTGTGTTTCAATTGTGTTCTAGGAATCTTAAATCTGACAAAGAGCGGAACATTTGTACCTTATGCAAATGCTTCCCTCAAAAATATACGACACTTCTGTGATGTCTGCACGGGAAGTATACAAAGTTTCGGTCTAATAATTTTCCCTAGGAGAAATGCAGCGCTCTTAAGTTCCGACAACTGAAAGTTGGGTTTGATAATTTTACTTCAGTAGATGAAATTAATTTTGGCGCATCCAGAATTTGTTCGCGTTCCTTAAGTGAAATAATGATGGGGGTTTCAAAGCTTCTACAAAACGCTTAATATGAAAAGAAAAAGATTTGCCTACATTTGGTACAAAGAGATTATTGGATTTTGAAACAGCTAATTCTGCTAATATTTATAGTATTATAGTATTATTATAGTTTAGTATTATAGTATTATAATGAAGGTCAAAATATAAAAATAATTACACAATTTGAATTTACTTTTTAATTTAAAAAAAAAAATGAATTTAAACGAAATTTAATTATTCAGCCAAACGAGCCGTTAGACTTATAAAAGTCTATAATCAAGTACTGAAAAAAATTAGAAAAAAGTTGCTGAACGTCGCCAACAATATTTATTATTGGCATAAATAATAGTCCATCGAGCTGAGATTTTCGCTGCGAACTTATCTTTTAATATTCCAAATCATCCAAATATTCTACGTTGTTGAATTGAGCTATAACTTCATATTTTATTGATTGTTTCGCCAATAAAACCAAGCGCAACCCTAATGTATATTAACATTATATATATATATTAATATTAATATATACTAACTTACTGACTACCGGTTACACAGGTATCGGAACTCTAATATATATTTTCACTTACATTACCAATCATATTTTTAGTGCTACGATTTGTTGCGCCCTGATGTAATTTTGGAACTGGCATGGAAACATAAGATTATGGATTTTGCCATGCCCTACTTAATACAGGTAAAGGCCCATCTAAAATCAAAATGTAGTTAAATTTACACTAGTGGTCCATTTGACAGGTCTTGCGTGAATACACTAATAAAGTTGATAAATTGGAGTTGAACGAGGCTCAGCGCGAAAAGGAAGAAGACACCACTGAACATAAAAATATTATACAAATGGAGCCGCAACTTATGATAACTGCTGGGCCAGCAATGGGCATTCCGGCTCAATATGCACAGAATTATCCGCCTGGCGCTGCTACAGTTGCTGCTGCGACGACAACAGGGCGCAATATGGGCTATCCATATTTGTAGGCAACGACCAGAAAGCAAATAAATAAAATAATAGAAGTAATGTGAACAAGAAATGTACCATCATCAAAAACATTACCAATACAAAAAGAGTAACAAGTTAATAGTTTATTTTGCACCAAAATACATCAACACCTACACTACAGCTCAAAAACAGTATGAACTATAATCAGACGCAGTCAAACTTTTTGAGTGTTATTTTGAATCGGAAAAGTTGGATAATACCACAAAAATATGGGTTAGTGTCATTATTTTCTTTATTAACAAAATATTTAATAGTGTAGTTTAATGAAGAGCTGTCATGATACCTATTAAAAGGAAAGTATCTATTCGTCCTCAGAATCAATTTTCAATTACATTATATACATATATCCACATTTTTATACCCAATATACCAGCAGGAAGCGTTGTAAAGATCGGCATCAAAAGCCGATTCGGATCAGATTGCATAATTATTATAGTCTCTATGTTTTTTCCATCTTTCATGTCAAGTGCGAGTTAAATTGGGAGGATTCGCTTTCTGCGTTGGCTGCCCTACTAAAATCCTCCCTCACGACATTAGCCAACAAATCAATTGGTCCCTTTTGCAAACATAAATACCAGAAGACAGGGATAGAGCAGGCGACAGTCATTGACTCCGAAATCATTTCCGGCGCTTCCGTAAATTCGCATATACAGTCATGGAAAGATAATATAGACGGCATATTTTTTGTTTTTTCTTTCTTTGTATTTTCCAAAATTTGTGAAAAATGTTTATTTTAAGTTTCATACTTTTTTTTACAGTGTATACAGTAACGTATCAAAATATAACAAAACAATAAGATTAAAAAAAAAATACCAAAAATTATTTTATATTTTTTTTGATCTACAAAACAAGTTGCATTTTTCTCGTTTAAATTGGAAAAATGTGTTTTAGTCAGATAAAACTATGGTCAAATTGTTTGGATTTGATGGGAAACTGTCCACGACACAAGGTACTCTATTAAAACGTTGCAGAAAAAAAGTGCCTCCCACTATGTAAAAATACTCCGACAGTATAATACTGAACAGGAAATGCAATTAAAGTGGGAGTTACAGCAGGATAATGACCCGAATCACTCCTAAATTCTGACTAAGAAATGGTTCCTGATAAAATGGCATTTAGTCCAATAATTCCAAAAATAAAGATAATTTGTGAAAAAAAGTTAATATGGTACTCCATTGATCCAATCCGCAAAAGTAAATGAAAAACGGAGCCTGCCTGATTGTATAAGTTACAGAAATCATAAGTTAATAATCAGCTAGGCGGCTCACTACATTTCCGCTTGTTTTGAATGAACGTACGGCTCACACTTAGTATTTTTGATATTTGATCTTCCCATAAATGCACAGTTTCTCCTTACTTGGTTCCTGAGGTCTTTACCATGCCGTAATTTGTAACGGTGCACTTTTTGCCACCTATGTGGAATATTTTAATTCTTCCCGTTTCCTGAAACCGAGCTACAGTGCATTACACAATCCTGCGACTAGCTCCTACATTTTTTAGTGAATTAGGTTAGGGAGTCTCGTCAGGATTCCCGAGTGCCCAACCGCGGACGCTTTCCACTGTTTGGCTCCTCTCATTCTGAGGGCGGAAAGTGTTGCAACATTCTTTCCCATGAGATCTACAGCGAGGAGGTTCAGCACGGTATCCAGGGCTTCCCTTGGAGTAGTGCGTAGCCCGCCAGTTATGCATAGCTCTGCCGTGCGTTGAACTCTACTGAGTCTGTTAAGACAATTAGTTTTGTCTAGGGCTGACCACCATACTACCACTCCATAGAGCATGATTGGTCGTATGATGGCGGTGTATAGCCACCGAGCTATATACGGGGTCCTTCCCAATTTTAGTCCGATTGCTTTCCTGCATGCATAGAGGGCCACTGTGGCCTTCCTTACTCTATCCTCTATGCTCAGTTTCCAATCGAGCTTTCTGTCGTGGATTAGGCCAAGATACTTGGCATTGTTGCTGAAGACTAGCACCTCCCCACAGAGTTTTGGGGGTGTCACTGCTGGAACTTTGTACCTAGTGAAAAGCACAAGTTGCGTTTTACACGGCTTAACTCCTAGCCCGCATTCGTCTGCCCATCTCGATATCTTCGTGAGAGTACTTGTCATGCACTCACACAACGCCTGCAAAATTTACCGGAGAATGCTATAGTCTGCATACGACCACGCGGCAACCACCCCCTGTACCTGTGCAGCAGTACGTTCACTGTCACGTTCCACAGAAGAGGCGAGCGAACTCCGCCTTGCGGTGTGCCACTGCTGACAAATCTGGTGGACGTTGACGTCCTCAACCGTCCTGCATTGTAACATCTAATCGATTAGGCTCACTGTCCGGGAGTCAACCCCCAGGTCCGTCAGTGCGCCCGTGATGGCGGTCGGAAGGAGGTTGTTAAAGGCGCCTTCTATGTCGAGGAAGGCTACAAAAGTGTACTCCTTAAAGTTAAGGAACGCTTCGAATATCGATGTGATCGAGTGTACGGCCGTTTCGGAGGATCTTCCCTTCCCATAGGCATGCTGGGAGTCTGAGACCATACTGGGCGGAATACACGCTGTGAGATGTAGCCCTAGGATCCGTTCTATCGCTTTCAGAAGGAAAGACGATAGACTAAGGGTTATGAAATCTTTTGGGGAAGTGTGCGAGGGCTTCCTGCCTTGGGAATAAAAACGACTTAGGTCTGAAGCCAGGTGTCAGGGATGCACCCGTGGGCACCCGTGCACGACAGAAGGAGGCGCGAAGTAGTTGGGTGTGTTTTCATCTCAGCCAGGGAAGTGAGTATTAAGGAGATGATTTAGCGACTCATCGCTGGACGTAGTCCAAGACTGGACGGCGTTCTTCACGTAGCCCAGAGTGGGTGTTGTCTTCGAGAGAACTCTGCGCGGGTGCGAGTTGTTCTCGATATCGCTACAGAACTTGCGCCAAGAGGCGCGTTTGGCTTTCCTAAGTTCTTTGTTATAGGTTGACAGAGTGTCCTTGTAATCAGCCCAGTTTTGCTCAACGTTTTCAGCCTGAGCTTTGTTAAAGAGTCTCCGGGAGGCTTTCCGGAGTTCCCCCAGTTTCGGATTCCACCATTCAGTTTTCTTCCGGCCTCTGTTCTTGCCAGAGGGGCAGGATTTATTAAGCGTCGGTGAAGATTTTAACAAGACAAGTCGTGGCCTCCCTGGGAAACTCCTCCTCAGGTGGGGACTCAGGGAGAACATGACAAAGGTAATCAGAGTACCGAGTCCAGTTTGTCCGCCGGAGCTTCCGGAATGGAAGGGTAATGAAGGGAGAATAGAGTTTCTACGTACCTGTGGTCCGAGAAGAAGTGATCTTTCAGGACCGTCCAGAATACAATGTTCCCCTGTATCTCATGAGAGGCAAGCGAGAGGTGCAAGACCTCCTTGCGGTTTTTAATTATGAAGCAGGAGTCACTCCCTCGATTTAATAAGACCATATCAGTGGTCAGTAAGTAACTGAAGAGGTACTCACCCCTTTTGTTTGTGACAGTGCTTCCCCACTGGAAGTGATGTGGTTTCCGCTACGTATAGCTTAGAGTCTAAAGTCCTCAGACCGGAGACCGTGTTGCCGAGGACTATGTCGGCTCCACCCTAGGCCAGATGGAGCAGTAGCGCAGCGCATGCTGCCTTAAAATGGTGGAGGATTATCTGCAGGAGCGTCAGTGATATTCCTGGGGTTCACCTCCACCATTGTTGTTTCTAGGTCGCTGTCGGGGGACTCCGGCTCCCCCCGACAATGGTCTGGCTGAGACCTCTGGCTCGTCGCTCTCGTCGGACCCGTAGTCATCCAGGATGTCGTCCGACACCATGGACGCCGCATCCGACGCCGGGTTGGCCACCTCACACGAGGCCTCTTCTTTTGGGATCTCCGGCAGCTCCGGGTCTGTCTCGACCTCCACTTGCCTGCCCTTGCGATCGGACTTGTAGGTAGATATGGTAATTTTCTTGTAGCCATAATCCACTACACCGTCAGTCTTTGCAACGAGCTCTAGGGACTCCTCATTAAGGACGAGGATGATCTGGCGCCTTTGTCCTTGGATATCCTCCGCCTTGGCCACCTTCCAAACGGCTGTAGGAAGGTGGGGGTTGCAGACCTGCAGTAACCTAAGGATCTTCTCATGTTCTGCAGGCTTAGCCGAGACCATGCTCTGGCTCTCGGTCGGCTGGAGACATCTTCCCACTTCACAGCCTCTAGTTTCGCACTTGGTTAGACCTTTTTGAGGGCAGCCACCGCCTTCAGAGGGCCGCAGAGCGATCGTGTTGGCATGCGATGGCTTTCCCCTTGCCTTGATGCCACCCTGCGTCCTCACGCTTTGGCGGAGTTCCGCCCTTCTCCTCCAGTTCCTGTAGAAACCTTTCCTGGAGCTCATTCTCCACCAGATGCCACTTGTCCCGAGGGACATGGCCGTCCTTGGCGCCCCTGTCCAGGACGCCGATTAGGGTCTTGCCCCTCGCAACTCAGCGAACGATCGGTTCGTGAAGTGGGTTTTCACCCGCTTGGCTTGCTGGGCTCGGCCTGGCTGACTAGCGGGATCCTCCGCTGAGCATTGCCGCTTGTTGGGGGCCTTGGCTGCGCCCTTTCCGGCTTTAGCTGGGAATGCTCAATTCCTCCGGATGACGAAAGGATTGCCAGGATGAAAGCCGCTCGTCTCCTGTCCTGGTACGACGGCTTTCCTCCCCGTGGTGCATAGACGCTGCCCAACGGGGATCCCATGGGTTCTTCGGTCCCGGAGCGCTTACCAGCCGCGATTACGCTCTGCTTAGTACACACCCCGGTACCCGGTTCGCCCTTGGAGTCATGCGACTTGGAAGGACCCGATTGACTTTTCGGGCCCCCCTCGCAGCGGCTGCTGCTTGAAGACGGTGGACCGACTGAGTGTCTTTCCCCGTCTTCCTTGGACATGGTTTCCCAGGCGTTGATGAAGAGGGATGGTCTTGTCCCTCGGGTACTTTAGATGGAGTACCGAGCTCCTTTGCGGTTTTGTTGTTTTTTGTATTTTGAGTAGTTGAAATAATAGCTCCCACGAGTAGACGGGAAAGGGGTTGGTCACCCGAGGCACAGCCCGCTTGCCCCGGGAAGCCTGGTTTAAACTGGAGATCGACAGGTATCCAGAGTTCGCATATTATCGGCCATGCATCACTCGGTATATAACACCTTGGATTGGGGTAATTTCACTGAGAGTTTTCTTCTCTCCGCCCGACTACCATTCGCCAGCATCCTGGCAGAGACATGACCGTACCAGGACCTGTTTCCAGACGCCCTCACGGAGAGAGTATAGTCGCACTTCCACCGGTGTGTACAGTTACGGTGGGTGGCCCTCTGTGTTCTAGGGGTGTGGGACACAGACCGCCCCAGGTACAGGGGAAGCCCTAACCCGGAGTGGCTGCGTCACATTCCGAATTTGCAGTTGTACAAGCCGACCCGCCATCCGTTTATCCCTCTGTAGCACCGATGGCTGACGGCCTTTTTAGTGAATTAAAATTTGCTAGATATAGGACAATCTGTATTGGATCGGTCTAGTAGGCCATCTGGATGTTTCCGCTGCTTTCGTAAAGCCGAGTTTGCGAAGCAGAAAAACTTCATTAGGGATTTTGATTGGTCCGCCTTGTACTTGTGCACCGATGTTATAAAAGGCACTAACATTTTTTACAATGCACTTGGCACAATTTTTTGATTCTTTTGTGCCGCTTTCTTGTCCGATTAGATCTGGAAAACACCCTTGGTTTACCAAAGAATTATCTAGTCAAAAAAACTTTAAAGAAAGATTTTATACACAATTTCAAGAAGTTGGTTCTCCCACATCTCTCTCTCTCGTTGTGTAATAGCTCGGTCAAACTTTTCAGTTCTTAATGCTCAATGATATAAAAACTATCTATTCCGATGCAGGATACGTTTTTCTCAGGACAGCTTCGTAAACAGTAAACGTAGAACGTCCGCACACCCATCCTCCCTATCATTTCGTTATACATCGGCAAATAATGATCACGCAATTGCCGATCTTTTTGCCCAATTTTTCCAAACCACCTATTCTGAGGAGAGCTACTCTGGTCATCCGTACTCATACGGTTTACCGAGGTCGAATGGCATTTTCTGTCCCTTGTTAAACGAATGTTCTCTAATTCATGATCTTCGACTAGTCAAGCCGGTGTTTTCACCCGGTCCAGACGGGGTTCCAGGCTGTGTACTCAGGTACTCAGGTGCACCGAAGCTCTGTGTGGACCCTTGCTTAAACTATTCACCCTGTCCATTGAATCTTCTTGCTTCCCCCTGATCTGGAAGGAATCGTTTATAATTCATAACCATACAAAAGTCTAACGAAAAAAAGTATAGCGGTATGGCAAAGTTATCCGCTATTCCTAAAATGTTTGATTTCAGCCTTTCATTATTAAAGGCTTTCTAGCTATTAGAAAATCTCCCATTCTTAGTTAACCGTATAAAAATGCTTGATGTAGATAGACCTGATTTGTTGAGCAGAATAATTTTCACGATTTTTATTACATTCACTAGAAACTACAAACCGTTGACTTTGTAGATCAAATTATTCCTTGCATGAACCGTTTAGGGTCTTATGCTCGGATTATAATTCCCTCTACCATATTATATCCACTACTAATTCCCTTCCTCTTAATAAATTACTAATACTCACATACCTTTCTCGTAATTAGTAATTTTAGTGGTATTTTTAATGCATGTTGAGTTCTCCCAGTAAATTTAGTAATAATTTTCCTCGCTTATTAGTCTAACAGCTACAGTGGCGAGCACGTGTGGATACATTTTTATCACTTTTCACTTTAAACGCCTGTAAAATCGTTAAAAATCAATCAATCCTTGTGATTTTTTTTTAAAGATTCATTCATTTATTGAGAATAAAAAAAGACAAAAATTTCAATTCAAAGAGATCCTTTTCCTTATGAGATTTTAATTTGTTCAAAAAATGAGCATGTATCCACTTTTGCACGTTTCAAATTTTTTTACTTTAATAATTTTTTAAAAATATTTGTTCCAAAGGACCTTAGCTATTATCATATTCCGAATAAGTATTGGCATACTCTCGACTAAATTGAGTAGGTGCTGGAAAGGTATCATACCCCACTCCGACCTCACGCGCTCTCAAAGACTCACCCAATCCCTTTGGTGCAGACTCGTACTTTTCCAATGTTTTTTAAACAGAGCCCATCGATTTTCAATGGGATTTAGATCTGCACTATTTAGCAGGCCACTGGATTAAGTGAAAACTCGAATTATTGGGACGATTTTTCACGAATTTAGCTGTGTACGTCGGACTACCGTCTGGCTGGAAGTAGTTTTCACTTCGATCAGACTTAAAACGGTTTATTTTGGTATATCTGACCCAATTACCTTCTTAAAATTTTCCCTGGTCCAGTTCTTATGCTCCTCGGTAAATATAAGATGCGCAGCCACTTTTTGTGAGAGAGGGTAGGTTTTTTCTGGCTATCTGCCGGTCAGGCCGAACGTACGCAGAGCGTCCACTCATGGGACGCTCTCCAATTGGTTTAAATCGATGGAGTAATGAAGAAAGAATATTATCTTAGTATTTAGGAACCCATTTTGTCAAATTTTATGGAGAAATGTGACTTCCCCATACCCGAGACCACTTTCCAGCCAGACGGTAGTCCGACTTACACAGCTAAATTCGTGAAAAATCGTCCCAATAATTCGAGTTTTCACTTAATCCAGTGGCCTGCTGAATAGTGCAGATCTAAATCCTATTGAAAATCGATGGGCTCTGTTTAAAAAACATTGGAAAAGTACGAGTCTGCACCAAAGGGATTGGGTGAGTCTTTGAGAGCGCGTGAGGTCGGAGTGGGGCATGATACCTTTCCAGCACCTACTAAATTTAGTCGAGAGTATGCCAATACTTATTCGGTCCTTTGGAACAAATATTTTTAAAAAATTATTAAAGTAAAAAAATTTGAAACGTGCAAAAGTGGATACATGCTCATTTTTTGAACAAATTAAAATCTCTTAAGGAAAAGGATCTCTTTGAATTGAAATTGTTGTCTTTTTTTATTCTCAATAAATGAATGAATCTTTAAAAAAAAATCACAAGGATTGATTGATTTTTAAAGATTTTACAGGCGTTTAAAGTGAAAAGTGATAAACATGTATCCACACGTGCTGGCCACTGTATCTTAGCTGCATGCTCGCGTTCGGTTCGGCAACGCGCTGCGCGTCATGTGTCAGCGCCCTTCGGCTGGTTGGGCGGGAGTTGGAATGCGTTTTTCATGAGATCCGCGCTTCTGCTGGTGTCACACGGGACACTTGATGGTGCAGTAATTGCATCGCCACTTGTAAGATGCAGTCATTCCAAATCAACGTCCAGAAATAAATATGAATATGAAATTCTCACCCATTTTATTGCTAAGAGCATTTCCATCGTGATTTTTCAAATACAATTAATATTATCCGATCAATCATTTTCCCTTAAGATTGGCCAATGTTAATACGCGTACTTTTATTTTAATGTTTTGTACAATTTTGTTAGGTCTCTAACGAGCTGTTTTTGTTTTCAGTTGACATGCCTGTAAAATCTTCAAAAACTATTTTTATATAAAATAAAAAAATGAAGTGAAACAAAAATTATATATTTAATTAATATATTTAATACATATATATATATGTACATATATATTTAATAATATATATTTAATTACATCAACATGAAATGAAACAATAATTACAATTAAAAGACATCGGTTTCTTTACCAGGTTTTATAATTTTCAAAAAAAGTCGAAGTATTCACTTTTGCACGTTTGGAATTATTAAATGAATGATATTTTTTAATATTTTGCTTTTATCACACTCTAAATACTTTTGGGTATACGCTCGACTAAATATAGTATGTGATCGCCAGGTATCATGCGACACTCATCCAATCGCTTTAGTGTAGACTTACCATACTTGCCAATATTTTTTAAGCAGAGCTCATCGATTTTCAATGAGATCTAGATCTGGGCATTGAGCAGTCCACTGCATTAGGTGAAGACAAATTTTCACGATTTTGGCCGTGTGCTTCGAGTTAACGTTTTGCTGGAAAGTAATCTGCGATATGCGGTGGACACATTTGTATCAAAATTTAGCAAATTTTTTTCCAAAATATGAAAAGTTTTATTAGTTGTTGCAGTGTTATTAAAATAAAAATAAGTGTTTCTGACAACTTGTTTTCCTACCACCATATGTATATGGTGTGTCGCAGTTCTTGGTTTTAGTTTTATTAATTTCTTAATTTTACGTCTGTTCCTTCTTCTTGTCGATCGAAGAAGGAATATCCCATCAGACTTATCGCAGTGTAATATCCCACAAAACTTATCGCACTAGAGAATCGGGATCGGTCAGGTTTAATATCGGGCTATCGGTAAGGGTATTATGCTTATTGGTTAGGGTACTCAGTGTTACTTTACAGCTCGGCCATTCTGAAATTATAAAATACAGATTAGTAGGAGATAGTTCTACACTGATCACGCCAATTTACATATTTCCGAAGTCGGCAGTCTTCTATTACGGATTTTGAGATACTTGACAATTTGCAATGTCAGTTATAGCATACCGATCATTTGGTAAATTTTTTTCATAATGTATGGTCCTAAATTTTGTAATAAATTTCTTATCGTAGTGTCAACGTTTCGTACGAGGACAAAATCTCCTTCATTAAATTCTATATGTTTCTTAATATTTGTATCATAATAGTGTTTTATCTTAGTTTGGTTTTCAGTTATTTTATCTAATACTCTTAATACTTACTTAATACTCCTTTCCGAAATGCTATTGGCTGGTTGGTTTTGAATTAGTTTTGTCTTCTAAAAATGCCGTTAAAGCGTCAATATCATATCGTGTTTGCTGAACACCGAAGAGTATTACTGATGGTATTTTCCTAGTAGCCGAATTTTTTTAATTTTGTATTGCATATTCCGCTGTTGTAAGTAGTTTACACCAATTTGAATGTGGCACTAGTGCAGTTCTCTTTGCTAGCATACTTTTTATAGATCTATTTACTCTCTCCACGGTCCCATTTGCCTGTGGTGAGGCAGTTGCTGCTTTAACATGTTTAATGTTGTTACATAGCATGAACTCACTGAATGCCAACGATGTGAAACATGAGCCTCTATCACTGACAATTTTCCTAGGTCTGCTATAATTTTCAAAATATCTATTTATTATTTGTTAAACATGCGCAATCTTCCTTAGTACTAGTTGTAAAACCTTCAATAACTACCAATATATGTTTGTTTTTATTAATGACTGCGGGGAGGTGTCCGAAATGGTCAATATGCAATTTGTCTTATGGAATTGGTCTTTTCGGACGGAAGGCTACATTTTGTATAAAATGATCTACTTTTGCGGTCATATTCGGAAACCAATAATGTTGCTTAATCTCGGTTAAACATTTTTAAACTCGTGAACAGTTCTTATTAAATTATTTTCCATTTCAGACGGAACATAAAGCAATTCAAAATCAGCATCTTTTCTATAAACAATACCATCTTCTAATACAAAATTTTTCACTGGTTGTCTTTCTAACTTATCCTTGAACTGAATTACAGTGTTATCTCTATTTTGCGTAACCTGAAGCTGAAAATTGATGTCATCTATATCAATAACTAAAAATATTCGATCCTTAGTTTTGTTTTCCTGAACTGAAACTTTTGGTTCGTAACTGAACTCTGGACTTGTTGTGGGGTATCCACTTAAGTCATCGACATGGGCATGTATTTACCGCTTCGATGATTCACTGTGTAGTCATAATTTTCAAGTTCAAGGGCCCATCTACCAATTTTTGAATTTACAGTTTTCTTACATAAGTTTAGAGTAACGGCTTTACAATCGGTTATTATTCGGAACGGTATTCTTTCAAGGCAAATCTTAAATTTATTCAATGAGTAGATTATGGCTAGAGTTTATAATTCATAACTATGATACCTGCTTTCTGCTGGCGTTGTTGCTTGAGAAAAATATGAGATTGGATGAAATTTGTCACACATTTGTCACCCAGCTCAAATTTCCCTACAGTTTTTGTAAGAGCTTGCAGTGGTTTAGCAACTTTCGAGTAACCTGGAATGAATCTTCTCTGTAACAAAACAGACACTTGCTTAACTTGATTTCTAATCTCCTAGAAGAAATGTAATACTTTAGTTAAGACAACAAAGTGTTCTCCTATAGTTTTGGTTCCGATTGCAATGTCATCCATGTATACAACTACGTTTCTCTGTTTTCTTAATTGGCCAAATATATTGTTTACAAATCGCTGACAGACAAGCGATGCGTTTCGCAAACCGAATGGCATGCTAAGATATTCGTATTGAATTGAATGGAATTCTCTGCCACTTTCACTTGGTGGCAACTACTTTTCAGATCCAGAAGAGAGAATTACTTATTACCTTCCATTCTCTCTGCGCTTTCATTTATAATTGGCAATGGGTACTCATCCCTTACTTTTATATTATTTAATTGTCGATAATCAACGCACAGCATTTACTAACCTGATTCTTTTTTAAAGTACAGTTGCGGAGGTATAATGGGAATCACTCGGCCTGATATGGCCTTCAGCCAGCAAGTCTTCAATAAGTTTGCCAACTAATCTTTTTTCGCTGCATTCGTAAAGCCGCGTTTGCGAAGCCGGTCGGTTGGGGGGAAAGAGGGCTGTGTTTTGCCGCGCGTAACAGCCTTCTGCTGGTGTCATACGGGCCACTTGTTAGTGCAGTAATTGCATCGCCTCTTGAAAGATGCAGTCATTGCATGTCAACGTCAAAGAATATGAGGGCTTTCTATATAATATAATGTGTTGCGGATTGTGAAAAAATTATTATCTTAATTTCATATTTATGTTCAAGGGCTGGTATGTTGGGCAAATCTAAGTAATTTTGAAAAATTAGAAGAGTTTTTCTAATCAATTACCGTAAACTTTGGGTGGCTGTAATTTAAATTATTTATTTGGCGGGGCGAAAAACTTGATACGCTTGATCTAATTCAAGGTTGGCGAACAACTATATTTTCTTCACAATTCAAATCTCTTACTCTAGCTAACCTACGGTGGCAAAGCGGGGCGAATTCGCCAAGAGCGAGAGAGCGAGCTTTTATTGCGCTCCCGCTTTGCCCTAGCCTAACTTACACTAGACTTCATAATTCAGATCAATAACTAATAATTGTGGCCGTGGCCTCCCCACGAGCCACTCCTGAGGCGGCAGATTGTCCTCGGCCACGATGACGAGGTCTCCTTCCTCGAGGTTCGGTTGCTGCTGGTGCCATTTGCCTCGAATTTGCAGCCCCAGGACATATTCGCGGGACCATCGCTGCCAAAACGCTTGCCTGACTGACGAGACAAGTCGCCATCGCCGCAAGCAACTGAGACTCTCCTGGTCCGGAGTGGCGATGAGCGACCCGCCTGTCAGCAGGTGCCCGGGTGTTAGGGCCTCGCCGTCGCTTGGATCTTGGCTGATGGCTCCCAGCGGCCTCGAGTTCATTAGATCGGAAACTATTTCTAGGTGAACCGCCTTGGACGCAAAACAAACAAAAAGCGCAATGTATGACTTGTATGGGGGCCTTCCGCGAATTTTCAATGTCGTGTGCACTGGTCCACAAAAATCAACGCCGCAAATTGAAAATGGGCGGAGAGCACGGAGTCGATCTGCGGGTAAGTTCCCCATGAGTTGCGTCAGCAATCGAGGCTTGCATTTAAAACAGCGCATACATGATCGAACTGTCTGACGGCAGACCTCCTGAGCGTTCACTATCCACACGCTCTGTCGAAGGATGCTCACAAGTGCTCGTGGGCCGACATGAAAATTCGAATGGTGCACATGACGAATATAGCTTCGCACGAATTGCGAGCGCTTAGTCAAAAGCAGAGGAAACTTGGCATCGTATGATATAGGAGCTTTAGCTAGTCGCCCCCCCACTCGCAACAACGAAAAGTTACACCAAGTCCCTGTGTCTTCATGGATGAATGGGTTCAACCGCTGAAGACTAGGACCAATTGTAGATCCTTTCCTAACCTTTTCGATTTCTCCTTGATACTCGTGATGCTGGACGATTTCGACAATTTTATAAAAGGCTTCATTGTATTCGGTCGGTGAGATAGTTTTTTCGAATTTTAGGCTTGGGTCTTTACATTTTCTTATAAAGCGGAACACATACACGAACACTCTAAGCAGTTTGAGGTGTGACGAGAATCCCTCGATGACATCTAACAGCTCCGAACCTCGCACAGCCGCGGCCAGCCCGACCGCAGTCTTCCTCTTTTCCAGCTGAAGATCATCGGAGTGTTCGAAATGAGCGTTCTTGGGCCAGTTTTCTTCTTCCTCTTTCAGAAATGATGGTCCTTCGAACCAAATTGACTGAACGATTTCGTCGACGTCACAACCTCTTGAGACAATATCTGCTGGGTTCTGTTTCGTGGGTACATGCCGCCACGTAGCATCATCTGACCACTCTTGAATCTCAGCCACTCTATTTGAAACGAAAGTCGACAACGACGATGGATGAGACCGGATCCAATGGAGAGTTACCTCTGAATCCGACCAATAAACGACTCGTTCAATGGGCACGTTTAATAGGGGCTTGATTCTGTGACAGAGATCTGCGAGAAGGTGAGCGGCACATAACTCAAGCCTTGGGAGCTTGGGAGTCTTCCAAATGAGATAGTGTATTTTTCAACTTATTCCACGCTGTTTCCAAATGCAGCGGGATCGACTTATCCCAATCTAGTTTGTTAAGCCAAAGCTCCAGCAATAGGATCTTGCATTTTATAACGATAGGACTTAATAAACCAAGGGGGTCAAACAACTTTGATGTCACCGATAGTATGTTCCGTTTTGTCGCTCGGAGACCCATAACTGAATTGTCAATTTTGAACTTAAAGGCATCGTCAGTAGGTAACCATGAGATTCCTAACGCCTTTGTCGACTCTGAATCCGAGATTGTTATGGGTTTGGCTGTGCTCTCAGATGCGGTGATCTCGGGTGAGTTTGAAAACCACTTAGTCAACTCAATCCCTGCGGTCTGAACAACCTGAGACACTTCGGACTTAATTGCCCTTAGCTCCTCTACGCATGCAGCACCAGTCAACAAGTCATCGACGTAAAAGTCGGACCCAATAACGTTAGCAGCTCTAGGGAATGAGAGCTTCGCAGACTCACTCAACCTTTTCAAACACCGGATAGCTAAGAATGGGGCTGGTCCAGTCCCATAGGTTACAGTGTTGAGCTTGTATAATCTCAAGGATTCAGAAGGGTCTCTTCTCCACACTATGAGCTGAAACTGCCGATCCGCTTCGTTCACCATCACTTGGCGATACATCTTTTTAACATCAGCAGTCAGGGCAAACCTGTGCAGACGGAAACGGAGCAGTGTCGAGTATAATTCCTCTTGAATGGTAGGTCCCACCATCAGAATGTCATTTAAGGCCACCTGTGAGGACGTCTTGGACGAAGCATCGAACACGACTCGGAGCTTGGTAGACGTACTTTGGGGCCTCAGAACACACTGATGAGGGATTACGTAGTGTGGAGTAGAAGGAATCGTATTGTCAGTAGGAGACATATGACCTAAGGAGAGGTACTCTTCCATGAATTCCAAGTACATTTTCTTCAACTCAGGGTCACGATGCAATCGTCTTTCAAGCGACAAAACCCGCCGTTTCGCAACCTCAAAATAGTTGCCTAAACAATTTGGATCTGATTTAAACGGGAGCCTTACTTCGAACCGACCTGATGATAGCACCTGAGTCGTCTTACGATAGTGTTCTTCACATAGCTTGTGCTCAGGTGTGCCAATTTTCTTGGTAGATGGCATTTCTTCCAGTGACCAAAACTTTTTCAAGGTCCTATCGATGGATACTAGCAACTCTTCACTGCAACTCAAACTGTTTGTAATTTGAGGAGCAGAACTCCTGGAAACATATTTTACCGACACAACCCAACCAAGAAGGGTTTTCTGAAGAGTTGGAAAGTCAGGACCTTGTTTAATTTGACCAACAGCTAATAATTCAAAGAACGATTCTGCTCCAATTAACATATCTATTCTTTGTGGCTTGTAGAAATAGGGGTCTGCCAGTGGTAGGTTCTCTGGGATTCGCCAGTCAGTCACATTCACTGACTGGTCAGGGTGATAACCTGAAATTGATTTCAGGATCCAAAAATCAAAGGAGAACTCACTACCATTTATTCGCGACTTCACCACTGTGTGTATTTTATCCTTTACTTGAGAATTAGATTCACCAATTCCAAGCAAGTTAATACAGGACTCCTCTCTACGGATCTGTAAGCGATTAGCGAGGTCCTCGGTAATGAAATTTGTTTGTGATCCAGAGTCGAGCAGAGCTCTGGCCAGAATGTGTTCACCGCTCTTAGTTCGGACGCTTACGATCGACGTAGCCAGAATTACCCTGTCCAACGCTGTCGCATGCAAAACATGTGACGTGGAAGGTTGATTCTGATTTGATGGAGGAGAAGGACTCTCTTGGGGTGGTGGCAACGCGAGACTATTAGCCGACACTGTGTATCTATGCAATAATGTATGATGTGAGCGGCTGCACACTCGACATTTATTGGCTTTGCATTTTACAACAGCGTGGCCTTTTCGCAGACAATTAATGCATAGGGATGCCGACTTAGCTAACTCAAACCTTTGCATCACCGAGAGACGCGAAAATGAAGGGTCTCCTGAATTGCAGTAGCTACAAGTTTGCTGAGTTCTACTGTTGGTGGAAGTGGAAGAACAAGCAAATGAACTGCGATTATGTTGCTTGCTTGGCATGACTTTGTCTTGCCTTGGCTTGGTCGATTCTTCAGCAGACAGATGCTGGTATCGACGATTCAAGACTTTCTCAAAGTCGGACCAAAGCGGCAACTTCTCATAAGTAAGCTGTTCATCCCACTTTCGTTTCGTCACTGGGTCGACTCTGTTTAAAACGAGATGAATGAGCATTGCATTCGAAATTTTTGTATCATCTCCGATCGACAGTAACGATCCGTAAATCGACGAAACAGTATCGATTAGAGTTCTTAGAGATGATGCAGATTGATGCGACATTCTCGGCAGATTGAACAATGTGGAAATATTATTCGTGAAAATCAAATAATCGTTGTCATATACTCGTTTTAGGCCAGCCATGGCCTTTTTATAATTTGCCTCGGTGACTTGGAACGCCTTTATTGTTCCTAATGCTTCATCAGAGAGGCACGAAATCAAATGATTAAATTTTTCGATCACCGGTATGCTGTTGTCGCTATGGACTAGTCTTTCAAAAAGGCTAATGAAATTTTTGAATTCCGAGTGTTTACCACTAAATTTGGGTAATGCCAATTTCGGAAGTCTAGCATGAGTTGGGGCTGAAGAAGACACTGGCTTCGTCTCGCTTGCTGCATCAAAGGCGGCGATAAGCGACATTATCTTTCCTTTGGTGACAATTATCAGCTCTTCCAACTCGGCTGCATATGCATCATCACCTGTTATGTCCTCTATTTGTTCCTGCAAATGGTTAGCCTTTTCAATTGAAGCATTCAAACAATCTAATCTACATTGTAATTCCGGTAATTGCAAAGGAATCGACCCTTGATCTAATCGATCCTCTAAGCGGCGAATGCTTTTTACTCTACTTTTGAGCTTAATCTTTAAGTCTTCAAGAGTGGGTTTACTTTTTTCTGCCATAATGGTTGTGTTTCTATTTATTTATTTATTATTATTTTTTTTTAATGTTTGAACGAGAACGATAATCGAAAACGAATTTTAATTGAATGTCGAGGCACGAGGTATCAAGGGAAAGAGTTGTTGCAAGCAACAGCCGAAAACAATATACCCGTTAGATACAGGGTAGCGCGTCACTTGGCAAGTAACAGCCGAAAACAATATACCCGTTAGATACAGGGTAGCGCGTCACTTGGCAAGTAACAGCCGAAAACAATATAACCGTTAGATACAGGGTAGCGCGTCACTTGGCGCACCGTTAAGCTCAAGAGCGGCAACGAAAATTCTCCCAAAAAATACAACGCAAGCAGCAGTGGAGAAGCGAAAACGAAATAATGCACCGGTGCTGCTGCTTGTATGTATGTGTGGATATTTTCTATACGCCGTCCCTTGGGTGAACGAACGAACAAACTTTGTGAGGTTCTAACGACGAGAAAGTTAGAACAAAATAAAAAGGGGGGGACAGACACAGAAACATATGTCTGTATGTGTCGATATGTATGTATTTATGTGTTTTTAGTTATATTTATGCAATTACTAATAAAATGCATGCAATCAAGCTCTACTATATGTATATCATACGTCTGTGCCTAGAATTGAAGGCGATGTACAATGTTTTTAGCACAAGACACCTCAAAGAGAGATCTGAATGTCTTTTGCTCAGCCTTCAATTTTCTGCACAAATACCTCTGATTCCTCTTTTGGATCTTTGAATCCAACTGCTACTTTCCTGTCTTTATCGCAGGGCATCCCTCGGCGGTAGCAGAAATTTGCACAGAAATTATTGTTGGCGCGACCGACGCGATGATATATTTTACAAATTGATTGCCGATTGCACACACACACGACGCGGGCAACGAATATGTTTGCATATGTATACTGCAATTTCTTGTGTCACTGTCACTTGTTGTTGCCTATAATTCAATTTACAGTCCACCCGGGGGCGCCATGAAAAATTAGAAGAGTTTTTCTAATCAATTACCGAAAACTTTGGGTGGCTGTAATTTAAATTATTTATTTGGCGAGGCGAAAAACTTGATACGCTCGATATAATTCAAGGTTGGCGAACAACTGTATTTTCTTCACAATTCAAATCTCTTACTCTAGCTAACCTACGGTGGCAAAGCGGGGCGAATTCGCCAAGAGCGAGAGAGCGAGCTTTTATTGCGCTCCCGCTTTGCCCTAGCCTAACTTACACTAGACTTCATAATTCAGATCAATAACTAATAATTGTGGCCATGGATGGAAGGTCACGCAACAAATTTAATTCAATTAATGTTCGGATTTCACTACGCAAGTTTTCACTAAGTTTGTAATCAATATTGCTACCTGATGTTGTCTCATTCCCTAGTTTGTCTAATATATGACCTAATGTTTCCGAATTATCAATTGATGTTTTGGATATTTTAAAGGTTTTAAAGCTAATATAACCATTAGCAGTACCAACCAGATACCCATCTTAGTTGATCTAGCGCAGGAAACATTCATGCTAGGCAAAATGCTTTTTATCACTTCATTTGAAACTTAAAATTTAAATTTTATTTGTCTTAGGTTTATGATGATCATAAATGATAATTTTAACTTATAGTTCTTCAAGAAAGCTCTACCCAATAGCAAGTCTTCGGAAATGTATTCATCTGGCATAATATAAAACAAAATCATATATTCAATGTCATGATAGGTTATGTATAAGTAAATTTTTCCATAAGTGAGAAGTGAGCCGCTGACAATACGGAGTTTCGATGGTAAAAGATTATGTTTTTTTAATGTTTTGGAATGGTAATGTTGAAGCTCTCACAATATTAACGGCGCTGCCTGTGTCGGAAAGAATATTTTTATAAGTTTTGCGTTATGGATCAGTGTAAAAATATACTCCTACCTGGTCAAATATCGGAAAAGGGGAATTCGTCGCTGTCTTCATCTCTGGGAGTTTTTGGTTCCATTGCTGATTTGGTGTACTTTTGCGGTACCTCCAGACACGTCTTTATAGTGTGGCTAAGAGAGCCGCAACGGAAGCAGAACTCCTTCGCACGTTTGGGTGCCTTGCAATCTGAAGTGTAGTGTCCAAACAACGAAAAATTTTAGCATAGCATCTCCATTCGATGTTAATGAAGATTGTGTTGAAGCTGAAGCTCGTAAGTCCGCATATCGATTCAATAATTCCTTAAGCTCCTTGATAGTTTTCGCGCAATACAACAATCCTGGCGACGTGTTAAGGAAACTATCGATGATAAAGTGGACTGCTTCAATATCACATGCACTTGCACCCACAGCCAACTCTTGCACCCCATAACGGATGTTTTTGCCGGAATGTAGAAAGTTTTCTGAAATTCCATCACTAATTCGGTTGTCGAATATGCCTTATCGAATGTTTTCAGAAGGTTGGTTTTAAATTGGTCATAATTTTCTGCCTCTGAATTTGGTGCCATTAATAAGCGTGCGCATCGTAGCTGTAGGCGTTAAGGCACCAACTTTTGCCGACGAGACCTTGTATTATTGCACCTAAACTATTTGATTTGAAAAAACCGGGGCACGCATTAACTGGTGTCCCTTGCTTGAGAGGCATCCATTTTTTCGATTGAGCCCATGTAAAATAACGTAGAACTTCAGAATAGAGCAGCGTCTGTGCGAAGGCACCAAAAGCATCCGCAAGAGATTGCACAATTCAAAAAATTCGGTGAGCGTAGTTTTTGGTGGAATTATAGCACGATCAAGCACTGTTCTACGCGCATCCACGTCACAGGATGCGGAGGGAGCGAGAAATAATCGGCGGTGCTGGTGTAAGAAGAGAGACAGATGGAGCGGACTAAGCGGTATGGAAGCGAATAAAAAAATAAAAAGTTCGGAAGAAAGAGGTTAAACGACGTAAATTAACATGAAAACATAACTTGCGGTCGTGGTTCGTCTCTTTTTCTCTGTATTTTTCACATCTCTCATGACAAATTGGAGCCACTTTGCTACATATTTGAATTTGACTGACTACAAAAAAGAAAGGAAAAAAAAACAAGAAAGGACAAAAAAGGTAGTCAAAAGTAGCAGTAAGAAACAGAATTTATGATAAATAATAAAATCTCTACTTAATGAAAATACTGTCCATTACTGATTATTTTATGGGTTTTTTTCCATCGACTGTGGAAAACTTTTCTATATAAAAGAGAGAAACTTCTATATGCTAGAAACATATTGCATCAGTGAATTTATTCGTACACACAAATTCTAGCACCATCAAACCAGAATATTTGTATGCTTAGACAGCGCTTAAGAGAGAAATAAAGTTCAGTTCCAGCCTAGTTCTTATCATGATCGTCTTTTTTCTGCTCCGAAAGCGGCTGTGCGTGGTGGTTACCTATTGTTACCCTAAGAGGACAGGGTATCAAGTAGCAAACACTATCCCACCTAAATTAACATTTAAACTTAAGATAACATCGATATAACCAGACTTAACCGATATTTAACAAGTTGAACAAACTCATTAATTATAACCTTGCAAGGGTTGGCCAGCGATCCCATTTTTTACGTAAATTAAAATAATAAAGCTAGAGACTTAAAATTTTGTACACAAAATATTATCGACGTGTAAATATATATATTTCTTAATTTTAAACCGATCCGACCAAGCCCACACCAAACGCCAAATAAAAGATTCACTTATATTGATTTTTAGCACGTAGTCCATTATGCTAGGATATGGTATTAAAATTCTTACAAATTAATATTTTTACATTGAAACTTAATACTTAGAGGGGGATGAATATTTAAGTTTTTCAAGCTACAACGAATTAATCTTTTACGTCTATTTCTATTGAAAATTATTTTTTTTTTCGGAATCCGATTCGTCATTTTCACAAATACCAGAATAAGTATCAGTTTCTAGGGAAGCATAATTGTTATAAAAACTGTTCAAAACATGGTGTTTATAAAAGTTCAATAACAGCTTTCGGCAATGGGTCGTTTTTATTTCCACCCAATCTTTTTGTCAGATAGATGCTCGATACAAGAGGACTAGAGAAATCCATTGCTCTTTGGAAAACATCTGTTATATTGTTGCATCGTGAATCCTTTCGAGTATGTAATCGTCTGTCACTCTTATAGTATTTATTGCGTTCTTCCGAGGCGTTTTCTCCAAGAACACCCACTGGCAGTACTGATGCTTATATTATTTGGAAACCGTGAATTAAAACTTTATGAACTGTTGCAGACATCGGACAATGAGTACATGGACATATGTACTAGTGTAACTATTTCTTAACAATATTTTTTAAATAGTTTTGCATCAATTGACAGCTGGCAGGAAATTGCAATTAAAATATTATGAAAATGTGTGATGAGAGACTCATCAAGACCTAAGATTTAAGCCAGTAGCTTAGGTTTTGAAAAGGCTTTTCTTGCTGTGTTGCCGTCGTTGGTGTTTCCACTTCCTTTTTGTTTAGGCTCGTCTACATGTAGAGCCATATTCCTCCACATCTTCTCCTGTATGAGCTTTTTCTTTTTCGCCATTTCTTTTTTTTCTATTTTCATCTCTAACTGCCAGTCAAGTTCTATAAGCAATTTTAAGAACAAACTCAACTGATCTTGTTGTTGAAGTCATGAAATTCGATGACAACGTTCTTTCAACTTTGATAACCATCTTAGACAAAAGTCATGAGTTATGATTTTTCTTAAATTTAGAAATGCTTCTCGCGCATTTCGCCAAATTCTTTTGGATGTGTAGATAAAAGCTCCTTACTTTATTATTAATTTCATCCTTTTTTCAGTTCCTCAAAAATCCAACTCGAAAGGGCTGTGGAGCTTCGATTATTTTCAATGTAAATACTGAGCGGCTTTTCATAAGTGAACTCCACCTCACCTACAAATAAATTAAAATGCACACATCGGCGTAATATGGTGCAAAAACGGGTTTTAGGATTATTTTATGCACAGTTTGCACTAAAATAATACATAATTACTTTCTCGCAAAATTGCGCACAAAATTAGTTATTGACCATAAGAGACGGGCACATTGGTTAAGTATTCTCTACTTTTGGACAACACAAATTAATAAACACAAAAACATATTCAAAAACATGAGCACAAATTTGTTTAATATAATCACTCTACATAACCTGGCTTTTCTTTTCCATTACTTTGATTTCAGTTTTTTTACTCAGTTTCAATTTGGTGAGCTCTCAAAGTAAACAAACGGTTTCCCGCGTTTTTTACTATCGCTTGCAGCTTTTCAAACTGCTGAATTTAAAACGTTCCAAAAAGCCAGGGATGCATTAAAACAAAAAAGATTTTTATTTTATTTAAAATTAATGTACATACTAATTAAATGTTATAGTAAAAATAAGTTGCATGCATTTTTTCGAATTAGCGTCGAAAAATGGGGTCGCTGGCCCAGTGTGCCCTGGAACCATACACTTTGTACCCTTTTTTGATTTAAAAACTATTAATAAACGATACTTTATTATAAATCTTGTATTTGAAGGCACTTCCACGTCCAATACACAGCTCAAAGTATGTGAAAAAATAAAAAAGAAAGAAGAAGCTGATGCAAGAAGAGGATTATTGAAAAGTTGTTGTTTTTAGCTACATAACGTTGTTGTTGGTGGCTATAAACATTAAGTTGAACAATCCAAATTATGTGAGCATAACAGTACACACGGAGTTCAATAAAAGAATCTGTTGTTTAATTCGGTTGGAAAATTTTTAAATTTAAAGTCGCGCCGCAGCGTCGCCGTGTCCGTGCGCGGTACGTACATAATCAGAAAAAACACGTACAAATACGTTGTGTTTGAGACACACTTAAAACAGAAAAGACACGCACTCGTTGGGTACACAGAAACCAGTCAAAAAGAACCGCAAGATAATGCAAACGCCACCGCCGTTTCACTGGAAAGAGAAAGAAAAGTTCGTATACGGAAAAGTTCTTAACGAACTTACTAATAGTACTAAAGCGACCTTGAAATGCGCATTTTTCAAAAAAACACAGCGGTCCTACTGATCACCTTTTCGACTAGTAGGCATAATTGGGTTTTTTCCTCGAACCTTTTGGGTAATCAGCACTAGGATTTTGGGTTACACCGGCTTCTTTTGGCCTACCGGAGAACGAACCCTTGTACCGCTTTTTTTTACTGAAACAAGGATATCCACCTTATAGCCGATATACATGTCAAACAAAAGTGTATACTAATTTGTTTTTACATCATAGTCATATACTTGGAAACAAATTATATTTCAAAGTACACGTTTGCAACGCTTTTTCGTTAATTTGTACCCAACGGAAGCCAAAATTAAATTAAAATAGAAAAGCAACTTTGTACAACCAAAACTAAATTTTTTCCTATAAGTTAATTTGTTTCTGTGAACTAATCACCAATTCAATATAATTCAAACGCTTTTTCTTAAATTAGTAATTAATTAATATTTTTTGGCGGCAATCTTAAGGAAAAAAATTGTGTTATTATTAAAAGAGCTTTAAACGGTTTAGATATTATGTTAAGATAGCATCAGAACTGTATCAACGTTTTGCAAATGATATTTCGGCTCGAACTATTCAACGTCGGCCAAAGGAGGTGTCTTTAATAACAAGGACACCTGGAAAAAAGCCACTTCTGCGTAATTGAATGAAGAAAGCTCGCTTAAATTGGTCCAAAGAAAATTCAGATTGGAGTTAATCTGAGTGGTCACGAATCATACTCTCTGATGAGTCCAAATTTAATCTTATTTTACCCGATGGTTCGCGCACAGTTCGCCGCAGAAGAGGAGAACGCTTTTCCGAAAATTTCTGCATTGCCACCGTAAAGCATTCGTCTTATATTATGATATGGGGATACATATCTAAATATAAAACTGAATTAAGGGTATGTTTAAGGGTATACTGAATAAATAAGCTGAATACAAAAAAGTATAAAGAAATTATTCGCAGTGGAGTTGTGTCCAGTATGTAATCTTTTACTGAGAGAGAAAGTACCATCTTTCAGGACGATCCTGAACCTTGTCATCGATCGCGCTCTGTAAGTGATTATTTGACGCTTTGTTATATTTAAAATGCATTCAACTAGTTTTGACTATTTTTCAACGACAGATAAACATTTTGTAGCCGGAAGTGGACAATACATAAGTCCCTAGATTGGCCATCTAACAGCACCTACCTCAATCCCATAGAGAATGTCCAGGCCCTTATGACCGCCAAAATAAGAAAGCGGAAGCCAAAACTATGCTTGAGTTAGGGGAATTTATAGAAGAATTTTGGTTTAAGGATATAACAGATGAATATCTGAAGGTTTTATACGATTGGATGCCCAATAGCGTCAAATTTGTAATAAAAGCCAAGCCAAATATTAACTAATTCATAATTTGAAAAAAAAATTATTCAATAATATGGTTTATAATTAGTTAATAGAAAACAAAATAACCTATAGGAGAAAAATTTAGTTTTCGTAAATGTAGGTTAGGTTAGGTTGAGGCGGCTGCCGGGCTCGCTCGGAACCGTCATACTTAGGCCGGTTTCGGCCCGTTGTGATACCGCATAGGATCATTCCTTCCTGCGTTGTGAGACTTCCTGTCAGCAATTATCCCACCCAGATGCTCTCACAAAGTTCGCTATCCTCCTGGGACATAGTTTGGACATCTCTGAGATGTCGTGTAGAAAGGCTGAGCCCAGCTACTGTAGCCTTCTTCTGCTGAGAGCTGGGCAGGAGCAGAACAGATGTTCCACTGTCTCCTCCTCTTCCTCGTCTCTACAGCTGCGACAAAAATCGTTATGTGGGCCCCCCAGCCTGTTCCAGCCTGCCTATTAGCCAGTGTCCCGTGAGGGAACGTATGACTACGCTGCACCTTTTCCTGCTTAACTTGAGGAGCTCGGAGGTGCGCTTCATGTCCATGGTCGGCCATGTTTGCCGAGTTGTGCGACATCGTGGCACTGTTTGCCACATATCGTTTGTTAGTCGCTTGTATTGCTCCCTTATAATGAGCTTACAGGTGGCCATTGGCATACAGATATCCTCCTTGTCTTGGAGAAGGGGGATTGTAGTGCCAGATCTGGCCAGCTCGTCCGCTATACAGTTGCCCTCGATGTCCCGGTGGCCCGGGACCCAAATCAGGCTAATAGCAAATTGCTGAGCCATCTCGTGCAGAGATTTGCGGCAGTCTGCCACGGTGGCCGAGTTCGAGGAAATCGCACTTAGCGATTTGATCGCAGCCTGGCTGTCGCTATAAATGTTTAGCTTGGTTGACGTAACGGCAGCCGCTTGTAGGCAGTCTGGAGCCCCCTGATTGCTATGACTTCCGCTTGAAAGACACTGCAATGATCTGGGAGCCTGAAGGAATTCCTTATGTTTAGCTGTTCAGAGTAGATTCCCCCTCCGACTCTGTCGTCCAGCTTTGATCTATCTGTGAAGATGTTTATGGCCCCATCTGGGCCTGGGAGTCCCTCGAGCCATTCGTCTCTGTGAGGGATGATTGTGTCGAAGGGAGTGACTGTGTACTCTCTTGGAATTTGGTAGTCTGTTTTTGAGGGGACAGTACTGCTCTTTTTTAATATGGCTGAGTGACCTATGCACTGTGTCACCCATTGATCTGAGTCTCTTAGACGTATTGCTGCTGCTTCTGCCCGTTCCTTTCCTGCGAGGTCAAGGCTCTGTAGGCATAGGATGGCATTTAGCGCATCATTTGGGGTGGTGCGAAGAGCTCCGCTGATACATAGGGCGGCAGTCCGCTGGACTTTGCCCAGTTGCTTGGTGATCGCCCTTTTTGATAGGGCCGGCCACCACACCGTAACTCCGTAGAGTAGTATTGGTCTAACTATAGCTTTATATATCCATTGGACTATGCTTGGGATCATACCCCGTCTTAGCCCAATAGCTTTTTTGCATGTGTAGAGTGCAGTCATTGCCTTCTTCACTCTGTCTTTGACATTCAGGTTCCAGTTAAGCTTCTTGTCAATTACCAACCCTAAGTAACTGGTACTGTCGCTAAAGGAGAGCCTGCATCCTTGTAGTATTGGAGGGTTGAGGGGCGGGACCTTGTATTTATTTGTGAATAATACGAGTTCCGTTTTTGAGGGATTTACTCCCAGACCGCGCGATTCTGTCCAATCCGACAGTTGCGCTAGCTTTGTGGTCATTAAGTCGCACAGTGTTTGGGGGTATTTCCCCGCGAAGATAATCGCAACGTCGTCCGCATAGGCCACGACTTTGCAGCCCCCCCCTTCTAGGTCACATAGAATCTTGTTGACTGCTATGTTTCACAGAAGAGGAGACAGTACACCACCTTGCGGGGCGCCTCTGTTGACATACCTTGACTGGGCGGACGATCAAGGACGATGAGCAATTGATCAATGAGCATCACCAAGTGACGCTCCACCCCCAGGTCAGTCAGGGCTTCTGTAATGGCGCCCGGTACAACGTTGTTGAAAGCTCCCTCAACATCGAGAAAGGCTATGAGTGAGTACTCTTTGTGATGCAGAGATTTCTCTACCGCTGAGATCACTTCATGAAGAGCCGTTTCCGTGTATTTTCCTTTCCGGTAAGCATGCTGTGCGCCTGACAGCAACTGAGGGTGTATACCTTGTAAGGAAGCTCTCAGGCCGAGGTACAGCTTCTCAGTCTGTCCAGGGCCCGGTCCTTCCCCACAGCAATATTTGTTGTGTGAGGACCTAAGGGGAGAGCCGCTCGTGGCGAAAGCGCGCCCGTGGGGTGGATCGTGGGACGGTCGGGCCTGGCCCGGCCACGAGGCGTGGGTGAAGCCGTGCTTGGGAGCTGCAGAGACGTGCGTTGGGGGTCATGTGTGGCGGGAGACGGGGTTTGGGTCAGGGATCGGAAAGGTGTGGGAGAGGGGAGCCCAGCCTAGCAGATGCCGCATGATCCACGACTCACATCTGCGTCGCCGGGTCCCCAGGGCGAGGGTGTAGGAGAGGGAACCCAGCTTTGCGGATGCCGCGTGAATCCACGACTCACATCCAGCATCGCCGGGTCCCCAGGGGAGACAGGTATGGGAAAGGGAAGCCCAGCTTGGTGGATGCCACATGATCCACGACTCACATCCACTTCGCCGGGCCCCCAGGGAATAGTGAAGAGAGGGGGAGGGGCTGAGGGACTTCTACGGGCGAAAGTTCTGAAACCGGTGGGTTGAGGTGGGTGTCTATATTGTGGGGGGAATAAACGACAAAATTTTACAACCATTTTGGGAAACTTCTGGTTCTGTGAGTACACCCTGCCTACTGCACCGATCTATCCCCCCCAGAGCTCACATACGTGAGGTGGCTCACCCTTGTGTCCCTTCTTTGGGTCCTGTTCTCCCACGGCGGGTCCTCGTCACTTCGGTGGCTTCCTTTGCACACCGCGGTCACAGCTGGTTTTATTCACCACGTGCGGCTTATTGCGTACACGGCGCGGTCACTGCTAGTTTTTCACATCTATTTTGGCTTCCGCCGCACAACCGGTCTGGCTCAGCCCTCGGAGATCACTCCCGAGGTTGGCTCGCGCTGGACCGTGCCGGGCCTGGGTTTTTCCTTTTTCGCAGCTTCTCTGCCACTTCGCTGATGCGCCGCCTTCGGCTGCCGGCCTCGGCTGCGTGGGTGTATGGCTGCCGTCGGCTCTTTTCCTCGGCTGCGTGGGCGTAATACCAATCGGCGGCTTCTCTGCCGCTTCTCTCTCTTTCATGTTGTCTCTTTTCGTCTACGTATAGCCGTTCTCTTCCCTGCGTTGGCTGCGTGGGCGTAAGAGCGTATCTCTTTCGTGTTGGTTCTCTTCGCCTTCGTATAGCCGTGGTGTGCGTCTCTCTTCGCTGCGTGGCCGAAGTCTCTCTTACGTGTTGGTTCTCTTAGTTCTAATAAGTAAAAAGGCCTACTGTTTTGGGGTTTCTTAGTCTATTTCTTACTTTAATGGGTGAAAATAAGGATTCATTGTTGTTTGTCTTGGTAATACTAATAATAATAGAAGTAATAAAATCGGGTAATCGTGATAATAAACTAAGATAATAATGAAATTAGATAACAAGCCGTCGGGGCGGTCCCTTCAGGGGATGGTGTCTGTGTTGTGGAGGCTTATGCCTTCACAACCTCAAAGGTTTTGAGGAGGAAGGACGATAGGCTGATTGGTCTAAAGTCTTTTGCAGCTGAGTGCGAGGCTTTTCCTGCTTTGGGAATGAAGACTGTCTTTGCCTTAAGCCATGTTCGCGGGATTGTACCCACAGCCAGTATCTTCCTGAAGATACCTTGTGGCCAGTTGATGGCGGTATCCCCGGCCTTCTGAAGTTGGGCCGGGATTACCAGGTCTGGGCCTGGCGATTTGAACGGGTTGAAGCTGTTTATTGCCCAGCTTATGTTACGTTTTGTGAGCATGTGATCCATCGAGGTTACCGGTCCCTCTCCTGGGAGATGTACCGTCTCGATGGTTGTGCACCCTGGGAAATGCGTGTCTAGTAGAATGTGCAGGGACTCCTCACTGGAGTTGGTCCACGTGCCGTCATTCTTTTTAAGATACCCTACCGAGGGGTTAGTTTTTGAGAGAGCGAAGCCTTGCGGCCTCTGACGTTTCCTCAATTTCCGAGCAAAATTTTTGCCAAGAGGCCCTTTTTGCTTTCCTTGTTTCCTTTTTATATAGTGGCAGACTAATTTTGTAGTCTGCCCAGTGGCTCTCCTCGTTCGCGCTTTTGGCCCTGTTGAAGAGGGTCCTGCAGTTTTTACGTAGGATGTCTATTTGTTGTGACCACCAGGGGGGTTTCTTTTTCCCCCTAGGTTTGCTAGAGGGGCATGCTGCCGCGAAGGCTTTGTTGCATGCTTCTGTGAACCTGTTCACTAGGCGATCTAGGTCGTCTTTTGTGTCCGGGCATGATGACGCTTTGGAGGGGAGTAAGTCCTCCAGGGCTGATCTATATTTTTCCCAGTTGGCTTTCCTGGGATTAATATAGTCCTTAGGTTTCGGACACTCGAGGGATAGTGTGGTCTCGATGTATCTGTGGTCAGAGAACAAGGTCGTTGGGAGGATCTTTTTCCTCATGGGCCATGTAGGACGACATGGCTGCTTTTCCAGCAGCTCGAAGCAGCGGTCGGCCAGTGCCGCTTCCACCCACTTCCACTGGTTCTTAGGGAGTCCGCGCTGCCTTTGCCCAGGACGCCAATCAGCGTCCTTTCTCTGGCAATCTGCGCACACGATGTCTTAGGCAGTACTCTCGAGCGCTTCGGTGTTGGCCCAGGAGTCTCTTGCGAGCGCTGCCTTTTTGGCTGAGGGGCTTCCTTCTTCGGAAATGTAAATGCAACCAATTTATTTTATTGACTAGCAACTTAATTTTCTGTTACATGCTCTTACTCACAGCTCATCAGTCATGTTAAATACAGACGTGTTGCATCTAAGATGTCTTGATCTTCTAAGCTTGCACACTTGCTGTCGTTTTTTTTTGCTTCAAAACAAGCAATTGAAAAAAAGGCATTTTTATCACGCTGTATATTTCGAAGCAACCAGGATAGATCAGATGAGAAATTAAACATAGAAACGAAACGTGCTGGCTGAAAATGTAATCCGCAAAACCGGAGCCTGCCTGTATGTCTTAGTTTGTTCTTTTTAGGACGACGCTTTTCTTTCAAATAATGCATTCAAATGATGTTGATTTCCCAGCAGTCTTTTTATATTGTTTTCCATTTTCTCTCATTCGCATCCATAAATCCAATTAAAATGTGGTATAATAACCCCATGAAATCTAGTGGAGACCGTGTAAAAAAAGATATTGGTCGTATGCAAAAATAGGTGATTGGTTCCTTGTCTCTAAAACCTATTAAAATTAGGGGACAAAAAATTAGGAAACGGAAAAACTAATTTGAGTATATAAAAATACATTTCTATTGCAAAAATTTCAACTCCTTAAATTTCCACAAAAAGGTAATTCCCCTAAATTCTTGCTATCTACAAATGCTCTTTTTTGTTTTCATTTGGTTTCTAGCTGTTGTGACTGTTTTATCTAATTGTGCTCTGTTATTTTAAACCGTGTTAAATGGAATAGATTCCATGCATTCGTGCATTTGTGTATTTTTAGGACTATATCGCATTGTTCTTGAAATCTTTTTACAAAGCTACCTCATTTTGTGTATCAATTTACTTTCTTGGTTTAGCATCTTAAAGTATGACTTCATGTCATAGTATTTTACTAGGTCAAATGATGAAGCTTGCTATTTCTACTGCAGACATTGGGTCTAAAGATGTCTAAATCATCGGCCTCCCAATCAAAAAATGTCCTGGAGCTGGTACATCATTATCGTCTCTATCTTCGTCTGATGTGTACAATGATCGTCAATACATTATTCTTCTATCTGATATAGTAATGTTTCCATCTTTTCAAATATTAAATTACTGTCTCCTATCACCTTTTTAAGATGGTAGTTAGCTCCTCCTTAGGAGCGCGCTGCCTACCGCCCGTAGGAGTAGACTCTTGGCAGTTTTGACACCTGCCTTAAATAGAACTCCCATGTGAGGATTTCGCGGTGGTATGAACGCAAATTCGCATCCGCTTTTTGACGCGAATTGCGTCCCCCTGCTGCTCGAGCCTCATCCGCAGAGTGCTGTGGTGACGGCTTGCTCCGACGAAGTTTGTCGCATTGTCGTAATGAACGACTTGGGGATATCTTTGGCGCTCGACGAACCTTTGAAAAGCCAATAAAAAACAGTGAGTGGGTAAATCTGAAACAATTTCTGTGTGAGCCGCTTTGGACGCAAAACAAACAAAAAGCGCTATGTATGACTTTTATGGGGGCCTTCTTCGAATTTTCAATGTCGACATTGTCAGGCTATAGCCTATTCGACAAAAATCAACGCTGCACATTGTAAATCGGCGGAGAGGATATTTAAAACAGCGCATACACGATCAAACTGTCTGACGGCAGACCTCCTGAGCGTTCAGTATCCAAAAGCTCCTTTGAAGGATGCTCGCAAGTGTTCGTGGGCCGACATGAAAATTCAAATGGTGCAGATAACGAACATAGCTTCGCACGAATTGCGAGAGCTTAGTCAAAAGTAGAGGAAACTTGGCATCGTATGATATAGGAGCTTTGGCTAGTCGCCCCCCCACTCGCAACAACGAAAAGTTATACCAAGTCCCTGTGTCTTCATGGATGAATGGGTTCAACCGCTGAAGACTAGGATCAATTGTAGATCCTCTCCTAACCTCTCCGTTTTCTCCTTGATACTCGTAATGCTGGACAATTTCGATAATTTTGTAAATGGCTTCATTATATTTGGTCGGTGAGACAGTTTTTTTGAAGATTAGACTTGGGTCTTTAGATTTTGTATAAAGCGGAGCATATACAAAAACTCTCTAAGCAGTTTAAGGTGTGACGAAAATCACTCGATGACGTCTACCAGCTCTGCTTCGCACAGCAGCGGTCAGTCCGACCGCAGATTTCCTCTTTTCCAGCTGAAGATCTTCGAAAGGTTCGAAGTGAGCGTTCTTGGGCCAGTTTTCTTCTTCCTCTTTCAGAAATGATGGTCCTTCGAACCAAATTGACTGAAACGTCACAACCTCATGAGGCAATATCTGCTGGGTTCTGTGGGTGGATACATGCCGCCACGTAGCATCATCTGACTACTTTTGAATCTCAACTCTATTCGAAACGAAAGTCGACAACGACGATGGTGGAGACCGGATCCAATGAAGAGTTACCTCTGAATCCGACCAATAAACGACTCGTTCAATGGGCACGTTTAATAGTGGCTTGATTCTGTGTCAGAGATCTTCGAGAAGGTGAGCGGCACATAACTCAAGCCTTGGGAGCGTTTTGGTCTCGAGCGCCACCACTTTGGATTTGGAAGTCAACAACTCATCCCAATCTAAATTGATAATCCAAAGTTCCTGCAATAGGGTCTTTCCTTTTATGACGATAGGAATTAGCAAACTACTTAGATGTCACCGTATGTTCCGTTTTGTCCCTCGGAGACCCATAACTAAATTGTCAATTTTAATGGCAACCTCAGTAGGTAACCATGAGATTCCTCAAGTCTTTGTCGACTCTGAATCCGAGATTGCTATGGGTTTGGCTGTACTCTCAGATGCGGTGATCTCGGGTGAGTTTGAAAACCACTTAGTCAACTCAAACCCTGTGGTCTGGAGAACCTGAGACACTTCGGACTTAATTGTCCTTAGCTTCTTTATGCATGCAGCACCAGTCAAACATATCATCGACGTAAAAGCCGGACACAATAACATCAGCAGCTTTAGGAAAAGCGAGCTTTGCAGACTCCATAAACCTTTAAAAACACTGCTTAGTGTCTGTGTTAAGCTTGTACGATCTCAAGGATTCAAAAGGGTCTCTTCTCCACGTTATGAGCTGAAACTGCGTATCTTCATTCACCATCAGTTGGCGATACATCTTTTAAAATCTTCAGTCAGGACAAACCTGTGCAGACGGAAGTGGAGCAAGGTCCGATCATCAGAATATTATTCAATGCCATCTGTGAGAACAATGCCATCGAACACGACACGGAGCTTGGGGGCTTCAGGAAACACTGATGTGGAATAACGTAGGGTGGAGTTGAAGGAATAGTATTGTCAGTAGGTAACATATGACCTAAGGAGAGGTATTCTTCCATGAATTCCAAGTACATTTTCTTCAGCTCAGGGTGACGATACAATCTTCTTTCAAGCGACAAAAACCGCTCCTTAGTATATTCAAAACAGTTGCCTAAGCAACTTGGAACTGATTTAAACGGGAGCCTTAGAACATTTTTAAAGAGTTGGAAAGGCAGAACCTTGCTTAATTTGACCAATAGCTAATAATTCAAAATACGATTCTGCTCCTATCAGCATATCTATTCTTTGTGGCTTGTAGAAATAGGGATCTGTCGGTGGTAGGTTTTCTGGGACTCGTCAGTCAGTCACATTCACTGACTGGTCAGGGTGAAAACCTGAAATTGATTTCAAGATCAAAAAATCAAAGGAGAACGCACTACCATTTATTCGCGACTTCGTCACTGTGTGTAAATTACCCTTTGAGAATTAGATTCACCAATTTCAAGCAAGTTTATACACGACTCCTGTCTACGGATCTGTAAGCGGTGAGCAAGGTCTTCGGTAATAAAATTGGTTTTAGATCCTGAGTCAAGCAGAGCTCTGGCCAAAATGTGTTCACCGCTCTTAGGTCGGACACTTACGATCTTCGTAGCTTCCAACGATGTCGATGATTCGACGGAGGAGTAGCACTATCTTGGGGTGGGAGCAACGCGAGACTATTAGAAATCACTGTGTTTCTATGCTATAATGTATGATGTGAGCAGCCACACACCTGACATTTATTGGCTTTGCATTTTAAAACTGCGTGGCCTTTTCGCAGACAATTAATGCATAAAGATGCTGATTTTGCAAACTCGAACCGTTGCATAACCGAGAGACACGAAAATGGAGTGAAATATGACACGACATGGCCTGGTCTCCTGGCCTTGTCGATTCTTCAGCTGACATTTCCTAGTATCGGCGATTCAAGACTGTCTCAAAGTCGGACAAAAGCGGCATCTTCTCATAAGTAAGCTGTTCTTCACACTTTTGTTTAGTCGCTGGATCGACTTTGTTCAAAACGAGATGAATGAGCATTGCATTCGAAATTTTTGAATCGTCTCCAATCGACAGTAACGACCCTTAAATCAACGATGTCGATGAGGTTCTTTAAGGACGATGCGGACAGTGATTGCAGTAAACGATATATGTATAAACGTTGCATCCAAATAGCGGTTCACATATGTAAAGTTATATAAAGTTTCCTATTGTGATGGTAGGGCAGCCCTCGGCGGTAGCAGAAATTAAGGAAAAACCTGAATGTTGGTGCGACCGACGCGATGAATGGAACAAATTCGATTGCTGTTTTGTACACGTAAAAACCACGACGCGGGCAACGATCATACACCTTATTCTCTTATATAAAATAATATATATATGATACGTATATGTAATATATATGTTACAGTATCCTCTGTTCTGCACTTTTCTGTGTCACTGTCTCTTTTTTTTTTTTTTTTTTTTTCTT
Organism: Drosophila persimilis; assembly: GCF_003286085.1. Taxonomy (NCBI): domain Eukaryota; kingdom Metazoa; phylum Arthropoda; class Insecta; order Diptera; family Drosophilidae; genus Drosophila; species Drosophila persimilis. Next base: position 1,311,446 of record NW_020825327.1, read on the forward strand.
ATAACCACAAATTTACAGCCCACCCGGTGTGCCATGAAAATTTTGAAGATTTTTTCAAACTTTAAATCTCTTAATCTTTAATCTTTTGGCTGGCTGTAATTTTCTATTTATGGGGCGAGACAAAAGGAATACTGGGTGCGCTTGATCTTATCCAATTACAACGAATGTTCTATTTTTCTTACAACTTCATCTCTTAGTCTAGCCAACCTACGGTGCCACAGCGGGGCGAATTCAGCGGGGTATGAACCATCGCGGCAGTGTTTATGTGGTTTTAAAGTCCCCGAGAATCGAGGTGTTTTAAGCATAGGCCAGCAGTTCCTGTGCCGTGTGTCTACAACTTAGGATGTTCTTGATCCAAAGGTTGATCCTTGCGTTCTCGATTGTGGCTACTAACGAGTATAGTGCCGTCCCCGCCGATTTCTTTTTGGTGTAGGCTTGTTGTTTTGTTGACATCAGTCCCCCTTCCTCATTCCTGATGTGTAAATCCAACAGCTTTTCGAGTGTTTTTAGCAGAAAGGAGGTAATGCTTATCGGTCTGTAATCGTAGGGACTCACGTGGCTGCACTTTCCTGCCTTTTGGGAGGAAGACAACTCTCGAGGTTCTCCATTGGATAGGGATATAGCCCGTACTTAGACATCTGAGTATATTGCTGAGAGCCATAGGGCGATAACCTCTTTGGTCAATTGCGTTATGACTGGGAATATCCCGTCCAGTCTTGGTGTTTTTATGCCCGCGAAGATCTGTTGGGGGTGTTGTTCCTTGGTTGCTAGGTCCTGATGCTCTTTGGCGTCGGTGACCTCGGTGCATCCAGGGAAATGCGTCTCCATTAGTGCTTTTAGGGCTTCTTTACTGCCCTCTGTCCACTGTCCGTTATTTAGTTTTAATTTACTATGTGCTATGTGGACTATGTGGGCTGCTTTGAAAGCAGCTTCCGGAGCCTAGCGGTTTCAGGAACTTTCTCAATGTCGGAGCAGAAGTTCCTCCACGAGTTTCATTGTGTCTTGCGTATTTCCTTCTTGTAGCTCCTAAGTAGTATTTTGTATTCCTCATTGACGATCTCTTCGCTCGCTTGAGGTTGTTCTTTTGGAGAGAAAGATCTCGGTTCCACTAGAGTGGCTTGGACCTCTTCTTTGTTTTTGAGGGGTTGCACGATACGTGGTAGGCATCCAGTAAATCCTTGAATAGGATCTCTAAGGATTTCTTTACATCCTCCGCGAGCTTCGAAGTAACTGTCTTTTTAAACTTTACCCAGTTTGTGTGCCGGGGATTCTATAGACTGTTAGGAGTGTTTGATTTCGCACTTGAACTGAATGAACTTATGGTCTGTGAATACCAAAGATACCAAAGTACTCTTACCCGTGACGAGATTTTGATCTAGCACGTTTGACGAGGTGGGACCTACGAAGGTGTGTTCCTCCCCCACGTTTGCTACTTCTAAGTTAGTGGATAACATAAAGTCTGCACCATTAAGAAGTGGTAGATATTTGGCCGACTTCTGTCACCAGACTCCTAAGCTCTTCCGGTGTTGCGGGCCTGTCATGTGCCATGTAGTAGGAAGCTGCCATCAGCGGCTTTTCCTCCCTCTCCAGCATCACCGTCAGGTCAACCGTGCTGTTATGAGACATAAGATGAGCATGGATTCCCTTCCGTACGAGTACGGCGGTTCTGTTCCTGCTTACCGATGTTGAGTAGAGAAGGTTGTATTTTGAGGACTTTAGTCCGGCCACAGAATTGCCTGACGCAATCCACGGCTTCTGGACTAAAGCAATGTCAGCGTGCCCTTGCTCCATGGCAATGTGGAGCTCCGCCGGCGCTATCTTGATTGTATGAAGGTTGAGATGCAGCACACTTAGTGTCATGGGTGGCTAACTCAACCTCACACGACGGGTTGACTACAATTGTCAGGTCACCGTCCTCCTCTTCCTCCGAGTCGTCCAGCGCGACTATAGACGGCCTCCACTATGTTCTCCAGACCTCTTTCTCGACCTATCCTCGGGGTGGCGTTTTTTCATCCGTAGGTAGACGCTACCTACGCCCCACGCCATCATCCCGAGCTTGAGGTACAGGAGGTCCTCCGCCTCCTTGCTGATCTGGAAGATCACATGCAGACCCCCCTCGTTGTGTAATTGGTTACCAGCATTTAGAACTCTCCAGCCTGCCCTTGGCAAATCCGGATTCTGTCTCGCTCTCCTTGGACAGCAATGGGGAAGAGCACCTTCGCCTTTGGTATAGACGGGATCAACTCCCTGTCTACCATCTCCAGCTTGGCCCCCTCCCACAGAGCTTCCAGTTGGGGCACCTTCTGCACCAGCCACTGTCGCGGTGGGTCGGCGTTACATTTGAGGATCTTGACCCCGTTCAGCCATCCCCCTCCATCAAACGTGGGCATGGGAGCGCTGGGGTCTTACTCCATTCGTGAGTAGAGCTACTCGACCAGCTGCGCGTGGACTGCGCCGCCGTCATCTTCCCATTCTCGTCACTGCGGTCGATAAAGTCCACAATGAGATGTCTCTTGGACACCTCGCTCATGGCCTTCTGTCTAGGCTTCCTCGCCTTCGGCTGGGGGGCCTGAGGGGCCACCTTGGGCCTGCGTTGCCCCTGCTCGCCGGAGTGTCCTTGGCAGCACTCTCGATCGAGCGTTGCCTTTTGGTAGCCAACATCTCCTCCACCTTTTATGATTATAGATTAAATAAGGAGTTTACTAAAGGTTTTGTTTTGAAAAAACCGGCTGTTTATGCAACTTAAGAGGAAAAGAAGCGAGGCGTAAAACAAAAACACATCTGGACACTATGAAAGGAAAAGCCGTGTGACCGTTTATTTTTGTTCTTGGGAATCGGGGTATTCATTTCATCTCGCTTAGCTATATATTTTCTATAATTTTGCCTTTTCTTCGCTTGTGTATCGCCCATTTCCCTACTCTTATGACCAGTGACAGCCATCCGAAATTGTCATACATTTTCGCTTGTGTTGATAAAACTTGTCCTGCTTTTTCTTCGTTCATTTAAAATCTGATTGCACTCCCAATGTTTTTATTAATTCTTTTTTATTTTATTTATTACTTTATTCGCTTCTATTGATTTAATGGCTTCTTTATTATTTGATATACATTTTCGGTAGTGAAATCATGACGCTTCTTATACTCGTGATGTTAGGTTAGGTAGAGGCAGCTGCCAGCCTTGCTGGAGTACGGCACACATATGTAGGCCGCGTGGGATCTTCCTTTTTTTACGTCGTAGGAACTGGCAGATATCCAACCCGGATGCTCTTACAAAGTTTTCTATCTTTCTGGGACATTTTGTCGACATTTCTGAAATTTCAGATATACAGGGCGAGCACAACTGTTGTAGCCTTCTTCTTCTGAGAGCTGGACAGGAACAGAACAGGACTTTTACCGCCTCCTCCTCTTCCTCGTCCCTACAGTTACGGCCGTCATTATATGAGGCTCCCAGCGTGAGTGGGTCTCTTATTCTAGTTCTATTCGCCTATTATTCTAGGTCTATTGGCCTATTAGCCAATGTCTATTTATGTTCGTCCATGTTTGCCGAGTTATTCGACTTCGGGAAACTAATTTCCACGAATTGTCTGTTAGTCGCTTATATTGCTCTTTTATGATAAGCCTATAGGTGGCCATAGGCATACGAATATTCTCCATATCTTGGTGAAGGGGGATTGTAGTGCCAGATCTAGCGAGCTCGTCTGCTCTACAATTGCCTTTAATGTCCCGGTGGCGATAGCCATTTCCTATTAAAGGCGGTGATTCCAATAATTCCAATCTCCATTTCCCCTATTCCTTTGTACTTATCATATGCCCTACATCTTTTGCATTTTTGCCTCCAATATGTATTATATCCGACAGGATCAATGCTCAAGCATATATAGAATTGGTAGATAAAGAACTTTTTTAATTTGCTGAGCATTTCCATGGTGATCAATGGACATTTCAGCAGGATAATGCGCCAATTCATGTTTTCCGGGCTTCAATAGGTTATTTTGAGACCCACAATAAATCGTTGATAAAGTGGGCAGCAATGAGTCTAGAGTTAAATTCAATTGAGTATCAGTGGGTCTTCCTTGCAGCAAAAGTTTATGCCTTTACAATAGTAAATTACAGACCGATAACTTGAAGGACTTAAAACAAGCGATCGTTGCAGAATTTAACAATATTGAGTTATTAACTCCACAAAACTTGGCGGGTTCAATGCTGCGTAGGCAAAAGCTTCAGGAGTATAAAGGCAACTCAAATAATTATTAATAGAGTTAATTTTCCTTTAAACTTATTCCTTAGAAGTGTTTTTCTATAAAAATATATATGGCTGAAATAGCCATTTTCTATGTAAAAAATATAAAACTATTTGTTTTTGTTATTTAAAAAATGTATATTGCATTTTTTCATCCGTTTTGTTTTGAGCTTATTTACAGCTAACCAAATAAAACGAGGGGGAACGTTGTGAGTTGCTGCGGACACCGCAACTCTACAGTTATACCCGATACTAAGTCAGTATGGCTCTCCTCCGGCAGACGGCGCTAATATTAAACGAAACGACACAGGGTGCGTGCGAGAGAGACAGAAAATCAGTCTGAGCGTGACGTCGGGCGCTGCGTAGCCAGTGCAAATTGATTTTTTCCCTTTGACTATAAAAATAATCTGATCTGATCCAAATTCAGCAACCGGATAGATATGGTCATTCTCTATGATTCTGCGTTTTTAGTTTTCTCGAATCTGCAATATTGTGGATGCAACAGATTTTCGTCCTTTGTGTGGGCGGAAGGGGGTGGGGCGAAATTTTGAGATATACGTTTTATAGTGAGATCTAACAGAAGTGAGTATCGGGTATAAGAAAATATAAAATAAATCAAGAAAATAGGTGTTGAAAAAAAGTCATTTAAAGCAGTGCAAATGTAGCCATTTTACTAAGGTATCTCATCTTCCATTAACTTGAAAACCAATCTATTTTCTTTTGATAAATCTCCCTTCGCTTCCGTTAGAACGCAAAATAATTTCTTCACTTGTATGTTTTGTTGTTGTATGTTTTTTATACCCGATACTCAAAATGGGTATTGGGGTATATTAGATTTGTGGTAAAAGTGGATGTGTGTAACGTCCAGAAGGAATCGTTTCCGACCCCATAAAGTATATATATTCTTGATCAGCATCAATAGCCGAGTCGATTGAGCCCTGTCTGTCTGTCCGTCCGTCCGTCTGTCCGTCCCTTTCAGCGCCTAATGCTCAAAGACTATAAGAGCTAGAGCAATGATGTTTTGGATCCAGACTTCTGTGATATGTCACTGCTAAGAAAATATTTCAAAACTATTTCAAACCCCGCCCACTTCCACCCCCACAAAGGGCGAAAATCTGTGGCATCCACAATTTCGACGATACGAGAAAACTAAACGCAGAATCGCAGAAGATGACTATATCTTCTAGAGTGCAAAATCTGAACTAGATCGTATAATTATTATAGCCAGAATCAAGAAAACAATTTCACTCTTTCTCGCTCTGTCTCTTTCTAACACATTGCATCCACAATATTGCAGATTCGAGAAAACTAAAAACGCAGAATCATAGAGAATGACCATATCTATCCGGTTGCTGAATTTGGATCAGATCGGATCATTTTTATAGCCAAAAGGAACAAATCAATTTTCAGTGGCTACGCAGCGCCCGACGTCACGCTCAGACTGATTTTCTGTCTCTCTCGCACGCACTCTTTGTCGTGTCGTTTAATATTAGCGGCGTCTGCCGGAGGAGAGCCATACTAACTTAGTATCGGGTATAACTGTAGAGTTGCGGTGTCCGCAGCAACTCACAACGTTCCCCCTCGTTTTCGTTTGTTTTGGACTGCTAGGTCTGTTTGTTTGAATTGTATTTTGCTTGTGACGCTATGTCTTGACAGATTTTTACTTTAATTTTTTCTATCACTTGCATTATCTGTTCAAATTGTTTTAAATGAAAGTAATCGTATTCGATTTCTCCAATTCGCTTCAGATTTGCAGGTTCAAATTGCTTTTTTAGTTCCTCTAACTTTTCAAGTGTTTCATTATAAAAACCGCTGGCTTCTCATCTTCTCACTACCTCTACAATCTTCTATTGCATCTGTAACACCTAACAACAGTAATAACTGTTTTCTCTGCCATTTTTTGTGAGCTACTTTTTTTCACAAATGAGAATAGTTATTTTTTATTCAAAATATGGGCAAGACTCCTTCAAACGAAAAGCGATTGCCAAGTGGTCTTTCGATTTCCTTAAATCTTTGGGATATAATAGTCTTAGGTAAGATTGTTAGAATCCAAAAAGGAAAGCCGCTAGGCCATGTTGAGTATAAACGGCAAGATGAATTTGAATAAAAATTGCAGAAAATGTAGCTGAATATATATGTACATATTTATATATGTATGTACGTTGCTTAAAATTATATTAAAAGATTTGGCTACAAAAATAAAAAAAAAATGTTTTCTAAGTTTAGTGGGACAATTTTTTAATATGCAGTGTGCGCCATCTCTTATGTCGGTATCAAAACATTGATTAACTTTCACATTTGCTTCGGACGGCTCGATGAAGCAAATGATCAAATCCTACTGATCACCTTTTCGGCCAGTAGGCCTATCCGGGGTTTTTCTTCAAAGCCCCATGTACGTCGGGGGGGGGGTTACGTTCTTAGAATTCGAAATAGGCAACATAAAATTTTTTTTATTTTTCATATTTCGTGTTTTTATTCAAGTTTCACAAACACATTAAAAAATTAGCCAAAAGGTTACTACATACAATATGTCTTAAATATTAAACATTCATATTTTCAAAATTCAAAAAGTTACTTCATATTTCTTATTTATGAACACCAGGTTCAAGTTGTTGAAAACGCAAAATCGTCACCAAGTAAGAGGGGTTATAATGTACATATGTATGTATGTATTGATATCAAATTCGAAATTCATTTGGTGGCTTTTATTATTAAGCTGTTTTCAACATGTTTATACCCGATATTCAAAATGAGTATAGAGGTATATTAGATTTGTGGTGAAAGTGGATGAGTGTCACGTCCAGAATTTAGCGTTTCCGACCCCATAAAGTATATATGTATATTCGTGATCAGCATCAATAGCCGAGTCAATAGAGCCCTGACTGTTTGCCCGTCTGTCCGTCCCAATGAGCGCCTAGTGGTCAAAGACTATAAAAGCTAGAGAAACGATATTTTCTATCCAGACTTTTGTGATATGTCACTCTTACAAGTATACTTCAAAACTCCGTCCCTCCCACTTCCGCCCCCACAAAGGACGAAAATCTGTGGCATATTCAATATTAAAGATACGAGAGAACCAAAAATGAACAATCGTAGAGAATGACCATATTTTCTAGTCTGCAGAATCTGATCGTATTATTTTTATAGCCAGAATCAAGAAAAAAATTTCATTCTCTCTCGTTCTGTCTCTCTCTAACACACAGGTTTCATGGTCGGCTTCGCCTATTGCAAAAAGTGAGTTCCTAGATCTCAGAGACTATAAAAGCTAGAGTAACCAAATTTGGTTTACCCAATCCTGTTAGATCTCACTATAACAAATTTCGCCCCACTTCCTTCCGCCCCCACAAAGAACGAAAATCTGTGGCATCCACAACATTGAAGATACGAAATACGAGAAATTAAAAACACACAATTATAGAGAATGACCATATCTATCAGATTGCTGAATCTGGATCAGAGCGAATCTTTCTTCAAGGCCGATGCCGCTTCGCCTTTTAATTTGATGCTGTGAATGGAGAACTGTTTTTTGAATTTCTCGACCTATCCATTACTAGCAACGAAATCTATGCTGGAAGAGGGCTCTCCATTTTGCTTGAGCAGCTCTCCGCTTGTTTAAAGTGACTTTTTTTGTAGCTATCATCTACCCAAATGCTTAGTGCTCTTTCCAATTTCTCTAAAATAGGTGCACGTGCCCTACTGGTAAATTTTGTAGATGTACACGACCCAATACTGCTGCACGTACATATTTCAGTTTCTTTTTATTTTAAATTCGAAGTCAAGGCTTCTTGCAATTTTCGTAATAATGGGCAATTTAAAGCGGTTTAGAATTTGTATATTTATTTCTATAGAAAAACCTTTTCGTTTTAAAGGTGATTTTTTCTTTTTTTCAGCCTCTGTAAAAGCTGAAATTTATATATTTACTTTATGATCTCGTCAAGTTGTTCCACCTTTTCACTTACCACAAAATCTTTAATTTTTTATTTATGCGTCTGCAAAGATCCTGATTTGTTGACCTTCTAGAACACTTCCTATTTTACATCTGACAGCTCAAATGTGGGATTCCCCTTTTTTTACACGCACCACATCGTATGATACAAATACAAATAATCTCAAGCAGTTCTCAATCGACAAAAAAATATCGATGCTTTGCAATCGTGTAAGAAGGAGGTTTCCACTGTATTAAAAGGGGGAATTTAACAAATTTGTAATCGTGTTAGACCGAGTTCGGGCTAAAACAGTTTGTGTTAACCGAGGGCTAGGTGCATATTTTATACGTATCGCTCCCCGCTGCCAGGAGTAAGCACGTGTAAGAGAGAGAAAGTACATGGAAACGGTAACAAATGATTTTGTTTATGGTATAATAATCTGATTTGATCAGCAATCTGATAGATATGGTCATTCTTTTTTTTTAATTCTGCGCTGTCGGATTTCTCGTATCTTAAAAATTCGCCCTTTGGCGACGTAAAAAAAATGGGGAAATACACTTGTTGCAGTGTGATATCATAAGGGTCTCCATACAAAATTTGTGTATAGTCTCTGAGATAGAGGCGCTAATTAAGACGGACGGAGAGACTTTCTCTTATATATAAAGTTTAATACTAAAGTGGCAGCACATCCAACGATGTCTGTTTTCATTTTAATATCCCTTTAAGAATCTTTATATTAAAGCACATTTATATAAAGTATATATTGAGCATACATACTCGTTTAATATTGAAATTTACTCTCAAATAATGCTTATTCAGTAAATTTAAATATAATATTTAATATTTTCACATATTTCATATCTTTTTCTTTGTTTCATTAGTTACCTTCCTACATCAGAAGTTATTTATGACAACAAAATGTCTAACGCGTCTCTAAATTTTTAAAACAACATTTATATTCAAACAATAAGGATCGGAGCCGCAAAATATGCTGTTTAAGTATTATATATCAAATATAGTTCATTCGCTATAACATTATTTTAGCAACTATCTTTTAAAATCATTCAAGACACAGACACAAGAGCGAGTAACCAATTAATAAAATTTATTAAGCTTACTAAGATGTAAAAAAAGTAATATTTAAGATGAAATAAAATTCAGGGAAGGTATGTTTTAAATTACGAGTAAATATTACACACCTTTTTTGATTCTTTGGCTGAAGTGAAAGAAATATTGCAATTTATATGTTATCTTATAAGCCATTTGACATACATAAATACTAAATAACTATATATATTATCACTACGTTTCACAGCCCACTCTTATATCATGTTTGAAAAATTTCTCCTTTACTTAACCAAATTTTAATATAAATCATCATATTATGAAAAAGTGTAATTCGTTTACAACGAAAAAAGTTTTTTTAGTTGATGAATTTGTTTGTGTTATATACAAATTCATTGTATTTTTCAAGGTGTATCTCACTCAAGTTTTTAGCTGTTGAAAAGAAAATGTACATTAGAATGTTAAATACGACCATTTCATTAACAAAATAAACAAATATTCCACTTCCTTTAATTTTTTTTTAGTTGTTTCAGTTTTCCATTTCTATAAGAATATGTATAACTATAAAACATACGTATATTCCATGAATTAATGTATTTCTTATTCGTCTTATTATTTGATGTAATTTATATTATATAAATAAATATTGAAAATAAACATTCAACTGGATAAAGAGTGTTAAATTTAAATTTTCTCCTTCTATAGATTTCAGGGAATTCATAAAGTATGTTTTATAACGTTTTAATTTCTGTGTTGCAGTATTATTTATTGGTATAGAAAGAAAAATGTAGGATTGAGGAGGCCCACAGCCTCTGCTCCTTTCCTTCGGCCGACGACCTGTAGTTCGGGTCCTCGTTGGACAGGATGAAAGCCGCTCATCTCCTGTCCTAGTACGACGGCTTTCCTCCCCGTGGTGCAGAGACGCTGCCCGCCGGGTCTCCCCTAGGTTCTTCGATCCCGGTGCGTTTACCAGCTGCAATTACGCTCTGCTTAGTAGCCACCCTGGTGTCCGAATCGCCCTTGGAGCCACCCGACTTGGAAGGACCCGATTGGCTTTTCGGCCAATCGGTGGTCGGTGGACCAACTGAGTCTCTTTCCCCATATTCGTTGGACCTGGTTTCCTAGGCGTTGATGTAGAGGGATGGTCTTGTCCCTCCGGTACTTTAAAAGCAGTACCGAGCTCCTTTGCGGTGTTTTTTGCTTTGATATTTTTGGTAGTTAACATTTTGTTCCCACGAGTAGGCGGGAAGGGGTTGGTCACCCGAGGCCAAGCCCGCTTGCACCTGATTTAATCTGGAGGTCGGCAGCTATCCAGAGTCCGCATATTAGCGACCGGGCACCCCCCCGGCCATGCATCCCTCGGCATATGACAGTGTCATCTTGGATTGGGGTAATTTCACTGAGAGTTTTCTTCTTTCCGCCCGACTACCATTCGCCAGCATCCTAGCAGAGACATGACCGTACTAGGACCTGTTTCCAGCCGCCCTCACGGGGAGAGTATAGTCGCACTTCCACCGAAGTGTATAGTTACGGTGGATGACGGTTCGCTCGCAACCCTCTGTGTCCTAGGGTTGTGGGACGCAACCCGCACCGGGTATTCCTAACCGGAGTTGCTTCGAGCTTACAGTTGAACGAGCCGACCCGCCATCCGTTTATCCCCCTGTAGCACCCGATGGCTGACGGCCTTTAGTAGTATAAGGGTCAGAAAATTCCATAAACCATCTTTTGATTAAGCCAACTCCTTTGGCTTTATTCGAAATAGCGGATATATGAGAAATAAAAGATATGTTAGGTACAAAGATATTGAAACAGAAAAACATAGCTTGACATTATCAGCATATATTAGGACTCGGGAATGAGTTAAAACTTGGGGAAGATCATTGATAAACAGGTTAAATAATAAGGGCCCAAGATGGCTACCTTGAGGTACATCCGAAGAGACAAAAACTGGTTTAGAAAGAGAAGATTGGTTGCAAACGCGCTGAGAACGATTGCAAAGGTACGCATTAGTCCAGAGAATAAGTTGAGTCGGAAATCTAAGTAAGCAAGAAGAAATTTTGTGGATAAGAATATTGTGATTAAGTGAGTCGAAAGCTTTACTAAAATCTAAACTACATCAGTTTGACACTTTTTTTAAAATCCGGCAGTTACATATGTGGAAAATTCGAGGAGGCTAGACGAAATTGAGCGACGTTTTACAAATCTGTGCTGGGATTCTGAAAACAGGGAGCTACAAAAGTGTTGGAACTGAAAAGTAATAGTTTGTTCGTAGAGATTAGAAAAGGCAGATAAATTAGATATACAACGGTAGTTTTGAAATATCTGATTAAGACCCTTTTTGATTTCTGGACGTTGATGTGCAATGACTGCATCTTTTAAGTGGCGTTGAATTTACTGTACCATCAAACGGCCCGTGTGTTAGAAGGCTGTTACGCGCGGATTACCAACAAAACGTAGCCCTCCTGCATAACCGACCGTGGGGTGCTCTCGTATGACGTGCGGCGCGTTGCCGAACCGAACGCGAGCATGCAGGAAAGATAGCTGTTAGACTAATATGCGAGGAAAATATGCGTCTGATCTGTCTATGCCAGCCCTGATCAAGTTGTGCGTAAAAATCACACCAAGTATTTTTTTACGGTTAAATAAGCATGGGAGGTTTACTAATAACAGTATACTAGAGTATAATAACGCCCCGCAGAGCAAAGAGTAAAAAGTTTTTCTGGATTGATTCTATACGGTCCTGGTGTACTTTGGACTAAGGGCACCATACACAGCAGCCGTATTCTAAGATAGGACGAGCAAGCGAGGTATAGAGAGTCTTTGTTATATGGGGGTCGTCAAATTCCTTTGACCACCTCTTTATAAACCCAAGCACGCCCATGGCCTTATTAACCATGGTAGAAATGTGTTCGGAAAACTTTAACTTGGGGTCTAACATAACACCCAGATCATCCACCAGGGTAATTCTCTCAAGAGAACAAGAGAACTTTGCATTTCGAGGCATTAAGTTCGTTCTCTTTCGTAGTGATCAGACGCGTTTTTGTTTTGCGCTCCGCATTTTGTTCCTTTTGCTTTGAATAAACAGCAGATGTTTTCGTAAATAAACTTTGATTAACTTTCTAACCAGCCTACAATCTGGAAACCTTTTGCCTTTTGTTTTGTGTAGAAACATTATTTAACTTTTTATTTTTCGGCGTCGGCTTGTCGTGTTGTCTTGTTGCAGTGAGTACGCATTGCATTACAGTCCGCTCTCGTCTTGTAGCTTTTGTTGTATTATCCCTGTGGAGATAATGTTTTTTATCCCCAATTGGCCGACTAATTATTTCGAATTAAATAAATCTCGGCGCAGAAATAAAATTACGATATGTTATTTAATGCGTTACATCCAAATTGCAAGAGTGGCTTGCCTGCCCTTTACATTGCCGCTCCGATCGCTCCGATCGCGGTAGGCAGACGCAAAGCGGAGATAGCGAAGAGCGAGCTGGCAGAGTGCGTTTAGCAGGGCAAGCACGCGTAAAGCTTTAACAAGCAAATGAGTGACATAGACATAAGTAACAAACAAAATAAGCGGCTGAGGGCCAAGAATTAGGTGCTATTTGGCAAGCAACTAATCGGCTGGGTTCTGCTCCGAACATTCATCCCCCGTTGGAAGGCAAAGGCTTTCAACAGATCCATCCTGAAGGGGCAGAACCGCTATTTTTCCAACGGCCCTCTTGAAAAGGCCTCTTTGAGTGCGGATGACGGCTACTCTGATGGTTCCATCTTTTCCTGGGATGACGCTCTCAATGCGGCCAAGCGGCCACCTTAATGGTGGCAGCGTTTCCTCCTTGATCATGACGAGCGCTCCTAGCTTGATGTTTGGAGACGATGACCGCCACTTGCTTCGCTCCTGAAGAATCGAAAGATACGCCGTGCTCCATTTTCTTCAAAACGCCTGCTTCATTTGACACAGCCGCTGCCATCGACTAAGTAGGTTGACCCGGAGATGCGTCACATCTGGCTCGTCGAATGCAGCTTTCGGAGCTCCATTGAGAAAGTGGTTTGGCGTAAGCACATCTAGATTATCGGGACTTTCTGTAATTGCATAAAGCGGACGGGAATTTAACAAAGCAGAGATTTCACAAGCCAAGTTCTGAATTTCATCAAAAGTAAAAATGTAGGTCCCGACGATGCGATGAAAATGATATTTAGCTGCTTTAACAGCCGCCTCCCACAAACCCCCAAAATGAGGTGAGCGAGGGGGGATGAATTTCCAATCGATTCCACTAAAAACGCAGAGATGTGACACAGCCGACGTATGAGGATCGCTGAGGAACATTTGCCAAAGCTCCAAAAGCTCATTTTTGTAGCTCATTTGTAGCGTTGTCTGACCAGATGATTCGAGGTTTGGGACGTAGACTTGTAAAACGCCTTAATGTTGCCAGAAAGGATTCTGTAGATAGATCCCGAACGACTTCTAAATGAGTTGCTTTGGTGCTAAAGCATACGAAGACAGCGATGTAACATTTGATAGGAGGCCTGCTTCTGATTTCCGACTTGTGATAAAAGGGTCCGCAAAAATCAACGCCCGTTGTGTGGAATGCTGGATTAGTCCTTACGCGATCCGCAGGCAAGTTTCCCATGATATGTTCCCTCAGCACTGGCTTCAAACGAAAACATCTAACACATTTGCGAATGATTCCCGCAACATATTTGCGTCCACCAATAGGCCAGAATTTTTGCGGAAGCAGTCCGAGCAATCCTTGAGCTCCTGCGTGGAGAAACCTTTCGTGAAAGAAGATAATAATAGAGACAGTGACAGGATGTCCCTTAGGAAGCAGGATCGGGTTTTTCGCGTCGTAGTCCAATTGGGCATTTTGAAGGCGGCCTCCAACCCGCAGCAATCCAAAGCTATCCAGAAATGGATTCAGTGAGGCCATCGTGCTTTTTGGCGGTAGGGCCTGTTTGCTGGCGAGGACCCTTATCTCTTCCGAAAATTGTTGCTGCTGTATTGCCCTTATGAGCAAATGCGTACCATTTTTGATGTCGATTACGGTAAGTTGACCCTTCGACCGCGCTATGCCTTTGTCCTTGAGAATGTAGAATCGATATATGTAAGCAAAGACGCGCTGCATGGATCCGAATGAGTTTTGAAATTTGCAATCGTACGATACATCCCTTTCGTTTGAAACAACCAATGTTGCATGACGACGTTCTGGTACATCGGTCGGCAATTGCAAGCCTGCAGGCCACTCTGAGCTCTCAAGACGCAAGAATGGTGGTCCAGAGATCCAAAGGCTGCTATCCATTAGTTCAGCGGGCGTGGATCCACGTGATATGATGTCGGCAGGATTCAACTTTGTGAGCACGTGATGCCACGTCATTCCAGCGGTGAGCTCCTGAATCCGCTGAACTCGATTAGAAACAAATATATTAAAATTCAATGGTGATTCTCGAATCCAGGCAAGGCCTATGGACGAATCCGACCAGCAATGTATTTGGCATGGAGCTGATAATCCCTTAACTATGGTGGACACTAGTTCAGCTAATTCGAGGGCAGCGGATTGCTGAAGCTTGGGGATAGTCATACTTTTCAAGGGCGCGACTCTGGATTTAGAGCATAAGAGATGACTTTGCACAATGCCAAGAGCTTCCGAACGCATGTATACACAGGCGCCATATGCTGCTTGGCTCGCATCACAAAACGCGTGCATTTCTAATCTGGCTTGCTGCCGAAGCACGTAACGTGGAAACTTAAAGTTTTCAACCATCGACAACTGCGAAGTCAGCTCAATCCAAGTCGTATGTAGATCCTGGGGCAGGCTTTCGTCCCAATTCAACTGTAGGCTTTCGTTTCATAGCGACTGCATCAATATTTTAGCTTTTGTGATGATGGGAGAGATGAGCCCTAGAGGATCGTAGAACCTAGCTAGTGTAGACAGGACCGAACGCTTCGATATTGGGCCTGCAGCGATTCCGACGTGAGCGAAGCTGAACAGAAGATGGTCCGTGGTGGGATCCCAAACTAGATCAAGCGCCTTGGTTACTTCAGTCCCGTCATGAAAGGTAAGGAACTTTTTGCGATCCGCCTCCGATACGCCTTCCAAAGCAGCGGGTTCATTGGAACACCATTAACGTATGGGAAAACATCCTTTCGAAAGTAGCTTCTTTACCTGCTGACGAATCTTGATGACAGAATCAATGCTGTCCCCTCCAGATATGAGATCATCGACATAGAAATCTCTTCGAACAACATCAGCGCCAAGCGGAAAACGCAACTCTTCATCATTTGCCAATTGATGCATAGCACGAATTGCTAAGAAAGCGGCAGGTTTGGTTCCGTAAGTAACAGTCGCCAACTTAAACACCTGAATCTCCTCCTTCGGGTCATTGCGCCATAGGATGCACTGCACGTGCGTATCGGGATGGGAAACGCGTACACAGCGGTACATTTTGCAGATATCGCCACACAAGGCGACTTTAAAAAAGCGGAAACGAAGCAGAGTTATCAGAATTTTAGGTTGGATGGTGGGTCCAGCCATTAGCGCATCATTCAGTGATACTCCAGACGCTGTTTTGGCAGATCCATCGAACACTACGCGTAATTTGGTGGTTGTACTATCCTGCTTGTGGACGCAATGGTGAGGCAAGAAGTACTGCGGGAGGTCTGACTGCCGCGAAGCTGGCGACATGTGTCCTAAATCACGATACTCCTGGAGAAACTCCATATATTTTGCCTTAAGCTGTGCATTTTTTGCTAGCTTCCTCTCCAAATTGAGAAATCTACGTAGCGCCTTCTGATACGATTCTCCTAATTCCTCTAGATTGAATTTGGTTGGCAAACGCACGGAGTAAGCTCCGGAATCTAGGCGAATGCAGTTTGTGACGAAATGCTGTTCGCAATGAACATCTTCCTCCGAAATTGATGAGGGCGAATAATCTCCATCGACTTCCCAAAACCGCCTTACAATATTGCACAAATTAGTCTCGCAAGCGGAGAAAAGAGGGGGATCTTCAACGGCTGCTAGCGCCGCACGGGCTTTCTCAGAGTTTTTAATACTTCCTGACACTATCCAGCCAAGTTTCGTCTTCTGCAATGTTGGCAATTGGTCTGACAGTCGAATCTGTCCAACGCACATTAATTCGAAGAACAAACCAGCACCTATAAACAGATCGACACGCTGGGGCTTGGCGAAATTAGGATCAGCCAGTTTTAGATTATTTGGCATTGGCCAATCCTTTGCGTCTAGGCCGAAGTTAGGCTGCATTCCTGTGATTGAGGCAGTGATAATTTCAGAGAGGAAACCGTGATAGCTTTCGTCTTGAGATTGCAGGACGATGTCTACAGCCTTGCTGGATGGTAGACTCTGATTGACTCTCCAATACCGGCGATTTGAAGGCGAGACTCGATGTTATAAAGTTAACCTGAGAAGCGGAATCTAAAATGGCACGACATGGAATAAGCGATCCAAAACGGCCCCTGACATATACGATTGCGGTAGCTAGCAGCACGTTTTGGCTAGGCAGAGATTTCTGACTCGAGGGGGGAGGGCTGGTATATTTGCTTGATACTAGGGCACTTGCAGGATCATGCTGGGTCGGTTCCGTGCTCGGCGACGGCAACTCAGCGTCAGCGCCCGACTGCATGTGGAGCAGTGTGTGATGCTTGGCTTGGCAATTTCTACATGCCCCTGACTTGCAGCGTTGCAATGAATGGCCTTTGTTGAGGCAGTTTAGACACAAATGGCGCTTCTTCACCTCCTTGTATTGAGAAAAAACAGGGAGATCTAGAAATGCCTGGCATCGGGATATGTAGTGATCGGAGGATTTGCAATACTTGCATGTTGAGCTATTATGATCGTTAATGGAGGTGATTAGGGTGCTAGGTTTACTTTCTCTCACCTGCTGGCTAGGAATTGTTACCATAGCCGATCCCAAATTTTCCAGCATCCGACATCTTGCTTCCAAGAATGAGGCCACGCTTGACCACCGAGGCAATCCTGACGTCGGCAAGTTCTCTTCCCATTTCTCTATGGTCTTGTGGTCCAATTTCGTGCCTATGATGAAGATCAACAACCCATCGGAAATCTCCTGCGGGGTCGCCAATCTGAAGTGCACGCAAGTGCGAATTGATTTTATCGCTGAGCGCGCGCAAGCCGATAGCCGAGCCCTTCTCCTCCCCTTGCAGCCCAAAAATAGCCTTGACGTGTGCCTGAAAATGTAACAGTTTATTATCGAATCGCAACATTAGTAAATTCAACGCCTTGTCGTAATTCTGCTCAGAAAGTTCCAAGGAACGAATCGTATCCAGCGCAGCACCATCTAGACATCCACGAAGATATTGGAATTTTTCGATGATTGGTATACGATGGTCTTTGTGCACCATTGTCGAGAACATCGAGTGGAATTCTGGCCAATCCATGTAGTTCCCACCGAATCGCTGAAGCTGCAACTCGGGCATTCGAGAACGGCCTATACTATTATAGGCGAACAACGACGAATTCCCCTCGAGAGTATGCCGAGCCGTTGAATTGGCAACATTTACCGTGTGAGCAGCCATCAACTCCCGCGACAACCTGGACCTAACCTTGACATAAACATTCGAAAAGTCCAGTCGGGCATCATGGGCTAACTGCAGGAAATCCAGCCTTTTAAGGCTCGTTTGAGCGGCATCGAAATCCGCATTCATTCGCTCGATTTGCTCCAAGCGAGCTTGAAGTTCTGCCTCATCTAACTCGGCAAGCTCTTCCTTGGTGAGAAAGCGGTCCATGGCCTTTAGTTGGCGCGCGATGGACTCGGCCTTGTGCTTGTAGAAATCTACATCACTCGGCATTGCTGCGTTCGCGACATTGGTAGGCTCAGGTGCTGCCATGTTGAGGTTTTAAAAGAGTCACTCAGCACGACCGTAAAAGACACCCTGTATACGTATAAACGTGGGAACCGAAAGCAAAGGGATTCCAGCTAATGCCTTTAGCTGTGCGGCTGTGCGAGCTGTCCGATTCCGCTTTGTACTCCGCTTGTGTGTATTAGTGAGTTCGCTGCACTGCACTGACCAAATTGTCCCGACAGAGAAATTAATAGCCAGCAATGCGTGTATGTAGGTGTATGTAAGTATGTTTTAGCACCGAATTGTGCTTAACCGCCGAAAATTTGTTAAGGCTAACGAATGTCGATCGCGAATGATTATTAATTGACACTACAACTCAGAGATCACGTCGGGGTCACCAAATTTTATGTGGAGATAATGTTTTATATCCCCAATCGGCCGACTAATTATTTTGAATTAAATAAAACTCGGCGCAGAAATAAAATTACAGGCATGCCGTGCGGTTGAGACTGACATGGTCATATTTATGAGATAGACGCGGAAGGTCTTTTGCTTTTAAAAGCAGTTCGATCGGCTTCTAGCCATGGAGTCTCAATTTGGCAGTCTGTAACTGCTGAATAAGTCTCCAAGGCGTAAAAGGGTCACTCCGCGGGATCTACAAGTTGTAACGAACCCAAAAGGGTTCGCTACAACGCCTCTCCCAACGCCCAATAAAACATAAAACCTGCTACTAAATTGCAGCACCTCGCCCAACGTAAATTGAACGCATGCATTATTTACTACACGAACACCCCCCCTCCACACATAGCCACCGATTGACACGCGCCGTCTTCATAACGCTGACCAAACACACCAGGTCACGCGGACTTCGCCCACTCCAGACCAAGCAACCGGCCAGGCGTAGTCTTCCGGGTTCATCGGCTACAAAACGATGACACCGCGGAAGCCCACGACAAGCACCCAACGGCAAACCCGCCAGCTCGCCAAAAACGCGAAGAGACAGAACCAGGCCAACCCACGATCGCCAGAACGGCAAAGTGCACCCCGACGCGGAAGTGCACTTCTGAACCCGCTGACACAGCGCCCATTGGCGTATAAATAGACGCCGACTGAAAACCCGAAAGCAACTTACGCAGAGACCCGGCCCGGAGTACAGACGCAGAAATACAATAAAGTGTCGAATTTGCAAAGTAAAAACGCCCGATTGCGTAAGTTCACCCCAATCAGCCGAGGCACCGACTCTACCCCACTCCACGTCCACATACACCATTCGATACACAACGCTAGCGACGCCCGCCCAAGCCCCGATCCATCTACTCTACGATAGGCCACCCCCGACGTCTCCCTTGAAGTTCCATCTATTTCTACAAATTTCTTGTGGATTGACCCCTGGACGGGACTGAGCTTACCTCAGCCTGAAATAGGTCCATCACAAGTGGCGCCCGAGCAGGGACCCAAGGGAACGTCAGCGAGGGTTTTTTTATTGGACGTTGACATGCAATGACTGCATCTTTCAAAAGGCGATGCAATTACTGCACCGTCAAGTGGCCCGTGTGACACCAGCAGAAGGCTGTTACGCGCGGATCCCAGGCAAAACGCAGCCCTCCCGCCCAACCGACCGAGGGGCGCTGCCGCATGACGCGCGGTGCGTAGCCGAACCAAACGCGAACATGCAAGAAAGATAGATATTAGACTAACATTCGAGGAAAATTAGCACTAAACTTACTAAGAAATTAAGCATGCAATAAAATACAAAATACAAATACCACTACAATTACTAATTACTAGAAAGGTGTGTAAGGATTAGTAATTTAATAAGAGGAAGAGAATTAGTGGAGGATATAATATGGTAGAGGGAATTATAATCCGAGCATAAGACCCTAAACGGTTCATGCAAGGAATAATTCGATCTACAAAGTGGAAGGAACAACGGTATAAAGTTTCTAGTCAGTCTAATAGGAATCGTGAAGTTTATGCGGCTCAACAGATCACGGCTGTCTATGTCACCCCTGATCAAGTTGTGCATAAATATCACACCAAGCATTTTGCGCCTCGGAGACTCATTCAGCAGTTTTAAACCGCTAAACTGAGCCTCCATGGCTAGGAGCCGATCGTATTGGTTTTTGAAACCAACGGTCAGCTCCTTAAAGTCACTCCGCGTCTGCCTCATGAAAGATACCATTTCCTTCTCCACCGCACGGCATGCCTCGCAACTGTAATGCAAGCCATTACGTTTGGCTATAGCATCACTCACGAGGCCAGAAAATCCCGCGCATTTTGCGTGGACTACGCTGTCGCAGAGCCAGCAGGGGACATTCGGCTGATCGTGAGTGATCTGCTTCTTGCAGGTTTTTTTGGCGCAGACCACAGCGAATTCCATTTGTATTATTTAAATATTTTCTTAAGAAAATTTACGAAGAAAAATTAAAATTTCCAAAACAAATTGGTATCAGACCAATGTGCCAGACAACGCTCAAAGCGGAATTGGTAAGAAAAAAAAAGAGAGCAGAGTGGAGAGCGGTTATAGCGAGAGCTACTAAACAGAGAGCGCTATTGCTCAGAAAGTTTAAAGAGCGAGAGAGAAAGAACAGTTATTGAAGTTGAGGTGATAGCGAGAGAGTGATAAAACAACAAAAGATACCAGACGAGAGCGGACTGCAATGCAATACTCACTCACTGCAACAACACAACACAAGCCGACGCCGAAAAATAAAAAAGTTAAATAATATTTTAACACAAATCGAAAGGCATGCACTCGCGTAATAGAATTGGTTTCCAGATTGTTGTCTGGTTAGGGAGTATAATTAGAATTTAGTTAGGAAAACACCGGCTGTTTATTCGAAACAAAAGGAAAAAATGCGGAGCGCAAAACAAAAACACGTCTGATCACTACGAAAGAGAACGGAGTTTTTGAATAGTTTGTGGAATAAAACCCCACGGCCACTAGAGCAAGATCACAAGAGAACAACCCAAAGAAAACCCCGACCTCGCGCAATATCAACGGCGAGAGTTGCGCAACGAGCAGACGAAAGCGCGACACAGCGACAGAGAAACGCGAACAGTGCCGTCACCCCGAGAAGAAATTCGAAGCGTCAGCCGCGAAGCTCGACACAGTGCCCTAGTGAAGGAAAAGCGCAAGCCCAGCGAAACAGCCAACTCAAGTAACGATCGGAGCGATGGAATCCCACACAGAGGAACAGGCCAGCGGGTATTACCCTGGAGAATTCGTCGCCAACCCAGGGGTGAGTACCGGCTGGATACACAAACGTCGCCGAGAGGAGCTGGAGTCCTTCGCGGAAGAATTCGGATTCAGCCGCGAGGGGAACGTGGAAGATTTGCGGAGGAGTTTCGCCGAACTAGTCGCCGGGCCCCTCGAACACGATGCCTGGGTCAGGTTGGCGGAGCTCGAGCGGCGGTACGCCAGATCGCCAGGACGAGCCAGATCGCCCCAGCCCGACACCTCAGCACCAACAGAGAAGCGGAAGACGGACCCCAAACTAAGCCTACAAGTTCCATGGAATCATGGAAGGCAAAGCCAGCACCTCACCGACATCGATAACCGCCGAAGATCTACCGAATCCCCCGCCCCCGGAGCCAAGGCCTTCGCCCATGAGAAGGATCTTGCCGACAGCAGGAGGAAATGGCCCCACAGACGGCCACTACTACAGTCACGCCGCACAGATGGTGGAACGGATCCGAAAGTGGGGAATCCAGTTCGACGGGCAGGACGACCCACTGTCGTTCGTCGAACTACTGGAAGAGCGTGCCCTCTCGTACGGGGTAGACATGAACTACGTGCCGCGAGCCATGGCAGAGCTCCTCACCGACCGAGCCAACCGTTGGTTCCGCACCAGCCGACTCCAGAGCGCCTCATGGGCCGATTTCCGCCAGGAATTCCTAGCCTTTTTCCTGCCTCCCCGGTACTTCGAGCAATTGGAAGACCAGATCAGGGACCGCAACCAAGCGGTGGGCGAACCGTTCAAGGACTTCGTCATCGAGCTCCGGTTGCTCATGCACCACGCCGGGTACGACGAAGCCAAGGAACTTAGCCGGATCTATGACAACACCCTCCCGTCGTACCAGCTGTACGTGCGAAGACACGAACTGAGAAGTCTGACGCAATTAACGATGTTGGCCACAGAGTTCGAGAGCATCCAGGAACGAAACGTACCAGCGATCCTCAACGAAAGCGGGAAGAATCGGGCCCAATTCCGAAAGCCCCACTGGAACACCTCGGAACCCGCAAGGAAGCCGCACCAAGCCGGCGCTTCGGCACAGGAAGCGACACATCGAATGATCGCCCCCCCCATCGCCAACCCGCACGCAGCCTGTCGACGCTGCGGAGAAGCGGGACATGTATCTCGCGACTGCACCAACCCGTCGATCCTCTTCTGTTGGGGATGCGGCAAGCGCGGAACGCGCACCGTGGGCTGTTGCCGCCAGGACCCGTCGGGAAACGACTTGCGTCCCCAGCTGACACGGACTTGAGACCCCCGCCGCCAACGAATCCCCCGCCACGACACGAGACACGAGCACAAGGAACAAGGAACACAGAACCCATGGCCACAACCAGCCCCAGGCTCACTCCGAGAAACCCAAAACTAAGCAATGCCACGAAGAAAGCGAGCCGGTCTCCCGAGGGCACCGACGCGGTTCCACCAACGATGGGAAAGGAACCCAGGACGCCCCTCCAGAAGACAACCCGGCCCCAGCAACGGCAGCCGCCACGCGGCAGCCAGGCGCTCGAGGTACTATCTCCGACCGCCACCCTGGCCCACGAACGCGCCGACACCGCCCTCGACGCGAAAACTACCCCGACGACACCGACCGACCCGCTACTCCCGCGTCCTCTCAGGCAGGCACCGGGAGGGGCGATCACCGCCGCACGAGGCATCAATCGGAACCCCGCCGCACCTGGAGCCGACACACCATCGATCGTCACCGACATCATGGAACACCTCCCGGGCAACACCTCGTACGGCGCCGGCATGCGGCCCAGCACCACGCCTGGAGCCATGTCGGTAACCTTCATCACCCAAACTAGCCGTTGGTCAAACGCTAGCATCGAGACCCGCGCGTTCGTACATCACGCTGAGTACAACGTCGCGCAAGCACCCCCCAGGACACGCACGAGCACCCCACACCTGAGCGACGCACCCGCCGTCGTCGCCGGCATAAGCGAATACACTCGCGAAGTCGAACCACCAAGCGCATTCGACACAACGATCCTCCCCGAGAACCCCGACTACACTTGCGACCCTGGAATCGACGAACCACCGGAGGACGATTCGGAACGAATCTCCGACCCATGCCTCCCGACATCGCGCCGAGAATACAGGAATTTCTAGACTAAGAACTGCCGACACTCGCAGGCCTCCGAGGGACGACGGATCTAACAGAACACACCATCGTCATGAGAGAGCGTCATAAAACAGCTGTACTACCCGAAAAATCCAGCCATGCGGCGGATCATCGATGAACAGGTCGACCAACTGATAGCAGAGGACCTAATCGAACCATCCCGGAGCCCCCACAGTGCGCCAATCGTCCTGGTCCGCAAAGAGGACGGGAGATGGCGCATGTGTGTAGATTATCGGCAGCTCAACGAGCGTTCTATCCCGGACGCGTACCCGCTACCCAGGATCAACTACATACTAGAGCGACTCCGAAATGCCCCTTTCATCACGACCCTGGACCTGAAAAACGGGTACTGGCAGATACCAATGGCCCGGGACAGCCGGGAAGCCACGGCATTCACGATACCCGGCAGAGGGCTATACCAATGGAAAGTAATGCCCTTCGGTTTACATTCCGCGGGAGCCACGTTTCAACGGACCCTCGACGCCGTTAT
The DNA here is from genome assembly GCF_003286085.1 of Drosophila persimilis. NCBI lineage: Eukaryota > Metazoa > Arthropoda > Insecta > Diptera > Drosophilidae > Drosophila > Drosophila persimilis. The sequence continues at coordinate 1,335,333 of NW_020825327.1, forward strand.
CGGCGCGGACATGGAACCGTTCGCGTTCGCATATCTCGACGACATCGTCATCGTCGGGAAAAGCTTCACGGAGCACCTGAACAACGTGAAAGAAGTTTTCGCACGACTTCTTCCAACGCCGGATAAAATACTTGGGCCATATGATCAGTGAAGAAGGTATCCACACGGACCCCGACAAAATCGCAGCCGTAAAGGATCTGAGGCCGCCGTCCAACCTGAAGGAGCTACGACAATGCGTAGGCATGGCCGGTTGGTACCGCAGATTTGTCCCAAACTTTGCCACCGTAGTCCAACCAATGTTGCAACCAATGAACAACTGCTCAAAACCGCACCGGTACTCGCCTGCCCAGACTTTAACGTCAAATTTTCCCTGCAGACGGACGCAAGCAACCTTGGAGTAGGCGCGGTCCTCACCCAAGAGATCGAAGGGAAAGAGCGGGTTATCGCATACGTCAGTCGACGCCTCAACAATTTTTTTTTTTTTTTTTTTTTTTTTTTTTAATTTTTTTTATTAAGCGTTGAATCCGTACATTGCATATATCGTATCTTAACAACCCAGGTAAATAGTATTAAGGAGACCAAACCTATTGCTTTATGCAAGAGGACTTATAGAGATATAATATAGTATAGTATATAGTAATAATAAAAAAAAAGTAATATTATAATATTGGGAGGGAAACTTAGAGTTGGCCAATAGTTTTGGCAAAACCCAATCTCTTCAACCGCCTCAAAGGCCTGGCAGGTAGTAATCGTCTGGCGAGCATACTATGGTGTCTAATTAGCCTGTCACTGTATCTGCTGGTGTGCCTTCCAATCTGCTCCTCTACTGTATGCAGATTCAAATCCCGATGTAGGGTGGAGCCGCGCACGTACCAAGGGCAGTTCGTTATTTGCCCCATGGCGCGATTCTGCAAGACCTGTATCCGTTTATAGTTCGATTTGGCAGCTATACCCCAAATCTGCACACCGTAGAGCCAGATCGGGGCTACACAGTGTACATAAACTGCTCTTTTGGCTCTCAGTGACATGGTGCTTCTTCTGTTAATCAGCCACCGCAATTGCTGCATTCTTTGCCCACATTTACGAGCCGTAGCTTTCAAGTGTGGACCAAAAGTAAGACGCTTATCAAGGGTGATACCGAGATACTTTGCTTGCTCTGGTTGGTCCAAAGTTACGCCTTCAAGCTTTTTGGGTGGGGTGTGGTCTATGAGCGCTTTCAAGGTGAAGCATGGATTGGTGGTCTTCAGTGGGTTGACTTTTAAATTCCATCTTTTGCACCAAGCTGCCAAAGAGTAGAGGTACTCTTGGAGACCATCTGCTGCCTCAAGGCGGCACTTGGAGCTGTAGAGCAGTGGATAATGTCTTATATCCCCAATCGGCCGACTAATTATTTTGAATTAAATAAAACTCGGCGCAGAAATAAAATTACAGGCATGCCGTGCGGTTGAGACTGACATGGTCATATTTATGAGATAGACGCGGAAGGTCTTTTGCTTTTAAAAGCAGTTCGATCGGCTTCTAGCCATGGAGTCTCAATTTGGCAGTCTGTAACTGCTGAATAAGTCTCCAAGGCGTAAAAGGGTCACTCCGCGGGATCTACAAGTTGTAACGAACCCAAAAGGGTTCGCTACAACGCCTCTCCCAACGCCCAATAAAACATAAAACCTGCTACTAAATTGCAGCACCTCGCCCAACGTAAATTGAACGCATGCATTATTTACTACACGAACACCCCCCCTCCACACATAGCCACCGATTGACACGCGCCGTCTTCATAACGCTGACCAAACACACCAGGTCACGCGGACTTCCCCCACTCCAGACCAAGCAACCGGCCAGGCGTAGTCTTCCGGGGTCATCGGCTACAAAACGATGACACCGCGGAAGCCCACGACAAGCACCCAACGGCAAACCCGCCAGCTCGCCAAAAACGCGAAGAGACAGAACCAGGCCAACCCACGATCGCCAGAACGGCAAAGTGCACCCCGACGCGGAAGTGCACTTCTGAACCCGCTGACACAGCGCCCATTGGCGTATAAATAGACGCCGACTGAAAACCCGAAAGCAACTTACGCAGAGACCCGGCCCGGAGTACAGACGCAGAAATACAATAAAGTGTCAAATTTGCAAAGTAAAAACGCCCGATTGCGTAAGTTCACCCCAATCAGCCGAGGCACCGACTCTACCCCACTCCACGTCCACATACACCATTCGATACACAACGCTAGCGACGCCCGCCCAAGCCCCGATCCATCTACTCTACGATAGGCCACCCCCGACGTCTCCCTTGAAGTTCCATCTATTTCTACAAATTTCTTGTGGATTGACCCCTGGACGGGACTGAGCTTACCTCAGCCTGAAATAGGTCCATCACAAGTGGCGCCCGAGCAGGGACCCAAGGGAACGTCAGCGAGGGTTTTTTTATTGGACGTTGACATGCAATGACTGCATCTTTCAAGAGGCGATGCAATTACTGCACCGTCAAGTGGCCCGTGTGACACCAGCAGAAGGCTGTTACGCGCGGATCCCAGGCAAAACGCAGCCCTCCTCCCGCCCAACCGACCGAGGGGCGCTGCCGCATGACGCGCGGTGCGTAGCCGAACCAAACGCGAACATGCAAGAAAGATAGATATTAGACTAACATTCGAGGAAAATTAGCACTAAACTTACTAAGAAATTAAGCATGCAATAAAATACAAAATACAAATACCACTACAATTACTAATTACTAGAAAGGTGTGTAAGGATTAGTAATTTAATAAGAGGAAGAGAATTAGTGGAGGATATAATATGGTAGAGGGAATTATAATCCGAGCATAAGACCCTAAACGGTTCATGCAAGGAATAATTCGATCTACAAAGTGGAAGGAACAACGGTATAAAGTTTCTAGTCAGTCTAATAGGAATCGTGAAGTTTATGCGGCTCAACAGATCACGGCTGTCTATGTCACCCCTGATCAAGTTGTGCATAAATATCACACCAAGCATTTTGCGCCTCGGAGACTCATTCAGCAGTTTTAAACCGCTAAACTGAGCCTCCATGGCTAGGAGCCGATCGTATTGGTTTTTGAAACCAACGGTCAGCTCCTTAAAGCCACTCCGCGTCTGCCTCATGAAAGATACCATTTCCTTCTCCACCGCACGGCATGCCTCGCAACTGTAATGCAAGCCATTACGTTTGGCTATAGCATCACTCACGAGGCCAGAAAATCCCGCGCATTTTGCGTGGACTACGCTGTCGCAGAGCCAGCAGGGGACATTCGGCTGATCGTGAGTGATCTGCTTCTTGCAGGTTTTTTTGGCGCAGACCACAGCGAATTCCATTTGTATTATTTAAATATTTTCTTAAGAAAATTTACGAAGAAAAATAAAAATTTCCAAAACAAATTGGTATCAGACCAATGTGCCAGACAACGCTCAAAGCAGAATTGGTAAGAAAAAAAAAGAGAGCAGAGTGGAGAGCGGTTATAGCGAGAGCTACTAAACAGAGAGCGCTATTGCTCAGAAAGTTTAAAGAGCGAGAGAGAAAGAACAGTTATTGAAGTTGAGGTGATAGCGAGAGAGTGATAAAACAACAAAAGATACCAGACGAGAGCGGACTGCAATGCAATACTCACTCACTGCAACAACACAACACAAGCCGACGCCGAAAAATAAAAAAGTTAAATAATATTTTAACACAAATCAAAAGGCATGCACTCGCGTAATAGAATTGGTTTCCAGATTGTTGTCTGGTTAGGGAGTATAATTAGAATTTAGTTAGGAAAACACCGGCTGTTTATTCGAAACAAAAGGAAAAAATGCGGAGCGCAAAACAAAAACACGTCTGATCACTACGAAAGAGAACGGAGTTTTTGAATAGTTTGTGGAATAAAACCCCACGGCCACTAGAGCAAGATCACAAGAGAACAACCCAAAGAAAACCCCGACCTCGCGCAATATCAACGGCGAGAGTTGCGCAACGAGCAGACGAAAGCGCGACACAGCGACAGAGAAACGCGAACAGTGCCGTCACCCCGAGAAGAAATTCGAAGCGTCAGCCGCGAAGCTCGACACAGTGCCCTAGTGAAGGAAAAGCGCAAGCCCAGCGAAACAGCCAACTCAAGTAACGATCGGAGCGATGGAATCCCACACAGAGGAACAGGCCAGCGGGTATTACCCTGGAGAATTCGTCGCCAACCCAGGGGTGAGTACCGGCTGGATACACAAACGTCGCCGAGAGGAGCTGGAGTCCTTCGCGGAAGAATTCGGATTCAGCCGCGAGGGGAACGTGGAAGATTTGCGGAGGAGTTTCGCCGAACTAGTCGCCGGGCCCCTCGAACACGATGCCTGGGTCAGGTTGGCGGAGCTCGAGCGGCGGTACGCCAGATCGCCAGGACGAGCCAGATCGCCCCAGCCCGACACCTCAGCACCAACAGAGAAGCGGAAGACGGACCCCAAACTAAGCCTACAAGTTCCATGGAATCATGGAAGGCAATGCCAGCACCTCACCGACATCGATAACCGCCGAAGATCTACCGAATCCCCCGCCCCCGGAGCCAAGGCCTTCGCCCATGAGAAGGATCTTGCCGACAGCAGGAGGAAATGGCCCCACAGACGGCCACTACTACAGTCACGCCGCACAGATGGCGGAACGGATCCGAAAGTGGGGAATCCAGTTCGACGGGCAGGACGACCCACTGTCGTTCGTCGAACTACTGGAAGAGCGTGCCCTCTCGTACGGGGTAGACATGAACTACGTGCCGCGAGCCATGGCAGAGCTCCTCACCGACCGAGCCAACCGTTGGTTCCGCACCAGCCGACTCCAGAGCGCCTCATGGGCCGATTTCCGCCAGGAATTCCTAGCCTTTTTCCTGCCTCCCCGGTACTTCGAGCAATTGGAAGACCAGATCAGGGACCGCAACCAAGCGGTGGGCGAACCGTTCAAGGACTTCGTCATCGAGCTCCGGTTGCTCATGCACCACGCCGGGTACGACGAAGCCAAGGAACTTAGCCGGATCTATGACAACACCCTCCCGTCGTACCAGCTGTACGTGCGAAGACACGAACTGAGAAGTCTGACGCAATTAACGATGTTGGCCACAGAGTTCGAGAGCATCCAGGAACGAAACGTACCAGCGATCCTCAACGAAAGCGGGAAGAATCGGGCCCAATTCCGAAAGCCCCACTGGAACACCTCGGAACCCGCAAGGAAGCCGCACCAAGCCGGCGCTTCGGCACAGGAAGCGACACATCGAATGATCGCCCCCCCCATCGCCAACCCGCACGCAGCCTGTCGACGCTGCGGAGAAGCGGGACATGTATCTCGCGACTGCACCAACCCGTCGATCCTCTTCTGTTGGGGATGCGGCAAGCGCGGAACGCGCACCGTGGGCTGTTGCCGCCAGGACCCGTCGGGAAACGACTTGCGTCCCCAGCTGACACGGACTTGAGACCCCCGCCGCCAACGAATCCCCCGCCACGACACGAGACACGAGCACAAGGAACAAGGAACACAGAACCCATGGCCACAACCAGCCCCAGGCTCACTCCGAGAAACCCAAAACTAAGCAATGCCACGAAGAAAGCGAGCCGGTCTCCCGAGGGCACCGACGCGGTTCCACCAACGATGGGAAAGGAACCCAGGACGCCCCTCCAGAAGACAACCCGGCCCCAGCAACGGCAGCCGCCACGCGGCAGCCAGGCGCTCGAGGTACTATCTCCGACTGCCACCCTGGCCCACGAACGCGCCGACACCGCCCTCGACGCGAAAACTACCCCGACGACACCGACCGACCCGCTACTCCCGCGTCCTCTCAGGCAGGAACCGGGAGGGGCGATCACCGCCGCACGAGGCATCAATCGGAACCCCGCCGCACCTGGAGCCGACACACCATCGATCGTCACCGACATCATGGAACACCTCCCGGGCAACACCTCGTACGGCGCCGGCATGCGGCCCAGCACCACGCCTGGAGCCATGTCGGTAACCTTCATCACCCAAACTAGCCGTTGGTCAAACGCTAGCATCGAGACCCGCGCGTTCGTACATCACGCTGAGTACAACGTCGCGCAAGCACCCCCCAGGACACGCACGAGCACCCCACACCTGAGCGACGCACCCGCCGTCGTCGCCGGCATAAGCGAATACACTCGCGAAGTCGAACCACCAAGCGCATTCGACACAACGATCCTCCCCGAGAACCCCGACTACACTTGCGACCCTGGAATCGACGAACCACCGGAGGACGATTCGGAACGAATCTCCGACCCATGGCCTCCCGACATCGCGCCGAGAATACAGGAATTTCTAGACGAAGAACTGCCGACACTCGCAGGCCTCCGAGGGACGACGGATCTAACAGAACACACCATCGTCATGAGAGAGCGTCATAAAACAGCGGTACTACCCGAAAAATCCAGCCATGCGGCGGATCATCGATGAACAGGTCGACCAACTGATAGCAGAGGACCTAATCGAACCATCCCGGAGCCCCCACAGTGCGCCAATCGTCCTGGTCCGCAAAGAGGACGGGAGATGGCGCATGTGTGTAGATTATCGGCAGCTCAACGAGCGTTCTATCCCGGACGCGTACCCGCTACCCAGGATCAACTACATACTAGAGCGACTCCGAAATGCCCCTTTCATCACGACCCTGGACCTGAAAAACGGGTACTGGCAGATACCAATGGCCCGGGACAGCCGGGAAGCCACGGCATTCACGATACCCGGCAGAGGGCTATACCAATGGAAAGTAATGCCCTTCGGTTTACATTCCGCGGGAGCCACGTTTCAACGGACCCTCGACGCCGTTATCGGCGCGGACATGGAACCGTTCGCGTTCGCATATCTCGACGACATCGTCATCGTCGGGAAAAGCTTCACGGAGCACCTGAACAACGTGAAAGAAGTTTTCGCACGACTTCTTCCAACGCCGGATAAAATACTTGGGCCATATGATCAGTGAAGAAGGTATCCACACGGACCCCGACAAAATCGCAGCCGTAAAGGATCTGAGGCCGCCGTCCAACCTGAAGGAGCTACGACAATGCGTAGGCATGGCCGGTTGGTACCGCAGATTTGTCCCAAACTTTGCCACCGTAGTCCAACCAATGTTGCAACCAATGAACAACTGCTCAAAACCGCACCGGTACTCGCCTGCCCAGACTTTAACGTCAAATTTTCCCTGCAGACGGACGCAAGCAACCTTGGAGTAGGCGCGGTCCTCACCCAAGAGATCGAAGGGAAAGAGCGGGTTATCGCATACGTCAGTCGACGCCTCAACAATTTTTTTTTTTTTTTTTTTTTTTTTTTTATTAAGCGTTGAATCCGTACATTGCATATATCGTATCTTAACAACCCAGGTAAATAGTATTAAGGAGACCAAACCTATTGCTTTATGCAAGAGGACTTATAGAGATATAATATAGTATAGTATATAGTAATAATAAAAAAAAAGTAATATTATAATATTGGGAGGGAAACTTAGAGTTGGCCAATAGTTTTGGCAAAACCCAATCTCTTCAACCGCCTCAAAGGCCTGGCAGGTAGTAATCGTCTGGCGAGCATACTATGGTGTCTAATTAGCCTGTCACTGTATCTGCTGGTGTGCCTTCCAATCTGCTCCTCTACTGTATGCAGATTCAAATCCCGATGTAGGGTGGAGCCGCGCACGTACCAAGGGCAGTTCGTTATTTGCTTTCTCTGGTTGGTCCAAAGTTACGCCTTCAAGCTTTTTGGGTGGGGTGTGGTCTATGAGCGCTTTCAAGGTGAAGCATGGATTGGTGGTCTTCAGTGGGTTGACTTTTAAATTCCATCTTTTGCACCAAGCTGCCAAAGAGTAGAGGTACTCTTGGAGACCATCTGCTGCCTCAAGGCGGCACTTGGAGCTGTAGAGCAGTGGATAATGTTTTATATCCCCAATCGGCCGACTAATTATTTTGAATTAAATAAAACTCGGCGCAGAAATAAAATTACAGGCATGCCGTGCGGTTGAGACTGACATGGTCATATTTATGAGATAGACGCGGAAGGTCTTTTGCTTTTAAAAGCAGTTCGATCGGCTTCTAGCCATGGAGTCTCAATTTGGCAGTCTGTAACTGCTGAATAAGTCTCCAAGGCGTAAAAGGGTCACTCCGCGGGATCTACAAGTTGTAACGAACCCAAAAGGGTTCGCTACAACGCCTCTCCCAACGCCCAATAAAACATAAAACCTGCTACTAAATTGCAGCACCTCGCCCAACGTAAATTGAACGCATGCATTATTTACTACACGAACACCCCCCCTCCACACATAGCCACCGATTGACACGCGCCGTCTTCATAACGCTGACCAAACACACCAGGTCACGCGGACTTCCCCCACTCCAGACCAAGCAACCGGCCAGGCGCAGTCTTCCGGGTTCATCGGCTACAAAACGATGACACCGCGGAAGCCCACGACAAGCACCCAACGGCAAACCCGCCAGCTCGCCAAAAACGCGAAGAGACAGAACCAGGCCAACCCACGATCGCCAGAACGGCAAAGTGCACCCCGACGCGGAAGTGCACTTCTGAACCCGCTGACACAGCGCCCATTGGCGTATAAATAGACGCCGACTGAAAACCCGAAAGCAACTTACGCAGAGACCCGGCCCGGAGTACAGACGCAGAAATACAATAAAGTGTCAAATTTGCAAAGTAAAAACGCCCGATTGCGTAAGTTCACCCCAATCAGCCGAGGCACCGACTCTACCCCACTCCACGTCCACATACACCATTCGATACACAACGCTAGCGACGCCCGCCCAAGCCCCGATCCATCTACTCTACGATAGGCCACCCCCGACGTCTCCCTTGAAGTTCCATCTATTTCTACAAATTTCTTGTGGATTGACCCCTGGACGGGACTGAGCTTACCTCAGCCTGAAATAGGTCCATCACAAGTGGCGCCCGAGCAGGGACCCAAGGGAACGTCAGCGAGGGTTTTTTTATTGGACGTTGACATGCAATGACTGCATCTTTCAAGAGGCGATGCAATTACTGCACCGTCAAGTGGCCCGTGTGACACCAGCAGAAGGCTGTTACGCGCGGATCCCAGGCAAAACGCAGCCCTCCTCCCGCCCAACCGACCGAGGGGCGCTGCCGCATGACGCGCGGTGCGTAGCCGAACCAAACGCGAACATGCAAGAAAGATAGATATTAGACTAACATTCGAGGAAAATTAGCACTAAACTTACTAAGAAATTAAGCATGCAATAAAATACAAAATACAAATACCACTACAATTACTAATTACTAGAAAGGTGTGTAAGGATTAGTAATTTAATAAGAGGAAGAGAATTAGTGGAGGATATAATATGGTAGAGGGAATTATAATCCGAGCATAAGACCCTAAACGGTTCATGCAAGGAATAATTCGATCTACAAAGTGGAAGGAACAACGGTATAAAGTTTCTAGTCAGTCTAATAGGAATCGTGAAGTTTATGGCCCGTGTGACACCAGCAGAAGGCTGTTACGCGCGGATCCCAGGCAAAACGCAGCCCTCCCGCCCAACCGACCGAGGGGCGCTGCCGCATGACGCGCGGTGCGTAGCCGAACCAAACGCGAACATGCAAGAAAGATAGATATTAGACTAACATTCGAGGAAAATTAGCACTAAACTTACTAAGAAATTAAGCATGCAATAAAATACAAAATACAAATACCACTACAATTACTAATTACTAGAAAGGTGTGTAAGGATTAGTAATTTAATAAGAGGAAGAGAATTAGTGGAGGATATAATATGGTAGAGGGAATTATAATCCGAGCATAAGACCCTAAACGGTTCATGCAAGGAATAATTCGATCTACAAAGTGGAAGGAACAACGGTATAAAGTTTCTAGTCAGTCTAATAGGAATCGTGAAGTTTATGCGGCTCAACAGATCACGGCTGTCTATGTCACCCCTGATCAAGTTGTGCATAAATATCACACCAAGCATTTTGCGCCTCGGAGACTCATTCAGCAGTTTTAAACCGCTAAACTGAGCCTCCATGGCTAGGAGCCGATCGTATTGGTTTTTGAAACCAACGGTCAGCTCCTTAAAGTCACTCCGCGTCTGCCTCATGAAAGATACCATTTCCTTCTCCACCGCACGGCATGCCTCGCAACTGTAATGCAAGCCATTACGTTTGGCTATAGCATCACTCACGAGGCCAGAAAATCCCGCGCATTTTGCGTGGACTACGCTGTCGCAGAGCCAGCAGGGGACATTCGGCTGATCGTGAGTGATCTGCTTCTTGCAGGTTTTTTTGGCGCAGACCACAGCGAATTCCATTTGTATTATTTAAATATTTTCTTAAGAAAATTTACGAAGAAAAATTAAAATTTCCAAAACAAATTGGTATCAGACCAATGTGCCAGACAACGCTCAAAGCAGAATTGGTAAGAAAAAAAAAGAGAGCAGAGTGGAGAGCGGTTATAGCGAGAGCTACTAAACAGAGAGCGCTATTGCTCAGAAAGTTTAAAGAGCGAGAGAGAAAGAACAGTTATTGAAGTTGAGGTGATAGCGAGAGAGTGATAAAACAACAAAAGATACCAGACGAGAGCGGACTGCAATGCAATACTCACTCACTGCAACAACACAACACAAGCCGACGCCGAAAAATAAAAAAGTTAAATAATATTTTAACACAAATCAAAAGGCATGCACTCGCGTAATAGAATTGGTTTCCAGATTGTTGTCTGGTTAGGGAGTATAATTAGAATTTAGTTAGGAAAACACCGGCTGTTTATTCGAAACAAAAGGAAAAAATGCGGAGCGCAAAACAAAAACACGTCTGATCACTACGAAAGAGAACGGAGTTTTTGAATAGTTTGTGGAATAAAACCCCACGGCCACTAGAGCAAGATCACAAGAGAACAACCCAAAGAAAACCCCGACCTCGCGCAATATCAACGGCGAGAGTTGCGCAACGAGCAGACGAAAGCGCGACACAGCGACAGAGAAACGCGAACAGTGCCGTCACCCCGAGAAGAAATTCGAAGCGTCAGCCGCGAAGCTCGACACAGTGCCCTAGTGAAGGAAAAGCGCAAGCCCAGCGAAACAGCCAACTCAAGTAACGATCGGAGCGATGGAATCCCACACAGAGGAACAGGCCAGCGGGTATTACCCTGGAGAATTCGTCGCCAACCCAGGGGTGAGTACCGGCTGGATACACAAACGTCGCCGAGAGGAGCTGGAGTCCTTCGCGGAAGAATTCGGATTCAGCCGCGAGGGGAACGTGGAAGATTTGCGGAGGAGTTTCGCCGAACTAGTCGCCGGGCCCCTCGAACACGATGCCTGGGTCAGGTTGGCGGAGCTCGAGCGGCGGTACGCCAGATCGCCAGGACGAGCCAGATCGCCCCAGCCCGACACCTCAGCACCAACAGAGAAGCGGGAGACGGACCCCAAACTAAGCCTACAAGTTCCATGGAATCATGGAAGGCAAAGCCAGCACCTCACCGACATCGATAACCGCCGAAGATCTACCGAATCCCCCGCCCCCGGAGCCAAGGCCTTCGCCCATGAGAAGGATCTTGCCGACAGCAGGAGGAAATGGCCCCACAGACGGCCACTACTACAGTCACGCCGCACAGATGGCGGAACGGATCCGAAAGTGGGGAATCCAGTTCGACGGGCAGGACGACCCACTGTCGTTCGTCGAACTACTGGAAGAGCGTGCCCTCTCGTACGGGGTAGACATGAACTACGTGCCGCGAGCCATGGCAGAGCTCCTCACCGACCGAGCCAACCGTTGGTTCCGCACCAGCCGACTCCAGAGCGCCTCATGGGCCGATTTCCGCCAGGAATTCCTAGCCTTTTTCCTGCCTCCCCGGTACTTCGAGCAATTGGAAGACCAGATCAGGGACCGCAACCAAGCGGTGGGCGAACCGTTCAAGGACTTCGTCATCGAGCTCCGGTTGCTCATGCACCACGCCGGGTACGACGAAGCCAAGGAACTTAGCCGGATCTATGACAACACCCTCCCGTCGTACCAGCTGTACGTGCGAAGACACGAACTGAGAAGTCTGACGCAATTAACGATGTTGGCCACAGAGTTCGAGAGCATCCAGGAACGAAACGTACCAGCGATCCTCAACGAAAGCGGGAAGAATCGGGCCCAATTCCGAAAGCCCCACTGGAACACCTCGGAACCCGCAAGGAAGCCGCACCAAGCCGGCGCTTCGGCACAGGAAGCGACACATCGAATGATCGCCCCCCCCATCGCCAACCCGCACGCAGCCTGTCGACGCTGCGGAGAAGCGGGACATGTATCTCGCGACTGCACCAACCCGTCGATCCTCTTCTGTTGGGGATGCGGCAAGCGCGGAACGCGCACCGTGGGCTGTTGCCGCCAGGACCCGTCGGGAAACGACTTGCGTCCCCAGCTGACACGGACTTGAGACCCCCGCCGCCAACGAATCCCCCGCCACGACACGAGACACGAGCACAAGGAACAAGGAACACAGAACCCATGGCCACAACCAGCCCCAGGCTCACTCCGAGAAACCCAAAACTAAGCAATGCCACGAAGAAAGCGAGCCGGTCTCCCGAGGGCACCGACGCGGTTCCACCAACGATGGGAAAGGAACCCAGGACGCCCCTCCAGAAGACAACCCGGCCCCAGCAACGGCAGCCGCCACGCGGCAGCCAGGCGCTCGAGGTACTATCTCCGACCGCCACCCTGGCCCACGAACGCGCCGACACCGCCCTCGACGCGAAAACTACCCCGACGACACCGACCGACCCGCTACTCCCGCGTCCTCTCAGGCAGGAACCGGGAGGGGCGATCACCGCCGCACGAGGCATCAATCGGAACCCCGCCGCACCTGGAGCCGACACACCATCGATCGTCACCGACATCATGGAACGCCTCCCGGGCAACACCTCGTACGGCGCCGGCATGCGGCCCAGCACCACGCCTGGAGCCATGTCGGTAACCTTCATCACCCAAACTAGCCGTTGGTCAAACGCTAGCATCGAGACCCGCGTGTTCGTACATCACGCTGAGTACAACGTCGCGCAAGCACCCCCCAGGACACGCACGAGCACCCCACACCTGAGCGACGCGCCCGCCGTCGTCGCCGGCATAAGCGAATACACTCGCGAAGTCGAACCACCAAGCGCATTCGACACAACGATCCTCCCCGAGAACCCCGACTACACTTGCGACCCTGGAATCGACGAACCACCGGAGGACGATTCGGAACGAATCTCCGACCCATGGCCTCCCGACATCGCGCCGAGAATACAGGAATTTCTAGACGAAGAACTGCCGACACTCGCAGGCCTCCGAGGGACGACGGATCTAACAGAACACACCATCGTCATGAGAGACAACCGACCCATAAAACAGCGGTACTACCCGAAAAATCCAGCCATGCGGCGGATCATCGATGAACAGGTCGACCAACTGATAGCAGAGGACCTAATCGAACCATCCCGGAGCCCCCACAGTGCGCCAATCGTCCTGGTCCGCAAAGAGGACGGGAGATGGCGCATGTGTGTAGATTATCGGCAGCTCAACGAGCGTTCTATCCCGGACGCGTACCCGCTACCCAGGATCAACTACATACTAGAGCGACTCCGAAATGCCCCTTTCATCACGACCCTGGACCTGAAAAACGGGTACTGGCAGATACCAATGGCCCGGGACAGCCGGGAAGCCACGGCATTCACGATACCCGGCAGAGGGCTATACCAATGGAAAGTAATGCCCTTCGGTTTACATTCCGCGGGAGCCACGTTTCAACGGACCCTCGACGCCGTTATCGGCGCGGACATGGAACCGTTCGCGTTCGCATATCTCGACGACATCGTCATCGTCGGGAAAAGCTTCACGGAGCACCTGAACAACGTGAAAGAAGTTTTCGCACGACTTCTTCCAACGCCGGATAAAATACTTGGGCCATATGATCAGTGAAGAAGGTATCCACACGGACCCCGACAAAATCGCAGCCGTAAAGGATCTGAGGCCGCCGTCCAACCTGAAGGAGCTACGACAATGCGTAGGCATGGCCGGTTGGTACCGCAGATTTGTCCCAAACTTTGCCACCGTAGTCCAACCAATGTTGCAACCAATGAACAACTGCTCAAAACCGCACCGGTACTCGCCTGCCCAGACTTTAACGTCAAATTTTCCCTGCAGACGGACGCAAGCAACCTTGGAGTAGGCGCGGTCCTCACCCAAGAGATCGAAGGGAAAGAGCGGGTTATCGCATACGTCAGTCAACGCCTCAACAATTTTTTTTTTTTTTTTTTTTTTTTTTTAATTTTTTTTATTAAGCGTTGAATCCGTACATTGCATATATCGTATCTTAACAACCCAGGTAAATAGTATTAAGGAGACCAAACCTATTGCTTTATGCAAGAGGACTTATAGAGATATAATATAGTATAGTATATAGTAATAATAAAAAAAAAGTAATATTATAATATTGGGAGGGAAACTTAGAGTTGGCCAATAGTTTTGGCAAAACCCAATCTCTTCAACCGCCTCAAAGGCCTGGCAGGTAGTAATCGTCTGGCGAGCATACTATGGTGTCTAATTAGCCTGTCACTGTATCTGCTGGTGTGCCTTCCAATCTGCTCCTCTACTGTATGCAGATTCAAATCCCGATGTAGGGTGGAGCCGCGCACGTACCAAGGGCAGTTCGTTATTTGCCCCATGGCGCGATTCTGCAAGACCTGTATCCGTTTATAGTTCGATTTGGCAGCTATACCCCAAATCTGCACACCGTAGAGCCAGATCGGGGCTACACAGTGTACATAAACTGCTCTTTTGGCTCTCAGTGACATGGTGCTTCTTCTGTTAATCAGCCACCGCAATTGCTGCATTCTTTGCCCACATTTACGAGCCGTAGCTTTCAAGTGTGGACCAAAAGTAAGACGCTTATCAAGGGTGATACCGAGATACTTTGCTTGCTCTGGTTGGTCCAAAGTTACGCCTTCAAGCTTTTTGGGTGGGGTGTGGTCTATGAGCGCTTTCAAGGTGAAGCATGGATTGGTGGTCTTCAGTGGGTTGACTTTTAAATTCCATCTTTTGCACCAAGCTGCCAAAGAGTAGAGGTACTCTTGGAGACCATCTGCTGCCTCAAGGCGGCACTTGGAGCTGTAGAGCAGTGGATAATGTTTTATATCCCCAATCGGCCGACTAATTATTTTGAATTAAATAAAACTCGGCGCAGAAATAAAATTACAGGCATGCCGTGCGGTTGAGACTGACATGGTCATATTTATGAGATAGACGCGGAAGGTCTTTTGCTTTTAAAAGCAGTTCGATCGGCTTCTAGCCATGGAGTCTCAATTTGGCAGTCTGTAACTGCTGAATAAGTCTCCAAGGCGTAAAAGGGTCACTCCGCGGGATCTACAAGTTGTAACGAACCCAAAAGGGTTCGCTACAACGCCTCTCCCAACGCCCAATAAAACATAAAACCTGCTACTAAATTGCAGCACCTCGCCCAACGTAAATTGAACGCATGCATTATTTACTACACGAACACCCCCCCTCCACACATAGCCACCGATTGACACGCGCCGTCTTCATAACGCTGACCAAACACACCAGGTCACGCGGACTTCCCCCACTCCAGACCAAGCAACCGGCCAGGCGTAGTCTTCCGGGTTCATCGGCTACAAAACGATGACACCGCGGAAGCCCACGACAAGCACCCAACGGCAAACCCGCCAGCTCGCCAAAAACGCGAAGAGACAGAACCAGGCCAACCCACGATCGCCAGAACGGCAAAGTGCACCCCGACGCGGAAGTGCACTTCTGAACCCGCTGACACAGCGCCCATTGGCGTATAAATAGACGCCGACTGAAAATCCGAAAGCAACTTACGCAGAGACCCGGCCCGGAGTACAGACGCAGAAATACAATAAAGTGTCAAATTTGCAAAGTAAAAACGCCCGATTGCGTAAGTTCACCCCAATCAGCCGAGGCACCGACTCTACCCCACTCCACGTCCACATACACCATTCGATCCATCTACTCTACGATAGGCCACCCCCGACGTCTCCCTTGAAGTTCCATCTATTTCTACAAATTTCTTGTGGATTGACCCCTGGACGGGACTGAGCTTACCTCAGCCTGAAATAGGTCCATCACAAGTGGCGCCCGAGCAGGGACCCAAGGGAACGTCAGCGAGGGTTTTTTTATTGGACGTTGACATGCAATGACTGCATCTTTCAAAAGGCGATGCAATTACTGCACCGTCAAGTGGCCCGTGTGACACCAGCAGAAGGCTGTTACGCGCGGATCCCAGGCAAAACGCAGCCCTCCCGCCCAACCGACCGAGGGGCGCTGCCGCATGACGCGCGGTGCGTAGCCGAACCAAACGCGAACATGCAAGAAAGATAGATATTAGACTAACATTCGAGGAAAATTAGCACTAAACTTACTAAGAAATTAAGCATGCAATAAAATACAAAATACAAATACCACTACAATTACTAATTACTAGAAAGGTGTGTAAGGATTAGTAATTTAATAAGAGGAAGAGAATTAGTGGAGGATATAATATGGTAGAGGGAATTATAATCCGAGCATAAGACCCTAAACGGTTCATGCAAGGAATAATTCGATCTACAAAGTGGAAGGAACAACGGTATAAAGTTTCTAGTCAGTCTAATAGGAATCGTGAAGTTTATGCGGCTCAACAGATCACGGCTGTCTATGTCACCCCTGATCAAGTTGTGCATAAATATCACACCAAGCATTTTGCGCCTCGGAGACTCATTCAGCAGTTTTAAACCGCTAAACTGAGCCTCCATGGCTAGGAGCCGATCGTATTGGTTTTTGAAACCAACGGTCAGCTCCTTAAAGTCACTCCGCGTCTGCCTCATGAAAGATACCATTTCCTTCTCCACCGCACGGCATGCCTCGCAACTGTAATGCAAGCCATTACGTTTGGCTATAGCATCACTCACGAGGCCAGAAAATCCCGCGCATTTTGCGTGGACTACGCTGTCGCAGAGCCAGCA
The DNA here is from genome assembly GCF_003286085.1 of Drosophila persimilis. NCBI lineage: Eukaryota > Metazoa > Arthropoda > Insecta > Diptera > Drosophilidae > Drosophila > Drosophila persimilis. Next base: position 1,352,304 of record NW_020825327.1, read on the forward strand.
GGGGACATTCGGCTGATCGTGAGTGATCTGCTTCTTGCAGGTTTTTTTGGCGCAGACCACAGCGAATTCCATTTGTATTATTTAAATATTTTCTTAAGAAAATTTACGAAGAAAAATTAAAATTTCCAAAACAAATTGGTATCAGACCAATGTGCCAGACAACGCTCAAAGCAGAATTGGTAAGAAAAAAAAAGAGAGCAGAGTGGAGAGCGGTTATAGCGAGAGCTACTAAACAGAGAGCGCTATTGCTCAGAAAGTTTAAAGAGCGAGAGAGAAAGAACAGTTATTGAAGTTGAGGTGATAGCGAGAGAGTGATAAAACAACAAAAGATACCAGACGAGAGCGGACTGCAATGCAATACTCACTCACTGCAACAACACAACACAAGCCGACGCCGAAAAATAAAAAAGTTAAATAATATTTTAACACAAATCAAAAGGCATGCACTCGCGTAATAGAATTGGTTTCCAGATTGTTGTCTGGTTAGGGAGTGTAATTAGAATTTAGTTAGGAAAACACCGGCTGTTTATTCGAAACAAAAGGAAAAAATGCGGAGCGCAAAACAAAAACACGTCTGATCACTACGAAAGAGAAGGGAGTTTTTGAATAGTTTGTGGAATAAAACCCCACGGCCACTAGAGCAAGATCACAAGAGAACAACCCAAAGAAAACCCCGACCTCGCGCAATATCAACGGCGAGAGTTGCGCAACGAGCAGACGAAAGCGCGACACAGCGACAGAGAAACGCGAACAGTGCCGTCACCCCGAGAAGAAATTCGAAGCGTCAGCCGCGAAGCTCGACACAGTGCCCTAGTGAAGGAAAAGCGCAAGCCCAGCGAAACAGCCAACTCAAGTAACGATCGGAGCGATGGAATCCCACACAGAGGAACAGGCCAGCGGGTATTACCCTGGAGAATTCGTCGCCAACCCAGGGGTGAGTACCGGCTGGATACACAAACGTCGCCGAGAGGAGCTGGAGTCCTTCGCGGAAGAATTCGGATTCAGCCGCGAGGGGAACGTGGAAGATTTGCGGAGGAGTTTCGCCGAACTAGTCGCCGGGCCCCTCGAACACGATGCCTGGGTCAGGTTGGCGGAGCTCGAGCGGCGGTACGCCAGATCGCCAGGACGAGCCAGATCGCCCCAGCCCGACACCTCAGCACCAACAGAGAAGCGGGAGACGGACCCCAAACTAAGCCTACAAGTTCCATGGAATCATGGAAGGCAAAGCCAGCACCTCACCGACATCGATAACCGCCGAAGATCTACCGAATCCCCCGCCCCCGGAGCCAAGGCCTTCGCCCATGAGAAGGATCTTGCCGACAGCAGGAGGAAATGGCCCCACAGACGGCCACTACTACAGTCACGCCGCACAGATGGCGGAACGGATCCGAAAGTGGGGAATCCAGTTCGACGGGCAGGACGACCCACTGTCGTTCGTCGAACTACTGGAAGAGCGTGCCCTCTCGTACGGGGTAGACATGAACTACGTGCCGCGAGCCATGGCAGAGCTCCTCACCGACCGAGCCAACCGTTGGTTCCGCACCAGCCGACTCCAGAGCGCCTCATGGGCCGATTTCCGCCAGGAATTCCTAGCCTTTTTCCTGCCTCCCCGGTACTTCGAGCAATTGGAAGACCAGATCAGGGACCGCAACCAAGCGGTGGGCGAACCGTTCAAGGACTTCGTCATCGAGCTCCGGTTGCTCATGCACCACGCCGGGTACGACGAAGCCAAGGAACTTAGCCGGATCTATGACAACACCCTCCCGTCGTACCAGCTGTACGTGCGAAGACACGAACTGAGAAGTCTGACGCAATTAACGATGTTGGCCACAGAGTTCGAGAGCATCCAGGAACGAAACGTACCAGCGATCCTCAACGAAAGCGGGAAGAATCGGGCCCAATTCCGAAAGCCCCACTGGAACACCTCGGAACCCGCAAGGAAGCCGCACCAAGCCGGCGCTTCGGCACAGGAAGCGACACATCGAATGATCGCCCCCCCCATCGCCAACCCGCACGCAGCCTGTCGACGCTGCGGAGAAGCGGGACATGTATCTCGCGACTGCACCAACCCGTCGATCCTCTTCTGTTGGGGATGCGGCAAGCGCGGAACGCGCACCGTGGGCTGTTGCCGCCAGGACCCGTCGGGAAACGACTTGCGTCCCCAGCTGACACGGACTTGAGACCCCCGCCGCCAACGAATCCCCCGCCACGACACGAGACACGAGCACAAGGAACAAGGAACACAGAACCCATGGCCACAACCAGCCCCAGGCTCACTCCGAGAAACCCAAAACTAAGCAATGCCACGAAGAAAGCGAGCCGGTCTCCCGAGGGCACCGACGCGGTTCCACCAACGATGGGAAAGGAACCCAGGACGCCCCTCCAGAAGACAACCCGGCCCCAGCAACGGCAGCCGCCACGCGGCAGCCAGGCGCTCGAGGTACTATCTCCGACCGCCACCCTGGCCCACGAACGCGCCGACACCGCCCTCGACGCGAAAACTACCCCGACGACACCGACCGACCCGCTACTCCCGCGTCCTCTCAGGCAGGAACCGGGAGGGGCGATCACCGCCGCACGAGGCATCAATCGGAACCCCGCCGCACCTGGAGCCGACACACCATCGATCGTCACCGACATCATGGAACGCCTCCCGGGCAACACCTCGTACGGCGCCGGCATGCGGCCCAGCACCACGCCTGGAGCCATGTCGGTAACCTTCATCACCCAAACTAGCCGTTGGTCAAACGCTAGCATCGAGACCCGCGTGTTCGTACATCACGCTGAGTACAACGTCGCGCAAGCACCCCCCAGGACACGCAC